>NC_091977.1:449309328-449964168 GCF_044704955.1 Pristiophorus japonicus | reverse complement strand
CCTCCAACCTCCCTCCCTCTCCAACCAACCAACCAACCTTCCTCCCTCCCTCTCCTCCACCAACCTCCTCCTCCCTCCCTCTCCTCCAACCAACCTCCCTCCCTCCCTCCCTCCCTCCTCCCACCTCCCTCCCTCCCCTCCTCCTCCACCCACCTCCCTCTCCTCCAACCAACTCCCTCCCCTCCCTCACCTCCTCTCCCTCCCTCCCTCTCTCCTCCTCCCTCCCTCCTCCCTCCCTCCCTCCCTCCCTCCCTCCCTCCTCCCTCCCTCCCTCCCTCCCTCTCCTCCCTCCCTCTCCTCCAACCAACCTCCCTCCCTCCCTCTCCTCCAACCTCCTCCCTCCCTCTCCTCCACTCCTCCCTCCTCCCTCTCTCCAACCAACCTCCCTCCCTCCCTCCCTCTCCTCCAACCAACCTCCCTCCCTCCCTCCTTCTCCTCCCTTTCCTCCAACCAACCTCCCTCCCTCCCTCCCTCCCTCTCCTCCCTCTCCTCCAACCAACCTCCCTCTCCTCCCTCCCCTCCAACCAACCTCCTCCCTCCCTCCCCTCCAACCAACCTCCCTCCCTCCCTCCCCTCCAACCAACCTCCCTCCCTCCCTCTCCTCCAACTAACCTACCTCCCTCCTCCCTCTCCCCCTCCCTCTCCTCCAACCAACCTCCCTCCCTCCCTCCCTCCCTCCCTCTCCTCCAACCAACCTCCCTCCCTCCCCTCCAACCAACCAACCTCCTTCCCTCCCTCTCCTCCAACCTCTCTCCATCCCTCCCTCCCTCTCCTCCAACCAACCTCCCTCCCTCCCTCTCCCCCAACCTCCCTCCCTCCCTCCCTCCCTCCCTCCCTCTCCTCCAACCAACCTCCCTCCCTCCCTCTCCAACCAACCTCCCTCGTAGACACTGACGGACAGAGATAGGGAGACACACACACACTGGGGGGATCCCGTCCCAGCATGCTGTTAGAGGACTCCCGGTGCTGCAGTCAGTGAGTAGAATTTTTTTTATTTATTGATTTTTTTAATTAAAAAAAAATTTTTTTTTTGATTGATTTATTGGTTGATTTATTGATGTATTTATAATTTATTATTGATGATGGCTCTTTATTTGTAAAACTGAAGTGTTTAATGTTTGTAAACTTCCCTTTAAACCCCCCCTCCCCCATTCCCTACACCTGATTTGAAACCTACGCCTGATTTTCTAAGTGTTTTTCTGAGCGTACAAAAATCTACACTTACTCCATTCTAAGTTATTTTGGAGTAAGTTTTCACTGCCTAAACTTTCAAAACGGGCGTAAGTGGCCGGACACGCCCCCTTTTGGGGAAAAAATCTGTTCCAAACTGAAACTGTTCTAACTGACTAGAACTGGAGCAAACTAATTGCCGAGAATTGCAATTTCTAAGATACTCCACTCTAAACCAGTTGTTCCAAAATAACAGGAGCAACTCAGGCCGAAACTTGGCCCCTATATCAATAAGATCACCTCCTCTGAACTCCAGTGTGTATGGACCTAACCTACGCAACCTATCCTCATAAGTCAAACCCCTCATCTCCGGAATCAACCTAGAGAACCTTCTCTGAACTGCCTCCAATGCAAGTATATCCTTCCTTAAATACGGAGACCAAAACTGTAGGCAGTACTCCAGGTGTAGCCTCACCAATACTGTGTACAGTTGTAGCAGGACATCTCTGCTTTTATACTCTATCCCCTTGCAATAAAGGCCAACATTCCATTTGCCTTCCTGATTACTTGCTGTACCTGTATACTAACTTGTTGTGTTTCATGCAAAAGGACCCCCAGATCTCTCTCTACTGCAGCACTTTGCAATTTTTCTTCATTTAAATTATAATTTGCTTTTCTATTATTTCTGCCAAAATGGATAACCTCACATTTTCCCACATTATATTTCATTTGCCAAATTTTTGCCCACTCACTTAGCCTGTCTATATTCCTTTGCAGATTTTTTGTGTCCTCCTCACAATTTGCTTTCCCGCCCATCTTTGGGTATCATCAGCAAACTTGTCTACATTACACTTGGTCCCTTCTCCAAGTCATTAATATAGATTGTAAATAGTTGAGGACCCTGCGGAAATGACCCATTTATCCCGACTCTCTGTTTTCTGTTAGTTAGCCAATCCTCTATCCATGCGACTATATTACCCCCAACCACGAGAGCTTTTATCTTGTGCAGTAACCTCTTATGTGGCACATTATCGAATGCCTTCTTGAAATCCAAATACACCACATCCACTGTGTTCCCATTTATCCACCCTGCTTGTTACATCCTCAAAGTAAATGTAACTAGTGGGGTGCCACAGGGATCAGTGCTGGGGCCTCAACTATTTACAATTTATATTAATGACTTGGATGAAGGGACTGAGTGTAATGTAGTCAAATTTGTTGTTGATACAAAGTTCGATGGGAAAGTAAGTTGGGAGGAGGACATAAAGAATCTACAAAGGGATATAGATAGGCTACGTGAGTGGGCAAATATTTGGCAGATGGAGTATAATGTGGGAAAATGCGAGGTTATGCACTTTGGTAGGAAAAATAAAAAAACAAATTATTATTTAAATGGGGAGAGATTACAAAATGCTGCAGTACAGAGAAATCTGGGGGTCCTTGTACATGAAACACAAAAAGTTAGCATGCAGGTACAGCAAATAATTAGGAAAGCAAATGGAATGTCGCTCTTTATTGCAAAGGGGATGGAGTATAAAAGTAGGGAAGTCCTGCTACACTGTACAGGGCATTAGTGAGACCACACCTGGAGTACTGCATACAGTTTTGGTTCCCTTTTCAAGGGAGAAATATTTGCATTGGAGGCAGTTCAGAGAAGGTTCACGAGGTTGATTCCTGAGAAGAAGGGGTTGTCTTTATGAAGAAAGGTTGAGCAGGTTGGACCTATAGTCATTGGAGTTTAGAAGAATGAGATGTGATCTTATTGAATCATATAAGATTCTGAGGGGGGCTTGACCGGTTAGATGCAGAGAGGATGTTTCCTCTCGTGGGGGAATCTAGAACTAGGGGGCATAGTTTCAGAATAAGGGGTTGCCTATTTAAAATGGAAATGATGAAGAATTTCTTCTCCTGAAGGTCGTGAATTTTTGGAATTCTCTACCCCCAGAGAGCTGTGAAGGTTGGGTCATTGAATATATTTAAGATAGAGGTAGACAGATTTCTGAACGATAAGGGAGTCGAGGGTTATGGGGCAGTGGAGTTGAGGCTAAGATCAGATCAGCCATAATCTTATTGAATGGCGGAACAGGCTCAAGGGGCCAAATGGCCGCCTCCTGCTCCTATTTCTTATGGTATGTTAATGGAATATTTAAAATTCCTGTCACTTATATGGCAAAAAAATAGCAGCTATAATAGTGACAGCAACAGAAGTATCGCTATCCTTGTAAACATCTCAATTTATCTTGCTATCAATTTGAATTTGAAAAACTGAAATAGAAAAAACTCTTTATAATATTTGTGTATAACCATCTACGGATGCACTGCAGTAAAATAAGGACCATTTAATTATGGTTTCCATAGAATAATGGACAGAATTGTGGAATTGAATTGCATTGCACTAGGAAAAGTCCCAGAATATAATTTAATAAAAATGAAATATAAGTTATACTGTCACTGTAAATCAGTGGTCACAATGTTATCCTCTACATGTTGTAAATATGCCTATTCACTGAGCAACACAGTGGCAGATCTGCTAGTATGTGGTAACATTTAGAGTGCTACAAAGCAAGGAAGCTAAATAGTTAAAGTCTGAAATTCAAATTTCAGGTATGTTTAAGAAAAGAACCAGTGAAATCTGAAGGAACCTCATCTTACAAATGTACATACAAAAGCTGTAAGACAAAAGAACTCGTGCCAGTAATTTGCTCGTACTGTGAGAAACACTTTTGTCTGGGGTGAGTAGTTGTGTAAGGTGAATTCTGATACTGGTCTTGGTTAAGATTTGCACTTCAGTATGTTGACATTTCTGTTTCAGGCATCGACACCAGTCAGATCACGACTGTGAAAAGCAAGAGGTGCCTAAATCACGTTTGGTTGTCACTCAGCAAGTAGTTAAAGAGACTGTTGGCAAGTACTGCATTAACTTTCATAAACAGCATAACCTTTCTATCTTTAGCGACTAATCCAAAAGCATACGTTGGCTTAGTTCCAACTAAAAATGCAATAACAAATTGTACATTCCTTGTAGTAGAGCAGGAAGTGATTAGAATTTTGTGGATATTGTTTTCGTATGTGCCGATCCTTGGTCAAAGGGTGAGGCCAGATACACCCTTTTTGTTTGTTCCTTTTTCTAAAGCAACTGAATCAGCTACTGGTAGGTTTCTGACATCAGATCAAGTTCATGACATAAATGCAGTTTAACACTTTCCTACCATTTTGGATGAACACTTCATCTGTCCTGGCTGTAATCCTTAACTCACTGCATGGATAGTCGAGGATAATCTTTCATGTAATACTCAGTAGCACAAAACATCAGCACCTATATAGCCTATTTGATTCTTCTCTTTGCAGCTATTATTAAATTGCACAGTATGGATGTGATATATTTGTTGTAGGGATAAGTGACAGTTGCATCTGCTCAAGCATAATCTTACTGGTTTTGAATGGGCAGGAAAATTATTAACTCAGCCATTGTTGATGTTGCTTTTTGTCTTTAATTAAATTGTTTTTTTAAATCAAAAGCCACTAATGCAGTCCCGCTGAAGAAAGGAAGAAAAGGAGCAAAGAATAATGCAACTGCTGCAAAAGTGGCACTTATGAAACTGAAGCTACATGCTGTTGGAGACAAGTCCATACCACAGGTTAGTGTCATTTTTTTAAGGTGAAATCTTCATTGAAGTTTCCCTGACGGGGATGATGCAGATTGGGATAGGTTTCCTATTTTTTAAATGATGTCGCTGGGCTGATTTTTAGTCTTTCTTATGCCCTCAAAGCAGGTACAGGGTGTAAAAATGGGCAGAAATCAGTCCCAGTAGGTTTCTGATCTTTTTGCATGCTGATCGCATTCTTGTGTGGGTTGGGCAGGTAGCAGAAGTTCCTGCCAAAAATAGGTGTCAGTTTCATTATATTTAAATGAGCAGGGAAGTGGTATCATTTAGATATTGTGATTTAGCATAGTGTACAACATGATTACACTTGTTTATCATCATGCCCATATAACTTCAGCATCCAAGATGATACTATTTCAGTATCAAACCAATAAAGGGGCAATACGTGCGCTCTGAATTTGTTATTAACCCGTATTCAAAGTAAATTTCTATTACGATTCTCCATGCTGTATTCGAAAGGGGTTTGTAGGAGGGATGTTGGTTTTGAAAAATTCCTGAACTGTTGGATGATAGGTGTCTGTAATGTCCTTACACATGACTATAAATTCACACGAGGCACATTCTGCAGACAAGGTCACTCTGTGACCTGAACCTTTATTCACAGGACCAAGAAATGATGACCCTGCGTGAGACCTCCCTTTATATACCTGGATGACCAGGTGAGGAGTGTCTCCCACAAGTTCACTCCGTGGTCAAGATGTGCATTTCTTAGATGTATACAGTATACAGTGTTGTTATGAAGGTTACAGTTACATGAAGGTTACATACATGACATTCTCTCTTCCCTTCCCCCCCCCCCCCCAAACGTCTTATGGGGTCAAAGATTAAGTCTTTCAGGCAGTCGACGCTCTTTTGTGGAGCGCCGCAGTTGGGGCTCTGATTGTTGAGCCTTGGCATGCTTCTTTGTCACCTGTGGTGATTCCGGCTTGTCTGGGCTGACCGCAGGGACTATGCATGCTGCTGAATGTTTTTGTTGCTCGTTCAGTGGCGGTGGTGTGGGCAACATCTCATGATCTTCCTCAGTGTCCATGCTGAACCTTTTTTTTTTTACTTGGTCCAGATGCTTGCGGCATATCTGTCCATTGTTAAGTCTGACCACTATGAACCTATTCCCCTCTTTGCCAATTATAGTACCCTCAAGCCACTTGGGCCCCAAAGCGTGATTAAGAACAAATACAGGGTCATCGATTTCTATACATCTCCCCTTTGAGTTACGGTCATGGCACTCATTTTGGGACTGGTGCTTGCCCTCAACAATGTCTGACAGGACAGGATGAATGAGGGACAGCCGAGTTTTAAGTGTACGATTCCTGAGTAGTTCCGCGGGCGGGACTCCCGTGAGCAAATGCGGTCGGGACCTATAGGCCAGCAGGAGGCGCGATAGGCGGCATTGAAGGGAGGGTCCTTGAATCCGGAGCATGCCCTGTTCTATGATTTGGACCGCACGTTCCGCCTGGCCATTGGAAGCCGGCTTGAACGATGCCGTCCTGACATGTTTGATGCCATTACCCGACATGAACTCCCGGAATTCATAGCTAGTGAAACACTGGCCATTGTCGCTAACCAGGATGTCCGGCAAGCCTTGGGTCGCAAAGACCGCACGCAGACTCTCCACAATTCAATATGATGCACTCGATCCATTTCGAGTACGCATCAACAACAATGAGGAACATTTTTCCCATGAATGGGCTCGCATAGTCTACGTGAATACGTGACCATGGCCTAGTGGGCCAGGGCCACGGGCTGAGTGGGGCCCTCCCTGGGAACATTGCCAGCTGAGCACATGTCATGCACCTGTGAACAGTGTTCCAGGTCTGAGTCAATTCCTGGCCACCATACATGTGACCGGGCAATGGCCTTCATTAGCACGATGCCTGGGTGCTCGCTGTGGTGTTCCCTGATGAATGCTTCCCTTCCCTTCTGGGGCATGACTACCCGGCTGCCCCATAGTAGGCAATCGGCTTGGATGGAGAGCTCATCCATCCGTCTATGAAACGGTCTGACCACCTCGGGGCATGCTCCGTGTGCGGGCGCCCAATCCCCAGTCAGGACACATTTCTTAATAAAGTATAGGAGGGGATCTCTGTTGGTCCAGATTTTGATCTGGCGGGCTGTGATGGGGGAGCCTGCGCTGTTAAAGGCTTCAACGGCCATGACCATCTCAGCGCTTTACTCCGCTGCCCCCTCAGTGGTGGTCAGTGGAAGTCTGCTGAGCGCGTCAGTGCAATTTTCGGCGCCTGACTGGTGCCATATGGTGTAGTCATACACAGCCAGCATGAGAGCCCATCGCTGTATGCGAGCTGAAGCATCGGCATTGACAGCTTTGCTGTCTGACAACAGGGATGTTAACGGCTTGTGGTCCGTTTCTAACTCGAACCTTCTGCCAAAAAGGTACTGGTGTATCTTTTTCACCCCGTAGACACATGCAAGTGCTTCCTTTTCAACCATCCCATATCCCTGTTCTGCTTTGGAGAGCGACCTGGAGGCATAAGCCACAGGTTGGAGCTGGCCCTCATCATTACTGTGCTGCAACACGCACCCAACCCCATAGGCTGATGCATCACATGTCAAAACCAATTTCTTACAGGGGTTGTACATAGTCAACAGCTTATTAGAACAAAGCAGGTTCCGCGCCCGATTGAAAACCCGTTCCTGACAGTCCCCCCAAAACCAATCGCAACCCTTATGCAGGATCACGTGTAACGGCTCCAACACTGTGCTTAAGTTCGGCAGAAAGTTCCTGAAATAGTTCAATAATCCCAGAAATGAATGCAACTCCGACGTGTTGCCGGGCCTGGGCGCACAATGAACCGCCTCCGTTTTGGATTCGGAAGGCCGGATCCCGTCTGCGGCAACCCTCCTGCCCAAAAACTCGACCTCTGGGGCCAAAAACACACACTGGGACTTCTTTAGTCGCAGGCCTACCCAGTCCAGTCGGCGTAGCACCTCCTCCAGGTTGTGGAGGTGCTCCTCAGTGTCTCGACCCGTGATAAGGATGTCGTCCTGAAATACGATTGTTCCAGGGATGGATTTGAACAGGCTTTCCATGTTCCTTTGAAAGATAGCGGCCGCTGATCGAATGCCAAACGGACACCTGTTGTAGACAAACAGCTCCTTGTGCGTGGTGATGGTGGTCAGTAGCTTGGATTCTTCGGCCAGATCCTGGGTCATGTAGGCTGAAGTGAGGTCCAACTTGGTGAACATCTTGCCGCCTGCCAGCGTGGCAAAAAGATCCTCCGCTCTCGGAAGCGGGTATTGGTCTTGTAGTGACACTCGGTTGATAGTGGCCTTGTAGTCGCCATAGATCCTGACCGAGCCATCCGTTTTTAGGACAGGGACGATGGGGCTTGTCCAGTCACTGAATTCAACGGGCGAAATTATGCCCTCTCTTAGCAACCTGTCCAACTCGCGCTCAATTTTCTCCCGCATCACATACGGCACAGCTCTGGCTTTGTGGTACACTGGTCTGGCGTTCGGGGTGATGCGTAACACTACTTTGGTACCTTTGAAAGTCCCGACACCAGGTTGAAATAGTGACTCAAATTTCTGCAGGATCTGTGAGCATGAACTTCGCTCCACAGATTAAATGGCGTGCACATCCCCCCCCATTTTCAGTTCATCTCGGCTAGCCAGCTCCTCCCCAAAAGCGCGGGACCATTTCCCGGGACAATCCAGAGTGGCAGCCGGTTCTCTGATCCATTATGTCTGACCACAAACATTGCACTGCCTAGCACTGGGATGATCTATTTGGTGTATGTCCGTAATTGCGTGTCAGTGCGTTCTAGTTTGGGTCTGCTAGCTCTGAGTGGCCATAGTTTCTTGAATTGTTGGACACTCAGAAGTGACTGGCTGGCCCCTGTGTCCAGCTCCATGCGTACCGGGATGCCGTTTAATAGGACTTTCATCATCATAGGTGGCGTTGTGGTATATGAGCTGTGGATGTTTGCCACATGAACCCGCTGAACTTCAGCATCCATTGCTTTGTCCCAAGCATCAACCTGCTTTGCAGACCCCTCTTCTGGTTCATCTGCCTCGTAAATTAGCCTCGCTGCAAGCTTCCTGCACATTCTGGCTAAATGTCCACTGAAGTTACAATTTCTACAGATAAATTGTTGAAACCTACAGGTTATTGCAACACGTCTGCCCCCGCACCTCCAGCATGAGCTGAGATCGTTGTGAACAAAAGGGCTGTAACCAGGCATTCCTCTCTGATTGTCTCTTT
The DNA here is from genome assembly GCF_044704955.1 of Pristiophorus japonicus. Lineage (NCBI taxonomy): Eukaryota > Metazoa > Chordata > Chondrichthyes > Pristiophoridae > Pristiophorus > Pristiophorus japonicus. Next base: position 449,955,111 of record NC_091977.1, on the reverse strand, counting down.
GATTACTCTTGAGCACTCTGTTAATGGGTGTCAATGGCCTCATCCCGGGACGCATTATCCACTGTGATGGTGTAAATGTCCGTTCAACCTGCCATTGTCTCTGTTGAGGACCCACTCTAGAGTCTGTTGCTGCCTGGGTGGTGTCGAATTGCCCTTGCCTGCCTGTGGGGTTCTGAGTCACGTTTACAATGTTAACTCCCTGATCGATCGCCGCGTTGGAAGCAGAGTTGCGCGCGTATATTATCTTGGTTTCCTCCTCCCCCGCCATGAAGGTCTGAGCCATCAACGCCGCCGCTTCCAAGGTCAAGTCCTTGGTCTCAATTAGCTTTCTGAAAATCCCGGCATGACCAATGCCCTCAATAAAGAAATTCCTTAACATCTCCCCTCTGCAGGCATCTGTGAACTTAGAGGCTGGCCAAGCGCCGGAGGTCCGCAACGAAGTCCGGTATGCTCAGTCCTTCCCGACGTCAGTGTGTATAGAATCGGTGTCGGGCCATATGTATACTGCTCGCCGGTTTGAGGTGCTCGCCGATCAGTTTGCTGAGTTCTTCAAAGGTTTTGTCCGCCGGCTTCTCGGGTGCGAGCAGGTCTTTCATCAGCGCGTATGTCTTAGGTCCACAGCTGGTCAGTAGATGCGCCCTTCGCTTGTCAGCCGCTGCATCTCCCAGCCAGTCCTTCGTGACAAAGCTCTGCTGGAGCCTCTCAACGAAATCGTCCCAGTCCTCACCAACACAGTACCGTTCCTCTGTGCTACCGGTGGCCATTCTCGTGAGTCATTGATTCCCGTTTCTCGTCGCCAAATGTAATGTCCTTACACACTACTATAAATTCACATGAGGCACATTCTGCAGACAAGGTCACTCTGTGACCTGAACCTTTATTCACAGGACCAAGAAGTGATGACCCTGCGTGGGACCTCAAATTATATATCTGGATGACCAGGTGAGGAGTGTCTCCCACAAGTTCACCCCCTGTGGTCAAGGTGTGCATTTCTTAGGTGTATACAGTATGCAGTGTTGTTATGAAGGTTACAGTTACAAGAAGGTTAAATACATGACAGTGTCCATGTAGGAATTTGAGGATTATAAGCAATATCATGCATGGACACACTCTTGTGCTCCCAACTGAGCATACAGGCAAACGCACTTGTCAGAGGTGCAATGCATGTGAAAGCAGTGTTTCGCTAAGGAAAGAGTAACAGTTATATTGCATGCTGCAAAATGACCTGCAGATAACCTGCATGGCAGGGATTGTACTACCTGTTTGCTCTAAAGGCCACTGTAGCCCAGAATCTTTTGGCTTAGGGCTCCTTCTAGGTTGCTACTGGAGACATTGATAACATCAACCAATCTGTAGTTCATATAAGGATAAAGCAGATGACTTGTATATTGTGCACCAGAGTACAAAGTTTCATCACTTCCTTAATGGATAGCCAGAACCAGCAAGAGGGCTATGGATTTGCCCAAGTTACATATTTTCCCAAAGTCCAGGGAATTGTACATTGTACCAATTTTGAGCTGAGAGGACAGTGGAACATGTAAGGCCAGGAGAATAGGGCTCAAGTTTCGGACCCCGCTAGAGCGGTGCACGACGGAGAGGCCTGCCTAATTTGTAGAACAGAAATTGCGCCGAATACTTACCTTGTGATTCTCCGATATCTGTAGGCCCGTTTCCAGCTCGGCGCGGCACAGCAGGAGCTGAGGACAGCGCTACAGCCCTGCGCCAAAAACAGTGCCGGCAGCTGCGCGTGTGCGCAGTAGCTCCTGGCCCTCCCAGTGCGTCCTGTCTCTGGGCGACGACCCTATCCCTAGCCGAAGGAACGTCGCCCCTATCCTGGGCGACCCGCCCAGCATCTCCTGGGCGCAGGCCCCGCTGAACTCCTTCTAGTCAACGGCGAGGCCCGCCCGCCCGCCCGGCATTTCGCTGGGGGTGGGCCCCGTCCAAAGTCCTCAGCGGCGGTCCGGCATCTGCTGGGGGCGGGCCCCGCCCGAAGTCCTCACCGTCCTCGGTGGGGCCCGCCCGAAGTCCTCGGCGGCGGTGGCGGGCTCACCCGACAGGCATCTCCCGGGGGGGCCCCATCCCAGCAGGCTGTTGGAGGGCTTCTGGTGCTGCAGTCGGTGAGTAGAAACTTTTAATGTTTTATTTATTTATTTTTTATTTTTTTATTTTGTTTGATTTATTGGTTGATTTATTTATCATTTATTATTGATGATGGCTCTTTATTTGTAAAAGTGAAGTGTTTAATGCTTGTAAACTTCCCTCCCCCCCCCCCCCTCCCCCCAAATCTCTCGTTCCCTAATTTATAAAGTGTAGGCAAGGTTTTTCTGAGCATACAAAAATCTACACTTACTCCAAACTAACTTAGAATGGAGTACGTTTTTGCTGCCTAAACTTGCAAAACAGGCGTAAGTGGCTGGTAACGCCTCCTTTTGGGGAAAAAAAACTGTCCTAAATGAAACTATTCTAACTCACTAGAATTGGAGCAAACTAAATGCCGAGAATTGCAATTTCTGAGATACTCCATTCTAAACTAGTTGCTCCAAAAAAATAGGAGCAACTCGAGCCGAAACCTGAGCCCTTGGACTTTAGCGTCCGTGGAAATGATTGGGACACTAAAACTGAAATTTTCATTTCATTTATTTATTTTATGATATTGTGTTTATTTATTTTGATTTACCTATTTAATACTAGAAACTGTTTAAACTTGTTTCCTTAATGTCTTAACTGTGGACAGGTTTCAGCTGGCAACAGGTAATTGGTTATTGAAGAGGTGTGATTAGCTGCTCTCTAATTAACTGTGTTTCCTATGACAGTTGGGCTATTGTGTAAGTTAAGACAGTATAAATTTGAGCTGAGTAGCAAGAGATCAGTCTTGAGTTGCAAGAGGCCAGAGTTCAGCCATAGATAGAGCTTAGTCTTCAAGTCGGTTGGACAGAAGTTTTCTTTTTGTATAATTTAATGTGTGTGTGACGTGAGTAAGTAGAGTATGATTCTTGCCAGTTTGTGGTCATGCAGGCTAACACAATCTACATCTTTAAGTTAGATACAGAGGGATGATAATGCAGGGAACATTCATGGTGTGTGTGCATTGTGTGCCATCATGGATTTGAACATACGAAAAAGACCTGCTAGTCCATCTAGCTTGTCTCATTCCGTTCTACATCCTGACTTGGAAATATATCGGCATTCCTTCATTGTCACTGGGTCAAAATCCTGGAAAACTCTCCCGAACAGCACTTTTTTTTTATTCGTTCATAGAATGTGGGCGTTGCTGGCTAGGCCAGCAAATGTCATAAATCAGCACTAAATTGAAGTTGTTATTTGCAGAACGAGCGAGTATACTTTCAAGTTTATTTGCCAAAAGGAAACAAAGAGAAAAGCAGATCGATGTTCTTCTGTTCCAAATGGAGTATTGGAAAAATGGTGGATAATGCAGCTTCACTGTTGAACCTTAGGAATGACAACAATATTTTGGCATCTAAGGTAATACTTGATAAAATATGAAAGTTTGCATTTATCTTCTGCATACAAGTACCATTGTTGCCTTCATATGTGGCTTTCCATTATTTAGCCTACATGTGATATGTTAATCTGTTAGTGTTGGAAAATCGGGTTTATCTTCAGTTTCAAATAGAAAACTACAATTTAAAAGATGGTGTAGTGGCTGGAGTACAGATATAGGGCTAGAATTTGGTGAAAAACTGCCACCATCAATATACCGCCCCAAAAAACGCTTAGATTATTAAATTAAGGCCGGCAGAAAATGAATCAAAAAACGGGAAAAAATCCACCCGGCGGGAAAAATCGCTGTTGTACGTGGATTCTCAGCAAAAAACGCGAGCCTCATCAAATTTAGACCGAGACTGCAAGTTGGGCCAAGAGAGGGGAAAAAAACATACACAATTTTTTTCAATAAAATAAAAAATTGGAAAACATTCTCCGGACCCTTTTCCACTTAATCACTGCAAAAGAATTTAAACATTTTTTTTAACTTGCCTTTTTTGCAGGGCTTCATACCGACCACCCAGCTCCGGCTGGTTTCTCATAGATGTTTTTTTTCTACTCACCTATGGGTCATTGCTGTGACCAAACTTGGGAGGTAGCATTTTTTTCGGTGGTGCACGCCAGCGATCCGCTCCCCAGCGGTATTTCGAAACCGCCGGCGGAACACTTCAATTAAATTCCCGCCGGGTGGTTTTCCGCCAAAAACGAAGAATACTGCCATAAAACCCGGCGGAATTGCTCATCAAATTCCAGCCCATAGTGTTGCAGAATGATGGAGTATGGACAGTCTCCTGTCCTGCTGGGCTCAACACCAACAACTTGCATTTATATAGCACCTTTAATGTAGTAAAATGTTGTATGGTACTTCACAGGAGTCAAACTTTGACACCGAGCCACGGAAGGAGCTATTAGGACAGGTGACCAAAAGCTTGGTCAAACAAGTAAGTTTTAAGGAGCATCGAAATGGAGGAGAGGTTCAGAAAGGGAATTCCGGAGTTACGGCCTTGGCAACTGAAGGCACGACCACCAATAGAGGGGAAAAGGAAATGTTACTGTTGTTTTAAAGTCAAAAACAGGATGAACAGTGGAGCAAGTGGATCCTGCAAAAAGATTTAGAACAGTTATGCCGTTGAGCAGATAAATTGTAAATGAAACTTATAAATATAAATTATTCATAGATTGTTTTAAAAAGATGGGACAAGGGTATATAATGAATGGATTGAATTAGTACATTGAGAGTTAGGAAGAGACCTAAACCATATAAGACACCACTTTCCATGTTGTGACAAAGGATTACAAAACAGTAGAATACAAGTCTACAGAAGTTATGCTATGGCTTTACAAAAAAATAAATGTTTGCAGTTGAAAGAGTGCAGATAAGAGCAACAAGACTGATCCCAGGTGCCAAGGAGTTGAGCTAAGCGGATAGATTAATGAAACAAAAGCGCTGTAGTTTAGAAAGTTGTTGTTTAAGGGGGAACACTCAAATGTATAAAATATTAGTGTATATAAGGTAAACAGATTACTTCAAAGTACACCAAGAAAGTAGGATTGGAGGATATAATGGAAATTAGTGAAAAGTACATTTACAACAGCTATCAAGATAACCCCCCTCTCTTCCTCGCCCCCCTCTCTTCCCGCCCCCCCCTCTCTTCCCGCCCCCCCCTCTCTTCCCGCCCCCCCCTCTCTTCCCGCCCCCCCCTCTCTTCCCGCCCCCCCCTCTCTTCCCGCCCCCCCCTCTCTTCCCGCCCCCCCCTCTCTTCCCGCCCCCCCCCTCTTCCCGCCCCCCCCTCTCTTCCCGCCCCCCCCTCTCTTCCCGCCCCCCCCTCTCTTCCCGCCCCCCCCTCTCTTCCCGCCCCCCCCTCTCTTCCCGCCCCCCCCTCTCTTCCCGCCCCCCCCTCTCTTCCCGCCCCCCCCTCTCTTCCCGCCCCCCCCTCTCTTCCCGCCCCCCCCTCTCTTCCCGCCCCCCCCTCTCTTCCCGCCCCCCCCTCTCTTCCCGCCCCCCCCTCTCTTCCCGCCCCCCCCTCTCTTCCCGCCCCCCCCTCTCTTCCCGCCCCCCCCTCTCTTCCCGCCCCCCCCTCTCTTCCCGCCCCCCCTCTCTTCCCGCCCCCCCCTCTCTTCCCGCCCCCCCCTCTCTTCCCGCCCCCCCCTCTCTTCCCGCCCCCCCCTCTCTTCCCGCCCCCCCCTCTCTTCCCGCCCCCCCCTCTCTTCCCGCCCCCCCCTCTCTTCCCGCCCCCCCCTCTCTTCCCGCCCCCCCCTCTCTTCCCGCCCCCCCCTCTCTTCCCGCCCCCCCCTCTCTTCCCGCCCCCCCCTCTCTTCCCGCCCCCCCCTCTCTTCCCGCCCCCCCCTCTCTTCCCGCCCCCCCCTCTCTTCCCGCCCCCCCCTCTCTTCCCGCCCCCCCCTCTCTTCCCGCCCCCCCCTCTCTTCCCGCCCCCCCCTCTCTTCCCGCCCCCCCCTCTCTTCCCGCCCCCCCTCTCTTCCCGCCCCCCCCTCTCTTCCCGCCCCCCCCTCTCTTCCCGCCCCCCCCTCTCTTCCCGCCCCCCCCTCTCTTCCCGCCCCCCCCTCTCTTCCCGCCCCCCCCTCTCTTCCCGCCCCCCCCTCTCTTCCCGCCCCCCCCTCTCTTCCCGCCCCCCCTCTCTTCCCGCCCCCCCCTCTCTTCCCGCCCCCCCCTCTCTTCCCGCCCCCCCCTCTCTTCCCGCCCCCCCCTCTCTTCCCGCCCCCCCCTCTCTTCCCGCCCCCCCCTCTCTTCCCGCCCCCCCCTCTCTTCCCGCCCCCCCCTCTCTTCCCGCCCCCCCCTCTCTTCCCGCCCCCCCCTCTCTTCCCGCCCCCCCCTCTCTTCCCGCCCCCCCCTCCTCTTCCCGCCCCCCCCTCTCTTCCCGCCCCCCCCTCTCTTCCCGCCCCCCCCTCTCTTCCCGCCCCCCCCTCTCTTCCCGCCCCCCCCTCTCTTCCCGCCCCCCCCTCTCTTCCCGCCCCCCCCTCTCTTCCCGCCCCCCCCTCTCTTCCCGCCCCCCCCTCTCTTCCCGCCCCCCCCTCTCTTCCCCGCCCCCCCCTCTCTTCCCCGCCCCCCCCTCTCTTCCCCGCCCCCCCCTCTCTTCCCCGCCCCCCCCTCTCTTCCCCGCCCCCCCCCTCTCTTCCCCGCCCCCCCCCTCTCTTCCCCGCCCCCCCCTCTCTTCCCCGCCCACCCCTCTCTTCCCCGCCCACCCCTCTCTTCCCCGCCCACCCCTCTCTTCCCCGCCCACCCCTCTCTTCCCCGCCCACCCCTCTCTTCCCCGCCCACCCCTCTCTTCCCCGCCCACCCCTCTCTTCCCCGCCCACCCCTCTCTTCCCCGCCCACCCCTCTCTTCCCCGCCCACCCCTCTCTTCCCCGCCCACCCCTCTCTTCCCCGCCCACCCCTCTCTTCCCCGCCCACCCCTCTCTTCCCCGCCCACCCCTCTCTTCCCCGCCCACCCCTCTCTTCCCCGCCCACCCCTCTCTTCCCCGCCCACCCCTCTCTTCCCCGCCCACCCCTCTCTTCCCCGCCCACCCCTCTCTTCCCCGCCCACCCCTCTCTTCCCCGCCCACCCCTCTCTTCCCCGCCCACCCCTCTCTTCCCCGCCCACCCCTCTCTTCCCCGCCCACCCCTCTCTTCCCCGCCCACCCCTCTCTTCCCCGCCCACCCCTCTCTTCCCCGCCCACCCCTCTCTTCCCCGCCCACCCCTCTCTTCCCCGCCCACCCCTCTCTTCCCCGCCCACCCCTCTCTTCCCCGCCCACCCCTCTCTTCCCCGCCCACCCCTCTCTTCCCCGCCCACCCCTCTCTTCCCCGCCCACCCCTCTCTTCCCCGCCCACCCCTCTCTTCCCCGCCCACCCCTCTCTTCCCCGCCCACCCCTCTCTTCCCCGCCCACCCCTCTCTTCCCCGCCCACCCCTCTCTTCCCCGCCCACCCCTCTCTTCCCCGCCCACCCCTCTCTTCCCCGCCCACCCCTCTCTTCCCCGCCCACCCCTCTCTTCCCCGCCCACCCCTCTCTTCCCCGCCCACCCCTCTCTTCCCCGCCCACCCCTCTCTTCCCCGCCCACCCCTCTCTTCCCCGCCCACCCCTCTCTTCCCCGCCCACCCCTCTCTTCCCCGCCCACCCCTCTCTTCCCCGCCCACCCCTCTCTTCCCCGCCCACCCCTCTCTTCCCCGCCCACCCCTCTCTTCCCCGCCCACCCCTCTCTTCCCCGCCCACCCCTCTCTTCTCTTTCTCTCTCTCTCTCTCTCTCTCTCTCTCTCTCTCTCTCTCTCTCTCTTCCCCCCCCCCCCCCCCCCCCCTCTCTCTCTCTCTCTCTCTTTTCTCTCTCTCGCTGTCAGAAAGACAGAGACAAGAGAGGGAGACACTGTGAGGGAGTGGAGGGCGGGGGGGGGAGAGAGAGAGAAAGGGGGCAGGCTATTGGAGGGCTCCCGGCGCCGCAGTAGGTGAGTAGAAATAATTTTTTATTGATTTTTTTTTTTATATTTTATTTTTTTTGGATTGATTTATTGATTTATTTATCATTTATTATTGATGATGGCTCTTTATTTGTAAAAGTGAAGTGTTTAATGTTTGTAAACCACTCCCCCGCCCCCCCCCCATCTTTCGTTCCCTACGCCTGATTTATAAGTGTAGGCAAGGTTTTTCTGAGTATACAAAAATCTACACTTACTCCAAACTAACTTAGAATGGAGTAAGTTTTCGCTGCCTAAAATTGCAAAACAGGTGTAAGTGGCTGGACACGCTCCCTTTTGGAAAAAAAAATCTTCTAAACTGAAACTATTCTAACTGACTAGAACTGGAGCAAACTAAATGCCGAGAATTGCAATTTCTAAGATGTTCCATTCTAAACTAGTTGCTCCAAAAAAATAGCAGCAACTCAGGCCGAAACTTGAGCCCTATGAGACGGACTGTAGGGACAAGCTTCAGTGGGATGAATTACTTTTTTGCATCACTACCTCTGAATGCTCCTTTTCTTTTATTCCCCAGAAACTGAGACTGTGTCACAGTGAATCAGGAAGTGTATTGCCCATGGGCCATACTTTGGAATTGTGGATAACAAGTACCGACTGCCCACTGAACAACGGAGGAACGATTATCCTTGAATATTTAGACAATGATTGTGTAACGTTAGAAAGTACAAACTCATACATGGAATGATAGTTACTAAAATGAACAAAACCTAATCACTTTTATTTGAATAGGAAAATACGCTGAAGAAAATTTGTTCTGTTGAAGTGTACATTTGATGTATTATAACCATGTCAGAAAATGCTGTGTAAATAGTGTATCCTTGTAATATTGCCAAAGTTTGTCTTTTAATTAAAATTTAATTTGGAAACCTTAAAAAAAAAAATCTGTCCAATGCCATTGTTACCTACTTTAAAGATGACTATTTAGCTGAAGTTGAACTGACCATATTTAGAGTTGGGCAATCTCTTCTGTCTCTGTTCTTTTTGCCTTTACTTTAGTCTATTTTTTTAAAGCTTTAGTTTTAGATTGCCTCCTGTGCTATGGGGTATAGTAAACTAGTGATTGTACAAGCAACCCAGAGGTCTTGACTTTAAATCCTACCAAGTTCTGAAACTGATATCAATAAATCTGGTAATTTGTGGTCTGGCACCAGGAAAATGACCATGAAAGCTAATGGATATTAGTGAATCTTAATTGGTTTTTACAAATTTTCTTCAGGGAAGCAAACCTGCACCCTACCTGCTCTGGCAAACCTGCACCCTACCTGCTCTGACCTGCATGTGATTCTAGTCCCACACTGTGGTTGACCTGAAATGAGCTTCTGACCACATATCAGCATGACAAAGATTGCCTATTTCCATCTCCCATAACCACCTCTGACTCTGTCCCTGCCTCAGCTCATCCGCTGCTGAAACCCCTCATCTATGCCATTGTTACCTCTAGACTTAACTATTCCAACACACTGCTGGCTGGCCTCCCACATTCTACCCTACGTAAACTTGATCATCCAAAACTCTGCTGCCCATGTCCTAACTCGCACCAAGTCCCATTCACCTGTTACCCCAATGCTTGCTGATCTACATTGGCTCCCCGTTAAACAATGCCTCGATTTAAAAATTCTTATCCTTGTTTTCAAATCCCTCCATGGCCTCACCCCTCCCTATCTCTAATCTCCTCCAGTCCCACAACCCTCCCAAGATATCTGCGCTCCTCTAATTCTGGCCTTTTGAACATCCCTGATTTTAATCGCTCAATCATTGGTGGCCATGCCTTCAGCTGTCGAGGCCCTAGGCTCTGGAATTCCCTCCCTAAACCTCTCTCTGCCTCTTTACCTCTCTTTCCTCCTTTTTAAAATGCTCGTTAAAACCTACTACTCATCTGCCCTAATTTCTCCTTATGTGGCTCAGTGTCAAATTTTGTTTGTTAACGTTCCTGTGAAGCGCCTTGGGACGTTTTACTACATTAAAGGCACTATATAAATACAAGTTGTTATTGGGGGTACTATAATAAATAAGTACTGCCTTTCGCACATTCCAAGAACACTTTTTAAAAAGTTTTTCATCATGAGCTGAGTAGCTAAACATCTGAGCCAGCCACCAATAAACATGAGAGTGTATAAAAAGGGTATGTTGGAAAAAATGCCCTATATTTCAATGCTATACTAATTCTATTACCTGTATCTGTTAATTTGGTGCTCTCTATTCCACCAGACACTATTTAAACTAGATTGCTTGACTGTGTTAATAATCACTCCATGTAGATCTCAAATTTTCTGACCACCAAAGATTTCTTAATTGTACAAATAATTAACTTTTCTTTGACTTACTGTAGATTCAGATTACTATAAACAATGTCAGCTAGGCTCAATTGGTAGCATTCTCACCTTGAGTTAGAAGCTTGTGAGTTCAAGCATGTTCCATGACTTGAGTACACTTCAGTGCAATACTGAAGAGAATTCTGCATTGTCAAAGATGTGAACTTTCAGGCAAGATATTAACCCAAACTTCCAGCTGCCTGTGCCTCTAGTTCAGGTGGACATCAGACTATGGGGGGAGACTTTCACCTTCATTTTCGGTGGTTTTCTCAGCGGTACAGCTGTTTTTGAGAGAGAAACCGCCCGGCGAAAGTTTCCCTCTTTTTAAATTAAACTGTCCACATCTCGAAACGACCGCCGACGTGCACCGCCAAGAAAACCGCCAGGGCGTAAGTTTGGCCTCAATGGAAGCCTGTCCAGATCGCCAAGGGGAACCGCCCTGTAGAAGCAGCCTGAAACAGGGCGGTAGGTGAATATTCTGAAAAGAAAGGTAAGTTAAAGGTTCTTTTTTTTTAATTATAAAAACTGTAAACCTATCTAGGGAATGTTTAACTTTTTTTTAGTGAAATTTTTTTTAAAGTTTTCCCCCCTCCCTAGGCCCAACTGCAGCCTCGGAGTAAATTTTAAAAACATTTTTAAGAACCACCCATTCTCGCTACTTTCGGCTGTAACCGCCCAGAAACCACCAAGATTCTTGGTATAAGAACAATTTTCTCGCCGGGCGGTTTTAATTAATGGAAACTTTCGCAGGTGTTAACTGATGAAGCTTAGTGGTATTTTCTGGGCGGTGAGAGCTTTGGGGAAAGTCTACCCAAAAAGCAAAGGGTTCTTCATGTGTTCTGACAAGCTTTGCTTAACCAACACCCACCAAAAATTGATTCGTCATTTATCTCATTTACTATTTGTGGGACATAATTGCACAAATTGGTGGCCATGTTTAGCTACATAGCAACAAATGCTCTTTAACAGTAACTCATTGATGCTGAAATGCTTCAGACATCCTGAGAATGTGACAGTGTGCTATATAAGTGCAAGTTCAACCGTTGTCAAATAATCAAAAAATAGCAAAATGTAAGAAATCTGTTGCGAAATATATTAATTTGTTATAGAAACATAGAAAATAGGTGCAGGAGTAAGCCATTCGGCCCTTCGAGCCTGCACCACCATTCAATAAGATCATGGCTGATCATTCACCTCAGTACCGCTTTCCTGCTTTCTCTCCATACCCCTTGACCTCTTTAGCCATTAGGGCCATATCTAACTCCCTCTTGAATATATCTAATGAACTGGCATCAACAACTCTCTGCGGTAGAGAATTCCACAGGTTCACAACTCTCTTGAGTGAAGAAGTTCCTCCTCATCTCGGTCCTAAATGGCTTACCCCTTATCCTTAGACTGTGACTCCTAGTTCTGGACTTCCCCAATATCGGGAATATTCTTCCTGCATCTAACCTGTCCAGTTCCATCAGAATTTTATATGTTTCTGAGATCCCCTCTCATTCTTCTAAACTCGTGAATACAGGCCCAGTCGATTAAGTCTCTCATATGTCAGTCCTGCCATCCCGGGAATCAGTCTGGTGAACCTTCGCTGCACTCCCTCAATAGCAAGAATGTCCTTCCTCAAATTAGGAGACCAGAACTGAACACACTATTCCAGGTGAGGCCTCACCAAGGCCTTGAACAACTACAGTAAGACCCCCCTGCTCCTATACTCATATCCCCTAGCTATGAAGGCCAACATGCCATTTGCCGCCTTCACCGCCTGCTGTACCTGCATGCCAACTTTCAATGACTGATGTACCATGACACCCAGGCCTCGTTGCACCTCCCCTTTTCCTAATCTGCCGCCATTCAGATAATATTCTGCCTCCACGTTTTTGCCACCAAAGTGGATAACGTCACATTTATCCACATTATACTGCATCTGCCATGCATTTGCCCACTCACCTAACCTGTCCAAGTCACCCTGCAGCCTCTTAGCATCCTCCTCACAGCTCACACCGCCATCCAGCTTAGTGTCATCTGCAAACTTGGAGATATTACACTCAATTCCTTCATCTAAATCATTGATGTATATTGTAAATAGCTGGGGTCCAAACACTGAACCCTGCTGCACCCCACTAGTTACTGCATGCCATTCTGAAAAGGACCCGTTTATCCCGACTCTCTGCTTCCTGTCTGCCAACGAGTTCTCTATCCACATCAATACATTACCCCCAATACCATGTGCTTTCATTTTGCACAACAATCTCTTGTGTGGCATCTTGTCAAAAGCTTTATGTAAGTCCAAATACACCACGTCCACTGGTTCTCGTCCACTCTACTAGTTACATCCTCAAAAAATTCTAGAAGATTTCTCAAGCATGATTTCCCTTTCATAAATCCATGCTGACTTGGACCGATCATGTCACTGTTTTACAAATGCGCCGCTATTTCATCTTTAATAATTGATTCCAACATTTTCCCACTACTGATGTCAAGCTAACTGGTCTATAATTACCTGTTTTCTCTCTTTTTTTTTTTTAAAAGTGCCATTACGTTAGCTACCCTCCAGTCCATAAGAACTGCTCCAGAGTCGATAGACTGTTGGAAAATGATCACCAATGCATCCACTATTTCTAGGGCCACTTCCTTAAGTACTCTGGGATGCAGATTATCAGGCCTCGGGGATTTATCGGCCTTCAATCCCATCAATTTCGCTAACACAATTTCCCGCCTAATAAGGATTTCCTTCAGTTCCTCCTTCTCACTAGACCCTCGGTCCCCTAGTATTTCCGGATTAAACCCTTTGTCTTCCTCTGCTGAATTATAAAATTCTCCCAGTCCTCCAGTTTGTTGCTCTTTCTGGCCAATTTAATATGCCTCTTCCTTGGAGATAACACTATCCTTAATTTCCCTTGTTAGCCACGGTTCAGCCACCTTCCCCGTTGTATTTTTACTCCAGACAGGGATGTACAACTGTTGAAGTTCATCCATGTGATCTTTAAATGTTTGCCATTGCCTATCCACCGTCAACCCTTTAAGTATCATTCGCCAGTCTATTCTAGCCAATTCACGTCTCATACCATCGAAGTTACCTTTCTTTAAGTTCAAGACCCTAGTCTCTGAATTAACTGTGTCACTCTCCATCTTAAAAAGAGTTCTACCATATTATGGTCACTCTTCCCCAATGGGCTTCGCACAACAAGATTGCTCATTAGTCCTTTCTCATTACACATCACCCGGTCTATGATGGCCAGCCCTCTAGTTGGTTCCTCGACATATTGATCCAGAAAACCATCCCTAATACAGTCCAGGAAATCCTCCTCCATCGCATTGCTACCAGTTTGGTTAGCCCCATCTATATGTAGATTAAAGTCGCCCATGATAACTGCTGTACCTTTATTGCACGCATCCCTAATTTCTTGTTTGATGCTGTCCCCAACCTCACTAATACTGTTTGGTGGTCTGTACACAACTCCCACTAGCGTTTTCTACCCATTGATATTCCATAGTTCCACCCATACCGATTCCACATCATCCGAGCTAATGTCCTTCCTTACTAGAGTGGATAAGGGAGAACCAGTGGATGTGGTATATTTGGACTTTCAAAAGGCTTTTGACAAGGTCCCACACAAGAGATTGGTGTGCAAAATTAAAGCACATGGTATTAGAGGTAATGTACTGACGTGGATAGAGAACTGGTTGGCCGACAGGAAGTAGAGAGTCGGGATAAACGGGTCCTTTTCAGAATGGCAGGCAGTGACTAGTGGGGTGCCGCAGGGCTCAGTGCTGGGACCCCAGCTATTTACAATATACATTAATGATTTAGATGAAGGAATTGAGTGTAATATCTCCAAGTTTGCAGATGACACTAAGCTGGGTGACGGTGTGAGCTGTGAGGCTGCAGGGTGACAGGTTAGGCAAGTGGACAAATGCATGGCAGATGCAGTATAATGTGGATAAATGTGAGGTTATCCACTTTGGTGGCGAAAACACAAAGGCAGAATATTATCTGAATGGCGGAAGATTAGGAAAAGGGGAGGTGCAATGAGACTTGGGTGTCATGGTACATCAGTCATTGAAAGTTGGCATGCAGGTACAGCAGGCGGTGAAGGGGGCAAATGGTATGTTGGCCTTCATAGCTAGGGGATTTGAGTATAGGAGCAGGGAGGTCTTACTGCAGTTGTACTTGGTGAGGCCTCACCTGGATTATTGTGTTCAGTTTTCATCTCCTAATCTGAGGAAGGATGTTCTTGCTATTGAGGGAGTGCAGCGCAGGTTCACCAGACTGATTCCCAGGATGGCAGGACTGACATATGAGGAGAGATTGGATCGGCTGGGCCTGTATTCACTAGAGTTTAGAAGGATGAGAGGGGATCTCGTAGAAACATATAAAATTCTGACAGGACTGGACAGGTTAGATGCAGGAAGAATGTTCCCGATGTTGAGGAAGTCCAGAATCAGGGGACATAGTCTAAGGATAAGGGGTAAGCCATTTAGGACTGAGATGAGGAGAAACTTCTTCACTCAGAGAGTTGTTAACCTGTTGAATTCTCTACTGCAGAGAGTTGTTGATGCCAGTTCATTGGATATATTCAAGAGAGAGTTAGATATGGCCCTTACAGCTGAAGGGATCAAGGGGTATGGAAAAAAAACAGGAAAGCGGTACTGAGGTGAACGATCAGCCATGATCTTATTGAATGGTAGTGCAGGCTCGAAGGGCTGAATGGCCTACTCCTACACCTATTTTCTATGTTTCTATGCACCACGACAACTGGCCGTTCACTCTCCCCCTCCAAACTGTCCTGGAAACGCTTAGAGACATCCTTGACCCTTGCACCAGGGAGGCAACATACCATCCTGGAGTCTCGGTTGCGACCACAGAAACGCCTATCCCCCTTACAATAGAATCCCTTACCACTATAGCTCTCTCACTCTTTTTCCTGCCCTCCTCTGCAGCAGAGCCAACCATACTGCCATGAACCTGGCTGCTGCTGCCCTCCGTTGATGAGTCATCCCCCTCAACAGTACCCAAAACGGTGTATCTGTTTTGCAGGGGGATAACCACAGGGGACCCCTGCACTACCTTCCTTCCACTGCTCTTGCTGCTGGTCATCCATTCCCTCTCTGCCTTTGTAACCTTTGCCTGTGGTGTGACCAACTCACTAATCGTGCTGTTCACGATATCCTCAGCATCGCGGATGCTCCAGAGTGAATCCATGCGCAGTTCCAGTGCCGCAATGCGGTCTGTCGGGAGCTGCAGCAGGATACAATTCCTGCACATGTAGTCTTCAGGGACACTGGAAGCGTCCCCGAGTTACCACATAGCACAGGAGGAGCATGACGTGTCTGAGCTCTCCTGCCATGACTTAACCCTTAAATTAACTTAATTTGGCAACAATGATAAAGGTTACCTACTGATAAAGGAAAAGAAAACGAAGAAAAACTACTCACCAATCACTTACCCCCTTGGCTGTGACGTCACACTTCGATTTCTTTTTACTTCCTTTTTTGCCTTCTCTCCCTGCTGCAGCTGTACCAGCTGACCTCCTCCTCGACGCTGCAGCTCCCCGACTGTGACTGTTGGGCCTTTTATAGGCTTCCTGACTCACCGCACCTCCTCCGCGATGCTGCTATTGTAGCATTATCGGGCCTGCTACTTGGATTAATATATTTGAGAACAGCATGATCTGAATTTTGAATTGAAAGCAGAGTAAACTACAGTTAATCTTCAAATTTCTAAATGGTACGGGACTTTTCAAATATCACTATTTATCTGGTATGGGCATACAGGGTTGCTAGAATGTAATTAATGTCAACTGAAAATTTAATTAGCTCTGATTATGTTTGGAAATAACAAACCGATCTCAAATAATTATTAGTAATTTATCAAAAATTAAACTAGTGAATGATTTAAAAGTGTCACTCTATATTTTTCCCCACAAGACATTTGAACACTCTTTGCGCATTCTTAAAATCATGGGATATGACAAAAAATTTTAGATACATTTTGTCTGTACACTTTTTACTCGCAGAGCTGGAAATAATATCATAGGTACCTCTGCACAGGTTTCACTGATATAGTTGAGGTCATTGAAATAATAATTACTAAAAGTTTAATGCAAACAAGACACTAAGAAAACATGAACAACACTGAATTCTAGTAAATATAATTTGAATGTAAGTTTTTATACATAAACTGATGACAGTTGGGAGAGGAGCTTTAGAAACTCACTCCACTGTGCCACCTACTGGGCAGAGCTCATTTACCTAGGCAGTTTCAATGTTAACATAAAAGCTGACCAAAAACCATGACAACAGATCAGAAAGTGTATACATACATACGGTCTTTAAAAGTATCAACTTTCTGTGGCAATACTTGCTGGAGTCAAGACCAGATGAAGCTTCAGGTGGAGTGTGGTTGAATTGGATCAGGATGCACAGACATAATTCAGCCCCCATTTAAATGTAATTCATAGAATCATACATCATGGAAGGGAGGCCATTTGGCCCGGGGGGGTGGGAAATTGTGGTGAGACAAGTTTGCATAGACAGTTTAAAATTTAAATGTGGATATATGGAAAATTTGACTGGAACTGCAGCAGAGGTGAGATTTTTAGTATATAGATAAATGCAGTGCAAGCTTGGCCCAGTGGTACCACTTTTGCCTCAGACAGAAAGTTGTGGGTTCAAGCCATATTCCAGGATTTGAGAACATAATCTAGGCCGATACATCAGTGCAGCACTGAGCAAGCAATGCATTGACAGAAGTGCTGCCTTCCTGATGTGATACTAAACTGAGGTAGTATCTGCTTATTCAGGTGTATGTAAAAGATCTCATGATATTATTTAAAGCAGAAAGGAAAGTAGATCTGGCCAACATTTGTCTTTTAACCAAAACCACTAAAACATTATCTGGCCATTTATGTCATTGCTGTTTGTGGGAACTTGCTGTGTGCACATAGGCTGCTGTGCTTGCCTACAGTACAACAGTGACTATAGAGGCCTGGACTAATAATCAGACATGAGTTCAAATCCCACTTTGAATGAACTTGAATTCAGTTAATTAAATACATCTGGAATAAAAAGCTAGTATCAATAATGGTGACCATGAAGATATTGGATCATCGTTAAAACCCAACTGCTTCACTAATGCCCTTTAAAGAAGAAAACCTGCTGTTCTTACCCGGTCTGGCCTACATGTGACTCCAGACCCACAGCAATGTGGTTGACTCTTAACTGCCCTCTGAAATGGCCTAGCAAGCGACTCAGTTATATCAAACTGCTACAAAAAAGCACAAGAGAAAAACTGGTAAGACCACTCGGTATTGACCTAGGCATCGGATCCAGACACGACAGAGGCACACCCAGCCCAGTCAACCCTGCAAAGTCCTCCTCACCAACACAAAGCAAAATATTGCAATTGCTGGAAATCTGAAATAAAAACAGAAAATGCTGGAAATACTCAGCAGGTCAGGCAGCATCCGAGGAGAGTGAAACAGTTAACGTTTCAGGTCAATGACCTTTTGTCAGAACTTGAAAAAGGAACAGATTTAATCAAGTGTGGGGGAGGGGAGTAAAGAACAAATGGGAAGGTCTGTGATAGGGTGGAAGGCAGGAGTGATTAAATGGCAAATAGGGATGGTGCAAGGCAAAAGGAGATGGTAATGGAACAAGTAAAGAAACAAAAGATGAGTCTAGAAGAGGTGTATCTGGGAATGGTAGAATCAACAGCTGCCATGTGAAAAAATAGGTTATGGTCTGACGTTGTTGAACTCTACGTTGAGGCCATAAGACTGTAAAGTGCCTAATCAAAAGTTTAGATGATGTTCCTCGAGCTTCGTTGGAACAGTGTAAGAGGCCGAGGACAGAGAGATCAGAATGGGAGAGGAAGAGAGAATTAAAATGGCAGGCAACCGGAAACTCGGGATCATGCTTATGGACTGAACGGAGGTGTTGCGCAAAGTGGTCACCCAATCTGCATTTGGTCTCTCCAATTAGAGGAGAATGCATCATGAGCAGCAAATACAGTACACTAAATTGCAAGAAGTACAAGTAAATCGCTGTTTCACCTGGAAGGAGTGTTTGGAGCCCTGGACAGTGGGAAGGGAGGAGGTAAAAGGGCAGGTGTTGCATCTCCTTCGCTTGCAAGGGAAGGGATGGGGTGTTGCAGGTGATTGAAGAGTCTCACTAACATCCAGGGTCTTGTGCCAAAATTGGGAGAGCTTTTCCACAGGCTAGTCAAGCAACAACCTGACATAGTCATACTCGGGAATAAAATAATGCTTTTGTATTATAGTCATACTCAGAATCATACCTTTCAGCCAACATCCAGACTCTCCATGCCATTCTTGGATATGTCCTGTCCCACTGGCAGGACAGACCCACCAGAGGTGGCGGCACAAAGGTTTACAATCGGAAGGGAGAAGCCCTGGAAGTACTCAACATTGAAGTTTCATGGCATCAGGTCAAACATGGGCAAGGAAACCTCCTAATGATTGCCACCTACTGCCCTCCCTCAGCTGATGAATCAGTACTCCGCCATGTTGAACACCACTCGAAAGAAGCCATGAGAGTAGCAAAGGCAGAGAATGTACTCTGGGTGGGGGACTTCAATGTCCTTCAGCAAGTGTGGCTCAGTAGCACCACTACTGACAGAGTTGATTTGAGTCCTGAAGGGCCCAGCACAGATATGATGGGCCGAAATGGTCTCCTCCCGCGCTGTAAATTTCTAGGATTCTATGACATAACTGCCAGACTGGGCTTGCGGCAGGTGGTGAGAGAACCAACACGAGGGGAAAACCCACTTGACCTCGTTCTCACCAATCTACCTGTCACAGATGCATCTGTCCATGACAATATTGGGAGGAGTCCTTGTGGAGATGAAGTCCCATTTTCACACTGAGGACACCATCCATTGTGTTGTGTGGCACTACCACTGTGCTAAATGGGATAGAGTCAGAACAGTTCTAGCAGCTCAAAGCTGGGCATCCATGAGGTGCTTTGGGCCATCAGCAGCGGCAGAGTTGTATTCCACCACAATTTGAAACCTCATGGCCTGGCATGTCCATCATTACCATCAAGCCAGGGGATCAATCCTGGTTCAATGAGGAGTGTAGAAGAACATGCCAGAAGCAGCAGCAGGCATACCGGAAAATGAGGTGCCAACCTGGGGAAGCTACTATACAGGATTACATGCATGCTAACCAGCGGAAGCAGCATGCTATAGACAGCGCTAAGCAATCCCATAACCAACGTATCAGATCAAAGCTCTACAGTCCTGGCACATCCAGTAGTGATTCTTGTGAATGGTGGCGGACAATTAAGTAATTAATGAAAGGAGGTGGTTGCATGCACATCCTCATCCTCAATGATGGCAGAGCCCATGAAGGCTGAAGCATTCGCAACCGTCTTTAGCCAGAAGTGCCACGTGAATGATCCATCTCGGCCCCCACCATCACAGAAGCCAGTCTTCAGCCAATTCGATTCACTCCACGTGATATCAAGAAATGGGTGAGCACACTAGATGCAGCAAAGAGTTTGGGTTCCGACAACATCCGGTCTGTAGTGCTGAAGACTTGTGCTCCAGAACTAGCTGCGCTTCTAGCCAAGCTGTTCCAGTAGAGCTACAACATTGGCATCTACCCAACAAAGTGGAAAATTGCCCAGCTATGTGTTGTCCACAAAAAGCAGGACAAATCCAATCCAGCCAATTACCATCCCATCAGTTTACTCTCAATCATCAGCAAAGTGATGGAAGGAGTCACCGACAGTGATATCAAGTGGCACGTACTCACCAATAACCTGCTTGGTATTAGAGTCACATTATTGTACAAGCAGTTTAATTCATACTCACATCACTGTTATGATTGTCTAACCATCTAGGCAATGTGAGGGCTTTGAAGTACATAATGTTGGAGTTGGTATGTAACCAAGGGCTAGAATTTCCTAACAAGTACGATTGCCGCCCAAAAGACTGCTAAGATTCCCAAGATTATCGCCAGCGAAAACTTACCCCCAAAAAAGAAAACAATCCGCCCAGTGAAAAAAATGGGCGCTGCACCCCGATTCTCGGCGAAAAAGGTGAATTTTGGGTCAATTGGGTGGTTCTTAAAGAAAATGGGCGATAATTAATAAATTTACTCAAAATCTATCCCGAGGCTGCGGGTTGGGCCTCTGAGGAGAAAAACACTAAAAATATTTTTTCAAAAAACATAACATAAAAAATCATAAAAAATCACTACAACAGAATTTTAAAATAATTTGTAAAAAACCAATTACTTACCTTTTTCTTGCAGGGCTACTCACCTACCGCCCAGCTCTTTTGATTCGCGTGGGCGTTTTTTTTAAATACCGCTGAGCCAAATATCACGTCATGGCGATCTGTGAGCGGTGCATGCCGGCGGTATTTCAAAACCGCCAGGTAACTCATCTGGGTAATTTCTCACCAACCCGGTTATCGCCCAAAATGGCCAATACTGCCGAGAAACTGGGCGGTGAACCACTGGAAATTCTAGCCCTAAATCTATTAGAATTTTCATTGCAAGTGAAGAACATGCAATTTGATTAATGATGTGACTGTTTCTTTTTACTTCCTAATAACTTAGTACTGGAAATCAAAGTAAGGTATGAAATAAACTTTTTGGAGCCAACAGGGAAGCACTGAGTAAAAAATACAGCCGTTTATGTTAATCATTGACCAATTTTGGAACGGTGATTCATCATTTTGTTGTTAAAGCCACTGGAACAGATAAGGAATACTAGCAAAGTTCATTTCTCTCTTTTCAGATACTCCAGTAAGTGCCGAAATTAAAAGAAATTCTAGTAATTCCTCTGAAAAGGAAAATATAATCAATGCAATGTGAAGATACGGAAATAAGTGGGCGAGTTCAGCCAGTCTATCATACAAGGACCTAGGAAAACCAGGAAAAAAAGTTTTCGAAACAGTGGATTGCAACATCGTCTGCAGTTAAATTATAACTGGAATGGGGCAGATGTTTTATCTTATTTGGATATTCTTAGTAACAATGGGACGATCAAAGAACTCTGCTGTGACAATTCAACATTTAAATTCTGACAAGGAACTAATGTTTTTAGAAAAGGCAAAAGGTCCATTTATTGCTTCATCTACTTATGTGAAGAGTGCTTTCAGAGAAGAAGAGCAGAATCTAGAGATTGGGACAAAAGTTAATGTGACTCGGGGATCACATCCGGCCACATACAAGGTTTATTTAAAACCTGGAAATCTAGGAGCGAGCAGTCTGGAAATCCAGCTCTGGGATTCCCTGGAGGGCAGTGATATCCTGATTGAGCATAAAAATGGCATCAAAGTCCAAGTGATTCCAAATATATCCATAGGAAATTTAGCTGAACCAGCACAACGTTTCATTGCAACCCCTCTGATGTACTTGCTTATTCCATTGGTTTTATTGAACAAATGTGCTTTTGGGTGTAAAGTTGATTTGGAAACCTTAGTTAATATCTGGAACCAGCCCCATCCTGTTGTTATTGGGGCTGTAGTCCAGTTTGTACTAATGCCACTCTATGGGTTTCTTTTAACAAGGCTGGTTCAGTTGACTGAAACTTTGTCTTTGGGCTTTATCATGGCGTGCTCTTGTCCTGGTGGAGGTGGCGGCTATCTCTATGCTCTATTATTGGATGGAAATGTAACATTGGCTATTACCATGACATTCACATCTACAGTGTTGGCAGTTTTTCTGATGCCAGTGTCTTTGTCAGTATTCAGTGTCATTTTGGGTATATCAAGTGATCTACACATTCCATTCTTTACAATTGGGTCCACACTCCTTTCTATTGCAGTACCTATGTCGCTTGGAATATACTTCAAACATAAAATTCCTAAGGTAGCCAAAATCTTTGAAAGAATAATAAAGCCGTTTAGTATAGTAATAATCACAGGTGGTTTTTATCTTGGTTTCAAAATGGGATCCATGTTCCTACAGAGTGCTGACCCAAAATTGTTTCTTATTGGATTGCTAGTCCCAGCATTTGGTCTCGTTACTGGGTACTTTTCTACCAGCATATACAAACTCCCTCTTCCAATTTGTAAGACCGTGGCGATAGAAAGTGGAGTACAGAATACATTACTAGCATTGGCAATGTTGCAGTTTTCTTTCTCTCAACCAGAGGCTGATTTAAGTTCCACTGCTCCTTTTGTTGTAGCTTTGAGTGCAGCCTATGAGATGATATTAATGTTAATATTTTACAACTGCAGAAAAAGGTTGCGCTGGTTTTATCAGCGCAATATATTCGAAATCAGCCAAACCAGCGCAAAAGATTGAGGAATTTCAAACGCAAATTATGTCCAGCACAAATCGAGTTTTCGCAATCTTTTGCGTGGTTTAAAAAAAACCAAGCTGGAAGCCAGCCCCACCCACACCCCCAGATCGATTTAATCACCACTGCACGTTTCCACTAATTGCAACCGTTTGTGGGCCTTTGAGGAGGCTCTTAAAATTAAGCTTTTTTTTAGGCATAGGGACACTAATAGGAACCTTTTAAAAGCTTTTACATTTTTTTTATTTACTGAGAAGCTACCTATTGTACACTAATATAACTAGTAAATGATTCTATATCTTTTTTTAGTCATCAGATATTTAAAATTGGGTTACTCACAGGTGGTGAACTTGACACTCTGATTAAAAATGCTTATCTGTTGTATCAGTAAAACTGCACCAGGTTCACTGTTAAACATATCAAGGAATATTTTTTAATGCAATTTTATTAAAAATTATGTTCTAAAATGCTGCCTGATTGCACTGGTTTATGGCAGATTTTACGTTCGGCGACATGCAAAAGGGTTTGAGCAAAAAAAAACACTTCTTCAAACTAGCACAATTTGGAGCGCAATTTGCAGCCAAAGTGGAACTCTTAGCTTGCATTTATAAGTTTTTATGTCAAATGCTCTGTTTGTTATAGTTAGAATTTCAAATCGTCAAGTGTCACTAATTACAAAGTGTTAGTCTCAAATTCCCAAAGTATTTTTCAGGAGATGTATTCAAACAACTCATGAGATTCAGAAGAACATATTCAGCTACATATAATAGGCAATAGTACAATATTAAAAGGTTTAGTATCATATCACTATATAAGACTTATACCAGCATTATTGATCATTATCACATTGACCTTACAAACGCGAGGGACTATGGAGCGTCCTCCTCCATTTCAGCTGCCCCTAAAAGTTTGTCACCATCCTCAGCCTACTCCACGACGACATGCAAGCCATGATCCTGACCAACGGATCCACCACAGACCCAATCAACATCAGGACTGGGGTCAAGCAGGGCTGCATCATTGCGCCAACCCTCTTCTCGATCTTCTCGCTGCAATGCTCCACCTCACACTCAACAAGCTCCCCGCTGGAGTGGAAATAAATTATAGAACCAGTGGGAACCTGTTCAACCTTTGTCGCCTCCAGGCCAGATCCAAGACCGTCCCATCCTCTGTCGTCGAGCTACAGTACATGGATGACGCTTGTGTCTGCGCACATTCAGAGGCTGAACTCCAAGTCATTGTCAACATCTTCACCGATGCATACGAAAGCATAGGCCTTATGCTGAACATCTGTAAGACAAAGGTCCTCCATCAACCTGACCCCGCCACACAACACTGCCCCCTAGTCATTAAGATTCATGGTGCGGCACTGGACAACGTGGACCATTTTCCATACCTTGGGAGTCTATTATCAGCAAGGGCAAACATCGACGACGAGGTTCAACACCGTCTCCAGTGTGCCAGCGCAGCCTTCGGCCACCTGAGGAAGAGAGTATTCAAAGATCAGGTCCTCAAATCTGGCACGAAACTTATGGTCTACAGGGCTGTAGAGATACCAGCCCTCCTGTATGGTTCAGAGACATGGACCATATACAGTAGACACCTCAAATCGCTGGAGAAATACCACCAACGATGTCTCTGCAAGTTCTTGCAAATTCTCTGGGAGGACAGACGCACCAACGTTAGTGTTCTCGATCAGGCCAACATCCCCAGCATCGAAGCACTGACCACATTCGACAAGCTCCGTTGGGTGGGCCACATTGTTCGCATGCCTGACACAAGACTCCCAAAGCAAACACTCTACTCGGGACTCCTACATGGCAAGCGAGCCCCAGGTGGGCAGAGGAAACGTTTCAAGGACACCCTCAAAGCCTCCTTGATAAAGTGCAATAACCCCACCGACACCTGGGAGTCCCTGGCCAAAGACTGCACTAAGTGGAGGAGGAGCATTCGGGACGGAGCTGAGCAGCTCGAGTCTCGTCGCTGAGAGCATGCAGAAAACAAGCGCAGGCAGCGGAAGGAGCGTGTGACAAACCAGATTCCCCACCCACCCTTTTCTCCAACAACTGTCTGTTTCACCTGGTACAGACTGTAATTCCCATATTGGACTGTTCAGTCACCTGAGAACTCACTTTTGGAGTGGAAGCAAGTCTTCCTCGATTTTGAGGGACTGCCTATGATGATGATGATGATGCTGTTTGTGGGAGCTTGCTGCACGCAAATTGGCTGCCACATTTCCTACATTACAACAGTGACTACACTTCAAAAAGTACTTAATTGACTGTAAAGAGCTTTGGGACATCCAGTGGTCGTGAAAGGCGCTATAGAAATGCAAGCCTTTTCTTTTTTTTAATTGATTTAATTGTTTAATTTTTGCTTGGAATTGACTGCCAACTTCAGTATAATAGAATCATCATCATCATAGGCAGTCCCTCGGGGTCGAGGATGACTTGCTTCCACACTAAAAATGAGTATTCAGGTGACTGATGAAGTCATTTTAAATGGTGGAAGATGCCTGTTCGTGAATTATTTTAACGTGGGATGGCCGTTGCACACCAGCCACCACATGGGCTTGACGGAGCAAGGTTTTGCCTCAGTGGCAAGGGGGTCCAAGACAACTGCAGACCAGGCTCCGCCGCATGTGCCATACATATACACAAACTCAAACATACTCCTACTGTACTCCTTCCCACAGGATCTCTCTCTACATGGAATTCATGGTACGCAATGTGAGCCTCATAATAGAATATGTTAAGAAGCAAGTTACTGTTTCATGTTTAATATTGATGTAATCTTGCAATCCTTAGGATTTAATTTACACTGGAAAGGAAACATTAAGATGAAGCACAGCTGCTTTGAGTTGTGAGTTGAATTTAACCCCGAACAACTCTTTGCATGAAAAATTCTTCTAATTTGCCTTTTGTGCTTCTATTACTAATCCAATCTTTATGACTCTGAATTCAATCTACGGATTCATGCACCACTAGATCTCTCTGTCCCTTTGCTACAGTGTAAATTTTTACCATTTACAACAAAAACTTGCATTTATATAGCACCTTTAACATAGTAAAATGTCTCAAGGCACTTCACATAAGCCACTATCAAACAAAATTTGACACCGAGCCACATTAAGAGATATTACATAAGAACATAAGAAATAGGCCTCTCGAGCCTGCTCTGCCATTCAATGAGATCTACCTCAATTCCACTTGCCTGCACTATCCTCATATCCCTTGATTCCCTTAATATTCCAAAATCTATTGATCTCTGCGTTGAATATACTCAAAGACTGAGCTTCCACAGCCCTCTGGGGTAGAGAATTTCAAAGGTTCACAACCCGCTGAGTGAAGAAATTTCTCTTCATCTCAGTCATAAATGGCCAACCTCTTGTTTTAAGACTATGATCTCTGGTTCTAGAATCCCCAGGCAGGGGAAACATCCTCCATTCATTTACCCCATCAAGCCCTTTAGGAATTTTGTGTGTTTGTATATTGGGACAGATGGCCAAAAACATTGTCAAAGAGGTAAGTTTGAAAGAACGTCTTAAAGGAGGAGAGAGATGTAGAGAGAGGCACAGAGGTTTAAGGGTGAATTCCAAGGTTTAGGCCCTAGGCAGCTAAATGCAGGGCCACCAACGGTGGAATGAAGAAAATAGAGGATGTGCAGGAGACCAGAATTGGAGGAGCGTAGTGATCTTGGAGGGCTGGAAGAAATTATAGAGATAGGGAGGCGTGAGGCCATAAAGGATTTGAAAACAAGGATGAGAATTTTAAAATCGAGACATTGCCGGACCAGGAGCCAGTGTAGGTCACGACCACAGGGATGATGGGTGAACGGGACTTGGTGCAAGTTAGGAAATAGACAGCAGAGTTTTGGATAAGCTCAAGTTTATGGCAGATGTAAGGTGGGAGGCTGGCCAGGACAACATGGAAATAGTTGAGTCGAGAGGTAACAAAGGCCTGGATGAGTGTTTCAGCGGGGGTTGAGCTAAGGTAAAGCAGAGATGGGCGACGTTACAGAGGTGGAAGTCTTGGTGATGGAGAGGATTTAGCGTATATTTCCATTTCCTATTCCTTTTTCCAAAATGTAGCACTTCACATTTACCTGCATTTAATTGCATTTGCCACATATCTACCCACTCACTAATGGTTAAAGTATCAAAATTAAGCAACTAGGTTTTTGGATGTGATTGTTTTTTGAATGCTTGCTATATAGAATACATGTAAACATGTCAGACATGGCTGCAACATACATGTTTTATAGCTTCTGTGTGTGCTACACATTTTTTAACATTAGACTTTTTGTGCACATATGCTTTTACTTGAAACCTGTTTATCTTCTATTTATTTAAACATTTTGAGAGCCACCATCCATTCCTGATGTCACACTCTGTTCAGATGTGATTTGTTGGTGCTCAACCATAAAAAGTGTAATAAAACAAAGAAATTTGCATCTTAAAAGGGGTCTACCTCCTGAAACAGGCAAATGCTTTGGCTGGCCAGTGAATGTTGCAGTGTGTCTATTGTTGGGGCTCATGGGCGGTGTTTACTGATCCCATTTTGAGGCCATTACAGCCCCATTATGCTGATTTCGGCAGCTTGAAATCAACCTGAAAGTTTTATTTACTAATTTTACTTATTTTGAATTGCATTTAAATTTTTAGCTGTTCCATACTAGAAGATGTTTAAACTTGTCTATTTGGTATGTTAACTATGGGATAGCTTGAGTCAGTAACAGATTCATTAATTATTTCAATAGGTGATGTGTTTTATCTATTCTCTCATCGGCTGGTTAAGACAGTATATGTTTCAGCTGAGTAAGAAGAGCCAAAGATGTTTTATAAATACATTAAGAGCAAGAGGATAACTAAAGAAAGAGTAAGGTTTATTAGGGACCATAAAGGTAATCTGTGTGTGGAGGCGGAAGACGTGGGTATGGTTCTTAATGAATACTTTGAGTCTGTTTTCACAAAACAGAGGGGCGATGCAGACATCGCAATCAGGGAGTAGGAGTGTGAAATATTAGATGAAATAAACATAGTGAGAGAGGAAGTATTAAGGTGTTTAGCAGCTTTGAAAGCGGATAAATCCCCAGGCCCAGATGAAATGTATCCCAGGCTGTTAAGGAAAGCAAGAGAGGAAATAGCAAAGGCTCTGACCATTATTTTCAAATCCTCTTTGGCTACAAGTGAGGTGCCTGAAGACTGGAGAACTGCTAACATTGTACCGTTTTTTAAAAGGGGAGAAAGGGATAAACCGAGTACTTACAGGCCAGTCAGCCTAACCTTGGTGGTGGGAAAATTATTGGAAAAAATTCTAAGGGACAGAATAAATCTACATTTAGAAAGACACAGATTAATCAAGGACAGTCAGCATGGATTTGTTAAGGGAAAGTCATGTTTGACTAACTTGATTGTATTTTTTGAGGAGGTAACAAGGAGGGTCGATGAGGGTAGTGTGTTTGATGTAGTGTATATGGATTTTAGCAAGGCTTTTGATAAGGTCCCACATGGCAGACTGGTGGCGAAAGTAAAAGCCCATGGGATCTAAGGCAAAGTGGCAAGTTGGATCCAAAATTGGCTCAGAGGCAGGAAGCAAAGGGTAATGGTTGATGGGTGTTTTTGTGACTGAAAGGCTATTTCCAGTGGGGGTCCACAGGGCTTGGTACTAGACCCCTTGCTTTTTGTAGTATATATCAATGATTTAGACCTGCATGTAGGGGGTATGATTAAAATGTTTGCAGCTGATACAAACCTTGGCCATGTAGTTGATAACGAAGAAGAAAGCTGTAGACTGCAGGAAGATATTAGTGAACTGGTCAGGTGGGCAGAACAGTGGCAAATGGAATTTAATCTGGAGAAGTGTGAGGTAATGCATTTGGGGAGGGCTAATAAGGCAAGGCAATACACAATAAATGGTAGGTCACTGAGAAGTGTAGAGGAACAGAGGGACCTTGGAGTGCATGTCCACATATCCCTGAAGGTAGCAGGCCAGGTAGATAAGGTGGTTAAGGATGCATACGGGATATTGTAATGTATGCACCTGTGAGTATGCTCACAGGTTATTAGAGCTGTTGAGGTTGCAGCCCCTGTTCAACTATCTAAAGGGGCTGCTCCTGAAATTCTGGCTGCATTTCAGTCCCACACTCCTGATCTTTGGGCACCCTGTGCGGAGGGCAGCGGGTAGGTCCAAAGGCCTCCTTGTAGGACTGCTCCTGGGCACGGCCAAGGGTGCCATCAGCCGGTCCAGGCAGCGGGCGGTCGAGGGGGTCGTTCAACCTGACTGCCTGCCTCTCTTCCGTGCTTACATCTGGGCCAGGGTGTCCCTGGAGATGGAGCACGCGGTGTCCACCGGTACGCTCGCGGCCTTCCGGGAGAGGTGAGCGCCGGAGGGACTGGAGTGCATCGTTAACCCCGTCAACCAAATCTTAATTTGATTTTATATATTTTAAAGTTTAATTTGTTTTAATTGCCGGGTTTTAGTGTTCCCCCCCCCTTTTATAGGAGCTACTTGTAAAAATCATGATTTTAGTGCCCCAAAAAAAACCAACAAAAAAACCACAAAAAAGGGCCTGACGAATGTTTGGAGTGTCCCCCAGATCGGGGGGCACTTGATTTAATGTTTATGTTTGCCCCCAAAAAGAGTTGTAGAGCTGTTGGAGGCGTGGCCTGTTCATTTGGAGCAGAGAGCAGTGAGGGAAGGAGCTCTCTGCTTTTGCTCCTGCCTGAGGCCTTGAACCCTGAGAAACACCCCAGGAAGAGGAGGAAGGGGCCTACTACACATCCATCCATCCAGAGGGAGAGGAGGAGAGCAGAAAACAACAACTTTAATACTGCTAGAGAGAGTTGGAGAGAGGGGGAAATAACAACACCTCAAAAAAAAAACATCATCCATTAGAGCTGTTGAGTTGGGAGTGGCTTAGCCAGTCACGTGACATTCAAGACTCAATAAAACCCCAGCCAGTTGGGTTCAGGGGATCCACGACGAAGCAGGTGGTTGTGAGCCTAGTGGATGAACTGTAATGTGTAGTGTGATTGTTAAACCTTTGCTAATAAACCAACTAGTTCTTCATCGCAATGTGTTGCTCTTAATTCTTAAGCAAAGAACCCATGAAGCAAATACATTGCAGATACTTGACTTTATTAGCCGAGGCATAGATTATAAGAGCAGGGAGGTCATGCTTGAACTGTATAAAACACTAGTTAGGCCACAGTTAGAATAATGAAAGATGTGATTGCACTAGAGAGGGTACAGAGGAGATTTATGAGGATGTTGCTTGGACTGGAAAATTTTAGCTATGAGAAAAGAATGGATAGGCTGGGGTTGTTTTGTTTGGAACAGAGGACGTTGAGGGGAGACCTGATTGAGGTGTATAAAATTACGAGGGGCCTAGATAGAGTGGATAGGAAGGACCTATTTCCCTTAGCACAGGCATTACCAACCGGGGGCATAGATTTCAAGTAATTGGTTGGAGGTTTAGAGGGGATTTGAGAGGTAATGTTTTCACCCAGAGGGTGGTGGGGGTCTGGAACTCACTGCCTGAAAGGGTGGTAGAGGCAGAAACCCTTAAAAAGTACTTGAACATGCACTTGAAGTGCCGTAACGTACAAGACTACGGACCAAGAGCTGGAAAGTGGGATTAGGCTGGATAGCTCTTTGTCAGCCGACATGGACACGATGAGCTGAATGGCCGCCTTCTGTGCTATAAATTTCTATGCACAGAAGGAGGCCATTCAGCTGCAAGAGATCAGTGGTGGGTGAAAGGCCAGGTGAGTGTGGAATTTAGTTTTAGTAGGAATGACTGGGAAAAGAGTACTGAAATTTTTATTTATTTTACTGTATTTTGTTTAAATATTTTGCTAAATTTAGTTGATTTATACTTAGACATGGGGAGCAAAATGTTAAAGTTTGCTGATGACACAGAAGTCGAATGTTTAGCCACTGAGGTGGACTGAACACAGGTTAGTGGAATGGTCAGGCAAGTTGCAGATGCAATTTAATGTTGATTTTAAATTGTCATTGAGTTAGGGGGAAAGTGTTGGAGCATGGAATGCTTTGCCACAGAGATGGTTGAAGCATTGCATCTTTTAAGGGAAAATTTGCTAAATATTTGAACAGAGGAAAATACAAGTCTGTGGGAAGAGAGCAAGACAGTGGGATTAAATTTGGGATTGTGCCAGCAAAGAGCCACACAGAGAGGCTTCCTGTGTTGTAAGCCTCAATGATTCTAAAAATCATAAAGATTTGCCTGCGGCTTAATTCTCACAATGTGTCATCGGGATGTAGAGCTTGTCTGGGCTTTTGCTTCTGTTCCAAGAGCCAGTTTTCCTTTCCTCTCCCACTGCAGGTTTTTAAGACGGTCCCTTGGGTCTGCGCATGGGCAGTGGGTAGCTCCGGAAGAGCTTGTCGTGGGGGAGGAGAGGCTTGTTTCAGGTGAGTCGGAGCACAGGCTCTCGGTGCGCGCACAGGCCCGGTCCGATTCCCGGGGATGAATGGGTCTCAGTCCACGAAGGCAGGGCCTTTAGTCACCGGTGTCTGCGGTCCTTGTTGGGGTGATCTGATGGTTGCAGCATTCTCGGAACTGTAACTGACTCCACTGAAGGCCATTCGCAGCCTCCCCAGTGCTGCTCTGCTGTTTAGTTTAAAACGTCTGTTTGTCCTGGGATGGGGAGGAGGGAGTCAAAGGGTTGATTGAGAACTTTAGGCCCTTCCAGCCCATTCCTGCCAATGCACTTTGCATCCTGACCATTTTACCTCTGCTCCTGAGAGAGGTGAATGACCTTGACTCTCAAGAGAAAAATCTGAAATATTCTGGACACTAAAATCAGACGAGTAAAAATAATTTGAGATGGCTACCTCCAGTTCGTAATCTTGTATCCAAAGAAAAGACATTGCATTTATATAACAACTTTCACAATCTGAAGATGCCCTCAGAAGTGATTTACAGTCAATGACATACTTTTGAAATGTACTCACTGTTGTAATTTAGGGAAACACAACAGTTAGTTTGTGCATGGCAAGCTTCCACAAACAGCTATGGTATAAATAACCAGATGATTTGTTTTTAGTGATCTTGGTTGAGGAGTAAATGTTAGTCAGGACACCTCTTAGAATAATGTCATGGGATCTACGTCCTCCAGGAAGGCCAGACAGTCTTAGTTTAACATCTTGTCTGAAAGATGGTACTCCCTCAATAATGCACTGAAGTAACAGCTAGTGTATGTGCTCAAGTTTCTGCAATAGGTCTTGAACCCACAGCCTTCTGATTCAGAGTTAAGAGTGCAAGCACTGATCCAAGGCTGACACCTAAGTGACAGACATGCATTCACATGGATTACATTTGAAAACATTTCCCAACTGTAATGCTTGTGTCCCAACTCTCGGAAAGTCACCTTTCCCCCTCTGCCCCCCCCCCCCCCCCCCGGCAATCTTTGGTCCTCAATTTTCCCCTTTCTGGTTTTGTTTCACCAGAGTTCTGCAAATAAAATTGTTAAATGCAAAGAAATGCTACAAAGCATGTCAAATCTGATGCTACTGAAGTATTTACTTATTACAGAAAGACATGTTATGTTTTTTTCTGGACAAGCCTCTGCTTTTTTTCAGCTGAACATTTCATTATGATTATTGATTTAGCTAAGCATGAAATGTAAAAATGCAGATTAATTATTTCCAAAGAAAGAAAAAGTGAGTTACTAAAGGTCGGTTCCCTGACCTTGTATTTAGCAGAATTGACTGAAACTTCAAGTTGCACTTCAACGTGGTTGATGGTTAACCAGCAGACTGTAAACTTGTGACTTGCTTGAGATACCCCAGTGCAAAGTCTAGTACTGAATTCTCAGCAGGTAGTTTACACAGCTCCTATAGGTGTACAGTGAATGTACAGTGCATTTATGAACTTGGATGCTGCAGTGTGTGGAGTTGAGTGACCTGTTATATGTATTGTTATTGGCGGAGAGTGGAATCAGTTTCAAAAAAATTGTTTGCTCTGCTCCCATATCTGTTGACTGGGCAACTCTGGGTTATATACAATCTCAACAGCTCAAATACATGAATAGTCGACACACTTGCAAGCTGCACATCAAACTTTTAGCTGTAAGCATGTCTTTTTTTGTACAGGTAATGCAACCAACATCGACTGTATCTGCATCATGTCTTTGCAGATATCGCTGTGCACCACACTCTGTACTTTGCATTCATACATACTAATGCAATATTATTTGTGCTGCACTATACCATTTCTTCCACAAAGCGTGTAAGTATGGGGTAGGGCAACTGAGCAAATTCCCTGCAACACAACAGCTGTATACAAGTGCTAAACAAACTTTAGGAATGAGATCATAACGTGAGCAGGTCATAAAGTGATTTAGAGCAGTTCATTGGTGTGCCATTTTTGTGTTTTAGTTTAGTATTTAAGTCTCTTCTGACTTGTCTGTGTACTTTTATCCATCTGAAGTATAAGGTTAATAGGTAATGCAGAGTGAAATAAGTTAATGACTTAATTTGTATAATTATAGACTAAATTATGTGTACCCTCAAAATACAGAAATGGAGGCATAGCCAGTGGATTACTTTTGTTGAGGCCTGCAGTGCAGGAAGCTTTATTACTCAATACTAAAGCCAATGTAGAGATTTGCTAAAGTAGCTTGCAATGGAAGGAACGGTGGTTGGATTCATCAATATTAAAGTTACACAAGATGCTTAATATTGTGCAATATTGTATCAATAGAAATAATACAAAAGGGGAATGCACGAGGACAACAGTGTACCACAATCATTTAATTTAATTGTCTGCTTAGCTCATTACAGAAGTCCTTGGAAAGGGAGTAGGTACTGTGTAATACTGGGAAGGTCATCATCATAGGCGGTCCCTTGGAGTCGAGGATGACTTGCTTCCACACTAGAAATGAGTTCTCAGGTGACTGAAGAGTCTAATGCAGGACCTAAAGTCTCTGTCACATGTGGGGCAAACGATAGTTGAAGGAACAGGTGGGTGAGATGCCTCTGTTGCCACACGCTCCTTCCACTGTCGACGCTTGGCTTCAGCTTGCTCTCGGTGAAGAGACTTGGTGTTCAGCGCCTTCCCGGAGGATTTTCCTCCACTATGGGCGGTCTTGGGCCAGGGATTCCCAGGTGTCGGTGGGGATGTAAAATTTTTTCAAGGAGGCTTTGAAGGGTGCCCTTTGAAGCGTGTCCTCTGCCCACCTGGAGCTCGCTTGCCATGTCGGAGCTCCGAGTAGAGCGCTTGTTTTGGGAGTCTCATGTCAGGCATGCGGGCGATGTGACCCGTCCAGCGGAGCTGATTGAGCACAGTCATTGCTTTGATGCTGGATATATTGGCCTGAGCGAGGACACTGATATTGATGCACCTATCCTGCCAATGGATTTGCAGGATCTTGTGGAGGCAGCGTTGGTGGTATTTGTCCAGTGTTTTGAGGTGCCTGCTGTACATAGTCCATGTCTCTGAGCCATATAGGAGGGCGGGTATCACCACTGCTCTGTAGACCATGAGCTTGGTGCTGGATTTGAGGTCCTGGTCTTCAAACACTCTCTTCCTCCGGCGACCGAAGGCTGCATTGGCACACTGAAGGCAGTGTTGGACCTCGTCGCCGATATCTGCCCTTGTTGACAGTAGGCTCCCGAGGTATGGAAAATGGTCCACGTTGTCCAAGGCTTTGTCGTGGATTTTGATAACCGGGGGGCAGTGCTGTATGGCGGGGACAGGTTGGTAGAACACCTTTGTCTTACGGGTGTTTGGTGTAAGGCCCATGCTCTCGTACGCCTCGGTGAAGGTGTTGATGATGGCTTGGCGTTCAGCCTCTGAGTGTGCGCAGACGCAGGCGTCGTCTGCCTACCGTAGTTCGATGACTGAGGATGGATGACTTTGGATCTGGCCTGGAGGCGGCGGAGGTTGAACAGATTCCCGTTTGTCCTCTAATTTGGCTCCACTCCAGTGGGAAGCTTGTCGAGGGTGAGATTGAGCATTGCAGCAAGGAAGATCGAGAAGTGCGTTGGTGTGATGGCGCAGCCTTGCTTGGACCCGGTCCGAACGTGGAATGGGTCTGTGGTGGATCCGTTGATCAGGATCATGGCTTGCATGTCATCATGGAGCAGGCGGAGAATGGTGACAAACTTTTGAGGACAGCCGAATCTGAGGAGGACGCTCCATAATCACTCAGGTTGACAGAGTCGAAGAAGGCCATATACAGGGGTTGGTGCTGTTCCCTGCATTTCTCTTGTATCTGCCGTGCGGTAAAGATCATGTTCAATTGTGCCCCTTAGTGGGCGGAATCCGCATTGCGACTCTGGGAGAAGTTCTTTAGCCACAGGGAGAAGGCGATTGAGGAGGATTCTTGTGGTGACTTTCCCAGTGGTCGACAACAGGGAGATTCCTCTGTAGTTACCGCAGTCGGACTTGTCACCTTTCTTGAAGATGGTCACGATTACAGTGTCTCTGTGATCTCCTGGCATGATCTGCTCTTTCCAGACAAGAGAGATGAGGTCATGGATCCGTGCCAATAGTGCTTCTCCGCCATGTTTGAGTGCTTCGGGGATTCCATCTGCTCCTGATTACTACCTGTTCTTCAGTTGTTGGATGGCCTTTACAACCTCGTGCCAGGCTGGGGTTGTGCTGAGATGGTGGCGGGTGGCATGCTGTGGGATGGAGTCTACACTCACGTCGAAGACAGAATTTCGGTTGAGGAGATCCTCGAAGTGCTCCTTCCAGCGGACACTGACTGCCTCTCTGTCCTTGATGAGCACCTCTCCATTCTTGGTCAGTAGCGGGGTAGGGCCTTGAGTGCTTGGGTCGTAGGTCGTCTTAATTGCGCTGAAGAATCCTCACACATCGTGGTTGTCGGCTAGCTGCTGGATTTCTTGAGCTTTCTCCACCCACCATCTGTTCTTTAGGTCGCGGGTTTTCTGTTGGACCTCGGCCTTCAGACGTCTGTAGAGCTGCTTTCTTGCTCTCAAGTTGTGTTGCTGCTTCCAGTCCAAGAATGCCTTGCATTTGTGGCATATTAGCTCCTGGATCTCCTGGTCGTTCTTGTCGAACCAATCTTGGTGTTTCCTGGTCAAGTGACCGAGCGTCTCTTCATAGGTGCTGATTATGGAAGCCTTGAGGGTTGACTAGGCGCTGTGGACACTCTGGGTCACTGGGAGTCGTCAGGTTGGTAGCGAGACGCTGGCTGAATAGGGCATTCCTAGCAGGATCTTTGAGTGCACTGGCATTGATTTTCCTGCAGCATTATTTCTGTTGTCGTCGCTGTTTTGGGGCAATGTTGATGGTGATGACAGAGCGAGTTAGGCGGTAGTCCGTCCAGCAGTCGTCCGCTCCTGACATGGCACGGGTGATGCGCAAGCCCTGGCTCGGACGATGAAGTAGTCTAGCAGATGCCAGTGCTTGGAGCGAGGGTGTTGCCATGAAGCTTTATATTTGTCCTTCTGAAGGAACAGGGTATTAGTTATGACTAGGCCATGTTCTAAGCATTTCGTCAGGAGGGTGCTATTGGATTTGGCTTTCCCTACCCCCTCTGCCGATCGTACCTCCCCATAGGTGGAGCATATGTAACAGCCTGATCATTTGTGGTGCAGATTTTTTACTGTGGATCTTGCAGCACTGGTTCACATTTTGCAACATCTTGGTTCAGCTCCCACTTTTAAGGCCAATGTGAGTCTGCATTTATGACTTTCATCTTAGTGAGGATAAATAACTCTTTTCTTGAGCTGTTTTGAATCTACAGTGCATAGCAATTCTTTCAAATTTCTATTACTTTTTTTTTTACACAGGAATTCACAGTTGAAAGATGGCAAACGAATGTGCAGCATCAGATCCATGGCAAGATTGCATGGAAGTTGCTGTTGCTGTTGCCCAACAAGCTGGTGCAGTAAGTAAATAATAGGATTTGAATTGTGCATATTTTCTATGATCAGTAGATCTTGCTCACAACTTTTAAACTATCCAGGGCAGTTTGTTTTCTTCTAAAAGACTATTTTTAAATGTTCAGCTGAACAATTTAGTGCGATTAAAATCATTTTAAACCTGTGAGTATCTTTATTTCATCATATTTCTATCTCAAAACATGTACATAATCCTCATAAATGGCATCAAAATGTCCATTATTTTTTAATATGAAGATTAAGCATTTTATAAAATCAAAAATTGATTGACTTTCTTGTTCTGTGAGCACAGTCCTCTCTGTACCCAAATGGCTGCATGCTTGCTGAGGGAGGATCGATTTTTTTTTTTTTTCTTTCCTTCCCAGGAAATGTCATTTTCATTTTGGTCTTCCTCCATGCTTTCTCCAACTCAACTATTGTTCCCTTAGGGAGATTTCGCCTTTATGCATTCCCTTTGGCAGGAATGACTCCTGTTCAGAGTCAGCCTACCTGTCTCATAATTCCTTCCAGCACAATGGCTGCCTTTATCTTCAGTTTTATAAGCCAAGCGCCATGAGACATGATTTCTCAATCTCAAGGTTATAAAAAATTTCCTTTCTGGTAGCGGAACACAGATAATAGAAAAGTTTCCTTGTAGCATTGCTTGATGTGCTAGAAACTTAACGCATTCACTCTTCCTTATTACTAGAAAAATCACACATGGTCCAAAAACAGCACGTGAAATTTACTTATCTCAAACCTACCAAATGGAATACAGAATTTAAAATCTCATCTGTGAAAGGGTATGACTTTCTCATGAATCACTGGCAATTTGAAAATCAAGCTGCACGTTCGTTGTATATTGATTAACACATAGCCTTGGTATGTCTCTTGGTATGATTATAACTGGGGGTTCTGAGGGATTGATGGCCCCAAAAATTACTAGTCTGTAAACTTAATCGAAATACATTGGCAAATAAAATTAGTGGATACCATTCATCATCATAGGCAGTCCCTCGGAATCGAGGAAGAATTGCTTCCACTCTAAAAATGAGTTCTTAGGTGACTGAACAGTCCAATACGGGAATTACAGTCTCAGTCACAGGTGGGACAGACAGTCGTTGAAGGAAAGGGTGGGTGGGACTGGTTTACCACACGCTCCTTCCGCTGCCTGCACTTGATTTCTGCATGCTCTTAGCGATAGAACTCGAGGTGCTCAGCGCCCTCCCGGATGCACTTTCTCCACTTAGGGCAGTCTTTGGCCAGGGACTCCCAGGTGTCAGTGGGGACGTTGCATTTTTATCGAGGAGGCTTTGAGGGTGTCCTTGAAACATTTCTTCTGGCCACCTTGCGCTCGTTTGCCGTGAAGGAGTTCCGAGTAGAGCGCTTGCTTTGGGAGTCTTGTGTCAGACATGCAAACAGTGTGGCCCGCCCAACGGAGCTGATCGAGTGTGGTCAGTGCTTCGATGTTGGATGTTGGCCTGGTCGAGGACGGTAACGTTGGTGCGACTGTCCTCCCAGGGGCTGCAATACCAATTAACAGTGTCACAGGAATCAAGAGTCATCCGTCCCACTGATTATAGGGTGTTACTGCTGTGCACTGCAGAACACATCCTTTGCGTTCTCTCTGCCATTTTTTCTCCATAAAAAATTCTATTCATAAACCGGTTTCCTTTTAATTTATAACTGTAATATGCAAAATTTGAACATGCATTATTATATATGAAATTGTAAATTTTCTACACATGAAGGAGGTTTGCATAACTGGCTCACAAGTTGGGGTCTATTACAAGGGGGCATAGTTTCAAGGTGGTTGGTGGAAGGATTTGAGGGGGGGCTTCTTTACGCAGAGGGTTGTGGGGATCTGGAACTTGCTGCCTGGAAGAGTGGTGGATGCAGAAACCCTCACCACTTTTAAGAGATGATTGGATGGGCACTTAAAGTGCAGTAACCTGCAGGGTTACGGACCTAGAGCTGGTAATTGGGATTAGATTGGATGACCTTTTGTTGGATGGCGCAGATATAATGCTAAGTACTGCAGAGAATAGAATACGGCCAGGGAGATGATCTGGACTAATTTCGATCACCTGGATGGGTTGGAGAGGAATTTTCCCAGATTTTTTCTCCCTAAATTGGCCTGGGTTTTTATCTGGTTTTTGCCTCTCCCAGGAGATCACATGGCTCCGGTTAGGGTGGAATGTAGAATGTTTCATCAGTATAAGGGGTGTTGCAGTTGTGTGAGGCGGACTGGTTGGGCTGGGTGCTCTTTGCCTTTTTGTCATTGTTCATAAGTTTATATGTAACCTTTAGTGCTGCTGATCAAGGGCCGTTTGGCTCTTTGTCGGCCGGCGCGGACACAATGGGCCGAAATGGCCTCCTTCTGCGCGGTAAATTTCTATGTTTCTAAGTTGCAGCCTCTCACTCACTGATTAAACAGCATTTAAGACTTTACATGCAGTGTGGTTCATACATATCCTGTCTTCTCTTGGATTCAGAAATGTACTTTGAATGAAAGTATCTACTTTTAAATATATAAATTTACAGAAGTACCTGACTCTGTAATCTAGATTACAATGTGCAAGGAATATGATACCACAGTTATTGCTGTGATGATTAGTTGATTACGGTATTTATCACTCATAGTGGCAGTAGTGCACCTACATTTTGTTTAGCCATTTGCTGTTATTTCTTTGGAATAGCAAGACAAACATTGTATTCAGTTGAGTATTTGAAATTTAAAAAAATCTAAACTGTCATTTGAACAAGTGTTGGTTCATTCAGAATGACTTTGCTAAGTTGTGCTAGGTTTAGTTTATCTCTCTTCCTATTTATTTTATCCAAATTTTTAATTTTTCAAACTTTTAGTCAATATAATGCTGAGGCAAAAATATGAATATAAAGCAATAAATACCTAAAAGATTAATTGGAGGGGGAAAGGGAAGGAGTTGACATTTTTATTCTCAATATATTTCAATATTTTACATCCTCAAAGAGATTGAAAGGCAAATTCTTGTTTCCATTAGGAAATAATGGGGATAAAGGTATGCGACAGCTCCATGGGATTCTGTAAATTTAAAAACACTAATTTTCTTTGCAGGTTATTTGTGAAGCTTTGAAAAAAGAACAGATTGTTCAGATTAAAAGTTCTCCTGTAGACCTGGTGACCGAGACTGATCAAAATGTAGAAAAAATGATTCTATGCACCCTAAAGGAAAAATTTCCTTCTCACAGGTAAAGGATTATTGTATTCATTTGAGTATGAAGTGTAATTCTGGGCATTGCTGCACCATATTAATGTAACACAAAAATGTGCTCGTCAAGTTTTCAAATAAAAACAGAAAATGCTGGAAATACTCAGCATGTCAGGCAGCATCTGTGGATATAAAAACAAACTTAATGTTTTTGGTCGATGACCTTTTATCAGAACTGGAAAAGGTTAGAGATGTAACAGGTTTTAAGCAAGAACAGAGGCAGGGGAGGGAAGAACAAAAGGGAAGGTCTGTGATAGGGTGGAAGACAGGAGAGATTAAATGACGAGAGGTGATGGTTTCCTTTTCTAGGAACTACAAAATGGTTAACTTAAGAACTTTAATGTCTTACTGTAACTTATTTATTTCAGTTTTATTGGTGAAGAGTCGGTTGCAGATGGAGCAGCAAGTGTATTAACAGACAATCCCACATGGATAATTGATCCCATTGATGGGACCACTAATTTTGTCCACAGGTATGCTTTTTGGCTGGAAAAGGCTTCATGTTTATGGATAAATGTATACTGTATCAGCTGTGTCGATCTATTACATTGAAGCTTACGGAGTGTCTTCCGAGTATTGTTCTGTATTTCTAACTAACAAAGTTTTAAAACTAAATATTTAAAAGAAACTTCAAGATGCTTGGTATGAAATTAACAGAAGTGGATATTGTTCATTCAACTCGGGCAATTTTGTTTTATAGGTTTCCCTTTGTAGCAGTTTCTATTGGCTTTTCTGTGAATAAACAGGTAATGCAAGTATTTCATACAGAATTACATTTTTAGTTCTGAATATATTTTCTTGCATTAGATAATTTAACATTAGGAAGCAATGTGAGAATTGTAAAAAATGAGAATGTTGTAAAGTATGTGCTACTGGGCAGGAGTTGTATGTTAGTCTTAAGAATATTGAACTGACATTCAATTTTACTCCTCTTGGGGTTTACCTGCTGCCGACCTACATTAGCTCCCGGTCCAACAACAACTCATTTAAAATTTTAATCCTCATTTTCAAATTCCTCAATGGCCTCGCTCCATTCTACCTCCGCAACCTCTAAATACCTCCAGTCCTGCAACCTTTTTTAATAATTCATTGGAAAAAGGTATAGTGCCAGAGGACTTGAAAGATAGCTAACATACCATCTATATTTAAGAAAGGAGATAGAACATGTCCAAGGAACTATAGACCAGTCAGCTTAATATCAGTGGTAAGAAAAATAATGCAATCCCTACTAAATAGAAGAACATCTAAAAGCAAAAAATCTAATAATGAATAGTTAGCCTGGACTTCAAAAGGAAAAGTCTTGCTTGACCAACCTCATTAAATTTTTTGAAGCGGTAACAGAGAATAGACAAGGGTAATGTAGTGGATGTAATTTATCCAGATTTTTAAAAGGCCTTTGATAAGGTACCACATAATAGACGAATGAATAAGGTCAGAGAACGTGGAGTCAGGGGACAAGAATGGATAGCTAGCTGGCTTCAGGACAGAAAGTAGAGAGTAGGAGTAAAGGGTAGCTATTCACAGTGGTAGTAGGTGGGTAGTGGTGTTCCACAAGGATCAGTGCTGGGACCACTGTTGTTCACAATTTATATTAATGATTTAGACATTGAAATCAAAAGCACAATTTCTAAATTTGCTGATGACATGACATTGAGGAGGATAGTTAATACTGAGGAGGACAGGAAGATATTAATAAACTTTCAGAATGGGACTATAATTGGCAAATGAAATTCAACACAGATAAATGTGAGGTATTACATTTTGGTAGGAAGAATAGGGAGGTCATTTATTGGAGGGAGGCTTCGTTTTTTGGCGCAGACAGCAAGCTCCACCCCACCCCCGAGGTGACTGAACATGCTGCGCGGCGCCAAATTCAAATTATACATCGGGGAAACTTTGGTAAATTATTTCTGGCCTAGAAAAACGGGTGTAACTCTGGCAATAGGGGTAGAGGAGCAAAGGGATCTCTGAGTACAAACACACAAATCACTAAAAGTAGCGACACAGTTTAACAAGGCCATGAAAAAGCAAACCAGGCACAAGAGTTTATTTCTAGAGGGTTAGAATTGAAAAGTAGTGAAGCTATGCTAAACTTGAATCGAACCTTGGTTAGACCACACTTGAAGTACTGTGTACAATTCTGGTTGCTATATTGTAAAAAGGATATATCCTCTCTTTTTCTCTCTCTCTATTTCCCCCCCCCCTTACGAATTGGAGTCTTGTGACTTCTCCCCTTCTCTCTCTCCCTGCCCCCCCCCACTCATTGCAGTCTTCAGTGCAGAAGGCACCTTGCGCCCCGGGTTCCAACCCTTCTGATCGGCACCTCGCTCGCTCTCCCTCCCTCCCTCCCCCCCCCCCCTCCCCCCAAACGGCTTGTTTTGTAGCCGAACCCCAAGCCCCTGTGTGGGGCCGATTCTGCCAGTCAAAGCTACGACCCTCCAGCCCTGCTTCAAGACGCTCGGCGGTGGTGTGTGAGTGAGTTTAAAAAAATAAAATTAGAGAACTGAAATCCAACAAATTTACACTTCTACATTGACATGTAAAAAAAAAAGTTGAACTTTATTATTGATTTTGACAGTGCTCTTGACTCTCCAAAATTTTCGATTTAAAAACAATGGCGTCTTTCAGCGCAGATTTGTGAATGTGCGCTGGTTTTTTTAACTCGCCAGAAGATTTTTTGGGAGTGGCCAGATACGCCGACCTAAGAGAGAGAAAATTGCCAAACTGCGAACAATTGAAAAAGCCGGCACAGACATGAGGAAAAAAAACTTGCTTAGAAAAATCGTAACTAAATCAGTTACGCCGGCGCAGATCGTAAGGGGAAACTTTGAAAAAAATAAATACGGCAAAAAGAAACTCGTGCCAAAAAATCGGTGCAAATGAATGGGGAAAATTGAGCCCACTAGTGTTTCCACTTGTGGGAAAGAACATAATTAGAGGCCATCAATATAAGATAGTCAACAAGAAATCAAATAGAGAATTCAGAAGAAACTTCTTTTCTCAGAGCGGTGAGAATGTGGAACTCACTACCATAGGGTGTAGTTGAGGCAAATAGTACAGGTGCAACGTCCCGAATCCAGAACGCCGAAATTGTCCAAAAAACAGATATTTTGCACATAGCTGGTAGAGTCGTCCAGAGTCTGTAATTATTGTCTGTAAACCGGACATTTTTGAGGCAAAACTCACAATCTAGCACGGATTAGGTCAAGAATTCCGGATTTCAGACAAGAAAATCAAGTCTGAAATCCAGAATCCTCGACCGAATCCATGCCAGATTTCGGGTTTCGCCGGATTTCGGACCTCGCTGCTCAAAACCTGGCACGGATTCAGTCAAGATTCCGGATTTCAGATTATTGATTTTCTTGTCTGAAATCTGGACAAAACGAAAAACCGGAACGGATTCGGTCCCAAGGATTCCGGACGTTGTACCTGTATCGATACATTTAAGGGGAGGCTAGATAATCATATGAGGAAGAAGAGAATAGAGGGTTATCCTGATAGAGTTAAATGAGGAAAGATGGTAGGAGGCTTGTGTGGTGCATGGACTCGTTGGACCGAATGGCTTGTTTCTGTGCTGTATATCCTATGTTTTTTAAAAAAAAACGCTCCATGAACTCTGCATTTCTCCAACTCTTGTTCTCTTGTGCATCCTCCACTTCCTTTGCCCCACCATTGGCGGCCGTGCCTTCAGCCATTTAGGCCCTAAGCTCTAGAATTCCCTCCCCATACCGCTTTGCCTACCCACCTCTCTCCACCATTTTAAGAGGCTGCCTAAAACCTACCTCTTTGACCAAGCGTTTGGCCACCAGCCCTAATGTCTCCTTCTTTGGCTCGGTGTCAATTTTTGTATGTTTACACTCCTGTGAAGTGCCTTGGGGTGTTTTACTATGTTAAAACCACTATATAAATGCAAGTTGTTGTTGTTGAATTGTGTCTCCATATTTGTTTCTTCAGTTGAACACTGGCAGTTGTAACAAATGAAGCTAATGTATTTTCTAGTGCACTGAGTATCTCATTTTCTTATATTGCATTTAGAGTGAAATTGGTGTTGTATATAGCTGTGTGGAGGACAAGATGTACACAGCTCGAAGAGGGCAAGGTGCATTTTGCAATGGGCAACGATTGAAAGTATCTGGACAAGAAGGTGAGTTGCTTTGTGGTCGCGAGGATGGTAAATTAGCAGGGCATCTTTGGGCTTTGGTAAGTATTTACAAAGAAAGTGTTCGAGGCTCCCTCATTTTGGAGGCTTCAAAAATGAAACTGGAGATACAAATATCCACATGTGGTGTTAAGTTAGATGGTGAAGAGAGAGTGTGAATAAGTTAGTTATGATCAGTGATCTTCAGCAAATTCAAAAATTCTGCCCATATAGCAAATTTTACTATCCAGTTAAAGTATGAGCCGTCATAATTTTAATTAAATGATAAATAAAAGTACTTTCAACAATTAATTTGTTGTTTTAAAAAAAAAAATGCTCATTAGAATTAGGGCACTAATTTTGAATTAGTGCCCTAGATTTGTT
Source organism: Pristiophorus japonicus (assembly GCF_044704955.1). Classification (NCBI taxonomy): domain Eukaryota; kingdom Metazoa; phylum Chordata; class Chondrichthyes; family Pristiophoridae; genus Pristiophorus; species Pristiophorus japonicus. Next base: position 449,910,904 of record NC_091977.1, on the reverse strand, counting down.
TTGGGCTCTGTCTACTAGATCACATTAAAGGCAACTGATACATAACAGTCTGTAGTCAGATAAGGTGCTTCTTCATGTGGCGTTTTGGGGATGCAAAAAACATTTTTTCATTTGAAAATCTTCAATCTCCACATAGACCAGAAAACTGGAAGGATGGTTGTCTGCCTGTACAATGGTACATGGCATGTTTGGGGCAGGGTGGGGGATGGATGTAATTGTTTTCATAGTCTAATCTGCCATAGATATACATTCATTTTTTTTTTTAATTACAGACTTTTATGAACATTTATTGAATTGGACTAATTCGTCTGTGTAGATATAAATGTTCTTGTTCTCCCTCCACAATGCATAATGACTGTAATATAACTTCTCTGGCAATAGTTGACCTTGTGTAATGCTCCTGTGAAGCGCCTTGGGACATTTCATTACATTAAAGGTGCTATATAAATACAAGTTGTTGTTGCAGCACAGTTTTCGATTTCTAAGCACTTATGTGAGCATACCTTCAATCCCAAATGGAAATTTATTTCAAGTGGACCACCTCTGAAACCATTCTGTTTGAAAGAAATGAAACCTTGCATTTATATCGGACTTTACACGTTCTCTGGAGGTTCCAAAGCATTTCTCAGCCAATTAATTACTTTTGAAGTGTAGTGTATCCTAGAATTCCCTATCTAACAACCCCACTATGGGAACACCATCATTACAAGAACTGTAGCAATTGAAATAGAAAGTTCACCAACATCTCAGGGCAGCAAGGGATGAGCAACAGATGTGGCTTTGTCAGCATCACCCACATCTCAAGGACCTATTTTTAAAGAAGTCACTGTTATGTAGGCAAGCACAGCATTCAATTTGCACATGGCAAGGTCCCACGAACAGTATTATGATAAATGACCAGTTAATCCAGAGCCTTACATTATATCTGAAAGATAACCCCTCCAACAAAGCAGCACTGCTTCAGTACTGCAATGAAGTGGCTGTGGCTTTTGAGTAAATTAATAGCAATATTCACTTTTTTAGTTTTCCCCAATTTCTCCCCTCCCTGCAATTGCTTTTGTTTTTCCAGTTTTCTGTTGCTGCGGTATGACTCCATGGATACAGGCAACTCTCCAGTAACTTGCACAAGTGGCCAGTCTTCATGTGCAACCTTAGACAGTGAGTGTCGGCAAGCTGTTTTGACAACTGAAAACATTACAGCCCAACCCAGTCAGATTGTCACCTGATGTTGGTAATCAGTTTTCTTTCCCTAGCACAGGGATGTTGAGACCAATTTCAGATCTTCAACACAGCATGCAACAGGGACATGGGGATCCTGTATGGCTTAGTGCTTCATTAGATGATGTCTTTATCCATTCGGCCAATAGAGGAGCTGATTTTACAATTTCTCATCAGCATTTACTGAACTTCATCCAAAAATTGATAAACCTGTCAACTCATGATTTTTGAGTCTTGGGAGGTTTGGTTGCTTGTAAACTCTCTTCCCCCCCGCCCCCCACCCCCAGCCCCCACCAAAAAAAACTAACATGTAAAGAATCTAATCATCCACAAGGGAATTGGAGAGTATTATATGTTGTAATCTAAGAAGTACTCTTCTTTTCGTATGTCAATTTTCCAGTATTGATGTCTCATCGCCGAGAGCATGCAGAAATCAAGTGTAGGCAGCGGAAAGAGCGTGCGGCAAACCAGTCCCACCCACCCTTTCTCTCAAGGACTATCTGTCCCACCTGTGGCGGGGATTGTGGTTCTCGTATTGGACTATTCAGTCACCTAAGGACTCATTTTTAGAGTGGAAGCAAGTCTTCCTCGATTCCGAGGGATTGCCTATGATGATTGATGCATGATTTGCAGTTAGATATCCTTGCCTTGCCATTGTATGTGGTTGAATAATTGTTTGTCCATTAAATGTTCTAGATATAAGCAAAGCTCTTATAGTAACTGAGCTTGGGTCTATTCGCACACCAGAAATTGTAAAGACGGTTCTTTCAAACATGGAAAAACTAATTTCTATTCCGAGCCATGGGTAAGTATCTGAACTTTCACAAATGACATATGAAATTTACTTTTTTTTGTATGTGGACTGTTGTTCATTCAGATAATGCTGTCGCTGTAATAGTCAACGTGCATACATTTATTTGCTCAAGATTCCTTCTAGGATGAACTGAGTAGTTTCACTTCTTGGACCTAGACTCGTGGGGTGCAAGTCTCCTCTGTCTACTGACTGTAAAAGTCCTATTTGGAATGTGTTTCAGCAGTCTCAAATTCAATATTTTAGGCATAGATTAAAAATAATTGGGTAGAGAGAATCAGTATCTCAGGAAAAATTGAGTAGGTGACATCAAACTTAGCGTTTAAAAATCTTCAGGCTGTAAGAGTGATGTTAGAAGGTCTATAGTTTTGACTCTGGGGAAAACTGAGCTGGAGCAGAGAACAAAGTCATTGATATGAAGAACTGAGTGGGAGAGAGAATGGAATCGTGAGTTGGTGAAGAAAGTCCCAAGAATGAGCTAGAGTAGGAACAAAGTCTGGGATCTGATATCAACATTGAGGATACATGTGGAGAGGAAGGCATATTTGGAATTTTGGAGGCAAGTGGGGATGACTGGGTGGAGGCTGTTGAAAGGGGAAGAAGATTGAGACTAGAGGTAAAACAAAAGATCATCTGTCTGCTGACTTTTTGTATGTGTCCTGTTCAGGAGTGTGCAGAAGGTATCTGAGGTGTGAATCTTTGATAAAGGAACAGTGTTCAAATCCTGGACAGACTTGGGCTTTACAGATTTGGAAGTTTTCGGAGGCAGGTTTAACAAAAGTTGATGTAGGAATTCAATTTGACATCAGAGTTGTTGTTGAGGTCAATAATGGCCTTGGATTAAAAAGGACTAAGGTGGGTTCATCAAAGGGAGGAGGTGGCAAGTGTTGGTTGAACTTGTAAGATGTCAAGAAATTGTATTTGAAGAATTAAGGGAAGATGTTCCATCACTTCACTTAATGTGGAAAACATCAAAATTGCACTGAGGAGAATAATACTTTGTGAATATGTTTCAGAATTCGAGCTCTGGGAACTGCAGCTGTAAACATGTGCATGGTGGCAACCGGTGGTGCAGACGCCTACTATGAGATGGGAATTCACTGCTGGGATATGGCAGCAGCCGCAGTCATTGTTACTGAGGCTGGTGGTGTTGTGCTGGATATATCAGGTAGTTTTGAGTCATGAATTCGCTGTTTTGTATATTTTCTAGTATATTTTCAGATCATGGTTTTTCTGGTAAAAGCAAACTCCTTGAATAGATTCAAATTTTAAAAAAAAGATTACTTTCAGATTTAAAAGCAATGCACACATTTGTTAAATTTAGATAAAATACCAAATTCTTTGCACATCTTCAGATGATACTATTCAGCCAGATTTGGTCAAACCAGTGCTTAAAATTTACAAAATGGTTTCTCAATATGTACATTTAATTTCCAATCCTTAGCATTAAAGTACATTCTGCACATGGCAGGCATAAAGCTAAATCCTTTGAACTGCTATTAAATGGTGGCATGTTCCCCTCCCTTTCAAAACTGCAGTCATCAGTCCCTCCTCAAAAAAATATACCCCTCTATCTTTGCAAACTACCGCGCGGTTTCCAATCTCCCTTTCCTCTCAAGTCATTGAATGTATTGTCCCATATAAAATCCATGCCCATCTTTCCTACGATGCCCAGTTTGAAATTCTGTCATCAAGTTCTGACCCTCGCAAAATACCAATACCTAATCAAAGTCACATGACATCTCTGTGATGTAACCATAGTGTATTATCCCTCCTCGTCCTCCCTGCAGCCTTTTGGCACAATCACATTCCTCCATTGCCCAGTGGGACTGTTCCTGCTTTATTCCACTTTTAAGTTTACGATCATAGAAAAAGCATCGCTAACAATGGCATCTCTTCCTGCCCCTGCACTATTACCTCCACAATCCCCCAATTAACTATCCGGGTCCTGCTCCTCTTCTTCTTGTCGCTCCTTGGCGACATCACAAGCTCTCATGCTGATGACACCCAGCTCTACCTCACCACTACCTCTGCTGCATCTGTGTTGTCGGCCTGCTCATCAAACATCCAGTCTTGGATTTGCCGCAATTTCCCACAGTTAAATATTGGAAAAACTGTAGTCATCATCTGCAGCTCATGCCACAAACTCTGTACCCTTGCCGCCAATTCAATCCCCCTCCTTGGCCACTGTCTCAGGCTGAACCTGACTACTCACAACCACTGTTTCCTATTCAACCCCAAGCTGAGGTTTGAAACCCATATCCCCCCGGTCACAAAAGAAACCCTATTTCAACTTCCATAACATCATCCACCATTGCCCCTATCTTGGTCTATTTGCTGCTGAAAACCTTCATTGATGCCTTTCTCACCTCCAGTCTTGTCTATTCCAATGCTTTCCTGGATGGCCTCCTATCCTCCGACCTCCGTAAGCTTTACCTCATCCAAAACCCTGCTGCATGTATCCTATTCCACAGCAAGTCATGCTCACTCATTGCTCCTGTCCTTGCTGACCTGCAATAGTTCCAGGTCTCCCAATGCCTCAGATTTAAAATTCTCATCCTCATGTTTCCTTTGCTCCACAATTGGCAGCCATGATATCAACTGTCTAGGTCCCACCCTCTGCAATTCCCTTCCTAAACTCCTCTGCCTCCTTTCCTACCTCCCTTCTCCTTTAAGAGCCTTTTAAAAACTCATCTCTGTGAGCAAACTTCTGGTCATTCCTCCTAACATCTGACTGTTTGGCTCAGCATCTACTTTTTTCACAGTGCCTCTATTAAGTGCCTCGGGATGTTTTTCTGTTAAAAGTGCTATATAATTGCAAGTTGTTGCTAGTGTAATGCATTCGACAAAAGATCTATTGTCTGAGGGAATTGCAGAGGGTAGGGCCTAGACAGCTGATATCATGGCTGCTAACTCTGGGGCAAAGGAATGAAGGGGGCTGCACAAGGCTCCAGAACCAGGAATGGAAAGTTCAGGAGAGGGAAGGGGAGGTGTAGAATTGGAGGAGATTAGAGAGAAAGACGGGGGCAAATCCATGAAGGGATTTAAACATGAGAATTTTAAATGAGGCATTGGGAGACCTGGAACTATTGTAGGTCAGCGAGGACGGGAGCAATGGATGAGCATGACTTGATGTGGGCTAGGATAGGGGCAGCAGGGTTCTGTAGAACTAAGTTAAAGCTTTTATTTCCATTCATAATTTTTGTATGTCTTTAAAGGTTGACACAAAATATCCTTTAAAATTAGAATACATTTAATTGTAAGAACACTCTGATATCCCTCCTTTTGTCATTAACATTTTATTTTCTTCTTTTAGGAGGACCATTTGATCTGATGTCACGCAGAGTGATTGCTGCAAGCAGCAGAGCCATTGCAGAGAGAATAGCACAAGAAGTGCAGATAATCCCTTATCAGAGGGATGATCAGGAGTAATGAAAAAATGTATTTCTCAATACAGTTTATTATATTTACTCCAGTTTAAATAGGTTTCCACTATTTTATTTGCAAAAGTACTGGGAATATATCTGAACTCATTAAGTGAAAATAGTGAAATGGTCAGGTCAAGTTCAGTATCTGATGCAGAAATGCCAACTCATGCGAATTTATTGCGAGAGACGAGATTTCGAAGCAAAATTAAGCCTCACCCCTGATCTTGCAATGGGACCGTCAATCTCTCGATTTTTTTTTTCTCCCCTCGCAAAGCTGGACGCTTGTGATGTCAGTAATCGCTTAGTGACAGCCAAATGCACTTCCTATCTGGGAGCAAAGGTCAGGGAAGAACCAGATGGTCTGTCCACGGGGGAGGATAGTGGTGAGTCCACCGGTTCTGGGAGCCGCTGCTTTCACCGAACTCATGTGCGCAGTTTAACTGCTATGATGTTTCAACAATGGTGCGAAATGCCACACCATGTGGGTGAATGAAGGGCAGTTCCAGTCTCAAGTTAAAAATACTACACACAGGCTCATTGCCCGAGTGTCCATCAGAGCCGCTACCACAGCAACCCTGCAAACAAAAACTGCATGCGTGCAACCAGCATTCATTTTGTAACTCAGCTGACTTCAAATTAAGTTTAATTGCTCTGGCCTCAACCAATTTATAATTTTATTTTCATTCTTTGAAACAACAGCGATTGGGGTAATCAATAATTAATCTAGATTACCCATTTACAATTATCAAAGAAATCGCAAGTGAACTGGACTGGACTTAATGGGAACAAATTCATTTGTGTAAATATTGTGTTTCAGTTTAAAGTCTCTGGGGTGGAAATTGTTACCGCCCATTTTGAGGCGTTAATGCAGGTGGAGTGGTAAGTATAGCAACTTGAAAAAGTTTGCGCCTCCCGCTGAGAAATTTATTGGAATCGGGCCAAGAGCTGACGGGGGCGTTAAATCAGCCATTGCACACTTGACCTGGTTGGCGTGGGGGTGGGGCACTAACGAAAATGCTCGCGTTAAATTCTAGAATTCATTGCGCATACTCTAAAGTTCAATTTGAAATCCCGGGAAAAGCCGAGTCTTAAAGGCGCGGCACAGTAATGCACCCATTAAAGTTTTCAAAATCACTTGTTTTCCAGCTTTACTGTTATGTCTGTCTGCCGCTGCAAACTCGGAGGCTCACGCATTGTGCTCTGTATAAACGTTGCACTGACTGACCTCCGAGAGAAGCGCTTCCTCATCCCTTTAAGTAGCCACCAGTTAACGATTGTGGAAAGCTGTACCGACTGTTTATTCAGGCGTGATTAATGGCGGTCGCTAAATGAGGCGGCCGGATGGAATTTAGCGAGCGGGCGCTAGCGCACTCGTTGCACCCGACTGATGGTCAGCAGCCAGGTGCTAGCGTTTCACGCCCCAGTTAACCCTCAACTGAATTTTTGGCGAGTCGCTAAAAGCTGCGCGCCCGGTCACTAAGCTATTACGCACACTATAACGTTCCTCCTTGCCGCTAACTTGAGGCGCTAGACAACCGAATTTCCACCCCGCTGTGTTTTAGATACATTTTTAATTAAATCAAATAAAGGACGAACAAACCTCGTGTAAGAGCGTAAGCATAGCTGTTATTTTACTGTTATCAACAGGAAAAAAAACAGTTTACATGTGCTCGCCTTTTTTAAGGGGTACAACTGCAGTAATAAAGGTATGTAGAAATGTCATCCCAATCACTGTCATCTTAACCTAAACTTAGATGCATAGCAACGTAATGATAACAGGAAGGATTTTAAAAAAGTTTTTGGCAAAGTATTTTCAGATGCAGTAATGTAGTTTTTGTAAAGAGCTGTGACCTGTTAGAGATTAAATAAAGCGACTAATGAGGTTTATAAACCAACTGTCAATCTATTGGTTTATGTTTGAGAAAAAAATAGTAACGCATGATTTTTATACCAAATTTCTTGATTTATGAGATGGTGAGGTTGGCATTACTGCTGATGTATATTGCGCTTGTAGTATGAGCAGTGTTGATGAAAACTATAACTTTCACCAATATTTTACAATAAAAGAATTATCTGCTTCTGCAAAAGCTGATCAGAAGTTGATGTATTTAAGTGATGCAGCCAGGATTTGTACCATTACTACCAGTGGTCTGTGTGGGCACTTTGTTGGTAGCTATATGGTTATGGTATATAAACACACATTCCTTACTTGTTTTGATATTTAATGAATGGAAATGAGTGTATAAATTAAATGTGAAGTGTAATATGGGAGTAGAGTTTCTGCTTTGAGCGCAATCGGCGATTGCTCCCGTTTTGAGAAGTATTTTTTATTCTCGCAAGTGTCTGCTCATTTGCATACCGGCAAACCCAAATTCTACCATGAACCAGTGCAATCAGGCAGTGTTTTAGAACATAATTTTTTAAAAAAGCTTTAAATAATATACCATGATATATTTGAGTGGTAACTTGTTGCAATTTGATTAATATAGCTGAAAATGGGTTTATCGCATAAGCGTTTTAATCAGAGTGTCTAGTCCACCACTGAGTAACCCAATTTTAAATGATTGAAAATGACTTAAAAAAACATAGAATCATTTGCTAGTTATATTGGGGTACAGTAGTCAATTTCTTAATAAAATACATTCAAAAGTTTTAAAAACCTGCTTACGCAACACACGAACAATGATAGACAGCTAAAGACACTCTGGTCCATCGAGCCTGTGTCTCATATTTGTGATGCCTTACACTCTTACCCTGCCCAAAACCATGTGATTTCCTGGGAGAAGTGGAAAAAAAAACATTAAAAATCCAGGCCAATTTGGGGGAAAAAAATCTGGGAAATTCCTCTCTGACCCATCTAGGCGATCAAAACTAGTCTAGGAGATCAGTCTGGCCATGAATTCTCTGAAGTATCTAACTTTTGTAAGAGGTGAGGCCCATTTGAACCAGAAACTGGTCCAGCTCTCATTTGAAGGAATAAAGGTTGTTCGTGTCATTGTGCCCAAAAGAACCAGTTTAATTTATAAGAGCTTCCTTGAAGGCCTGCAAACGAGCGCAATTAGCGGAAACTCTCAATATGATTAATTCATCCTGGGGACATGGCCAGTTTCGTGAGCGGGGCTGCTTTCTAGCATGATTTGATTTTTATTCGTTCATGGGATGTGGGCATCGCTGACAAGGCCGGCATTTATTGCCCATCTCTAATTGCAATCGAAGGTGAGCCACCTTCTTGAACTGCTGCAGTCTGTGTAGTGAAGGTACTCCCACAGTACTGAATTTGTCAGTGGGTTAGCACAACTGAGTGGCATGCTAGGCCATTTGAGGGCAGTTAAGAGTCAACCACATTGCTGTGGATCTGGAGTCACATAGGCCAGACTGGGTAAGGATGGCAGATTTCTTTCCCTAAAGGTTCCACGATCATTTGCACTAATCTGATTTTGGGCGAATTGCGCTGAAATTACCAGTGCAACCGAGTGGAAATTCTACCCTTCATATAATATAAAAGGAGCTGCTGTGCTGGTGTAACTGTAATATTATTTACATCCCACATGGAAGCACTTGCCATTTTTTTTGAAACTCGCAAGAACTTACCTACGTCCTAGCCTATGTCTTCCAGGAATGCTAGAGCTACCTCTAAAATGTTTTACTGATCTCTCCCTAATTCCACCTGCACCTGTTTGCAAGGCACCAGGAGAGGATGGGATGCATCTTGAGGAGAGAGAACTGTGAACCTGTCCTGCCTTCTTTCCTGCCATTTTAAGCTTCTTTCAAAGGTTATGTTAGATCTCTTAATTTTCAATGAGATACGAACTCCGGTGATAGTTTAACATAACTTTATTCTGGCAGCTGCAACAAACTGCTGGCTTTATGCCAGGTCCTTTGTCCTTCTGAAACACATGGCAAAAAATGGCTTTACTTATCCTGGATCAATTTACAATCGTGACCTTGCCCCCTTTGACCTTATTGGCTCAATTGATATGTTGTTAGCCCATAATTGGCTCGCTGCCAAAAGTCCTGAAATGTTAAGCGTGAGTTATAGCTCAATGCAATGTGCTAAATCTCACGTAGGCAGGGGTCTGTGTTTTCTCAACTTTGCAGTCTGTTTGAATTCTCTATCAATCCCCCCTTTGATTCTTTCACAAACTGAATCATAAAACATCAGGTATCACTGGTTAAACATTCTACAAAATAATTTCATACGTGTTAATAGAGTTTCCTTCTAAAATTTGTTGGTGTTTCGCCACATGTCCGGACTAGTAGCTTCCACACAAATTTACATCAACCCAAATTCCATCGTGGCCACAATGGAAGTCTGGTTAATTAGGTTAATTAACCTCATTCCAATTTAATCCAAATCAATATCTTAATTCAACCAGTAAACAACCTTCCCTCAAGCATAACATACCCCTCTGCCACGTACAGACGGTCTGCTGGGACCTGCAAGGTGTCTCACCTGCGGGACAGCAGATACAGCCATCTGGTCGCAACAACATTTAATCAACATAAACAAACAATATAAAAGTAAAACAATTATAACAAATAGAATTAAACCTTCCACCAATGAAGTTCCTATTGAACCTAGCCATTCAGTGGCTCTGCTCCACAAAGTGAATGATGGGGATTGCTTAAGTTTTTTTTACCTCCTTTTGGATATGCTCCACTAAGTGGATAATTTCTTTGGAGCTATCTGGGGTATATGTGCAACACTCAGTTCCGAGCAGGGTGCAAGTACCTCCCTTTTCAGCCAGGATGTAGTCAAGGGCCAGTCTATTCTGTAGGGCATTGATTTTAACTAGGGCCTCTGAGGTATCATTGGCTACCCATTCCACAACGGATGCCATGTTAATGGATTCCCTTGCCAGTTTGGTGGTCCCATACCCAGGGATCAGAATGGCAAAGAACCTCTCTGTTTCTGTGATAGCTCTTAGGACAGTGTAAATGTTCCGATAGTGACTTTATATGATACATATATGGCACAATATAGGCTAAATAGCAGGATCCCGTCCAATTCTGGGGCAGCCAAGGGAAGGCCTTGTGGTCACACACCCAATAGGTGCATTATAGGCAATGAATGTTAGCTGTTTCTTTGTCAGCAACACTCCGGGGCCTGTCCAGGCTTTTCCACCTGTTTTATTCAGGATCCCTGTTACGTTAAGAACTCCCACATCGGCCCAGTTTGGACGGTTCCATGGCTTGATTATATTATAATTCCGGGAGCAGTTACTATACCCCATATTTTGGCCTCCTTTGATGTTTCTAATCAGACAGACTGATTCCCCCGGTCTTCCTACCCCCGTTGTATTAGTGATAACAAAAAATGGGGGCGGTTTGTAATTATTATAGCACGGTTGGTATCCCCCTTCAAAGGTAGTCAGATTGTAACCTGCTGACTTCCATTTACGTGCCCAGTCTTCCATATCCTGAAACGCATTGCCTGTATATTTTGATTAATTATCCACTCAGCCATTTCCGAGATATTCAAGGGAATTGGCCTCAAGGGAATCCCTCCCTTTGAGTGAATAGGAATATGCGCACACACCCAACAACTAGAAATGTTACCTTGTTTGGCATAAATGTATGACATATATAAAAAAGTATTTACATGTAATTCCCTGGGTACTCTACTATTTCCCTTTGGTGCAGAGGGTCGGCTAGTAAGAAGTAGGCAAATGCCTAGAATACCTGCAGTCAAGAGTACAGTAAATTTATACATTTTGGCAAAAAGTAATTGGCCTTATCAGATTTGAGCTTCAGTTACGGGTGCTCGTTTAACGTGTGAGGCGTGGATCCAGGCTTTCTTTCCTTGGACTTTAACAGCTGCCTGGGTGGTCAATAACACTTGGTAAGGTCCCTCCCACTTGGCACCCAAAGGTTCTTTATGGAACTTTTTCACAAATACCAAGACTCCCGGGATGATATTGTGTACTCCTTCGGGTGGGTTACCCCAAGCTGCCGATACCTGTCGGGAAACAGAACTAATAGCATTGATTAGGTCCTGACGGTATGATAAAGTGTCACTCATTAAGTGAACTTCAGCTTTCCGTAAATTGATAGTTCCTAGCAGCGACATGGGTCTTCCTGTTATAATTTCAAATGGGCTTAGACCTGTAGTTCTGTTTGGGGTTACCCTAATGTTATATAGCACTATTGGTAGTGCCTGGGGCCATGGTGTTCCTTCTTGTGATATTTGGCAAGCCGTTTCAGAGTTCGATTCATTCGCTCTACTTGTCCTGATGATTGTGGATATAAATCCCACGTAATGTTCAGTAACCTACAGACTTCTTGGCAGACAGCACCTGTGAAGTGTGTTTCCTGATCTGAGTCAATGCTACTCTGGACTCCCCATCGAGGAATGTAATCCTTACACAAGACCTTTGCAGTGTGATTGGCTGTGGCTCTTTTAGTTGGGACAGCTTCTACCCATCTAGAGAATCTGTCGATCATGACAAGAATGTTAGTGTATCCTTGGCATGGAGGGAGAGATATATAATCAACCTGCAGATGCTGGAATGGTCCGACAGGGGCAAGGGGCCTCAGTTGGGGCATTACCCTGATGGGTCCAGAATTATTTTTCTGGAAGACCACACAACGGTCTGTTACCAGCTGAGTGTGTTTTTTAAATCCCTGACCCCACCAGCTTTTCTGGAATCGTGCCGTCATCTGTTGTGAGGCCAAGTGTCCCCACGAGTGGATCTGTTGGGCTAAAAAAGGCATAAGCGCTTGTGGCGCGACTGGCTTGTCGGTAACTCTTTGTATCCAGACACCATCTTCGCATAGCTTGCTTCCTGCCTCAATCCATATCCGTTTTTTCTCTCTGGAGCACTCGCCTTGCTTTGTTTGAAGGTCTCGTGTCAGAGTCCTGAGTGCTTTCAATCTGCACACCTGTGTTGGTTCTTCTGGGGGAGCACCCTGTGAGGCGGCATCTTTAGCTGCCTGGTCGGCTAGGGCATTTCCCTGTGCTTCCATGGTATTTTCCTTGGTATGGGCCTTACATTTCAGGATGGACACTTCCTGAGGTAATTGTATGTCCTCTAGTAAGTCTCTGACTTCTTTTCCATTTCGGATAGGTGTACCAGCAGCAGTGAGGAATCCTCTTTTCCGCCATAACAGACCAAAGTCGTGAGCGTCTCCAAAAGCATAACGCAAATCTGTGTAGACATTAGCTGTCTGTATTTCTGCTATTTGACATGCTTCTGACAGGGCCCGTAACTCGGCCTGTTGTGCTGACATTCCTGAGGGTAAACATCCTTTTGCCATGACCTCATATAAGGTTGTAACTGCCCATCCTGCTTTTCTGGTACCCTTGTCAACAAAGGAGGAACCATCTGTAAACAGGATGAGGTCTGGGTTGTGCAGAGGCTCCTCTGCTGCTAAGGCTGCTTCCGTTTCTTTTAAAATCTCCACGCAGTCACGCTCTTCACATTCTCCCCCTTCTTGCTCCCTCGATTCTGACATCGGGAGCATAGTTGTGGGATTAATCGGGCTGGCCCGGATGATATGGAGATTAGGAGCTTCCAAAACTGCTGTCCAGCGGGTCCATCTAGCTGCCGTCACCTGAGACATTCCATTCATAGACAGCAAGGTGTGCACGGTGTGGGGACACTTGACAATCAGCTTTTGGTCAAGGACGAGACCCGCAGTGATCATTACCGCTCGACATGTAGCTTCCATGGCCCTTAGGCAACTTCCCCATCCGAGGGCTACCGCATCCAGTTTTGCTGAATAATAGCCAATAGGTCTTTGCCGATCCCCATGTTCTTGTGTCAGTACAGTTGTTATATATCCTTCTTTCTCATGGACAAACAGGGTAAATGGCTTACCACTGTCGGGGATTCCCAGAGCCGGTGCCGAACACAAAGCCTTTTTCAAACTCAGGAAGGCCTCTTGCTGTTCCTTAGCGAGGGTGATGGCTTCTTTAGAGGCACGTTTCCCCTTTAAGATATCATTCAGTGGCTGAGCAAGCTGTGTGAAGGAGTCAATCCAATTTCTGTTAAAGTTACACAATCCCAAAAAAGACCTTAGTTCCTGAATAGTGGTGGGTTTTTTAGCAGCCCGAATGGCTGCAGTTCTATCCTGGATAAGTTCTCTCTTTCCTTGTGAAATCTTTTGTCCCAGGTATACAACCTCTTCTTGGGATATTTGTGCTTTGTCGATGCTGGCTTTATGTCCTTTCAGCCAAAGGTGATCCAGCAGAGCTCGTAAATCTTGTTCATGCTGTTCCTCTGTGTTTGAAGCTAACAGGATATCGTCTACATATTGGATGACTGTGGATGACGGGAGGTAATTCTCACAAATGACTTTGTAAAGCCATATGGAATACCATAGAGCTGTTGTGGAAACCCTGCGGTAACCGGGTCCAAGTATACTGTTGTCCTTGGACCGTGAAAGCAAACCACTGTCGAACCTCCGGTGCCAGAGGCACTGACCAAAATCCGTTGGCCATATCTATAACCGAGAAATATTTATGTTCCAGTTTGAGGGCATTAAAAATGGTGGAGGGATCTGCGACCAAAGGAGCTTTTTGATCAAAACACTGGTTAGCTTTCCTATAATCGATGGTCAAATGCCAAGTCTCATTAGATTTCTGTACCGGCCACATGGAGCTATTGGAGGAGCTATGCGTTTTAATAAGCACCCCTTGTTTCTCCAATTGCTGAATAACCGGTAAGATTCCCGTGATGGCAGTTGGACTGATGGAATACTGTTTAGTGCATGGAGGCTTGGTCCCAGTAAATGGCGCAGGCTCCATCTGGAGTAGGCCACAATCGTTCTTATCTTTAGCCCATATCGGGTGTTCCTTCAATTCTTCTTTCTTCAAAGTTCTAATTGACCATGTCACCCGACCATCCTCGAAATACAACGATGAATCTACTTGGATTAGAACGTCCATTCCCAAAGGGGTTGATCTACTGGGCCTATCCAGACCGGCGTGGTTAGTTCATGTGGACCCAGCCCTATAAGTACCGGTGTTGTCCTTTTAATTTTCATTTTATGGCCCCCAACTCCATAGGCTGTACATGCCCTACCATCCAACGGCAAAGAGTCTCCATATTGTAGGGGTAGGCATGTTAATTCCGCCCCTGTGTCTAAAAGACAGTCCACATCCTTATCGCCCACCCTCACAGTTATATATAGCCCATCTCCCCTCTGTTGTATTAGTGTGAGGAGGGGGGCCAGGGCGGGCTCTAATTGTTTTTTGCTATCCCAAGTAACTCTTTCTGTTGTTGTATTGTCAGTTGCTTAAATGCTTCCATGAGATTGTTATCTTGTGACGAGTCTGGTTTGTTGGCTGAATTGTATCCCTGGCTGCGTCCTCTTCCCTGGCCATGACCTTGCTGTTTCGCTCTGCACGTCTTGGCCCAGTGACCTTCTTTCCCACAATAATGACATTTTTCGGGTAATTTTCCTAATAACTGTTTATCGGAATCCTGGGATTTCCATCCCATAGCCTGTACAGCTCGGACTTTAGCTCCCATATCCCTGCTTAATTAGTCACATCGCTCCACCAACGCTGCAAAGGTAGTTCCTCTAACTTCCCAGTCCGGTAACACTAGCTTAAGCATTTTGGACAGTTCTGGCTTTAGACCTGCCACGAAAGCTGCTTTCAGGGGTCCAAACTCTTGTTCATCCATTTCCT
Source organism: Pristiophorus japonicus (assembly GCF_044704955.1). Classification (NCBI taxonomy): domain Eukaryota; kingdom Metazoa; phylum Chordata; class Chondrichthyes; family Pristiophoridae; genus Pristiophorus; species Pristiophorus japonicus. The sequence goes on along the minus strand of NC_091977.1, from coordinate 449,895,810 downwards.
CATCCATATTATTCATACCCGAATTTTCTAGCCATGTGTATCTAAACCGCTCGTCATACTCCAGGACCTCCTCTGTCCCTTTCTGTTGGCAGACTGAAATTTTTTCCCAGTCTGTCTTAGCTGGACTGAAGACTTGCAGCCAATGTTTAATCGCATCCCACCCTGCGTCTAATTCTTGCTCATCCCGCCCCAAAGCTCCTTTTATCTTGTCGTACAATTTCCTTCCTTGTGTTTTTGGCACCATTATGGTCAAAATTTGCACTCCGTCCCAGGGATGAAGTTGATATATATTTCTTAAGAGGTCCAATTGGTCCCATGTTTTTACTCCCCCTTTCTTTGGATTGGGCAACTCCTTGGACCATTTATCAATTTTCTCTGGGTCTGCCGGATCATGAACTAAATATTTTTCATACAGTTGTTTTTTTGTTTCTGCCCTCATCCACTCTTCTGATTTGACTACAACTCGTCTTTTTTAAAACAGGGCAAAATGCACCCCGAATTCTTCATCTTCCGACCCTATATCGTCAGAGGACTCAGAATCCGTATCTATTCCTTGGTCGTGTCTTCGGGTTTGTGCTTTTAATTTATCCAAACATGAGTGCCCTGGGAATTGACTGATACATTTTCCTTTTCCTATTACTGTCTTTTGACCTAATGATTTTTTCCATTCTTTAATTTCACCTGTAAGATCTTTAACTTCCGCTTCTAACTTTTCAAGTTCAAGCTTTTTCTGTCGCAGCTGTGCACAAACCGCTTGCAATTGATCCTTTGTAATGGTCAGGTCCCTATCATGTTGGGAACGCGTTATAATTTCATTCTGCTGTCGGATCTGTCCCATAACAGCTAAGGACCATTTGGTTCACTCTTTTATTTTTCATATGGGTCGTTTTTCCCCAGACCCTTTTGATCTCATCCAAGGACCATTGTCCTTTTGGAGGTTCCGTATTTTCGTTCGATCGTAATACAGGTTTTAGATAAGTCGAATTGTTGCTCTATGTATTCTTTCAACTGTTCGAGGATTTTGTCTATCGAAACCTCAGGTGGTGCCTGTCCGCCTTTAACAGTTGTAGGCAATTCTTTGCTCTTATCTTCTACTGCCGTTGTACTAATTTCTTTACTGGGGTCTTGAGTCGTTGGCTTTCCAGCTGATCAGTGGGTCGGTGATGAATTAACTAACACACCGCCGAAGTTTAGACGTCTATGGGACCTCGAGCCGATTACCACCTGGAGGGTTCGCAAACCGGAGGCTTTCAGAATCACGTAGAAGGGGAGGTGAATTTAGACAATTGACCGAGGACTTTTATAAAGAGGAGTCCTTACCTCAGTATGTAGGTCCGATGTCTAAAATTCAGGTTCTTCCCTCAGAGATCCTGTTCGTGATGCCAAAATTGTTAGATCTCTTAATTTTCAATGAGATGCAAACTCCGGTGATAGTTTAATATAACTTTATTGTGGCAGCTGCAACAAACTGTTGGCTTTATGCCAGGTCCTTTGTCCTTCTGAAACACATGGCAAAAAATGGCTGTACTTATCCCAGATCAATTGACAAGCATGACCTTGCTCCCTTTGACCTTATTGGCTCAATTGATATGTTAGCTCATAATTGGCTCGCTGCCAAATGTCCTGAAATGTCAAGCGTGAGTTATAGCTCAATGCAATGTGATAACTCTCACGTAGGCAGGGGTCTGTGTTTTCTCAACGTTGCAGCCTGTTTGAATTCTCTATCAGGTTAAATTTAAGTATGGGAACAATGCCATATCTTGTGCGAGCCTTCTACATCATGGTGCTATGTAGGAGAAAATTGATTCGACATCATCGAATCAGGAACATCAGAGCCCATCGGGTGCTGGGCAGGAGACCTCACTCACATCGAGGATGAGACTGGGGAATTAATAATGGAGAACAGGAAAATGGCAGAGACGTTGAACAAATATTTTGTATCTGTCTTCACAGTAGAAGACACTCAAAACATTCCAATAGTGGATAATCAAAGGGCTATATGGATGGAGGAGCTTAATACTGTCACTAAGTAATACTCGGTAAAATAATGGGACTAAAGACGGACAAGTCTCCTGGACCTGATGGCTTACATCTTAGGGTCTCAAGAAATGGCTGCAGAGAAAGTGGATGCATTGGTTGTAATCTACCAAAATCCCCTGGATTCTGGGGAAGGTCCCAACGGATTGGAAAACCGCAACTGTAACGGCCCTATTTAAAAAAGGCATACAAAAAGCAGGAAACTATAGACCAGTTAGCCCAACATCTGTCGTTGGGTGTGAATGCTGCAGTCCATTATTAAGGAAGCAATAGTGGGACATTTGGAAAAGCATGATTCAATCAAGCAGAGTCAGCATGGTTTTATGAAAGGGAAATCATGTTTGACAAATTTTCTGGAGTTCCTTGAGGATGTAACGAGCAGGGTGGATAAGGAGAACCAGTGGATGTAGTGTATTTGGATTTCCAGAAGGCATTCTATAAGGTGCCACATAAGAGATTACTGCACAAGATAAAGGCTCACTGGGTTGGAGGTAACATATTAGCATAGATATAGGATTGGCTAGCTGACTAACAGAAAACAGAGTCGGGATAAATGGTTCATTCTCGGGTTGGCAATCAGTAACTAGTAGGGTGTCGCAGGGATCAGGGACAATATATATTAACGACTTGGATGAAGGAACCGAGTGTAACATAGCCAAGTTTGCTGACAATACAAAGATGGGAGGAAAAGCAATGTGTGAGGACACAAAAAACCTACAAAACAACAGACAGGCTAAGTGAGTGGGCAAAAATTTGGCAGATGGAGTATAATGTTGGAAAGTGTGAGGTTATACACTTTGGCAGAAATAATAGAAAAGCAAATTATCTTTTAATTGGAGAAAAATGACAAAGTGCTGCAGTAGAGAGACCTGGGGGTCCTTGTGCATGAAACACAAAAAGTTAGTATGCAGGTACAGCAAGTAATCAGGAAGGCAAATGGAATATTGGCCTTAATTGCAAGGGGGATAGAGAAGTCCTGCTACAACTGTACAGGTTATTGGTGAGGCCACACCTGGAGTACTGTACAGTTTTGGTCTCTGTATTTAAGGAAGGTTCACTAGGTTGATTCTGAAGATGAGGAGATGAGGGGGTTGACTTATGTGGATAGGTTGAGTAGGTTGGGCCTCTACACATTGGAGTTCAGAAGAATGAGGTGATCTATCTTATTAAAACTTCTAAGATACTAAGGGGGCTTGACTAAGGGGTGGATGCAGAGAGGATATTTCCACTCGAAGGGGTGACTAAAACTAGGGGACATAGTCTTAGAATAAGGGGCCACCCATTTAAAACTGAGATGTTGGAGGAATTTCTTTTCTGAGGGTTGTAAATCTATGGAAATTCTCTGCCCGAGAGTTGTGGAGGCTGGGTCATTGAATATATTTAAGGTAGAGATACAGATTTTTGAGTGATAAGGAGAAAAGGGTTATGGGGAGCAGGCAGGAAAGTGGAGCTGAGGTCATGATCTGATTGAATGGCAAAGCAGGCTAGGAGAGCCAAATCGCCTACTCCTGCTCCTACTGCTTATGTTCTTGTATCGAGACAGGGATTCGTACCGCCACCTGTGCCACAAGGCTGCGTTTCCGCAAAGAGGTTGTAACAGATCTGTGAGTTGGTCAAAGCAGACCTACAACCTAGAAGCATCAGGAGGACTGCTTTGCCAGCTGAAGTGAAGGTTACAGCTGCACTTTGTCTATGCCTCCGGTTCATTTCAAGCTACAACTGAGGGATGTGCGCCATCTCTCAACATGCAACACATGTCTGCATTTGCCAGGTAACAGCTGCACTGTATGCGCGTAGGAATGATGACAAAGTTCCCCATAACCGCCCAACCAATGCATGACAGGGCTGTGGGCTTCTCCAGGATTGTTGGCTTCTCAAAAGGTGTACAGGGCTGCATTGATTCTACCCAAATCGCCTTGCGAGCATCCATGGAGGATTCTGAGATGTACAAGAACAAAAAAGGCTTCCACTCCATTAATGGGCAGCTCGTGTGTGATGACATGCATCATATCATGTCAGTGGATGCGAGATACCCTGGCAGCACGCATGATGCGTTCATCCTACACAACAGCATTATATCTGCCATGTTTGAGCAGCAGCCAGAAGGGCAGAGCTGGGTACTGGGAGACAAAGTGTACAGCCTCGCCACCTGGCTCATGACGCCCCTACGCATAACGCAGACGAAAGCTGACCGGGAATACAACAGGTCGTACATTGCACCACACACCATCATAAAGAGGACTATTGGCATCTTGAAACAGCGTTTCCGACACCTGGACTATTCCGGAGGCTACTTGCTGTACTCCCCTGAGATTTTCGGTCAGTTCACTGTTGTGTGCTGCATGCTGCATAACTTAGCCATAATGAGGCAGTAGCACATGGTAGTGGAAGACCCACCTGCAGTGAGAGTGTCTGATGAAAATGATGTGGAAGATGCAGGTGACGAGCAGGAGGAGGAGGATGAGGATGAGGATGCTATGCAAGTGTCTGAGGCCAGCTTGAGCCTTGCGCCAGCAGCTCATGTATGAATGCCTGAGGGCTCAGTGACAACTATTCCACATGGACAGGTTTGCTGTTTGGAGCTGTTCCGTAATGTTGTGTTGTGTTAATGGAACATGATTGATTCAGTTTAAATGTAAAATATATTTTGTTCAAAATTTTATAATGTACTTGAGGGTGGGAGTATTGCAAATTGAATTTTTTGACTTGCAAATATATTGCAGTGCTTTAGCTTTTAAATAGCCAGAGGTACAAAGTTTAAAAGAATTGGAAAATGATTAAAGCCCACATTTACTAAAAAAAGGGTCCAGTAGATAAGTCACCAGGAGTGGATGGGATGCATCCTAGGATGCTAAGGGAATTGAGGGTGGAAATCACGGAGGTACTGGCCATAATATTCCAATCCTCCATAAATACGGGGTGGTGCCAGAGGACTGGAAAATTGCAAATGTTATACTATTATTCAAGAGTGCAAAGATAAACCCAGCAACTATAGGCCAGTCAATTTAACGTCGATAGTGGGGAAGCTCTTAGAAACAGTAATCAAGGACAAAATTGTCACTTGGATAGGGGTGGATTAATTAAGGAAAGCCAGCACGGATTTATTAAAGGCAAGATGGACCCCACCTGCTAATCTGGTTTGGTACATCATGTTGTACTACATTCCATGCTTTACAACACCCAAGGTCTTGTGACTTCTCTTTCTCCCCTTCCCCCCACCCCCTTTAATTAAGTGCAGTCTTGTGACTTCTCCACTTCTCTCTCTCCTCTCATCCCTCCCTCCCCTCTCTCTCCCCCCCCCCCCCCCCCCCAACTCATTGCAGTCTTCAGGAGCCTTACGATGGGCACCTCGCTCCCCGGGCTCGGTCTGGATAAGCCTTACGATGGGCACCTCGCTCCCTGGGCTCAGTGCAAAAGGCTTCCGATGGGCACCTCGCTCTCTCTCTCTCTTCCACCCCCCCTGCCCCCGGTGCTGATTCTGCCAGCCAAAGCTACGACCCTCCAGCCCTGCTTCAAGACGTTCGGTGGTGGTGGCATAAGAGTGAGTTTAAAAAAAAGAGAAAACTTCTGAAATCCAACAAACTTCCACTTACTATGTTGACAGATTTTTAAAAAGTTACTTTATTATTGATTTTTTTTTTTACAGTATTCTTCGACTCCATCCAAAATCTGATTAAAAACAATGGCGTCTTTCAGCGCCGATTTCTCAATGTGCACCAGATACGCCAACCAAGGAGGAAAAAATGTTGGCAAAACTGCAAAAAAGTATTAAAACTGACGCACACGAGTGAAGGCCTAGGACATAAAAAAAAACTGGCCTAGAAAAATCGTAACTAAGTCAGTTACACCGGCACATGATTGCAGGGGAAAACTTTGAAAAAAAAAATATGCCCAGAAAAACGGTGTAAATGACATGGGAAAATTGAGCCATATGTCTTTAACTTTAGAAACTATACACTAATGAGATTACACCTCGCCCCGCCCCCCAAAGCCCCATTCACAAAATTTAAACAAGATAAACTAATGAGCAAGAAATATAATTGAATATAACCTACAGGCTGTATTTTGTACAGCTCTGCAGTAGGGTAAACAACACAGTGGGAAGAAAACACTGAATATTTTTATTTGTTTTAAACATAATCGGGGGTTGTGATCACATGATTAACCTTCTACAATAGAACACAAGCAACTTCCAACATTCAAAAATATAAAAGCTGTAACTGAAATGATAAATATTTTACAAGGACAAATTAATTAAAAGAAATATAAATTAAATGAGAACAATGTGCAAAATCACTCAAGCAGCGAGTTGTTTAGTTAACTGCAAACATTTGAAATCTTAGACAAACAACCAGTAGGAAGATTATTTCAGTGACTGTACACCACTTAGCCAGAGTGACTGGAGCCCTGACTGTATAACTTTCCTTATGCTGTGCATCACTTTCCATGTTAATTTAATATAACATTTCAATTTTAGAATTAAGGAAATAATTGTGCATTATTAAAATAGTTGCGATTCCACAATAGATAATATATATATGTATTCCAGTGTGGGAATCAGCAGTTTTAATAGTTATTTCCTTAATTTTACTGCATATAATTTTCCCATGCTTTATGGCCACATGCCAGCTGTCAGACTTATAAGCAGGACACATGTCAATCTTGATCGGCTCAAATTCCCCAATGTTAAATTTATAAAGTAAAAGAACAGAAACTGAAGTTCAATTGTTGCAAGGAGTCTCACTAGACATGAGTGTAGGGTGCTGAATTAAGTTGACTGTTGTAGCCCCATCTCCAACCCAAGCACACGTATGGAGAGACTGTGCTGGCAGTGGAATCTTGTAATTTCTGCCCTTATCTGGAAAATTATTCTCATGGTTATTTACGACAATGCAGCCAATCAAATGGCTGATTTTTTTCTTTCAAACATTATTTCTTTCTACACGGGATACTTCTACTTCTCATTACGCATCTGTCTGATAGAAGCAAATTATCCTAAACTCTTGTTGGAAACAGTTTGTTGATTGCCCAGCTTTAGTTCATTCATGATTTTCTGTTGAAAATAAACCAGATAACATATGTTAGTTTCACATGGAAGGTTTGCCTCTGAACAAAATATCCTCCTCTGACACCCAAGAACTCAAAAACCAAATATTTTTTTAGACATCACCCAAGACTCATTTAAACTTGTACCTCCACGAAGAATGATTCACTTAAACTGCAACCAAATTCAACAGAATTCACAGAAGGTGGCTAGTTATTACAATTCACTCCATTTTTGGTCTTAAGATGTGCAGTTTATGTCTACCTCATACTTAATTTGATTCAGTGAATTTAGTGCCACTGGATGAACATTTAAATTGGTAAATTTTCATTTGAAATGGCAAAAGAATGGGTCTTGTGTAACGAGAGAGGATTAATTAGCAATCTTGTTGTGCGAGGCCCCTTGGGGAAGAGTGACCATAATATGGTAGAATTCTTTATTAAGATGGAGAGTGACACAATTCATTCAGAGACTAGGGCCCTGAACTTAAGGAAAGGTAACTTCGATGGTATGAGACGTGAATTGGCTAGAATAGACTGGCGAATGATACTTAAAGGGTTGACGGCGGATAGGCAATGGCAAACATTTAAAGATCACATGGATGAACTTCAACAATTGTACATCCCTGTCTGGAGTAAAAATAAAATGGGGAAGGTGGCTTAACCGTGGCAAACAAGGGAAATTAAGGATAGTGTTAAATCCAAGGTAAAGGCATATAAAAAGCAGCAAGCCTGAGGACTGGGAGAAATTTAGAATTCAGCAGAGGAGGACAAAGGATTTAATTAGGAGGGGGAAAATAGAGTATGAAAGGAAGCTTGCTGGGAACATAAAAACTGACTGCAAAAGCTTCTATTTAGAAATGTGAAGAGAAAAAGATTAGTGAAGACAATCTAGGTCGCTTGCAGTCAGATTCAGGTGAATTTATAAATGGGGAACAAAGAAATGGCAGACCAGTTGAACAAATACTTTGGTTCTGTCTTCAGGAAGGAAGACACAAATAACCTTCCAGAAATACAAAGGGATTGAGGGTCCAGTGAGAAGGAGGAACTGAAGGAAATCCTTATTAGGCATGAAACTGTGTTGGGGAAATTGATGGGATTGAAGGCCAAGGCCAGGATTGAAATCCCCAGGGCCTGATAGTCTGCATCCCAGAGTACTTAAGTGGCCCTAGAAATAATTGATATATTGGTGGTCATTTTCCAACATTCCATGGACTCAGGATCAGTTCCTATGGATTAGAGGGTAGCTAATGTAACCCCACTTTTAAAAAAAGGAGGGAGCGAGAAAACAGGGAATTATCGACCGGTTAGCCTGACATCAGTGATGGGGAAAATGCTAGAATCAATTATTAAAGATCTAATAGCAGCGCATTTGGAAAGCAGTGACAGGATCAGTCCAAGTCAGCATGGATTTATGAAAGGGAAATCATGCTTGATAAATCTTCTAGAATTTTGTGAGGTGCAACTAGTAGAGTGGACAAGGGAAAACCAGTGGATGTGGTGTATTTGGACTTTCAAAGGGCTTTTGACAAGGTCCTACACAAGCGATTAGTGTGCAAAATTAAGGCACATGGTATTGGGGGTAATGTATTGATGTGGATAGAGAACTAGTTGGCAGACAGGAAGCAAAGAGTAGGAATAAATGGGTCCTTTTCAGAATGGTAGGCAGTGACTAGTGGGGTGCTGCAGGGTTCAGTGCTGGGACCCTAGCTATTTACAATATACATTAATGATTTAGATGAAGGAATTGAATGTAATATCTCCAAGTTTGCAGATGACACTAAGCTGGGTGGCAAGGCGAGCTGCGAGGAGGATGCTAAGAGGCTGTGTGGAAATGTATTTTTATCTAAGCTGATACCATACAGTATTTGTGTGCCCTTTGCAATATATATATATCAAAATGGAGTCCTGGCCCTTCCAGAACTTTCTGCATTTTAGCAGTCAGCTTGCATAAACAGCTAAACCTGGTTTGAGATGGCTGATGGCCATCAGACAGCTAGGAGACAAGTCATGCTGAGACAAGTACCCCCCCATGGTGCTTTCCTATTGTCTACACTACAGAAGTTCCATGTCACCCCACCTTTCCTATGTACTCCATTCCGCCAGCCATTATCTCTTGCAGAGACCTCATCCATTTGATGCAAACAGATAAACTGACCAAGAAATTGAACTTTCCTGACACAATACAAGACAGGTGATAGCCCATTACCTATGACTCATGGAGTAATGGCCGGCTGGCCAACTGATAACCCTGACAAAAGGAAATATCTGGATACCATGTCAGGACCAGGATATAGTAATTAACTCTTTATCTGTATTCACTGACTGTGAGACAGAGCAATACACAGGGAGAGGCCATAACTTGGGTTTTACTGTATAAATATCTTGTGAAGCTGTACCATTTCGGAGGTGTTCACTTAGCCCTTGACTGAGTGTAACCTGCCCCTTGCTAGCAAGTAAATTAAAGAAACTTCTACCGGAGCTGTAAGTGTCGGAGTCATTCTTTTCGGAGGTCGAGATTTCGACAGCTGCAGGATGACTTGGACAGGTTAGGTGAATATACTGCATCTGCCATCATTTGCCCAATGTGGATAAATGTGAGGTTATCCACTTTGGTGGCAAAAACAGGAAGGCAGATTATTATCTGAATGGTGACAGATTAGTAAAAGGGGAAGTGCAACGAGACCTGGATGTCATGGCACATCAGTTACTGAAGGTAGGAATGCAGGTGCAGCAGGCAGTAAAGAAAGCAAATGGCATGCTGGCCTTCATAGTGAGGGGATTTGAGTATAGGAGCAGGGAGTTTTGCTGCAGTTGTACAGTGCCTTGGTGAGACCACACCTTGAGTATAATGTGCAGTTTTGGTCTCCTAATCTGAGGAAGGACATGCTTGCTCTTGAGGGAGTGCAATGAAGGTTCACCAGACTGATTCCTGGGATGGCAGGACTGACATGTAAGGAAAGACTGGATCAGCTAGGCTTATACTCACTGGAATTTAGGAGAGGGGATCTCATGGAAATGTATAAAATTCTGATGGGACTGGACAGGTTAGATGCAGAAAGAATGTTACCAATGGTGGGGAAGTCCAGAACCAGGGAACACAGTCTAAGGATAAGGGGTAAGCCATGTAGGACCAAGATGAGGATAAACTTTTTCACCCAGAGAGTTGTGAACCTGTGGAAAGTTATGGAGTCCAGTTCATTGGACATATTCAAAACGGAGTTAGATGTGGCCCTTATAGCTAAAGGGATCAGGGGTATGGAGAGAAGGCAGTGATGGGGTACTAAGGTTGCATGATCAGCCATGATCATATTGAATGGTGGTGCAGGCTCGAAGGGCCGAATGGCCTACTCCTGCACCTATTTTCTATGTTTCTATGTAAATAGAGTAATTTTTCACCCTCTCCTGAGTGAATTAAAAACAATGCATTGTCTGGGGTCTATATCTACAGCTACTGTCAATCAACTAGTAGGTGCAAGTCAAGCAACATAAGCTTATCTTCATCAGTTTCTCCTCGGTAAGAATATCTCAACACTGCTGCTTTCCATCATGTAGCCCCATTAAGAGAGGAAGATCATTCAACCAAGGCTAGCTAAGAGTGATCCTTGGAGATGTAATCTATTTTGTAGTGCAGACTAATTTCCACAATCTGTGCTGCTCAATGAGACACTCGGGACCTGAAAACTTGCGATCTGCCAATGTGGAGAGATCCTGAATCTGCTGGAGTTTCTGGGCTCAGGAAGTTTGAATAAAATAGGTGCTCATGCCAGTATGGGTGTCTCTGGGAACGTCCCATAATAGTTCAAAAGACTGAAAAATAATTGAAGTTCAGTGACATTCTTGGGAGTGGGTGAATTTCTGATTGCATCCAGCTTTCCCTTGGTTGGATGTAAAGCATCTTTGTCTACTCTGTGCCTTAAGTACTCCACTGAGTTTTGAAATAACTCATTCCTATCAAATTTGGCTCCAATGTTACATCCACTGAATGAGCTATTGAAAAAAACAGGTCCATTGGAAATGGTCAGAAGAATGCAAAACAGCATTCAAATAATGTAAAAGCCAGTTGGTAGAGAGTACCATGTTAGTTCACAATGACATATGATCAGTGGTGAGAGATCGTGGCGGAGGAGCGGCAAATGAGGGTGTGGGGCCCAGAAGAGCCGAGGGCCCAGGGGCAGCACGGGCCAGCCCACACTGCGATATGTGCGCGCACTAGATCCATGCAGCAGAGCAGGTCTCCAGTCGTCCTGGTTTACCCTTGCCACTGTATAAAGGCCTAGCTCTGTAAAGCCCGTGTGGTGGCTGATGTGCAACGGTCATCACACGTAAAAAAAAATCCACGCACAGGCATCTTCCACCCCTGGAGTTCAGGACTGGAATATCGGGTCCTCCATTGAAACATCAGTGAACTCATCCCTTTTAGAAACATAGAATATAGGTGCAGTAGGCCATTCGGCCCTTCGAGCTTGCACCACCATTCAATAAGATCATGGCTGATCTCAGTACCCCTTTCCTGCTTTCTCTCCATACTCCTTGATGCCCTTACGCATAAGGGCCATATCTAATCCCTCTTCAATATATCCAATGAACTGGCATCAAAAACTCTCCGCGGCAGGGAATTCCACAGGTTAACAACTCAGAGTGAAGCAGTTTCTCCTCATCTCAGTCCTAAATGGCCCACCCCTTATCCTAAGGCTGTGTCCCCTGGTTCTGGACTTCCCCAACATCGGGAACATTCTTCCCGCATCTAACCTGTCCAGTCCCGTCAGAATCTTATATGTTTCTATGAGATCCCCTCTCATCCTTCTAAACTCCAGAGTATAAATGCCCAGTTGATCCAGTCTCTCCTCATATGTCAGTCCAGCCATCCCTGGAATCAGTCTGGTGAACCTTCGCTGCACTCCCTCAATAGCAAGAACGTCCTTTTGGTATGGAAGCAAGTCATTCTCGTTCGAGGTACCATCTATGATGATGGGGGGTAGGTGTCTCTGGGACATCCACTAGAGGGCAGCAGAATATACTCCTGGGAAGTCACTTTCAGTGCAAAGCCGACAGGACTGGCTACAAAGGTCTGGTGATCTTAGAATTGGCCCTCTTTAGCAGAACATTGATTTGAATGCATCTGTATTCAAACTTTAGGAGTTCTCCAGACTAAGACACAGGCCTTAAATCTTACTTTTATTGTTCACAGGTACTATAGTTTGCCAGCGTACACTATGTCAGGTGCATCTGAAGCGTGAACAGCAGGAAATCTGGCAGGAGATGCTATCCACCCTTCACTGAACATGCCAGGTCTCCATGGAATTTCCATATGCACATTGAGAGAATTCCCTAGTTATGATCTTTGCAGCAGGGACCCAGTGTTACTACTAGTCAACTTCTGACCAAAGTATGCTGCTGGCCACGAGTTCCTTATGTCATCATTTGAAATTAATACATAGCAGGGCCAATTTCCTAAATGGGCACTCCTGATAGTTTAAAAAAAAAATTTCAAGACCTCTTTTTAAATTCTGTGCTCGTTAAGGTGAAGGAAGTTGATGCTGGGGAGCAGAAGAAGAGTAAAGCTCACGCTGCACTTCCCCAAAGATGTGCCTCAGCCTGAACCTCAGAAGAGCAACCCTACAGGGTGACACCTATTCCATTTCACACACCAGCCATCTTTAGGTCAGTGACATTTGATAATGAGGGACAATTTTGGGATGTACACCCATGCCAACTAGGAAATGGATTGAGAATGCTCAAATGCATTTCTCATTAGGACTTTTATGGCCAGCAGTCAGAGGAGACTTTCATTCCATCTCTGGGCTGGATTTGAACTCAAATTCTGGAGGTGAATAGGCCGATTCAATTTTGGGTATGTAATGTGTTAATAGTTAATATATTGATAGCTAACGCATTTAATTGTCAGGAGTTGATTTTCTTTTGAGAATTTTGATAACTTGCATTTCTTAGTCTTTGCATAAATTGTTGTTCTTCTTCATTTGGGTGTTGGTTCGGGATAGTGACACCCCAGCGTTGCAGTTCCATTAGCATTTCCTTCTTGCTGTATAGTACAGCTGGGTCCAAACAATTTTTATTAATGAGTTCCACCAAACATTGTTTAAAATGGATTCTGTAATGAAAACGAGAGAGCTGTGTCAAATAAAAGTCTTTGGATACATTTATTAATCTTTTCCCCCTGCATGCAGTTTTAAACTGTCAAATTTGAATAGCAATACTTTGTTAAAATAAAAATGTCCCATGACAACTACAATGAAAAACTTGACCAGTCTTATTTTGGTTAGGTATCAGTTTAAGAGTAAATACTGTTCATTAAAACTAATTTCAAGAATAGTTTGAATTTTTAAAGGCAGGATGTTTTGAGACAATGGCTATGGTCACAACAGCAACATAAACATCTCAGTGCTTTACGAAGTGGATACTGAACAGGACAGAAAGGATTAAGGAGGAAACTAAAGGAATGGCTGAAGAAAATGATTTTCAAGTGTCTCTTAAAAATGAGACAAGAGTCTGGATGAACTGATTTTGGAAACATATTCCAAAATAAAAGGATATAATGAATGAAGGATAAACCTTTGATGAATAGGGAAAAAGCAGTAATCCAGAGTTAGAAGAATGGAGGCTGGGGCATATGGCTGAAAATTATTATTCTGATGTGATGAAGTGATGCCATGAAGGTTTTAAAAAGCGAAGAAGGAGATCCTATAATTGATTTGCTGGGGCACAGGGAATCTGCTGCTTTGCAAGGAAAGGAATCATGCTGTATTGCTTTATATTACCTGCGGTTTGTGGATAGTAGAGCACAGTAAAAAGGGCATTAAAGAACTCAATCCTCAAGATAATTCATTGTCGTCATCATCATAGGCAGTCCCTCGAAATTGAGGAAGACTTGCTTCCACTCTAAAAGGGAGTTCTCAGGTGGCTGTACAGGCCAATGCGGGAATTACAGTCTCTAACAGGTGGGGCAGACAGTGGTTGAAGGAAAGGGTGGGTGGGGAGCCTGGTTTGCTGCACGCTCCTTCCGCTGTCTGCGCTTAAGAAATAAGAACATAATAACATAAGAATTAGGAACAGGAGTAGGCCATCTAGCCCCTCGAGCCTGCTCCGCCATTCAACAAGATCATGGCTGATCTGGCCGTGGACTCAGCTCCACTTACCCGCCCGTTCCCCGTAACCCTTAATTCCATTATTGGTTAAAAATCTATCTGTGATTTGAATACATTCAATGAGCTAGCCTCAACTGCTTTCTTGGACAGAGAATTCCACAGATTCACAACCCTCTGGGAGAAGAAATTCCTTCTCAACTCGGTTTTAAATTGGCTCCCCCGTATTTTGAGGCTGTGCCCCCTAGTTCCAGTCTCCCCGACCAGTGGAAACAACCTCTCTGCCTCTATCTTGTCTATCCCTTTCATTATTTTAAATGTTTCTATAAGATCACCCCTCATTCTTCTGAACTCCAACGACTAAAGACCCAGCCTACTCAATCTATCATCATAAGGTAACCCCCTCATCTCCGGAATCAGCCTAGTGAATCATCTCTGTACCCCCTCCAAAGCTAGTATATCCTTCCTTAAGTAAGGTGACCAAAACTGCATGCAGTACTCCAGGTGCGGCCTCACCAATACCCTATACAGTTGCAGCAGGACCTCCCTGCTTTTGTACTCCATCCCTCTCGCAATGAAGGCCAACATTCCATTCGCCTTCCTGATTACCTGCTGCACCTACAAACTAAAGAGTTTCATGCACAAGGATCCCCAGGTCCCTCTGCACTGCAGCATGTTGTAATTTCTCCCCATTCAAATAATATTCCCTTTTACTGTTTTTTTTCCCTCAAGGTGGATGACCTCACATTTTCTGACATTGTATTCCATCTGCCAAATCTTAGCCCATTCGCTTAACCTATTTGAATACATTCTCTTTGCAGCCTCTCTGTGTCCTCTACACAACCCACTTTCCCACTAATCTTTGTGTCATCTGCAAATTTTGTTACACAACACTCTGTCCCCTCTTCCAAGTCATCTATGTATATTGTAAACAGTTGTGGTCCCAGCACCGATCCCTGTGGCACACCACTAACCACCGATTTCCAACCCGAAAAGGACCCATTTATCCCGACTCTCTGCTTTCTGTTAGCCAGCCAATTCTCTATCCATGCTAATACATTTCCTCTGACTCCGCGTACCTTTATCTTCTGCAGTAACCTTTTGTGTGGCACCTTATCGAATGCCTGTTGGAAATCTAAATACACCACATCCATCGGTACACCTCTATCCACCATGCTCGTTATATCCTCAAAGGATTCCAGTAGATTAGTTAAACATGATTACCCCTTCATGAATGCATGTTGCGTCTGCTTGATTGCATTATTCCTATGTAGATGTCCCGCTATTCTTCCTTAATGATAGCTTCAAGCATTTTCCCCACTACAGATGTTAAACTAACCGGCCTATAGTTACCTGCCTTTTGACTGCCCCCTTTTTTAAAGAGGCGTTACATTAGCTGCTTTCCAATCCGCTGGTACCTCCCCAGAGTCCAGAAAATTTTGGTAGATTATAACGAATGCATCTGCTATAACTTCCGTCATCTCTTTTAATACCCTGGGATGCATTTCATCCGGACCAGGGGACTTGTCTACCTTGAGTCCCATTAGCCTGTCCAGCACTACCTCCCTCGTGATAGTGATTGTCTCAAGGTCCTCCCTTCCCACATTCCTGTGACCAGCAATTTTTGGCATGGTTTTTTTGTGTCTTCCACTGTGAAGACCGAAGCAAAATAATTGTTTAAGGTCTCAGCCATGCACTCGGCGATGAGACTCGAGGTGCTCAGCGCCCTCCTGGTGGCTCTTCCTCCACTTTGGGTGATCTTGGGCCAGGGATTCCCAGTTGCCAGTGGAGATGTTACACTTTCTCAAGGAGGCTTTGAGGGTGTCCTTGAAACATTTCCTCTGCCCACCTGGGGCTCGCTTGCCATGTAGGAGTTCCGAGTAGAGCACTTGCTTAAGGAGTCTCATGTCCAGCATGCGGACGATGTGGCCTGCCCAACGGAGCTGGTCGAGTGTGGAATGCTTTGATGCTAGGGATGTTGGCCTGAGCGAGAACACAGACGTTGGTGCGTCTGTCCTCCCAGTGGAGTTGCAGCTGGTGGTACTTCTCCAGTGTTTTGAGGTGTCTGCTGTATATATTGCTATGTCTCTGATATCACTACTGCCCTGGAGACAATAAGCTTGGTGCCAGATTTGAGGTCCTGGTCTTCAAACACTCTCTTCTCGCCAAGATGATTAGGATTTCAGCAGCAGTGGTATTAGTGGGGGGGAAAAGAACTGTGTGGTTGCACATCACCAGGTTTAGCCAGCTTGGAAAGTTAATGTTGGCAGATGGCAAAAAGGATTGCTTCAGCTTGTTAACAAAATGGCACACCCCAGGATTATGTTAGACATGGAGTTGGACAATACAGATACAGCCTTCGACTTCATGTTGGTGGTGGAGAGATAGTATTGGGTGTTACCAGCAAAGTTCTCATTAAGCCGGGCGGCCAGGCAGCTCTCGGTCTTGCGCAGACCAGCTTGACCAATGTGAAATTTTGTGCATACGCGAAACTTTGAATGGGCAGTGCAGCCTGTTAAAGGGACCATGTACCCCCAAAATAAATTAGACGAACATTGGTTACCAGTATACAGGTGGAATCTGACCTCATACTTGTGAAAAATGTTGTTGAGTGGCTGCATGTGAATGAATAATTGGAGGGGACCAAGAGTGGAGACCTGGGGCACACAGGAGGGGAGTTAGAAAAGTTGCTGCTGGATTGCATGCTCATAAGAGTGGCACTATCAAAATTAAACTTCAAGTTTCATAGTGAGGCGCAGAGATGAACCTCATAACTTTGAATGACACTCAAACCTAGGTACTTAATCGTGTCAGCCATGACTCCGTGATTGCTCTCTTGCCTCTGAGTCAGAAGGTCTTGGGTTCATGTCTACTCCAGAGAGGAGCACATAATCTAAGCTGACACTTCAGTGAAGGACTGAGCCCTGATCTGCCTTCTCAGATGGACATAAAAGATCTCACAGCACTACTTCTTCTGGTTTCCTGGCCAACATTTATCCTTCTGCCAACATCACAAATAGATTTTCTGGTCATTTATCGAATTGTTGTGGGACTTGATCTTGTTTGCGCAAATTGTGCAGTCTTTCCCCACAGTTTATTACAATAAGCAGGGCACAACTATACAGGAAATAATGGGGGAATGCAGAAGTCAGTCTCTTGTGTAAGCCACTTTGATACAAGATTAAGCATAATGCAGAGATAAAAAGCCAACACCATCAACTTTGGAACTGACTTGGTGATTTCCAAGTATTAGAATCATTACAAATGGACTAATGTTAAGCTTTTAAAGTACTATTTTCAATAAGTAGGAGGAATCATAGTTGCCTCAGACAAACACCATCTTTAGCATACTCAAGTTCAGACAAATGTCAACTAAGATCATTTCACTTACTTGCAGAAGCCAGAGTTGCCTTTAACAGAAGTGTGTCCACACTGTTCATCCTTCAGACCATATGAGGTTTCTTTCTGCTCCATAACCTTACATTTACCTAAAGAAGCACAGTGTTTATAATGTAGAACAACGTCTTGCAATTAACTACTAATATTTATAGAAAAAGCTGGACTACATTTTATTGCCCTATTACCACTGGATGCAACATAAATACAAAGAGTTTTTCTTAATTTCACACTCAAAAAGTTAATTTTGTATTATAGAAACATAGAAAATAGGTGCAGGAGTAGGCCATTCGGCCCTTTGAGCCTGCACCGCCATTCAATAAGATCATGGCTGATCATTCCTTCAGTACCCCTTTCCTGCTTTCTCTCCATACCCCTTGATCCCCTTAACCGTAAGGGCCATATCTAACTCCCTCTTGAATATATCCAATGAACTGGCATCAACAACTCCCTGCAGCAGGGAATTCCACAGTCAACAAATCTGAGTGAAGAAGTTTCTCCTCATCGCAGTCCTAAATGGCCTACCTCTTATCCTAAGACTATGTCCCCTGGTTCTGGATTTCCCCAACATTCTTCCCGCATCTAACCTGTCCAGTCCCCTCAGAATCTTATATGTTTCTATGAGATCCCCTCTCATCCTTTTAAACGCCAGTGAATAAAGGCCCAGTCTCTCCTCATATGACAGCCCAGACATCCCTGGAATTAGTCTGGTGAACCTTCGCTGCACTCCCTCAACAGCAAGAACATCCTTCCTCAGACTAGGAGACCAAAACTGAACACAATATTCCAGGTGAGGACTCACTAAGGCCCTGTACAACTGCATTAAGACCTCCCTGCTCCTATATTCAAATCCCCTAGCTATGAAGGCCAACATACCATTTGCCTTCTTTACCGCCTGCTGTACCTGCGTGACCTCTTTGTGACTGATGAACCATGACACCCAGGTCTCGTTGCACCTCCCTTTTTCTAGTCTGCCGCCATTCAGATAATATTCTGCCTTCGTGTTTTTGCCCCCAAAATGGATAACCTCACATTTATCCACATTATACTGCATCTGCCATGTATTTGCCCACTTATCTAATCTGTCCAAGTCACCCTGCAGCCTTTTAGCGTCCTCCTCACAGCTCACACCGCCAGCCAGTTTAGTGTCATCCGCAAACTTGGAGATATTACTCTCTATTCCTTCATCCAAATCGTTAATGTATATTGTAAAGAGCTGGGGTCCCAGCACTGAGCCCTGCGGCACCCCACTATTAACTGCCTGCCATTCTGAAAAGGACCCGTTTATCCAGACTCTCTGCTTCCTGTCTGCCAACCAGTTCTCTATCCAGGTCAGTACATTACCCCCAATACCATGCGCTTTGATTTTGTACACCAATCTCTTGTGCGGGACCTTGTCAAAAGCCTTTTGAAAGTCCAAATACACCACATCCACTGGTTCTCCCATGTCCACTCTAATAATTACATCCTCAAAAAATTCCAGAAGATTCGTCAAGCATGATTTCCCTTTCATGAATCCATGCTGACTCGGTCCGATCCTATCACTGCTTTCCAAATGGGCTGCGATTTCATCTTTAATGATTGATTCCAACATTTTCCCCACTACTGATGTTAGGCTAACCAATCTATAATTACCCACTTTTTCTCTCCCTCCTTTTTTAAAAAGTAGCGTTACATTAGCTACCCTCCAGTCCATAGGAACTGATCCAGAATCGATAGAATGTTGGAAAATGATCACCAATGCATCCACTATTTCTAGGGCCACTTCCTTAAGTACTCTGGGATGCAGACTATCAGGACCCAGGGATTTATCGGCCTTTAATCCCATCAATTTCCCTAACACAATTTCCCGCTTAATAAGGATATCTTTCAGTTCCTCATTCTCACTAGTCCCACTGTCCCCTAGTACATTCGGAAGGTTATTTGTATCTTCCTTTGTGAAGACAGAACCGAAGTATTGGTTCAATTGGTCTGCTATTTCTTTGTCCCCCATTATAAATTCACCTGAATCCGACTGCTGTCCCCAACCTCACTACTACTATTTGGTGGTCTATACACAACTCCCACTAGCATTTTCTGCCCTTTGGAATACCGCAGCTCCACCCATACCGATTCCACATCATTATGGATTTATATAAAGAAGTAATTTACAAGTAAATCTAGATGATCACAAAATGACATATGTCCAAAGAAAGTTTTTCTGTTACAATTGAAAATATTGGTGTCGCACTATTATACTGCCTTTAGAGCAACAATATCTGTGTAGCTGGGTCATGATCTGCCAATTAAAATACGATTTCACAAAAATTAAAATGTGATTTTTCCTTTTTCCGTACACTTCCTTAGTTCTGTGGTAAAACAAAATCATGTAGAACCACTATTGGGGTTGGGAGCAATGTTTTAAATTGAACACTATTCACTCAATAAGATAATGGGACTAAAGGCGGATAAATCCCCTGGACCTGATTGCTTGCATCCTAGGGTCTTAAGAAGTAGCGGCAGGGATAGTGGATGCATTGGCTGTTATTTACCAAAATCTCTGGATTCTGGGGAGATCCCAGCAGATTGGAAAACTGCAAATGTAATGCCCCTATATAAAAAAGGAGGCAGACAAAAAGCAGGAAACTATAGAGCAGTTAGCCTAACATCTGTGGTTGAGAAAATGTTGGAGTCCATTATTAAAGGAGCAGTAGCAGGACATTTGGAAAAGCATAATTCAGTCAGGCAGAGTCAGCATGGATTTATGAAGGGGAAGTCATGCTTGACAAATTTGCTGGAATTCGTTGAGGATGTAACAAACAGGGTGGATAAAGGAGAACCAGTGGATGTGGTATATTTGGACTTCCAGAAGGCATTTGACAAGGTGTCACATAAAAGGTTACTGCACAAGATAAAAGTTCACGGGTTTGGGGGTAATATATTAGCATGGATAGCGGATTGGCAAACTAACAGAAAACAGAGTCGGGATAAATGGTTCATTCTCGGGTTGGCAATCAGTAACTAGTGGGGTGTCGCAGGGATCAGGGACAATATATATTAACGACTTGGATGAAGGAACCGAGTGTAACATAGCCAAGTTTGCTGACAATACAAAGATGGGAGGAAAAGCAATGTGTGAGGAGGACACAAAAAACCTACAAAACAACAGACAGGCTAAGTGAGTGGGCAAAAATTTGGCAGATGGAGTATAATGTTGGAAAGTGTGAGGTTATGCACTTTGGCAGAAAAAAAAAATCGAAGAGCAAGTTATTATTTAAATGGAGAAAAATTGCAAAGTGCTGCAGTACAGCAGGATATGGGAGTCCTGGTGCATGAAACACAAAAGATTAGTATGCAGGTACAGCAAGTGATCAGGAAGGCCAATGGAATCTTGGCCTTTATTGCAAAGGTGATGGGAGTATAAAAGCAGGGAAGTCTTGCTACAGTTATACAGGGTATTAGTGAGGCCACACCTGGAATACTGCGTACAGTTTTGGTTTACATATTTAAGAAAGGATATACTTGCTTTGGGGACAGTTCAGAGAAGGTTCACTAGGTTGATTCCAGAGATGAGGGGGTTGGCTTATGAGGAAAGGTTGCGAAGGTTGGCCTCTACTCATTGGAATTCAAAAGAATGAGAAGTGATGTTATCAAAACGTATAAAATTATGAGGGAGCTTGACAAGGTGGACACAGAAAGGATGTTTCCACTAATGGGGGCATAATCTTAGAATAAGGGGCTGCCCATTTAGAACGGAGATGAGGAGGAATTTCTTTTTTCAGAGGGTTGTAAATTTGTGGAATTTGCTGCCTCGGAGAGCTGTGGAAACTGGGTCATTGAATAAATTCAAGACAGAGAGACAGTTTCTTAACTGATAAGGGAATACGGGGTTATGGGGAGAGGGCAGGAAGTGGACCCAAGTCCATGATCGGATCAGCCATGATCATATTAAATGGCGGAGCAGGCTCGAGGAGCCATATGGCCTACTCCTATTTCTTATGTTCTGTCAAATGTATAGTCTAGCATACAGCATCTGGCCTGTGTCTATAGATATGTATATAAAATACCAGATACTCTATGCTAAACTACTTGTGAGCAACACCATGAGCGAGCTACTCAATGTTAAAGAACAGAAAATTAAGGGTGCATACAAACTATATTCTTATGCAGTATACCACCCACATTTTAAAAGCCAATAGTTATTACCTTCCACCTGTCCTAGAAGGTTATCTGTTACAAGGGCAGTCAAGGAAATACCCTCTGTCTGTATGAAAGGAAATCACAAACATTAAGGGCTAAAAAAAGTCAATTGTTTTGGTATTCAAGAAAGTATATGACTCAAGAATAATATGACTAGAAGCGACAGCCTTAATTATAAAATTGGCTGGTATATTTTATTTAAAATTGTGTTGACCGATATTAGATACGACTCACATTTAATAGTTGCTGCATCCGTTCCACACTCCAGTCTCTGAGGTGATAGAAACAGTCCCGGGGATGATGTGCATGCAAACCCTTTGTATGGCAGTTACTCATGAATGCACAAGCCTGTTGTAATAAAATAATGTTTGCATCATTGTATAAAGCAAGCAGTTTCTATTATCTGGATATGACTATTGGCAAA
This sequence comes from Pristiophorus japonicus, assembly GCF_044704955.1. Taxonomy (NCBI): domain Eukaryota; kingdom Metazoa; phylum Chordata; class Chondrichthyes; family Pristiophoridae; genus Pristiophorus; species Pristiophorus japonicus. The sequence continues at coordinate 449,873,628 of NC_091977.1, read as the reverse complement.
GTACACAAAGTGAAAATACACAAAGTTAAATCAAAAAGGGTCAATGAGGGAAGCAAGATTAAAAGACTAGCTGAGTGAATTATACTTAAATTGGAGGCTATGAGGAAGCTAGCTCTCAGAAGAAACTGATCATAGGGTAGAAGATAGTCAAGGTGGTCATAGAAACTGTATAGAGGAAGCAGAGACCAAGAAAGAGCAGAGACTGGTAGGCCATGAAATGAACTCAGTCTACATCAAGTGTCAAGGTGTATTTACACAAATTAAATCCCATCATGGCAAGTTGTGAAACTGAATTCAATAAATCTGGTAATGTGTGGTTTATTACCAAAATAAACATGACCATGAAAGCTTCTGCATTATCATAAAAATCCAAATAATCACTAATGCCCTTCAGGGAAGAGAACCTGCCACCCCTATCGGGACTGACAGACATGCTACTCCAGTCTCATGCTATGTGGTTGACTCTTTGGGCTAGAAATTAGTTTTTTGGTGATAGCAGTATTTTTTCACCAAAAATACTGCTATCACTCCACTTTTTAAAGCATAAGTTTTGAGTAAAAATGTGCCCAGCAGTAAAAAAAACGGCGTTGCACGAGGATTCGTGGCGAAAACTGCGATCCTCACCAACTTTAGTCCGAGGCCAATTGGGAGGGTGGAAAATAACAATTTCTTTTTCCAAAAAACAAACATTCACAGGACACATAACTATCGAATTGCTGCAAAAGAATTAATAAAAACTTTACCTTGCCTTTTTTGCAGGTCTTCATACCTACCGCTGTTCCAAGGGCTGCAACACAGGTATTTCCCGGGCGCTTTTTTTTTGCGCTGAATACGGGTCATCGCTGAGCCAAATTTTTTGCGAAAGCGGTATTTGGAGTCTTGTATGACGATGGTCTGCTTCCCAGCGGTACTTAAAAACCGCCGGCACAAGACTTCTCCGAAACTACTGGTTCACCGTTTTTCACCAAAAACGGCAAAATATCGCTGAAAAACCGGGCACAAGGTTGGCAAATTTTTAGCCCAAAAAGGGGTGGGTAATAACTGCTGCCATACTGGTTTAGTCCAGAATAGTACACAATAATACATCAGAAATGAGATGTAGGAACTGGAGACCTATTGTGGCTGTAGGGAACTACAACATAGTGGGAATATGTTGGTTAACTCCAGAAAAAAGTAATATAACATACAGGCTTATGGACAGAAAAGGCAGTAGCAGTGTAGCCCTATATATATATATCAGGACCAATGTTCCCTCTAACTTTTTTTGTACTCCCTGAACTCCTTTGAGTGCGACCTTTTGCCCATGGGCAAATTTTACAACATTTACATCAACAATGCCAGCAACAGCAACCACTTAAAAGCATATATAAAGTAATGCCATATCGCCAGCCCACCATCTCAAATCATGAGACAATCAGACAAGGTTCAAGTTTAACATAGCTTCTTTGCTTTTGAATTCTATTCCTCTAGAAAATGAATCCAGTGCTTTATTTGCACATCTGTTGAGTTTTTTTTAACCTGCATTGCTACTTTTAATGATTTGTGAATTTATACCCAGAGATCCCTTTGCAGCTCTCCTCCATTTAGTCTCTTATTTTCCAAGGAGAAGATAGCCTCCTTATTCCTCTTAACAAAATTCACCACCTCACACTTATCTATAAGGAAATTTGTGTGTCAGTTACATGCCCATTCTGCAAGCTTGTTTACGGTAAAATTAACATCACTTTCCTGTATTTTCTTCTAGTTTTAAACAATTTTTCGAATAAAAAAAAACCTCATTTTTGTTTCTGACAAAGGCAACCTTTGTTGCTCCCAGGCGGTTTGAATTCTTCAGCAGACTGATGTGCTAATTGGGTTGGCCTGTAGAAAGTGAGGTGCCTCAACATTTCTAAAAATATAAACCGGATGTCAGAATTCTGATTTTCCAAAGCTCCAAGTTTCCCCACTTATGTTAAGGTTTTTATTAACTTTCATTAACAAGACTAAAACCATAAATCCACCCCGGTGCAATATTGGATTTATTAAAAAGTAGCAAATAAAAGTAAGCAAAACTTGTGTTAATCACTCTTCTTCCTTCTGCTAAAATGTTTCCTCGCTTCACCTAATGATTGAAAGCCTGAGCTTATAAACCCACCTGCAGTAGGATCATTTTATTTAAAAAAGCGGATTCACGAACAGCTCAAAATGTGCACAAACTCGTTTCTTGTTTCCTTTCCTAAAATAAGTCACTGCCATCGGACAGCAACAAAGTCCCTTCTTACTCACCTGTTGCAGGTAAATCATGGCAACTCACTCACCTGTAACAGGTTTAATAAGATGAGGCACACGTGTTTATCTACCGGTCTCTCCCAACGATTTTTAAAGCTTCGTCCAGCCCCATAGCGGTGGCTGGCTGCAATGAGCTGGCCCGCTCCGGAATGGCTCCGCTCAGACCGGCCTCGTTCCGATTTGCCCCATGGGGAGCATGGAGTTTGTGTAACACAGGCCCCTGTAACCTTGGTGCCAAAGGAGAAGGATTGAGACGCTGCCTTCATCACTATAGTAACCGGCTGAGCGCAGCTCTTCTACAGGTTCTGGCTGCAGCATGTGGAAATTCTTAGCGAGCAACACAACCAACCCCTCACCCACTCCCTTATCATGTGGCCGCTGCACCTCTTGTTACTTTCCAATTGGGATCCGCTCGGAGGTCGCAACACTCGCAAACGACTGTGTCTGCATTGTTTTGATCTCCTGGGGAGGTGTCTTCTGCACATCGGAAGGGAAGAGCACCTCCCTGCATACTCTGACTCCCTCTATGGAAGAACCTGAGTGCAATCCTCTGCCTCTGTGCAGTCACTGTCAATGTTTGCAGCATTTCAATGTTGTAGAACACTGACAGCACAAATGTCAAAACAAAGTTGGCCACGGTCTTTTAAGGAAACCGGCTGATGACACGTCATGAATGACGCTTCCTCTAATTGGCCCGGGAAACGCGCTGGGCGGGCTTAGCAAGCCCCATCAACGTAAATTAATTTAGATAGTGGGATGGAGCCAGCAGCAGGGCTGCGATCCGATGACATCGCCTGTCCCAGACCCGGCGAGATAAGGAAAACCCCGGCCAAGGAGTGTGAACCAGGCTAATTCATTATTTATTGTTTACAATCTATAGGAAAGCAAAATCAAAGTTTAGCTCATTATGATTTTAATTACATTAAAAAAAACGTGTGACTATTTTCTTTCCAAATCCTATTTGTGGAAAATTAGTCAATAAAGCTCTTAAAATATGATAGCCTCCTGCATCTGTAATTATCTTATGGTTCTGGGATTATAAATTTTGAATTATAAGGGAGCAGAGCAAGGAGTTGTTAATGTCAGCTATATTATTGGGACGGTACCGAGCAGGGGTCAGCATGTTCTCAACAGGATGATGATGGGGTAGAGAACAATGACAACAGCATCCTGGGACATTTTGAAAACCTTTAAATGAACACTTAAAGGCTACATTAGCAAAACAAAAAAAGAGGTGGTTAATAATTAATCTTCAGTGGGAGATGATGCAAAACAGTTTGTTAGAGAAGAAAATGAGAGAGAGAAAAAAGGGGAGAAGGAAGAAAATTATTACAATAGGACAATATGAGTTGAGCATTACTTAAATACCAAATGTTCTTGAATAAACATGGTCTTCAAATAGGAATCCACAACTCAGTATCACAAGGAGTTTAGTAAATATTCTTAGGTCCTTGAAACAGCTACCTTTATATTATAGATAAAAGTGAAAAGCACAATAAAAACACAATTATATTTTGTGAATGAAAGGGCATTCAAGGATCTGGAAACAGTAACAACTTACCGATCCTAATTTAAAGGGTCTCTTACAGCCACCACAGAATTGATATTGACATTCTGTGCAATTAAAATGAATACAACCCCCTCTGGCCAGGTCAAATCGAACTCTGCAATTAGGGCATTCTAAAGTAGACACAAAATATACAATGAAAAAGAACCCACATTGCAGGCCAAAAATGCTTGCATATATATCAATTAGACATTACATCATTAACTGAAGAACACAGATGTCACTACACAGAGGGAAGATTTCTACTGTTCGCTATTTATAGAGAAAATGTATACAGAACACATTTATGATTTCAATATAAATACAGAAAAAAAACTAAAATCTGCTGCCATAATGAACTATAGGCAATTTTTTGCACCTAGGAAACTCAAAGCTAAAGATACATGAGCAATGCCGTGTAGTGACAGCTAGAGCAAATAGGGTGTTGGGGTGTATCTACAATTGACTACTGTAATGTATTTGCTTTGTGGGTTCTTTGCTTAAGAATTCATAGCAACACATTGCTATTAAGAACCAGTTGGTTTATTAGCAAAGATTTAACAATCACACTACACATTACTAGTTCATCCACCAGGCTCACAACCACCTGCCTCATTGTGGATCCCCTGAACCCAACCGGCTGGGGTTTTATTGAATCTTGTGAACATTACATGACTGGCTAAGCCACCCCCAACTCAACAGCTCTCCCAACCTGTGAGCATACTCACAGGTGCATACATTACAAGCACAAGTTGAGGCATACTGTTTTGTCCTTGTACATGACAGTCAGGCCACACATGGAATACTGTGTCCAGTTTTGGTCTCCTCATACAGGTGATATTGAGGCTTTGGAATGGGTGCAGAGGAGGGCCACGAGACTAATTCCCAGTCTAAAGCATCTTAGTTATTAAAGAGTCAAGTTTCGGCCTGAGTTGCTCCTATTTTTTTGGAACAAATAGTTTAGAATGGAGTATCTTAGAAATTGTAATTCTCGGTATTTAGTTTGCTCCAGTTCTAGTCAGTTAGAACAGTTTCATTTTAGAACAGATTTTTTTGTTCAAAAAGGGGGCGTGTCCAGCCTCTTACGCCTGTTTTGCAAGTTTAGGCAGTGAAAACTTACTCCAAACTAACTTAGAATGAAGTGTAGATTTCTGTACGCTCAGAAATCAGGCGTAGGGAACGAGAGATAGCTGGGGGGGGGGGGGGGGGGTGTGGAGGACGGGATGAGGATGGCGAGGATGAGGGAGAGGGGGAGGAGGAGGAGGGAGAGGAGAGAGGAAGAGGGAGAGGAGAGAGGAGGAAGGAGAGGAGGAGGAGGGAGAGGAGAGAGGAAGAGGGAGAGGAGAGAGGAAGAGGGAGAGGAGAGAGGAAGAAGGAGAGGGGGGGGAAGGAGAGGGGGGGGAAGGAGAGGGGGGGAAGGAGAGGGGGGGGAAGGAGAGGGGGGGAAGGAGAGGGGGGGAAGGAGAGGGGGGGAAGGAGAGGGGGGGAAGGAGAGGGGGGGAAGGAGAGGGGGGGAAGGAGAGGGGGGGAAGGAGAGGGGGGGAAGGAGAGGGGGGGAAGGAGAGGGGGGGAAGGAGAGGGGGGGAAGGAGAGGGGGGGAAGGAGAGGGGGGGAAGGAGAGGGGGGGAAGGAGAGGGGGGGAAGGAGAGGGGGGGAAGGAGAGGGGGGGAAGGAGAGGGGGGGAAGGAGAGGGGGGGAAGGAGAGGGGGGGAAGGAGAGGGGGGGAAGGAGAGGGGGGGAAGGAGAGGGGGGGAAGGAGAGGGGGGGAAGGAGAGGGGGGGAAGGAGAGGGGGGGAAGGAGAGGGGGGGAAGGAGAGGGGGGGAAGGAGAGGGGGGGAAGGAGAGGGGGGGAAGGAGAGGGGGGGAAGGAGAGGGGGGAAGGAGAGGGGGGGAAGGAGAGGGGGGGGAAGGAGCGGGGGGGGAGAAGGAGAGGGGGGGGGAGAAGGAGAGGGGGGGGGGAGAAGGAGAGGGGGGGGGGGAGAAGGAGAGGGGGGGGGGGAGAAGGAGAGGGGGGGGGGGAGAAGGAGAGGGGGGGAAGGAGGGGGGGGGAGAAGGAGGGGGGGGGAGAAGGAGGGGGGGGAGAAGGAGAGGGGGGGGGAGAAGGAGAGGGGGGGGGGGGAAGGAGAGGGGGGGGGGAAGAAAGAGAGGGGGGGGGAAGGAGAGGGGGGGGGAAAGGAGAGGGGGGGGAAGGAAGGAGAGGGGGGGGGGAAGGAAGGAGAGGGGGGGGGAAGGAAGGAGAGGGGGGGGAAGGAGAGGGGAAGGGGGGGGGAAGGAGAGGGGAAGGGGGAAGAGCCGGAGCGGGACCTAAAAGGGGGGTGAGGGGGAAGCCGGAGCGGGACGTGAAGGTGAAGAGGAGGGAGGCCAGAGTCCGATCTTCGCCAGCCCAGTGAGCCCATTCGGTCAGGGCTAAGGCGGCGTGCTTCAGGCCCCTCCCACACAGCCTCGGGGGCCTGGAGCTACTGGACATGCGCGCATAACTCTAGTACGCATGTGCAGAGCTCCTGGCACTGTTTTCAGCGCCGGGACCTGGCTCCACTCCCGACCCCTTGTGCTGCGCCACGCCGAGCATGAAGGCGTCCTTTAGAACTCACAGAATCACAATGTAAGTTTTCGGCGCCCTTTTTCTTTCAGAAAGTTGCCGCACCTAATCGAGATGCGCCGTTTTTCCAGAGGCGGAAACTTGGGCCCTTTGATAGGCTAAAAGAGTTAGGACTCTGTACCTTAGAGAAGTGTAGACTTGGGGAGGATCTGATTGAGGTTTATAAGATAATGAAGGGAATAGATTGTGTTCCAACTGACTGTTTATTAAATAGGTTAGGCAGGACCAGGATCACAAATTTAAGTTGTATAAAGGCTAGATCTAGGTTAGAAGTCAGGAATAGTGGACCTCTGTAATGGAGGAGGACTAGCTGAATTCTTTCAAGTGAGAGCTGGATTTGTTTCTGGCTGGGGTGGAGGGAATTAAGGGCCAGAGTGATCTTCTGGACTAGTCCCGATCGCCTAGATGGGTCGGAGAGACATTTCACAGATTTATATTTACCAAATTGGCCTGGGTTTAAAAAAAAATGGGGTTATTTGCTTTTCCCAGGAGATCACCTGGTTTGGGGTGGGGTGGAGTATATGTTGTGATACACAATGTATCGTAATTGTGTGAAACAGACTCGATGGACCAGATGGTCTTTACCCGTCAGTCATTGTTCATATTCACATCGGTCAACCTCGTGAAATGCTCACACCACTCAGGTGTTCCAGCAAAGATTTTAGCCCATAAACTATTAACAGTTCAGGAAAGCTCCTGTCTCTATGGCCAATTGGTCCTGTAAGTTTTTAAGCTCACACAGAGACTGAAACAAATGCTATTACAGTAATCAATGCACTCAAAATGTCACAAATAGCTTTGTTACTTAAGTTGCATATTTTATTTCTATAAGTTAAAAAAATATTCACTTGGTACTCATATCTTTTCCCCCTCTATTCTCTCTGCTCTATTTTAACTATTATTTATCTAGTATAATCTATTTCAACGTATTCCCTAATTTAATTAAAAAAAACCATTTATACTTGTCGTGTTTCTTCTGCTGCCCTGCTCTAAGCATCCATTTTGCGGATAGGAACAACTTAAAAAAAAGACAAATTTCACCAAACAATGTCTCCAACAGCCAATTTTAAAAGGTAATTGAATGGCAAACATTGACCCATGATTACATTGTAGTTGTGTGCTTGTGTAGTTGTATTTTTTTCTGTCAAAACAGTAAAGTTCTGTCTGACAAGCAAACCTTGTCGGCAGCCCACAGAATAAGGGTGCAATTTGATGACTACAGCTGTATCTGCGACATGCTAAAAATAAAGTTAATCTATAATCATCATCTGCTGTTAAGTATAACTATAATTACCTATTCCATTTTTGGTGAGGTAGACATCTAGTTTGCTTGCCTGATACTCAGGGTTATTCTGCTGCTTCCATATCTTAAACTTTTCGCAGCTAATCCCTTCATGCTGTTGTTCCCACTGAGGGGAAAAAAACGTGAAGCATCATTGGTCAGTTCTGTGAAATCTTAACAGCTAGAATGCAGATCAATTAAACAAAAACATAGAAACATAGAAAATAGGTGCAGTAGACCATTTGGCCCTTCGAGCCTGCACCACCATTCAATATCATGGCTGATCATGCAACTTCAGTACCCCATTCCTGCTTTCTCTCCGTACCTCTTGATCCCTTTAGCTGTAAGGGTCATAAATAATTATACAGTCCAACAGATTACTTACAGGAATCTTGCATTGGAAGCATGTGCTTTTTTCACAAGAAGGACAATCCATTCTCAATCTATCTACCTCATGCAACAGTCCAAAGGAACACTGAAAGAAACAATGTAACATTTAGCACAGAAACCATGTTCTGAATACAACTAAGCTTAATGCTATTTAAACTAATTCCAATTTGTATTTCAAACTTGATTGAATAATTTTGCCTCAACCATATGTTTGTTTCTTTGGGAGACAGGAAATTAAGGAAGTCAATAACTGTGATCCACAGATATTAAATCACAGACATGCACATCTACAGTGGTTCATCATTTGAAGCTAACCCTAACCCTAAATGCAGTGGTTAAAATATCCTGACAGCCTCCACAGATTCAATGCAGAGATCATGAAACAATTCTACAACTAACAAATACAAATATAAAAGTTCTAATATGAAGAATCAGTATACCTAATCTTGCAAATGAACTGATGTAAAAAGATGCAAGAGAACCATGCTAATTTCTTAAAAAATATAATTTTGCCATTTTGAAACCATTAGCTACAAAACAGCAGCTGTGTATTTCCACGGTGTGGTGAGAGAGATGGAAAGGCTCTCTATTAAATCTGTAGTTGTACGTAACTCTCATCATCATAGGCAGTCCCTCAAAATCAAGGAAGACTTGCTTCCACTACTAAAGTGCGTTATTTGGAAGCTAAACAGTCCAACACGAGAGCCACAGACCCTCAGGAGGTGGGACAGACATTCGTCGGGGGAAGGAGAGGGGAGGGGTGGGACAGATTTGCCGCACGCTCCTTCCGCTGCCTGCGCCTGGACTCTTCACGCTTGCATCGTTGAGATTCGAAGAGCTCAGCACCCTCCTGGATGCACTTTCACCACCTAGGGCGGTCTTCAGTCAGGGTTTCCCAGGTGTCAGTGGTGATGTCACACTTCACCAGGGAGGCTTTGAGGGTGTCCTTGTAATGTTTACGCTGCCCACCTTTGGCTCGTTTGCCATGAAGGGGTTCCGTGTAGAGCAATTGCTTAGGGAGTCTCTTGTCTGGCATACGAACTAAGTGGCCTGCCCAGCGAAGCTGATCGAGTGTGGTTAGTGCTTCAACGCTGGGTATGTTAGCCTGGGCGAGGACACTGAAGTTGGTGCGTTTGTCCTCCCAGGGGATTTGCAGGATCTTGCGGAGACACTGTTGGTGATATATCTCCAGCGACTTGATGTGTCTTCTGTATAATGTCCATGCCTCTGACCAATAGAGGAAGGTGGGTAACTAATACAGCCCTGTAGACCATGAGCTTGGTGGTATGTTTGAGGGCCTGGTCTTCGAACACACTTTTCCTCAGGCGGCCGAAGGCTGCACTGGCGCACTGGAGGCGATGTTGAATCTCCGCATCAATGTCTGCCTTTGTTGACATGAGGCTCCCGAGGTATGGGAAGTGGTCCACGTTGTCGAGGGCCGCGCCGTGAATCTTGATGACTGGGAGGCAGTGCTGTGCGGCGAGGACAGGCTGGTGGAGAACCTTTGTCTTACAGATGTTAAGCGTAAGGCCTATGCTTTCATGTGCCTTGGTGAATACATCGACTATATCATGGAGTTCAGCCTCAGAATGTGCGCAGATGCAGGCGTCGTCCGCGTACTGCAGTTCAACAACAGAGGTTTGGGGAGCCTGTTGAGTGAGGTGGAGCATGGCAGCGAGGAAGACGGAGAAGAGGGTTGGAGCAATGATGCTGCCCTGTTTGATCTCGGTCCGGACGTGGAATGGGTCTGTAATGGATCCGCTGGTAAGGATCAGGGCCTGCATGTCGTCGCGGAGCAGGCGAAGGATGTTGACAAACTTTCGGGTGCATCCAAAACGGAGGAGGGCGCTCCATAAACCCTCACGGTTGACAGTGTCAAAGGCTTTTGTGAGATCGAAAGAGACCATGTATAAGGGCTGGCGTTGTTCCCTGCATTTTTCCTGCAGTTGTCCGGCTGCAAAGATCATGTCCGTTTGTTCCCCGTAGGGGACGAAATCCGCACTGTGATTCCGGGAGGAGCTCCTTGGCCACAGGGAGAAGACGGTTGAGGAGAACTCTAGCGACAACCTTCCCAGTGGTTGATAGCAGGGAGATTCCCCTGTAGTTGCCGCAGTTGGATTTGTTCCCCTTTTTAAAAATGGACACGATCACTGCATCTGAGATCTCCCGGCATGCTCTCCTCGCTCCAAATGAGATGAGGTCATGTAGCCGCGCCAATAGTGCCTCTCCATCATATTTTAGTGCCTCAGCAGGGATTCCATCTGCACCTGTAGCCTGGTTATTCTTGAGCTGTTTTATGGCTTTGCCCACCTTGTGCAGCGTTGGGGTTTCACTGAGGTGGTGGCAGGTCGCATGCTGCAGGATGGAGTTGAGAACACTCGAGTCAAAGGCAGAATCTCGATTGAGAAGATCTTCAATGTGCTCCTTCCAGTGGGCCCGGACAGCCTTGGTGTCCTTGATGAGTGTTTCCCCGTTCTTGGCCAGGAGTGGGGTGGGGCCTTGGGAGTTTGAACCGTAGGTGGCCTTGATGCAATGACGAATCCTCACGTGCCATGGCTGTCGGCGAGTTGTTGTATCACCTGCACTTTCTCCATCCGCCGCCTGTTCTTTAGGTACCGGGTTTTTTGTTGGACATCAATCTTAAGCCGTCTGTAACGTTGATTTGCAGCTCCCGAGTTGGGTTGTTGCTCAGAAATGCTCTGCACTTACAATCTATTAGTTCTTGGATTTCCTGATTGTTTTCATCAAACCAGTCCTGGTGTTTTCTGGTTGAATAACCAAGTGTCTCTTCAGAGGTACTGGTTATGGAAGCCTGGAGGGCAGATCAAGTGCTCTCGGTCATCAAGGCACGTCAGAATGGCTGTGAGGCGCTGGCTGTATAGGGCTCTCTTAGCTGGGTCTTTAAGTGCCCCGGTATTAACTTTTTTGCAGCACTGCTTTGCTGTCCTCTCTGCTTTGGGGCTATGTTAATATTGATGGTCGATCGGATTAGGCAATGGTCCATCCAGCGGTCGTCAGCTCCTGTCATGGCGTGGGTGATGCACACATCCTTGCGATCCCTGGCTCGGACGATGACATAGTCCAGCAGGTGCCAGTGTTTGGAGCAAGGGTGTTGCCACAATGCCTTGTATTTGTCCCTCTGGAGAAACAGGGTGTTGGTGATGAGGTGTTCGTGTTCTAGACATTTTGTCAGGAGTAGAGTGCCGTTGGAGTTGGATTTCCCTACCCCCTCTCTGCCAATCACGTCTCCCCAGAGGGCTGTGTCTTTGCCGACCCTGGCATTAAAGTCACCTAGGAGGATCAACTTGTCGCCCGTGGGGACGTGGGACAGGGATGTCTCGAGGTTGGAATAAAAACCCTCTTTAGCCTCATCCGTTGCATCGAGTGTTGAGGCGTATGCACTGATGACTGTGGCGCATTGGTTCCGGGATAGGGTAAGGCGGAGGGTTATGAGGCGTTCATTAATCCCGCAGGGGGAGTCTTTGAGGCGGCCGACCAGTTCATTTTTGACAGCAAAGCCGACGTTCTTCCTCTGGTTTTCCTTTCCAGAAAAAGGTATAACCTCCACCATGTTCCTTGAGCTGGCCTTCCCCTGCCTGACGGGTCTCGCTTAGGGCGACGATGTTGATGTCGATGTCAATGTCAAAGCGTCCAAGTTCCCGGGCAACTATGGCGGTGCGGCGTTCGGCCTGTCGCGGTTGGAGTTGTCCATTAGGGTCTTGACGTTCCAGGTCCCGAACTTCATATTAGATGAGTGGAAGACGCCTGTGCGAGAGTCCTTTTAATGTGGAATGGTCGTTGCACACCGACTATCACACGGGCTTAGCTGAGCAAGGTCTTGGTCCAGTGGCAAAGGGGTCCAAGACGACTGGAGACCAGGCACTGCTGTATGAGCCTTGTTGCCTACCACGAGATGTTGGCCGCAAGCTTGGCGCTGAGTAGCACCCTTGATGGTAGATGATCTGCTGCTTGGTTGGGGACAGGCATTGAGAGGGTCAGTGGTCCACTGGAGTTCAGTGTGGAAGGTCAGGGTGGTCACAGCCATGGTACTCACCACGTGTTGGGGGAGAAGGGGCCAGGTCATCAGCAGGGAAGGAGGCGCCCAGTCGTCGCTGAAGAGGAGGAGACCCAATCGCCGCCGAGGAGGAGAGGCCCAGCCGCCGTCGTTGGAGGAGGCCCGATCGCCACTGGATGAGGCCCAATTGTCGTTGAAGGGGTGGCGGTCCGATCGCCGTTGGAGGGGCCCGACCGCCTGGTTGGAGGCTCACTTGGTTCACCGGGCATCGTCGAGGATCGTCATTCCTTGTGGTCGTGGAGGAGAGGCCCAGCTGTCGCCGTTGGAGGGGGCCCGATCGCCGCTGGAGCAGGTCCGATCGCCTGGTCGGAAGCTCACCTGGCTCGCCGGGCGTCGTCGGGGATCGGGTGGGGCATCTGAGTCGACATCGAAGAAAGAGGTCCAGGTCACCGCTGCAGGAGGCTCAGTCGCTGGTAGTCCGGTTGTCGTCACCAGTGAGAGGCGTGGAGGTTTGGAGGGGAAGTTCGCGCCTGAGGTAGGCCCGAATTTATGGTATTTGTAGGATTAGGGTTTAAGTAAAGTATTAAGAAAATGCACCCCCTATTAGGGTCTATTAGGGCTAGGGGAAGTTTAGACAGTGGCTGGTGGGAGGTGGAGGGTGAAAAGTTGTCGGATGGCGGGAGATGACGAGAGTAAAGTTGTTTTGGTAGAGGAGCTCCCTAGGGAGCTGCCACCCCGGTGGCCATCTTTCACCGAGGAGTATACGCTAGAGTATACTCTGGAGTATTGTGGAGATAGTGGAATCAGACAAAGTGTTGAAATGAAAAATGGAAATAAAGAATACATTTCAATGTAGAAATGTAAAGCCAGAGCTCCCCTGAACTCAGCGGAAAAATGTACCATCCAGTGTAGTACGGAGTCACATAAACTAGAAAGGTCCCTAGTCTGCACAGAGTTGATGTAAACTCAGCCAAAGCAGAAGTGGGGCACTATAAATGGCTTCTACACCCTAGTCTAGGGAGGAAGAAATAAAACAGCTAGGATTTCCACCTTTGATGATTGTTCAGTAATTCATACTGGAACATGCAGATATTGGGTATAGACCAGATCAGTCTCAGCTATGATATCCCTATAGCCAAATAACTTACCAACACTCATTGTCTTGCCTCCAACATAAAAAATGATCACGAGCAAGGTACTTGAGGACTACTGACACCCATGTAACTGAGTATCACAAAGAGTTACTGCTTTCAGGAGAGGAAGGAAGAACATAGGAACAGGAGTAGGCCATTCAATGTCTCGAGCTTGTTCCGCATTCAATTAAATCATGGCTGATCTGTATCTTAACTTCATCTACTGGCCTTGGTTCAATAACCTTTAATATCTTTGCCTAACAAAGATCTATCAATCTCAGCTTTGAAATTTTCAATTGACCTTGCCTCAACAGCTTTTTGGAACATAGGATCATAGAAAAAAAAGTAAAAATCTAACACGCAAAAGTACAAATGATTTCAAAATAAAATCTCTATTGGGTGTCTTTTAATAGAAAAACCTTTCCATATCGAAATGGAACAACTGCAAAACATTCTTACATGTGCACACCATCTGAAGTTTGGCATTTCCATCAGAGTTCGGTCTCGAAGCTTTCTTTGAAACAACTCATGAGTTTCTTCATCAAGATAATGACGAATCTAATTGTTAAAAAATTACACAGATGTTTCAGTTAATCAAAATTAACAGATTTTCTTTAAAAATAGAGATACATATAATTATTAAAACTACAGAATTAAACTTTTCAACATTTTTTTTTTATGCAAGTTTAGTAGAATTGTCATACTTAGAATATTCTTCCATTGCCATCCTGAAACATCACCCAGTTTGCCATAGATTTTTTTACCACAGATAATATTTGTATTTATGTTTTAAATCACCAGTCACGATGCAGGTGCTCGTTAAAGGTAATGCAGGCAGCATGCAAAATTCGTGCTGCCTGTTCATTAACATGATTAAAGCATTGAGCCCAGTGCTAAACACGCTGCTTGTTGGCTCGGCACTCTGCAGGGAGCCAAATATCATGGGACGTTTGCTCTGTATTTAAAGGTTACCTGCAGAGTGAAAGGTTGCACTTATTAAAAGGGAAGTTGCTTTGTGAACTGGAGCTAAGCAAAGGGGAAGCCAGCAATGTCAAAACAGGGCAGAGAAAGGTCACCTCAGTTCTCTGACGCAACATTGGAGGCCTTGGTGCAGGGGGTCGATAGGAGGAGACCAGTCCTCTACCCGCAGGGGACCAGAAGGCCTTTCAGACAGACTGAATGAAAGCAATGGGAGGGGATAGCTGAAGCGGTCAGTGTCACCAGTCTTTCCCCCAGGACGTGATCCAGTACTGGAAGAGATTTAATAACCTCACACGAGTGGTCAACATCAGTGAATACAGTATCAAATGCCATATCCCACCAACCGCACCACTAGCCTCACACACTATTCAATGCACCACACCCCCATCACTCAGCTACTAACAATCTCGACTCATACCCCACAATTATAGTTTCACCTCACACACTTACCACTGTTACAAGCCTCAGACGCACATCTCACACCTTGCACACAATGCCAGCTATTCAACCATGATAGTGACATCACCCAAACACATTGCACCACTCATCGATACACTTCTCTTTCTCTTGCATAACCAGCGCCAACAGGAGCTAACAAGCATGGCTGCAGAACTTGACCCAGCGGTTATAATGGGAGGGGCCGCCACTGAGGCCGTGGCGATTGGCGAGGCTGAAAGCATTGATGACGGTAGGCTCATACCTAACCCTTCTTCTCACATCCCACTTCCTCCTCATGCCCCAATCTCTTCTCACTTACAAGCTGTTAATGGTGTAAGCATGCACATTTTGCTTTCTCCCCCCTCACCACAACCCGATCCTTGTGCCTTTCTCCTTTCAGATACCAAAGAACTGCCACCAGACCAGAGTGTGGAGAAAGAAGTAGAGGAGGAGAGACACCAACACTTGATCTGACCCTTCCAGGCACCAGCTCAGAAAATGGCATTACGCGAACTTGAGGGTAGTATAGAGGTGGGATCTGCACATGGTGAGTCACTGGGCACGAGTGGCCTGAACTCAAATGAGGAGTTTGGTGGGGCGGCTTTCAGAAGGCGGCTGATGGATATGCACATAGAAATACTTGGTGCAAAGGCAGGCCTACCAGAAAGCCTCTTATCACTGCCAAGTAGCATGGAGGAGTCTGGCTCCTGGATGATAATTTCCAGAATGGAAGTAATAGGCAACTCCACTAGAGCACTTGTGGACTCATCCATGTTGCAGCATGTGATGGGCGATGTCACAGGTGCCATTGCAGCATAAGTGGAAGTGACCCAATGTCAGAGTGCTGCAATTCAGGCTCAGACTTCTGTCATGCAGGCTCAGCTTGCTGCCACACAAGCTCAGACTGCTGCCATCATGGCTGGGTTTGTGTATAGAAAGGTGTTTCAGTAGCAGCCAACAACTTTCCAACGTCCAGCAGCACTCCAAGGAGAGGGTGCTGTTTGGAACAGCGACATCGAAAGTGGCAGGTCGTGCATCAAATCAGCGTTACATGCTGACTGACATCACGATCTGCCTACTTTGCAAACAGCCAGCCCACACATGTCTCACCCATGTTATCGCCTTCACCAAGATGGTGACCAGTGCAGGCATGCAGCAGAAGTGGGTGGAAGCAAGACGGCCACCACTTTTTTTCTCCAACCTGGCCTTAACTGCCAAAGCTAAGGTGCCAAATTTAACAGTCAATGTTTTACAATAATAAACTTAAAAAAAATGTCTAAGAATTCAAAGTTTTGCAGCTCGTAAAATATCTGACAAGTTTAAGTCAAGTAGATTGAGTGGCTACTTTAAAAAAAAAATGACACAGCCCAAACACTTGTCACTCTCACAAAAAATTCTCATTGAGAAAAAAAATGGGACCGACCATATTTATGAATTCTGCTAAAATGTTTGTCTTTTTGAAGTTTTTTTTTAAAAAACAGTCCCTCACTTTTGCCGGACCTTGTACTTTTGTGTCTTCCATTGGTTACTCTTATTCACAGTTACACAACTTACTTCCTGAACTAAGCTTCTGATCTAATCTATGCTAACAACTTTTCAGAATTTTTCTTCAGATTTTAAAACTCTAACCTGAATATCCAATAAATTGAAGTACTCTGTGATATCCTCTTGAAGTTGGTGGCTTTTCAGATCAGGTTTACTACACATTGGGCAAACCACGTTAACAATATTTTTTTCCTTTATGACTGATGAAAAATAGTTCTTGAAACAGTCTTCACAGAAAGAACAGCTACAGTGCGTCATTGTGATAATCTATAAACATAATAGTATAAGATTTTAGGCAACGTCATTTAAACAATAAACCACCAAAAATGTATCTAGTTCAAAGCAAGTCATTTAAGTTAAACAAACTATAAAAAGACAGCTATATGGTATATATCCACAATCAAGTTTTTTAAAAAGTGATCCTGATTTAAGAATTACATAATGCATAGATAACACACACATCTTATTACACAAGAATACCACTGATTGCTGAACATGGTTGATAGATTGAAGTGATTATTAGCCAGCAGTCCAACTTGGGATGCAGAGGATGTTTAGAAGCCGCTACAACATTCGCTGAATACTCTCAATTTCCACTGTTCTATATGCAACTGTTTTTACGTACTTGGAAAGCAAGCAGTGTGCATTTTAAAGCAAGAGCAAATTATAACCTGTGCACCACATAATGAAGACGAGAATGCTTTACAAGATGATTAATTAGACTGCTATATGAATAAGCAGAGGACCCACAAGTTCAATGAGGCCTGGAGGAAGTTTACTGATTAATTCCCCGAGAACTCCTTTAAATTATTTGGTGATTTTTAGTGCTAAGCAAGGCAAGAGCTGTCAGGACAATGAAGGAATCAGAATCCACATCAAGCAATTACAGGTTGGGGACAGCATGGTCAGGTGCAGAATCAAATTCTTTCTACTCTGCCTCAACAGTTTACCTTACAGCCAAGCTCAAAAGACCACCCCAAGTGCACCAGTGTCAATTTTTCCATTTTCCACACAAGCCTTTGTTGTGGCCCTGCTGAAGGAGATTGCTAGTACAGTTCTCTGTTAAATGACCTGGATTAATTTCGCCAATCTAACATTCTCATACATTATGTATATTTTACCAAGTAAATACACTATAATCTGAAACTTTCATTAATAATTTCACCTGTGCCTAAGCACAATTGAGATAAATTATAACGAGCAAATTACAGTTTGTGACTGAACAAAATAATTAAATTTACAAGTCAGCATTCTAATAACAGTGTACAACTTAACCAGTTAGAGCAGGAGATGTGCTCTACTGCCTTGGTACTCTTGAACGATAGGAGTTTTGGGGCTTCCTGGCAAACAGATAATTATGTCAATATAAAAACAAAATATTGCAGATGCTGTAAATATATCAATATGCCTGGTCACAGGGTAGTGCAGCATGAGGGAACATTACTGTATCATGTCACAGAGCAGTCACACAAGGGTTCATGTCCAACAATGTGGTGGGTTAAAAGGGGAAGGTGGATTCAAAAAAAATAATTGCCTAAAGGACTGTAAACAACAGATGGTTGTTAATAGGGTAGCTTCCTAATTGGGGACAATCATGAATGGGCTTGCTCAAGGGTTCAGTGCTGGGTCCCTTCCTGTTCATTGTATTCATTAATGATCTGGAGGAGGACATAGGCAGCACAGTCATGACATTTGCAATGACGCCAATTTGTTTGGAAGAGTCTAGGAGAGAGAAATAGACAACTGGATTTGGATAGGTTGTGGAAGTGAGCCCAAGACTCGCAAATGTCCATCAATATCACCAGTGTGTAGATATGCACGTGCATATATTGAGGGCACAGATATTAACACGAGTTAGGTAGAGGTAATGAATGGGAGAAAAAGTTCAAGCTCAGTGTTGGAAAGTCATGACCAGAGCTAACAGGACCCCAGACCATGACTGCTGAACTGGTCACATATTTTTCCTCCATCAGCAGGGAACAGAAGGGTTGGTTGGTGCACAGAAGTAAAATCAGCTGAATGATGTGTGCAAGCACATATGGGTCTGAGGGCTTGTGTGTGCCCTGGATACATAAATACATAACGTCAGAAGTTAACTACCTCAAGCTCAGATCGGCACGAGATAGAAGTGTGCTGCATGGGTCATAGATTTTGAAAGAGCAAATTAGTACTGCCCGATACTACACAGCAGAGCCAAGAATTCTATACATTTTACCTTACCTTGTTAAAAGATACTTGTTCGCTGCAAATGGGACACTCGTGAGAAAGATACCGCAAAGCTGATTCATAATTTAAACCAGACTGCACAACTTCCATCACCTCCTCAACACTGAAATTTTCTTCAAGGCTCAGTAAACTTTGAAAGATTTGTGATTTTTCCTTTGACAGACCAACAGCAATCGATGACAAATCAAACTGTAAATTGAAAAAACAAAAACCCCGTGATTAAGAGGAAAAACTTCTTGTGTAACCTAAGAGAGTCTATTTCACAATGATCTAATTCTTATCTTCTACATGGTATCTGCTATCACAGTAAATAAGTCGGTGTTAAAACACAATGAACTAAGCAAAACTATAGTTAGAGTTCACAAGCACCAACATGTCAGTGTTTAAAGTCACCTACCCGAGTTTGGCGGGTATGCACCATATCCAGAGTGAGGATTTTAGCATCAGCATCATCTTTAGCTAATACACCATCTTTTTCATTATACAACTTCACCTGCACAGGGAAGTTTTTATTATTAATGGTGATTTCATGATGTTCCTGTTGGACAAGTCTTTCTGCAACTGAATAAAAAAAACAATGAATAAGTTTAATATACTTTTGGGTCAGTGAATAGAGCACAATTTTTCACATCCAGTATGAAAATTTGCTTAATATATTTTTGTTCTGCATATTTTTGTTTAACCTTACATTTTATGCAATGTTTTTCAGTGACTGGAACCAAAGTCAACTGGATTTCTTTGTTTGTTATAAAAGTCATAGTTTTCCCAAGACTATTAGAACAATTTCCCAATATCATCAGACTACCATTTGGGCATCAGATTTTATTCCAGTTTGCATGAGGCAATGTAACACTAACTTATTTTTCTTTTAAATCATGGTTATAAACTTGCTGGAAAAAAATACAGCCCCTCGCTGGAAAATATTAGGGGTAAACCTTATCTGTAATTTAAAAGGCCTTATTGGAAAGTCAAAGCATACGTCTCCTTTAAGGAGAAAGCAGGACCATCAGCACTCCTTTTTAAACAGAATTACAGTAAAGGATTTGTTGATTTTGATCATATTTTTGCTTAAATGGTGAATATAACTGACAATATTACCATGCACACTGGAAGCACCCAAAATTGATCATGTTCTTCCCATAATTAAACCAGCTCACTCAGAATGTAGAATTATGGCACTATTTTATGGCTACTTGAAAAGGTATAACTGTAGCATCAATCACAGCAGATATAAAAGTACAACACACCTTAGTTTTGACCACAACTAATAAAGTCTTATTTTTTGATGACAAAGTAAGATTTTAAAATAGTTATTTGGATGAGTGTACAAAAAGTAAAATCATGCATTATTGTTTTGAAACACATTTTACAAACTAAAATCATACTTCAAGCATATTGTACCTTTAGCATCATCAAAGGTGATAACAGCAGATCCTGGAATTAGAGTTGGATACTGAAAATCGACTATTTCTCCACCACCGTTTCTAGCTCTTTGGAAAAATATGATAAGCTTATCTTTTATCCTGTACCCTGGAAACTCAACAGGAATTTTAAGCACGTGCACTCTCCGTTTATCCTTATGCAAGCTTGAATTCTGAGTGTGATGTAAACTCAAAGGTTTTGCATCTTCTGTTTCAATCCGATCAGAAGAAAATGTAAAATCAGCCACACCTTCAAGAAACAGAGCACATATCATTCTAAAACCTGCATTATGAGATTTGGTATGAAAGCATAGTGGTTATGTTACTCGACTAATGATCCAGAGAAATGAGTTCAAATCCCACCATGGCAGCTGGGGAATTTAAATTCAATTAATTAAATCATTCTGGAATAAAAACATGAGTAATGGCGTTTTTCAGTAATGGTGACCATGAAATTACCAGCTTGTTGTTAAAAACCCATCTGGTTCAGTAATGTCCTTCAGGGAAAAAAAATCTGCCACCCTTACCCAGTCTGTGACTTCAGACCCACAGCAATGTGGTTGACTCTTAACTGCCCTCTGAAATAAGTAGCAAGCCACTTATTCAAGGTGGCTCACCACCATCTTCTCGAAGGCAATTAGGGATGCGCAATAAATGCTGGCCTTGCCGGTGCTGCCCACATCTCATGAATGAATGAAAAAAAAATTGTCACAGGTAAATCATATTGAAAATCTGTACACCTCTACATAAATAGTAATTTTTCAAAGATCGGCTTTGTTGAAAAGAATATTTTGCATCAATGGATACACATCAATGCAAGATTGGCAGTTCAACTGGCAGTCAGATTCCCATCTGACTCCAGTGCATACGGCAGCACGTTTTAGTTTGCAGCTGGTATAGTATAACTGCAACCGGATACAAAGCCACATTTTAAAAATCCCCAGGACCCTTTGACCACCTGGGCACTTTATAGAATTTTCATTAGGAGAAAGGGATACTCCCAGCTGTATGGTCTTAATATTGAAAATTGCCAGCCAGCGAGAGTTGTGCTCTGCCTGTGCATTCAAGTACACTTGCAGTAGAATGTCAATTGTGCACTGCACTTCATGGATACTGGTCTGAGACTAGTAGCTGCAGTTTAACAACAGTTAAATACTTTCTGCTAGATTTTTCTAAATAAATTCTCTCACAAATGGGGACATTCTGAATATTAATTAGCCCCCAGGGCACAAACGACTTCTCACCCGGGGCGTGGGGCCACGACCGAATCCTGCAAAATTCCTCGGGAGCTAGCGGCGGCACTAACCGGTAGCGCCCCGGGCCACTGTGCTGACGATGTCATCATCGTGCACAGCGACACGTTTTCGCCCCAGAATGGAAATTCGATTGGACCCTGTGAGGCTGCCGCGGGCGATGTCCCTGCCAGCTTCATAGGTTGCGAATTGGACTTCAGTCCGCTCGCGGGGCAACAATTAAAGGGGAGGTGTGGCGCAGACATTGTAATAACAAAAATGGCTGACTTACCGATCGCGGCCTTGCCCTCTTGAAATCGCGGGGTCCGTGCCGCGATGTTGTAGCCCAACATTCCGCTTCGGTGCCAGTCTAGTGCCATGGCACCCCACACCCAAGTGGTGCAATGGTGGCCCCTTCTTCCCAAAGCAGAGTCCGCAGCATGCCCTCCCCTTTAAAGGAAGGGGAGGGCCTTGTGCTCCCGCCAGCGCTTCGCGTCTCTCCGTGTAGCGCTGGAAAATTCCCGATGTTATTGCACCAGTTCCACCCCCGAGAGGAAGTGGAGCGTGCGACATTGCGCTCCACTTCCTCTTGCGGGCGGTAAGCCCAATTTAGCTGCCGGGGCGGCACTTCCGCGCCTGACACAGGAAGACCCACCTCGCAGCTGGTACCACCCCCAAACTGGGCAGTACCGGATTTCGCCCCCTTAATAATCTATTCTAAAAGCCAGCAGTAGAAATTCTTTAAATGTTAAAAGATATTCATTCTAGAACAAATATCTTCTAAGGAAATAAGACACTAAGCAAGTCAATTATTCAATTTAAGCACTTCAAATTTCAGGTGTAATGTACAAGTGCTACCTTGTTTTTTTTGGGAAGATGTCACCAAGTTAAACGCATTAAGCACGTTGTCCAAATGCAAGTCTTTAAAGCAATCTGCAGTTTGTTCGACAGAATCCATTTTCTTCTTCACTGCATGATCTACCAAGTAAAAGAAACAAGAATACAACATTTCAACCAACTGATTAAAAATGCAGTAAAGAGTTAATACACAGACATATTGACATTAAATACTTGAAATGACATTTTTTGCAGCAATCTGGTGACACAAAGACCGCCACTTGCCGGCCTGTAATTTTTCTCCCATTCACTATAATGCCTGGATCACCACAGGCCAGCGAGCACAAAAGCAAAAAACCCTGGCCGATATGCTGGTGCACTGCAGAGTAGTAAGGCGCAGGTTCACATTCCAGATTCTCAACTTAGTGTTCTAAATGTCAACAGGGCCATTTAATGAAGGTGCTGTCACACATGGAGGGTGAAAAAAACAAACAAGAGCATTGTCAAACTCATACCACTTTCCAACATCTCCTAATAACCAGTCAGACTGGAATTGCCAAAATACAAGCTAGGGCGTAGCAGCCTTCCCACTCTCCTGGTCGAGCAAGTTATTATTTAAATGGAGAAAGATTGCAAAGTGCTGCAGTACAGCGGGGCCTGGGGGTACTTGTGCATGAAACACAAGGATAGTATGCAGGTACAGCAAGTAATCAGGAAGACCAATGGAATCTTCGCCTTTATTGCAAAGGGCATGGAGTATAAAAGCAGGGAAGTCTTGCTAGTTTATACAGGGTATTGGTGAGGCCACACCTGGAATACTGCATGCAGTTTTGGTTTCCATATTTACGAAAGGATATACTTGCTTTGGAGGCAGTTCAGAGAAGGCTCAGTAGGTTGATCCTGGGGATGAAGGGGTTGACTTATGAGGAAAGGTTGAGTAGGTTGGGCCTCTACTCATTGGAATGAGGAATGATCTTATAGAAATGTATAAGATTGAGGGGGCTTGACAAGGTGGATGCAGAGAGGATGTTTCCACTGGTGGGATAGACTAGAACTAGGAGGACATGATCTTAGAATAAGGGGCCACTCATTTAGAACTGAGATGGGGAGAAATTTCTTCTCTCAGAGGGTTGTGAATCTGTGGAATTCGCTGCCTCAAAGAGCTGTGGAAGCTGGGACATTAAATAAATTTAAGACTGAAATAGACAGTTTCTTGAGCGATGGTGGGGTTGGGGGGTGGGGGGGGGGAAGGAGATGAGGGGTTATGGGGAGCGGGTGGAGAAGTGGAGCTGAGTCCATGATCAGATCAGCCATGATCTTATTGAAAGGGGGAGCAGGCTCGAGGGGTCTTATGGCCTACTCCTGCTCCTATTTCTTATGTTCTTAAGAAGTAAAAAGAAAAAAAGACTTGTATTTATATAGTGCGTTTCCCGAATATGGGAAACGCAGCAGCCAATTTGCGCACAGCAAACTGCCACAAACAGCAATGTGATAATGACCAGATAATCTGTTTTTGTTATGCTGATTGAGGGATAAATATTGGTCAGGACACTGGGGATAGCTCCCATGTTCTTCTTCAAAATAGTGCCATGGGATCTTTTACGTCCACCTGAGAGGGCAGACCGGGGCTTGGTTTAACGTCTCATCCGAAAGACGGCAACTCCGACAGTGTAGCACTCCCTCAGTACTGCACTGGAGTGTCAGCCTAGATTTATGTGCTCAAGATCCTGGAGTGAGACTTGAACCTACAACCTTCTGACTCAGAGGTTAATGTGCTACCCACTAAGCTACAACTGACAGTTAAAAAAAAAACCTGGTTAATAAATTGGGTTCGGAAGTTGTCTTCCGCCCCCATTCTCCAGATAAATGGTGGTCCTATAAGCTATTAGAACAAGAAAATTACCTGTCAAATAAAAAGCAATATACTGGAAACCTGAAGCAAAAAGCTGGAAACAGGTCAGTCAGCATCCGTGGAGACAACAATCAAAGTTATTAAATTGTTTTCTTTTACAGATGTGAGAGATGAACAAGTATATTAATAGCATCAAAAAAAGGGAGGGAGAAACAGGAAGTATCAGTGGAATGATGCAATGGATCTTCTCAGTAATGCAAAGAAGCATTAAACAAGTTCCTTTATTTTAACCAAGTTAAGACACAAAGGAACAAAGAACACATGAATAGCTAAGAGCACAAAATGCTGGAAATACTCAGGTGGTCAGGCAGCATCTGTGGAGGCAGAAATAGAGTTAATGTTGCAGCTCGATGACCTTTCATCAGAACTGGAAAATATTAGAGGTGTAACAGATTTTAAGCAGGCAGAGGCAGGGAAAGTGGTGGAAAGAACAAAAGGGAAGGTCTGTGATTGGATGGAAGGCAGGAGAGATTAAATGACCAAAAGGATGATGGATCGAGGCAAAAGAAGATGGTAATGGGTCTCCTTTTGCCTCGATCCATCATCCTTTTTGTTTGTTTTTTCCATTTGTTCAAGAGATGTAGGTGCCGCTGGCAATGTCAGCATTTATTGCCCAACCCCAAGTGCTATTGAGAAGTTGGTGGTGTGCCGACTTTTTGAACTGCTGCAGTCCATGGGTTGAAGGTACTCCCATAGTGCTGTTAGGGAGGGAGTTCCAGAATTTTGACCGAGCAACGATGAAGGAACGGTGATATATTTACAAGTCAAGATGGTATGTGACTTGGAAGGGAACTTGGAGGTGATAGTGTTCCCATGTGCCTACTGCTCTTGTCCTTCTAGGTTGTAGAGGTTACGTATGGGTTTGGAGGGGTGTTTCCCAAGAAACCTTGACCAATTGCTGCAGTGCATCTTTAGATGAAGCCACGATGTGCTGGTGAAGGAGGTGAAAGTTTCAGATGGTGGATGTCGTGTCTGTTTCGTTTTATTCTTAGTACATTTCTTTGGTTTGGTAGAATCAAGTGGATTGCTAGGCCATGTCAGAGGGCAGTTAAGAGTCAACATAATTGCTGTGGTTCTGGAGTCACATGTAAGCCAGACCAGGTTAGGACAGCAGATTTCCTTCCCTAAAGGAGAATAGTGAAGCAGATGTTTTTTTTAATGACAATCTGGCCGTTTCATGGTCACCATTACTGATACTAGCTTTTTATTCCAGATTTATTTAATTAACTGAATAAAAATTTTCTAGATGACGTAATGGGATTTGAACTCATGTCTCTGGATCATTACAGGAGCAACTACTGTGGATGCTGGAAATCTAAAATAACAGAAAATGTTGGAAATACTCAGCAGGTAAGGCAGCTTCATTAACCTGAAACGTTAACTCAGTTTCTTCTCCACAGATGCTGCCTGACCTGCGGAGTATTTCCAGCATTTTCTGTTTTTTTTCAGATTTCCAGCATCTGCAGTATTTTGCTTTTGAATAGCTAAGGGAGTGGGAGTGGGAGGGGTAGGGAAAGGGTGAGGAAATGAGAGAGGGGGATAGGAAACAGCAAACCCGATGATTAAGTTTGAAATTAAAACGCATGATGCTAGCAAAGTACACTGGGTTCATCAGCTCTGAAAAGGGAAAGACCAGGTTAACAGCAATCTGTGATGAAGGGTCTCCCCTCCCAAAACACCACCTGCTCTCCCCTCCCCCAAATACCAAGAGACCGAATGTACATCATCAGCAAAGCCTGCAGCATAAGACCACCTACTTCCACCTCCATAACACCACCTGTCTCCACCCTTGCCTCTCAGCTCATCTGCTGCTGAAGCCCTCATCCATGCATTTGTTACCTCTAGACTTGACTATTCCAACGCTCTCCTGGCTGGCCTCTCACATTCTACCCTACGTAAACTAGAGGTGATACAAAACTCTGCTGCCCATGTCCTAACTCGCATCAAGTCCCGCTCACCCATCACCTGTATTCACTGACCTACATTGGCTTCCAGTTAAGCAACGCCTCGATTTCAAAATTCTCATCTTATTTTCAAATCTCTCCATGGCCTCGCCCCTCCGTATCTCTAATCTCCTCCAGCCCCACAACCCCCCTCCACCCGAAATGTCTGCGCTCCTCTAATTCTGCCCTCTTGGGCATCCCTGATTATAATCGCTCAACCATTGATGGCCGTGCCTTCTGTTGCCTAGTCCCCAAGCTCTGGAACTCCCTGCCTAAACCTCTCCGCCTTTCTACCTCCTTCAAGATGCTTCTTAAAACATACCTTTTTGACCAAGCTTTTGGTCACGTGCGCCAATTTCCATTTACGCAGCTCAGTGTCAAATTTTTCATTTCATAATACTCCTGTGAAGCGCCTTGGGACATTTCACTATGTTAAAAGCGCTGTATAAATACAAGTTGTTGTTGTTGCTATAAAAGAAATGGGAGGTAACTGAAGTGCGAAGTTGCTTTAGTCAGTGTTCAGACCAAAAGGACTGCAGATTGGCGAGACAAGACGTGAGAAATTGTTTCTCAAACTTGTGTTGAGCTGCACTGAAACAGTGCAAGAAGCTAAAGACAGACAGTGAGGTCAGAATGAGAATGGGAAGGGGAGTTCAAGTGGCAAGTCAGAGAGCTCAGGGCCACACATGCAAACAGAACAGAGGTGTTCTGCAAAGCTGTCACTAATGCGTTTTTGTTCCTCTCAATGTAAAGATGAACATGCTGAAATTTGAAATGATCTTTCAAGTTTTGTACCATCAATACAATGGTAGTATTACATAGCGATGTAGTTCAAAGGATAATCTGAAAACCTCCATGTCTCTTCCCTGCAATTCTGAAGAGTTGATATTTATTCCGTGTGAACAGGCCACAGTGTGTTTCTCCCAGTATTTACCTTTTGAATTTGTCCCCATGGGAGGAGAAGCTTCTGCAGGGCTTGGTGAAAATGTGATTCCCAGAGACATCAGCTCTGTTACATAAGATGTCTTCTTAGATTTATTTGAAGTGCACTCTCCAGAATGCAAAGGTGCCCCTTTTGCAACAAAATGGACATCTGAAATACAGAATAATGTATTGCTGCATTTGAGAGGGGAGTTAGAAGAGAGTATTTTATATACAACAGATTACCAGTGGGGGAAGTAGAACGATTGTGGGTTCTAAAAAGGAACTGGATGAAGTCCAAGTAGGAAAATGGATATAATCCGGATAAGGAAATTGATGGGTGGCTAGGAAGGTTAGACTGATGGGTCAGTGGTTTTCTCCTGCCCAAAACATTACTGTTACTATATAAAGGATCTATAACAAAACTTGCTGATTGGTGATGCAGCACATTGGCATATTAATGTATCCATATTACTACCTATCTAACCTGAGCCACACCTCTTATGGGGGGTGGGGTGGTGTAGA
This sequence comes from Pristiophorus japonicus, assembly GCF_044704955.1. Classification (NCBI taxonomy): domain Eukaryota; kingdom Metazoa; phylum Chordata; class Chondrichthyes; family Pristiophoridae; genus Pristiophorus; species Pristiophorus japonicus. Next base: position 449,846,414 of record NC_091977.1, on the reverse strand, counting down.
GCAGAGATTAGGCCCTTCCTCACCTAACAGGAGAGAAAGAACAGATAAACATGTAAAGAACATCTGGTTTCAGGGTGATAGTAGGAAAGCATGGCATCGAGTAACCTGCTGACAAAGAGGTTTCCTTTCCTGAAGGACATTTGTGAACTACTTGGGATTTTACAACAGTTTTAATGATCTTGGCACCAGCCCATAAATTATCAGTTTTATTGCATTCAATTTGCCATGATGGGATTTGAACACGATCTATCTTTAGTATATTAAAAATCTTATGCCTGCACGTAGTTCCTGTCTGCATCACTTGGTTTCCTATATTCACTTTCTTGTCATACTTTTGTGGCAACTTTTACCATTATAAATTCCTGGGATGGGGGAAAATAGGGATGGTGAAGGGATGTGGGAGAGAGAAAAAAAAAAGAGAAACAGCAACACAAACATAACAGACAAGGGGAGAGAGATCATATTCTGACTTACCATTTGCAACTCCACAGGAGATAAACTAACAGTATTTAAAAATCTTATGTCAGCACACTCTTTCAGCTTTTGCCATTGTAAATTACTATGTATATTTTTATAATGGAAATTGCCTATATAAAACTTCTCATGCTGTAATTACACCCTTCCCAATTTGAGGTGTTGCAGTACCACCACTGGCAGGAGGGTGGAATTGCAGCATAACAAGTTGACAAGACAGTTCATTATAAATTTCTACGTCCACATTTATAAAAGAAAAATACAGAAACAAGGAGAGAATAGATTACTTTAAAATGAGGACTGAATTATGTCTGCGCAGCCTGATCCAATTAGTTCCTGCCCTCCAACCATATTTCACACTTGGTCTCGACTCCCCATGTGCAACACCATGGGACTCTTATCAGACTAAATTTTCCTTGCAATGCAAGAATTTTTTTTAATGTACCAGTTTCCAAATTTCAAACAAGTTGCACCTTCTACAAATTAAAATTCCATCAACTTGTTGTTTCATATATTTTGACCATTTACCCACAGAAAGAATTTGGAGAAGAGTTACACCGAGGCAGTCAGGGCCCGCTGGAAAGAGCACTTCGAAGATCTCCTCAACCGAGTCTCTGCCTTTGACTTAAGTGTTCTCGACTCCATTCCGCAGCATGCTACTCGCCACCACCACAGTAAAACCCCAACACTGCACGAGGTAGAAAAAGTCATAAGTCAGCTTAAGAACATCAAGGCTTCGGGAGTGGATGGAATCCCTGCTGAGGCACTGAACTATGGCGGAGAGGCACTACTGGCATGAATACATGACCTCATCTCTCTCATCTGGAGGGAGGAGAGCATGCCGGGAGATCTCAGAGATGCAGTGATCGTGACCATCTTTAAAAAAGGGGACAAGTCCGACTGCAGCAACTACAAAGGAATCTCCCTGATCAACCACTGGCAAAGTCGTCGCTAGAGCCCTCCTCAACCGTCTTCTCTCTGTGGCCGAGAAGCTCCTCCCGGAGTCACAGCGCGGATTTCGTCCCCGTCGGGGCAGAATGGACATGATTTTTGCAGCGCGACAGCTGCAGGAAAAATGCAGGGAACAGCACCAGCCCTTATACTTGCCCTTCTTCAACCTTACAAAGGCCTTTGACATTGTCAATTGCGAGGGTCTATTGAGCGTCCTCCTCCGTTTCGGATGCCCCCAAAAATTCGTCACCATCCTCTGCCTGCTCCACGACGACATGCAAGCCGTGATGCTTACCAACGGATCTATTACAGACCCAATCCACATCCGGACCGGGGTCAAACAGGGCTGCGTCATCGCCCCAACCCTCTTAATGTTCCTCACGGCCATGCTCCACTTCACAACCGACAAGCTCCCCGCTGGAATGGAACTAAACTACAGAACCAGTGGGAAGCTGTTCAACCTTCGCCGTCTCCAGGCCAGGTCCAAGACCATCCTAACCTCAGTCGTCGAGCTACAGTATGCGGACGATGCCTGCATCTGCACACAGAGGCTGAACTTCAGGACATAGTTGACGTATTTATTGAGGCGTACGAAAGCATGGGCCTTATGCTAAACATCAGCAAGACAAAGATCCTCCAACAGCCTGTCCTTACAGCACAGCACTGTCCCCCAGTCATCAAGATCCACGACACGGCCCTGGACAACGTGGACCACTTCCCATATCTCGGGAACCTCCTATTATCGAGAGCAGGCATCGACGACGAGATCCAACACCGCCTCCAGTGCAGCCTTCTGCCGCCTGAGGAAGAGTGTTTGAGGACCAGGCCCTCAAAACAGCCACTAAGCTCATGGTCTACAGGACTGTAGTAATACCTGCCCTCCTGTATAGCTCAGAAACATGGACCATGTACAGTAGACACCAAGTCGCTGGAGAAATACCACCAACGATGTCTCCGCAAGATCCCACAAATCGCCTGGGAGGACAGACGCAACAACATTAAACGTCCTTGACCAGGCCAACATCCCCAGCATTGAAGCACTGACCACACCTGATCAGCTCCGCTGGGCAGGCCACATATTTCGCATGCCAGACACGAGACTCCCAAAGCAAGTGCTCTACTCGGCACTCCTTCACAGCAAATGAGTCAAAGGTGGGCAGCAGAAACGTTACAAGGGCACCTTCAAAACCTCCCTGATAAAGTGCAACATCCCCACTGATACCAGGGAGACCCTGGCCAAAGACCACCCTAAGTGGAGGAAGTGCATCCGGGAGGGCGCTGAGCACCTTGAGTCTCGTCGTTGAGAGCATGCAGAAATCAAGCGCAGGCAGCGGAAAAAGCGTGCAGCAAACCAGTTCCACCCACCCCTTCTGTCAACGACTATCTGCCCCACCTGCGACAGAGACTGTGGTTCTCGTATTGGACTGTACAACCACCTAAGAACTCATGTTAAGAGTGGAAGCAAGTCTTCTTCGATTCCAAGAGACTGCCTATGATGATGATGACATTTAAGGTTTTAAAGCATGGAGATGAAAGGCGGCGAAATGGTAATTTCCCCCAAAGACCGTTGGCAATAAGCAATTTATTAGCCTGTTTCGTTAATGGATAAATATCTCACATGCATTCTGTCGCGAGGTCCCTGAACCTGGGTGTTCGACAGGGGTTATCTGACATAGATCCCTCTCGTCCACTTGTGAACACAGGGGCTGGATTTTCGGCTTTGCTGTTTTCGGGGCGAAACAGAGGCGGGGCGGGAAGTCTCCGCCCAATTAACGTTAGTGATTAATTGCTTAACTTTCGTCATTTGGGCTCTTTGCCAGGGTGCAAAGGGAGGCGTTGAACTATTTTCGCAGCGCAAAAGCAGGAACCAAGTCAACTTTAGTGCGGGGCCGGGAAAGCTCAGAGAGGCGCCTTGGGAGGGGAAAAAAAAATTTCAGAAAAACATTGCCAACACCCTTACCTCACAAATCACTGCAAAAGCATAAGAAAATAAAAACTTTGGGCTAAATTTGACAGGTGCGCGACCGGTTTTTCGCCTGGGTGAAACGTCAAAACTACTATTTTTGGCACTAAACGAGTCGCACAACATTTTGCGGCTGGGCGAAAATTTCAGCAGTGGTTTTGCAGCGGCACGAAAACTTAGCACCCGCCCAATGTTTTCACCGTATGGATGAGGTCAATCAGCGTGCAACGCCGCGCTATCGCTCCGGGCGAAAAATCCATCGAGATTGCCCGATTTACCGTCCACCCAGGAATCTGCCAGAAATTATCAGTTGAACCCAGGGCGCACCTGGCGCCATCTTGAAAATGGAGCAGAAATTCAGTGCATAAAAGGATGTGAAGAAGGCGGCTGCTTTTTACACAGTGAAGTTTTGTGTGAGTTTATAGTTCGTTTTAAAGGATATTTAAGGACATAAAAAAAATAGGGGCTATACTATGTCAGCCATTATTCCGGACTGCTTTTTCTATGTAGCATCGAGCTGGAAGAAAGTTTATTGAGGAGCATTTTGAGAGTAATCGATGAGCTCACAGACATATGGGGAGAGTTTATAGACAACATAGAAAATAGGTGCAGGAGTAGGCCATTCAGCCCTTCGAGCCTGCACCACCATTCAATATGATCATGACTGATCATGCACTTCAGTACCCCATTCCTGCTTTCTCTCCATACCCCTTGATCTCTTTAGCCGTAAGGGCCATATCTAACTCCCTTTTAAATATATCTAACGAATTGGCCTCAACGACTTTCTGTGTAGAGAATTCCACATTCTCACAACTCTGAATGAAGAAGTTTCCCCTCATCTCGATCCTAAATGGCTTATCCATTATCATTAGACTGTGACACCTGGTTCTGGACTTCCCCAACATCGGGAATATTCTTCCTGCATCTAACCTGTCCAATCCCATCAGAATTTTATATGTTTCTGAGATCCTCTCTCATTCTTCTAATCTCCAGTGAATATAAGCAGAGTTGATCCAGTCTTTTTTCATGTCAGTCCTGTCATCCCAATATCAGTCTGGTGAACCTTCGCTGCACTCCCTCAATAGCAAGAATGTTCTTCCTCAGATTAGGAGACCAAAACTGTACACAATATTCAAGGTGTGGCCTCACCAAGGCCCTGTACAACTGTAGTAAAACCTCCCTGCTCCTATACTCAAATCCTCTATGAAGGACAACATGTCATTTGCCTTCACCGCCTGCTGTACTTGTATGGCAACGTTCAATGACTGAAATACCATGACACCCAGGTGTCGTTGCACCTCCCCTTTTACTAAACTGTCACCATTCAGATAATAATCTGCCTTCCTGTTTTTAACCACCAAAGTGGATAACCACACTTATTCACATTATACCACATCTGCCATGTATTTGCCCACTCACCTAACCTATCTAAGTCACCCTACAGCCTTTTAGTGTCCTCCTCACAGCTCACACTACCACCCAGCTTAGTGTCATCTGCAAACTTGGAGATATTACATTCAACTCCTTAGTCTAAATCATTAATGTATATTGTAAATAGCTGGGGTCCCAACACTGAACCTTGTGGAACCCCACTAGTCACTGCCTGCCATTCTGAAAGGGACCCATTTATTCTATCCACATCAATACATTACCCCCAATCCCATGTGCTTTAATTTTGCATACTAATCTCTTGTATGGGACCTTGTCAAAAGCCTTTTGAAAGTCTAAATACATCACATCCACTGGCTCCCACTCGTCAACTCTACTAGTTACATCCTCAAAAAATTCTAGAAGATTTGTCAAGCATGATTTTTTTCCCTTTCATAAATCCATGCTGACTTGGATCAATCCTGTCACTGCTTTCCAAATGCGCTGCTATTACATCTTTAATAATTGATTCCAACATTTTCCCCATCACCGATGCCAGGCTGACCGGTCTATAATTACCTGTTTTCTCTCTCCCTCCTTTTTTAAAAAGTGGGGTTACATTAGCTACCCTCCAGTCCATAGGAACTGATCCAGAGTCTATAGAATGTTGGAAAATGACCACCAATACATCCACTATTTCTAGGGTCACTTCCTTAAGTACTCTGGGATGCAGACTATCAAGCCTTGGGGATTTATCGGCCTTCAATCCCATCAATTTCCCTAACACAATTTGCTGACTAATAAGGATTTCCTTTAGTTCCTCCTTCTCGCTAGTCCCTCGGTCCCTTTGTATTTCTGGAAGGTTATTTGTGTCTTCCTTAGTGAAGACAGAACCAAAGTATTTGTTCAATTGGTCTGTCATTTCTTTGTTCTCCATTATAAATTTACCTGATTCTGACTAAGAGACCCACATTTGTCTTCACTAATCTTTTTCTCTTCACGTATCTGTAGAAGCTTTTGCAGTCAGTTTTTATTTTCCCTGCAAGCTTACTCATATTCTATTTTACCCCTCCTAATTAAACCCTTTGTCCTCCTCTGCTGAATTCTAAATTTTTCCCAGTCCGCAGGTTTGCTGCTTTTTTTTTGCCAATTTATATGCCTCTTCCTTGGATTTAACACTATCCTTAATTTCCCTTGTAAGCCATGGTTGAGCCACCTTCCCCGTTTTATTTTTACGCCAGACAGGGATGTACAATTGTTGAAGTTCATCCATATGATCTTTAAATGTTGGCCATTGTCTATCCACCGTCAACTGTTTAAGTATCATTCGCCAGTCTATCCTAGCCAATTCACGTCACATACCGTCGAAATTACCTGTCTTTAAGTTCAAGACTCTAGTCTCTGAATTAACTGTGTCACTCTCCATCTTAATGAAGAATTCTTCCATATTATGGTCACTCTTCCCCAAGGGGCCTCGCACAACAAGATTGCTAATTAATCCTCCCTCATTACACAACACCCAGTCGAGGATGGCCAGCTCTCTTGTTGGTTCCTCGACATATTGGTTTAGAAAACCATCCCTTATATACTCCAGGATAATCCTCCTCCACCGTATTGCTACCAGTTTGTTTAGCCCAATCTATATGTAGATTAAAGTCACCCATGATAACTACTGAACCTTTATTGCACGCATCCCTAATTTCCTGGTGATGCCATCCCCAACCTCACTATGACTGTTTGGTGGTCTGTACACAACTCCCACTAGTGTTTTCTGCCCTTTGGTGTTCCGCAGCTCTACCCATACAGATTCCACCTCATCCATGCTGATGTCCTTCCTTACTATTGCGTTAATCTCCTCTTTAACCTGCAATGCTACCCCACCTCCTTTTCCTTTCAGTCCATCTTTCCTAAATATTGAGTTCCCAGCCTTAGTCACCGTGGAGCCATGTCTCCGTAATCCCAATTACATCATATCCGTTAACAGCTATCTGCGCAGTTAATTCATCCACCTTATTATGAATGCTCCTCGCATTGAGACACACAGCCTTCAGGCTTGTTTTTTTAAACACTCTTTGTCCTTTTAGATCATCACTCATACCTGCAGCTCTTTGAGGCACAGTGCATAAGAAAGCTGCTGTTCCGAAAAGAGGTGGTCACAGAGATATAACAGCTCATAAAGGCAGACCTACAGCCTAGGGCGGCAACAGGACTGCACTGCCCGTCGAGGTGAAGGTGACTGTGGCACTTGCCTTCTATGCCTCCGGCTCCTTTCAGGCATCAGCAAGGGACATATGCTTCATCTCGCAGTACGCTACACATTGCTGCATTCGGCAGGTGACTACTGCACTGTACGCATGCAGGATGGACTTCATAAACTTCCCAATGACCAAGGAGGCACAGAATGAGAGGGTTGTAGGTTTTGGGCGAATTTCTGGCTTCCCCAAGGTTCAGAGTGCTATTGACTGCACGCACATCACCCTGCAAGCACCTTTACTCAATCCAGAGGTTTACCAAAACCTAGAGAGATTCCACTCCATGAATGTACAGATCGTCTGCGACCATACTCAGCGCACCATGCAGTCAATGCCCAATATCCAGGGAGCATCCATGACGCTTTCATCTTGTGAGAGAGCAGTGTTTCATGCATGTTTGAGTATCAACCACAAGACCAGAGCTGGTTGCTCAGGGACAAAGCTTACGGCTTCACCACCTGGCTCATGACCCCCCTCCGGAACCCTCAGACAAAAGCCGAGCATCGCGAGGAGAGCCATATAGTCACACGCAACATTGCCGAACAGACAACTGGAGTGCTCAAGCAGTGCTTCCGATGCCTGGAGCACTCTGGAGACTGCCCGCAATGCTCCCCTCAGCAGGTCTCTGAATTCATTGTGGTATGCTGCATGCTACACAACTTAGCTATCATGAGGTGACAGGATTTGCCAATGGGGATTGCAGGAGAGAGTGGAGGAGGGAGGAGGAGGGCGACGACGACTACGACGGAGTTTGGCGAGGAACCCATGCCACCAGCACTGGAGACCTCGCGGAGCTTTCGCCACTGCAAAAGCCTTGCGTCAGCAGCTCATAATTCAACGCTTTGCTTGAAGAGTGAACGGCACGTTTGACTGTTGCCTGGCCACTCTATCCCACCATGTTGACTGATCCCCCTCTTATTCTGCAAGTGAGACACTACACAGGAATGGTTATGGTGAATAAAATAATTTAATAATCATTGTAAACTTGTTAAACATAATTTTGAAACTTAAATAAAATTTGAACGTGAACAGAATTTTTAAACTTTTTAAACTTTTATAAAATAACTAAACAAAAACAACAAAACCACCCCTGCACCGAACGTCTTTTACCTCCGGCTCATCCCTTCCCACCCTCACCCTAACCCCCTTCCCTCACACCCCCTCTCCCTCGTGTCATGTCTCTACCCAAGTTGGCACCAAGAGTTCGTGCAGCACGGCGGCCAGAGTCCTGCTGTACTGGGAGGAGAGAAAATGGAGACTCCATGTGTGGATCAACTGGAGAAGCTCGGGGTATGGAAGGCCCGGCTTCTGAGTGGCAAGCCTCTTGCTCGGCCTTGCCACTCACAGGTGATGTGGGTCTGGGTGTGACACAGAGGACTGCAGTGTCACAGATGGAGGTCATCAATTGCACGTGGGCATTGACAGCCTTGCATGTTTCGCGACCAGTACGGACAATCTGTGACCCGACCTTCGTCACGATCGCAGATAGTGTCGGGATGCTTGCGGGAATCCTACCCAATACCTCTAGGAGCTGTCGGGTGAGCTGGACGCTCTCCCTGGACAGTCCCATCATGTCCAGGTGTACGTCTGCCGGTTTATCAGCAGACCGGCTTTGCCGATTCAAGCTCCAGAGAGACGGCATATGGGATTCAACCCCGGGAGTGTGTTGCTGCAGGCCACAAGTACTCGGGGCCTCAGATGGATGAAAGCCCGAGAATGTTTCATCCTCGGACGAGGTGCTGTCCAAAGGAAAAAAGAGGCGTTGACTGCATTTGTCCCACTCCCACAGACATGCTCCGTCCGCTCCTCGTCCTCACCCCCATCCTTCTCCTCCCCCCACAACAAGACAGCCTAAGGTGGAGGGTTCCATTGAAGGATTTGGCACATGCGACTCCTCATCTGGAAATAGAAAACAACAGACAAGTGGTTAGCAGCAAGGGAGGGGGCAGGGTGACATGAGTAAAGTCACACAGCACAGGCTCATTTGAAGGATCGCCACTACTCCAGAGACACTGCATCACACTGCCCTAACTCGAGTCCACAGACACTACATTGCCCCAACCCAGCCCAGCCCAGGGAGTGTGCAGGACTTACCCTCACTATTGAGCCGATAAGGGGGGGGGGGGGAGTCAGCACCCCCATGGGCAGTTGCCCTCCCTGAGGCACCGATCAGACCAGCCACTCTTTCCTCCAGGTCTGTCAGTGGCATACTTCAGGGTGGACTGCCATCAGTCTACTGCTGCTCCCGGTGATTGTGGGACAACTTTCTCTGTAAAGATGACAATGGGAATGGTTACCAGAGGGCCCATCTGCTCTTGTGGCACACACAGATAGCCAAATCACTTATACCATACTGTGTGCATTTAATACAGTCCTCTGTTTAATGGCCCTGGAATTTACACATGGTTCATGAGGAAGCCATCGAAGTGCAGAAACATCTTTTAAGATCTCAGAAAGCAATCTTAATAATGTGTAAAGATCATTCATGGTAAATAGGGCGCAACACTAAGCCTGCCTATACCAACAGCATGAGAACAAAGAGTGTGTCAGATTTATAATTTAAGTAATGAAGGAATGCATCAATAAATATATTACTTACTCTAACGATCCTGCAAAGGTCATTAAACCTCTTGCGACACTGTGTGGGGGTCTTCGGATGGCGATATAGGAAACCTCCTCATACATGCTGGTCCAAATTCTATGAAAAATCGCTGCAAGGGGTTTGTTTGCACCCCTCCTGTTTAATTCTGGCCATCTCCTTTCAACAGCAGTGACAAGGGCCTCGTTTGCCTCATTGCTGAACTTTCTGGCTCTCTGCTTGCTCCCGTCTCCTTCCATCGTGAATTAAATTTTAAAATGGCACATTCAGCCCTGGGTGTATTGCGCATGCGCAGGCGTTCTGTGACAGCTGACCAGAAGCGCGGGAAGAAAAATTGCAAAAAAAAAAAATTTGTGCATGCGCAGAAGGTTCGATTTCTTTTCGTTAGCAAATTTTGGTTCCAGCGCACAAATTCAACACCGGATTTATTGCTAACGTTCTTGACCATTTGCTGAATTTTGTGAGCTCTGGTGGTAATGAAAATAGGTGAAATCACTAAAACCTGAAATTCTAGTCATTGAACTTGCCTTTTTTGCAGTTTATCCAAGTCACCGCCGCCAGCAGGGCTGCAGCGCTGTGTTTTCCCTGGCCATCATTGCGGGGTGTGTTTCGCGGCATACGGGTCGGGGGAGACTCGAAACTCGCAGCAGTGTCGCAATGCGAACCGTTGTACACCTGGCGCAGCTCTCCCCGGTGGTGCTTCTAAGTGCCACTGCAAAAACCGACCCGAGGATCGTGACCGGGCGAAAAACAGTTGACTGCCCCATTTTTTGCCGCGGAGGGTCAAAAGCCGGGTCATTAATCCAGTCCAGGGAGTTAAAACACATGCAGAGCAGTCACCAGGCTCAAGGGAGAATGCAGCAGGGTATTTCGGAGTTATTTTGTTTAAGTCAAGCAAAATGATCCACTGATTTGGGAAAATGTAGCATGTTCATTATTTTCATATTATTACACAAAGCCAAGTTGTATTGTGAATTAAGTGAGTCCGATCAAAACAATTGCTGGATTATAAAACAGCAATACATACCAGACTTTCCCTTGACAGCTTCATATGAAGATCTGGAAGATAACAGACTAGAACTACATAAGAAATAAAATAAAACAAAGCATTTAGTGCCACTATTTCAGACCCATTATGCAACTACACCAACATTTTTAGCAAACTATGAACAAAAATAGCTGTAATTCTTTTAACCTGTTGATGTTAACAGTTCTAAAACCTTTTAAATTTATTTGTGTTTCATGAAATTGTCAGTCATATAAGAGACACTTAAAAGAAAGCATCAATAGGCTTACTTACACTGTAATGGTCAGAATAATTTTTTGTTGCGGAACTGTTGGAAAGGGTTTTAAAATGTCATCCAAATTTTTGTATCGTAGAAGGAAATTTTAAGACCCCAATACATCTTAAGATACTACAGAAAACAAAAGCAAAATACTGCGGATGCTGGAAATCTGAACTAAAAACAGAAAATGCTGGAAATCCTTGTAGGTCGGGCAGCAACTATGGAGAAACAGAGTTAACGTTTCGGATTGATGACCTTTCAATCGACCTGAAACACTGGCCCTGATATTAACGGGGCGGCTGGGAGGATGTTCGGATGGGAAATCTGGGTTACCCCGCATGCTCTGGAGTTTTAACTCCACAGCGTGAGTCTTTAGTCATTGGCAGATGACCCCCCCCACCCCACCACCATCCAAGTCAGCCTGATTGACAGGCTTAGCTTCCAATCGTGCGGGGTGGTCTCTGAAGCAGGCCGCAGGACCAGGTAGGTCCGTTCCACCCCCGGGGGGGGGGGGGGGGGGTATCCAAGCCCGTAATCAGGCAGGTCCGATTCCTGGTGGGAGGGAAAGGAGGTAGGATGCACTCATGCTCCTCCTGGCCCACAACAGCTTAGCAGCTTTAAATCAAAGACTGCCAGCCTCATTAAAATATTTAAATTCCTAACCAACGTCCTGGGAGTGGATTGGCTGCCTGCCCCTTGTCCCAACTCCGTTAAACCTGGAAGTGGGCAGGTTGGACTCAGGTTTGAGATTAACATTTTTTAACTTCGAACCCGACCCCAACACACCTGTTTTTGTGCGTTACAATCCAGCCCATTAACTCGGTTTCTCCCTCCACAGATGCTGCCTGGCCTGCTGAGCATTTCCAGCATTTTCTATTTTTACTTCTACAGAATACGCAATATGAATCATATGAGTTTTCACAGTACAAGTGGAGCGTTCAAAATCCAGGCAGCTGTGATAAGGAGCAGGGGCGGGGGGCCCCTGAGGTAAGGAGCGGGAGGGTACGAGATAAAGAGCTGGAGGGGTGGGGGGGGGGTAAGGAGCGGGGGGTCCGGTAGGCGGCAGGGCCTGCGGGGTTGAACGATTCCAGGTTCAGCAGCGTCGGCTGCAGGTCAAGGGTCGGGGGTTCCGGGTCGGGAGTCGGGAAAAACCTGCTTTGAAGACCTGCAAAAAAGGTAAGTTAAAGTTTATTATTTTTCAGCGGTTAATTTGGTTAAAAAAAAATGTCCAAAAATAGTGTCCAGATTCCGGAATATTTTCCGGATTCTGGACAACCCCACCACGGATCGGCCGAATGTCTGGATTCCAGAACATTCTGAATTTCGAAACTCCGGATTTCAGACGCTCAACCTGTACAATAAATGACAACAGAATGCTTCTTTTCTAATGCAGTTTCAGTGCCATAAAGTCTGTACCTTTTAATTCAGTCAATTTCTCTTGAAAAATAAAATCAAATGATCCAATTATTCAAATGAAGCAACTTAAATGAAACACAGGATAGTTTATGCACAATATTAATTTGGATTAACAGGTAACATGCAATTTATTAGTACTGAATATTACCTTGCAGAAATTCTTGCAGGAGAAACAGAGTATCCACTGCCTTGATGTTGGTAACGAAGGTCTGTAAAGGTGAAGTTCAAATACAATTAACATATTTAAACATACAATGATCTTAACAAATTTATGCAGCGTCAAAAAGTTACAATATATATTTTTATACATAAAAAGATACAAGTAGGCATCAATGGCTAATGGGTAAATACCCTGTACGGTGTATACCTTGCCCCTCCCTATCTCTGTAATCTCCTCCAGTCCTACAACCTGCCGACATGTCTGCGCTGCTCTAATTCTGGCCTGTAGCGCATCCCTGATTTTAATTGCTCCATCATTGGTGGCTGTGCCTTCAGCTGCCAAGGCCCTAAGCTCTGGAATTCCCTCCTTAAACCTCTCCATCTCTCTACCCCTCTTTCCTCTAAGACGCTGCTTAAAACCTACCTCTTTAACCAAGCTTTTGGTCATCTGACCTAATATCTCCTTAAGTGGCTCGGTGTCAAATTTTGTCTGATAATACTCCTGTGAAGCGCCTCGGGAGGTTTTACTATGTTAAAGGTGCTATTTAAATGCAAGTTGCTGTTGTTGGAGCCCAAGAAGTAACTGAGTAGAGTGAGGACTGATGTACATCTAGCTTCCCTCAGCTCACCATGTGTCACTTTGGTTCAGTTGAGAGCACTCCTGCCTTTGAGTCCACTCCTGCCTTTGAGTCAGTATTGCACTGAAGTGTCAGCTTACCTTATGTGCTCCAGTGGGTTCAAGTCCCAGTCTAAGATCTGAACACATAAGCTAGGCTGACAATTGAATTCAATATTGAGGGAGTGCCTCACTGTCAGAGGTAGCATGCTTCAGATGAGATGTTAAAATGAGGCCCAAATGTTTTTTCTGGTAAACATTACAAGGATCACATGGCACTATTTGAAGTGCAAGGAGTTCTGGCGATGTCCTGGTCGACTTTCCTCCCTCAAGCAACACCAGATTAACTAGTCATTCATCTCAGTGCTACTTGTGCAGCGGAGCCTGGTCTCCAGTCGTCTTGGATCCTCTTGCCACTGGACCAAGATCTTGCTCCGTCAAGCCCGTGTGGTGGCTGATGTGTAACGGCCACCCCACGTTAAAAGAATTCACGCACAGGCATCTTCCACCGTTTAAAATGAGTTCATCAATCACCTGAATACTCATTTTTAGTGTGGAAGCAAGTCATCCTCAACCCCGAGGGACTGCCTATGATGATGATTTGTGAGACACCATTGTGCACAAAATGGTAGCTGCATTCACCTATTAAATGTACATGAACTTTAAAGCAATTCTTTGTAAGTGAAGCATTTTGGGATATGTCTGAAACATTAAAGCAATTTAGAGTGATCAGCTAAAGAAAATATATTGGCTGAAGCTCTACTGATATAGAAAGATTTTGCACACGCCAATAAAAGCTACCTTTCCTTTATCTACTAGCTTGCCTACAAGGTATTGTCAAATGTTTTTAATATTTAATAAAATTATTGAAAAACACATTTACTATTTAAAAATGACTTGATATGCAATTATCTTAACCTGCTTACTTACGCCATTCACTTGAAGAGACAGGCAGGGCACAACTAGAATCCAGAGGCTGAGGAACGTTCTGGAGACTCTGATAACTATTTCCAATGGAAGGTACAATGGTACAACTGAAAAAAAAACATACATCAGATTTTATCTTTTAGAGATGAAGGAATGTACTGCAAAGGGGCTTGTATTTTCAGTCAGTAGTAAAGATGGAGAACTCAACTCTCACTCAATTCTTTAATTTCACCCTATTGACAATATTTTAAAAATATTCTACTGATGGCTGCCGAATACTTAGTTAAATTGAAACAACTTATTTTCTCTGCTGAAGTGCAGAGTATGCAAAATCCACTGAAGAAAATACTAACCTCGGAGCCGAAATTGCACCAGAGAAAGGCCCATTAGTGGGGCCCTAAAGAATTTTCATCCGGACGCGACAGCCAACGCACCGCCCGGAATTGCCCCCGGGGCTTGGCACGCAAAAAGGGCTTTGCGCTGATGCGCCCCAAGACCAACCCGTTACCGCCCCACACATTTGTTTGCTCCAAGACCGCAATTCCACGCGATTTGAAAGCTCACCTCACTGGGCGATAAATTTTCTTTTAATTCAAATTATGCACCCCAAACCTACGTGGGGCAACTTTGGGTCGGTACTGTCCACACTCGGCCCATTGTTTGGCCCCAGTAAGAGCTGTGAAATCTAAATTAGATCATCTACTGTGGATAGGCCTCCAGCTTTCTCCAGTGCAAGATATCAATTTCGATCAGTACAAAGCAAACATTTGGGAGGTGGTTCAACAGTTTCACCGACATACCCCATGGTGGTAGGATCATTCTTCAGCACTGGGTCAGAGGAATTTGAAACTTTGTTGACGGCTCTAATGTTATCAATACTGCCAAACTGAAAAATAACAGCCATTGATGAAAATGTTTCTGTTGCTTTTTTAAAAAATAAACCAGCACCGCAACTCACACTCGATGACAATTCATTAAATTACTGAAATCACATCAACAAATGTTATTTTCTACTGTGTTGACTGTATCTAGGCATCACGATGAAGTCAAACAGGCTGGTCTCAAACATACATCGTAGAAGGGGCTATGTAAATAGTTCTGTAATAAACTCAGTCCTGACTCTTTAGATGGAAAGTATGCTCCAAGTCCATTCTGTTTTTTTAAAACCATTAATAATCAATTAAATTTATAAGAACTTAATGATTTCCAATTACTACTCCACAGTAATACTGATGTTAATAGCTTGTTGGATAATTCCTGTAATTATACAATGCCACAGCACCTCCACTTTCATGTTTATATATCGACTAATAACATCTTCTGTAGCAATGCTTGTGGACGGAGCAGCAAGCAGGAGAGAGTGTGGTTAACTCAGGGAGGTCACAGAGCAGTAGACAAATGACCAGGACCATCAAATAGGAGGCTGGGTGGAGGAGCAGTAAGGAAGGTGGAGGCACAGAAGAAGTCCTCCTGGTGATGCTGGTGACAATGAGGTTGAAAACACATTAGTAGGCATTACAGCATTCATCATAGGCAGTCCCTTGGAATTGAGCAAAACTCACTTCCACTCTTAAAACGAGTCCTTAGGTGACTGAACAGTCCAATACGAGAACCACAGTCCCTGTCACAGGTGGGACAGACAGTTGTTGACGGAAGAGGTGGGTGGGACTGGTTTGCCACACGGTCTTTCCGCTGCTTGCGCTTGATTTCTGCATGCTCTCGGCGATGAGACTCGAGGTGCTCAGCACCCTCCCAGATGCACTTCCTCCACTTAGGACAACCTTAAGCCAGGGACTCCCAGGTGGTCAGTGGGGATGTTGCATTTTTTCAGGGAGGCTTTGAGGGTGTCCCTATAACTATGTGGCCTGCCCAGTAGAGCTGATCAAGTGTGGTCAGTGCTTTAATGATGGGGATATTGGCGCATCTGCCCTCCCAGGGGAATTGTAGGATCCTTGACACTGTCATTACAGCATTACGTTGTTAACAACAACTGTTTTTTCATGTTTGGTGTCTTACTGTGGCAGCTGAAAGGGACCGCAATGTTTTTCCTAGTAATACCAATTGGTTCACTATTACTGAGGGGAACAGATCAGAAAGGATAATTCAATTATTTCCTCAACACGTTATTGACTTTTACTGTAGAAAAACAGCCAATCGGAAAATTGGGAATAAAGCCTACATTGAATCAATCAGAAAGTTCCTCCATGAGGCTTCAGAAAGACAAAAGTTAAATTGATAAATCCCTATGCATTTATTTAAGTTTAATGGTCGTTTAGCAGAGCGTTCCTTCTGCTAAACGTTTCACCGTTTAATATACCACATGAAAAATTTGATGAAGCTTTTTAGTTTTTAACATTTTACTCCAACTATTGAAGCCTGGAAACTAACCCTTAAAATACTATATAGATCAAACAGATCTGTTCACAAATCTTAATACGGATTACTCAAAAATGGTAACAATGCTTTTTATGTGAACATTTAAACTAGAAACACCCCATGTTAACATTTGAAGACTCGGTATGTAATATGTAAACATTTATAATGAGAATCAGAAATGTGAAAACTTTATCTTCCTGTCATGCAGTAGTTGCAGATATCCCACCACTGGTGGCGCTGTGGGTCAAGTCATCAGTTCCATCGCCATTTTTATTTTGTTTCTTTCCAAAAACAAACCACAGCACATCATTGTGCTGATATCTGCTGCCTTCTAATAGTCGTCCCAGCCTGTCTTTCAACATGCCCACTTGTCTCCTGACCCATTATGGTGATCTAGCCTTGGGCTCCAGCTTGCCTGCCCTCTTGCCCGCCCTCTTGCCCATTGCCATCCGCGATCCCAATCGCGCTATCCCAGGCCTCTCCTGTCATTTTCACTGATAAACCAGCATCTCAGTGCTCAAACTGTAATGGCTATTTATATATAAAGCCTAATATATTAAAAACCACAAAGCCTAATATATTAAAAACCACACACTTCTGGTCAACGTTTTCCATTATTAATTCTCACGTCCACATTTATAATGGAAACTAGCTAGCTAAACTTGTCGCACTGTAATTACACTGTCCAGCCAATAGGATCACTTCAGAGAAATGCCTATGCTCCAACCAACTCTACATCTCTACTTCCCAAACTACCTTTACTTTTTTTTTTAAAAAGTAAAAGGACAATATCAGAAAGAAGCTTGCACTATTTAAATAGATTTACACAACAATGTTTTTGTTATTGATGCATTGATATTTAATGCAGAGAGTTATTGCAAATTCTGTAGTTAACTGCACTCGAGTGTACCATTAACATTTTTAAATATTCTTACTGCTTCATTTCTTGTTGAACACACTTAGTAAAAGTATGCTGTACAGGTATTTGCATCAATAAATCTACCACTGCAATAATAGACAAATTTACAGGAGTTACAAAGTATTTCACTTCTAAAGTAATCACCCACAGAATAGGGATAATCACGAGCAACAGGGACTTACCTTGGCTGAGGATGTATAGCAAGAGAGTCCTGGGAAAGATGTGCTGAAAGACACAATTCAAATGTAAAAGATGTTTTTTTAAAGTTATATTTGAAAAGATCACTTTTACAATTCTCTTCTAAGTCATGCCTATTTTTTCTTCTGCTTTAACAGACTTTAAAATTTTGCATTCCAAATTTTTTCCTCAACAAAATAAAGTTATTGTAAGTTAGGCAGATTTAAATGTAGACAGAGGAATTTACAAAGGAAACTTAAAAATAAGGATGGGATGTATGATGTTAAAATGGGGTCTGAATTATGTCTGGATGCTATGCCCCAAATACCCTTTAAACTTGCTTCACCCGAAAACTAAACTTGGTCTTTATTCACTGTGTGCAATGGCACTGAAAATCAACTAATTCCAATTATAAATACAGGGTACACTAAAAATGCTCCCCGTTTCATTAAAGAAACTTGTGTTCCTGTTAGATACATCATTAATGACATAATTACATCAAGAGGCCCCTTGGGGAAGAGTGACCATAATATGGTGGAATTCTGCATTAGGATGGAGAATGAAACAGTTAATTCAGAGACCATGGTCCAGAACTTAAAGAAGGCTAACTTTGAAGGTATGAGGCGTGAATTGGCTGAGATGGATTGGCGAATGATACTTAAGGGGTTGACTGTGGATGGGCAATGGCAGACATTTAGAGACCGCATGGATGAACTATAACAATTGTACATTCCTGTCTGGCATAGAAATAAAAAAGGGAAGGTGGCTCAACCGTGGCTATCAAGGGAAATCAGGGATAGTATTAAAGCCAAGGAAGTGGCATACAAATTGGCCAGAAATAGCAGCGAACCTGGGGACTGGGAGAAATTTAGAACTCAGCAGAGGAGGACAAAGGGTTTGATTAGGGCAGGGAAAATGGAGTATGAGAAGAAGCTTGCAGGGAACATTAAGACGGATTGCAAAAGTTTCTATAGATATGTAAAGAGAAAAAGGTTAGTAAAGACAAACGTAGGTCCCCTGCAGTCAGAATCAGGGGAAGTCATAACGGGGAACAAAGAAATGGCGGACCAATTGAACAAGTACTTTGGTTCGGTATTCACGAAGGAGGACACGAACAACCTTCCGGTTATAAAAGGGGTCGGGGGGTCTAGTAAGGAGGAGGAACTGAGGGAAATCCTTATTAGCCGGGAAATTGTGTTGGGGAAATTGATGGGATTGAAGGCCGATAAATCCCCAGGACCTGATAGTCTGCATCCCAGAGTACTTAAGGAGGTGGCCTTGGAAATAGTGGATGCGTTGACAGTCATTTTCCAACATTCCATTGACTCTGGATCAGTTCCTATGGAGTGGAGGGTAGCCAATGTAACCCCACTTTTTAAAAAAGGAGGGAGAGAGAAAACAGGGAATTATAGACCGGTCAGCCTGACATCGGTAGTGGGTAAAATGATGGAATCAATTATTAAGGATGTCATAGCAGTGCATTTGGAAAGAGGTGACATGATAGGTCCAAGTCAGCATGGATTTGTGAAAGGGAAATCATGCTTGACAAATCTTCTGGAATTTTTTGAGGATGTTTCCAGTAGAGTGGATAAGGGAGAACCAGTTGATGTGGTATATTTGGACTTTCAGAAGGCGTTCGACAAGGTCCCACACAAGAGATTGATGTGCAAAGTTAGAGCACATGGGATTGGGGGTAGTGTACTGACATGGATTGAGAACTGGTTGTCAGACAGGAAGCAAAGAGTAGGAGTAAATGGGTACTTTTCAGAATGGCAGGCAGTGACTAGTGGGGTACCGCAAGGTTCTGTGCTGGGGCCCCAGCTGTTTACACTGTACATTAATGATTTAGATGAGGGGATTAAATGTAGTATCTCCAAATTTGCGGATGACACTAAGTTGGGTGGCAGTGTGAGCTGCGAGGAGGATGCTGTGAGGCTGCAGAGCGACTTGGATAGGTTAGGTGAGTGGGCAAATGCATGGCAGATGAAGTATAATGTGGATAAATGTGAGGTTATCCACTTTGGTGGTAAAAACAGAGAGACAGACTATTATCTGAATGGTGACAGATTAGGAAAAGGGGAGGTGCAAAGAGACCTGGGTGTCATGGTACATCAGTCATTGAAGGTTGGCATGCAGGTGCAGCAGGCGGTTAAGAAAGCAAATGGCATGTTGGCCTTCATAGCAAGGGGATTTGAGTACAGGGGCAGGGAGGTGTTGCTACAGTTGTACAGGGCATTGGTGAGGCCACACCTGGAGTATTGTGTACAGTTTTGGTCTCCTAACCTGAGGAAGGACATTCTTGCTATTGAGGGAGTGCAGCGAAGGTTCACCAGACTGATTCCCGGGATGGCGGGACTGACCTATCAAGAAAGACTGGATCAACTGGGCTTGTATTCACTGGAGTTCAGAAGAATGAGAGGGGACCTCATAGAAACATATAAAATTCTGACGGGGTTAGACAGGTTAGATGCAGGAAGAATGTTCCCAATGTTGGGGAAGTCCAGAACCAGGGGTCACAGTCTAAGGATAAGGGGTAAGCCATTTAGGACCGAGATGCGGAGGAACTTCTTCACCCAGAGAGTGGTGAACCTGTGGAATTCTCTACCACAGAAAGTTGTTGAGGCCAATTCACTAAATATATTCAAAAAGGAGTTAGATGAGGTCCTTACTGCTAGGGGGATCAAGGGGTATGGCGAGAAAGCAGGAATGGGGTACTGAAGTTGAATGTTCAGCCATGAACTCATTGAATGGCGGTGCAGGCTAGAAGGGCCGAATGGCCTACTCCTGCACCTATTTTCTATGTTTCTATGTTTCAATCGAAAAAGTGAAATTCAAAATGGTGAAATGCCACAATGTGCAAAGTGGAGTTCCAAAACTTTGCACTGCCTTTGTGAAGGGGCCAAGTGGAAGCCTAGTATTTACCCACAGGGATGGGGCGGGGGGTGGTAAGATAAATGGGAAGATTTATTCAGAGACCAGTCATACGTCCTTTTTTTCTTCAGATAAGCAGCAAGGTCTGGGAACAGACTGCCTTTCCTCTCAGCCATTGCTGGTGCATAATATGGGAAGACCAGTGAAGGGAAGAAAACAAACTGAAATTTAAAGAAGGTGTAGGAGAAAATGGATTCTGTTAAATCTTTTAATACACAAATGAAAAATGTACCAATAGTAAATTGACACTTTACCTTGCGAAAGAGCAGTCTGTGTTGGATTATTTAAGCAATTCATAAATGATGTTCTTACGTCTTCAATAAGACCCACCAAATGCGATGCTGGCTAAGAAAGCAGAACCATTCAGTATACAATAAATAACAGCAAAAACCCTTATTGGCTAGACCTTGAACTTTATATTTTTACTTCATAGCAATTGTTAGCGTGAATGTTTTCTCAGAAGAATCACTCAACACTCAGAGTCGGTTCCAACGCCAATGCGGCTTTTATTAATGCCAGCGGGGAGGAAGCCTCAGGACTAGATCCAGGCACTTCACTCCGCAGAACAAAGGGTTTCATGGATCTTTATATGTTTTACAACAGTTACATACAACAGCTTTTACAGTTACATTAGACCAATAGATAGAGTTAGTCTCTAAACGTAAAGTGGCTCATGTGTTGCCAAGAGATGTGTTGCTAAGGAGTGTGTTGCTAGGAATGACTCATGTGTCTTGTAACATGGCCTGGGCCTCCCTTATCTTACTGTCCTTGGATGCTGTCTTTGGTAGCCTCCTTATTAGAGTTACATATTCGGTTCTTGTCAGCTCGGGCTGATTCATGCCCTCGTTATGTGATGTAGGCCCCCCTTATCTCTATTTCTCGGGGCTCTGTGTGTGGAGTTATAATGGTTTGTTATAGTTATCTTGTATCCAAGGCATTCCTGGCAGTGGGCCTCACAGGGTTATTGCTCGGTCAGCCTCAGTCAATAGTTCACAGCTTGACTACCTGATTTCCCATCATGCCTGGGCAGCCATTTTATATGTGGCCACTTTAAACTTATATGAGTTTAGATATATTCAGCAGGTGCCTAATGCCTACAACAGCAATTACTTTACTGCACCTTTCCTCAACCCAAAATCAAACTTGTATTTTTAAGTTTCCCCATTTAAAAACACACTCTTAAACTAACCTCACACCACCTCTGGAATAAAATAGTCATAAAATTACCCATTAATCCTGTTCTACTACTGCTCTTGCATAGCACTTTCACTCTTGTATTCTATATATATATATATTTGATGGAGCAAATTAGCTGGCCTGGCATTTTTATTGTACACGGAGATACACAAAAGATTAAAAACACCACTGTATTCTGGGGAGGGTGAGAGAGGAGGAAGATTGATTCTGATTTAACATGAATTTTCATCAAAAATGAAATTACTGGATCATAAGTTAAACATTAACCACAATCTTTTATATATATATATATATATATTTAAAAATAATATATAGATTAGGTTGTGAAGACATTTGAAAGTAGCTGCTAGGAGGACCAGTGTAATGTATGTTCTTGCAACAATCCCACAGCAATCAATTAGTGTACAATTGAGATCTAAATCCAATCTCTCACCCTCTGGGATGGGAAAACCATCCACTTCTACTCAATTTCTATGTTTAAAAACATTACAACAGGTGAATGTACAATTTACAAAACCCGATAACATTATTTTAAACACATTCTTAAACTACTCTCACACCACCTTTGCATCATCATCATCATCATCATCGGCAGTCCCTTGGAATCGAGGAAGACTTGCTTCCACTCCCAAGACGAGTTCTTAGGTGGCTGAACAGTCCGATACAAGAACCACAGTCTCTGTCACAAGTGGGACAGATAGTTGTTGAGGGAAGGGGTGGGTGGGATTGGTTTGCCGCACGCTCTTTCTGCAGCCTGCGCTTGATTTTTGTATGCTTGAGGCGACGAGACTAGAGGTGCTCAGCACCCTCCCGGATGCACTTCCTCCACTTAGGGCGGTCTTTGGCCAGGGAGTCCCAGGTGTCAGTGGAGATGTTACACTTTATCATGGAGGCTTTGAGGGTGTCCTTGTAACATTTCCGCTGCCCACCTTTGGCTCGTTTGCCGTGAAGGAGTTCAGAGTAGAGCGCTTGCTTTGGGAGTCTAGTGTCTGGCATGAGAACTATGTGGCCTGCCCAGCAGAGCTGATCAAGTGTGGTCAGTGCTTCAATGCTGGGGATGTTGGCCTGGTCGAGGACGCTAACATTGGTGCGTCTGTCCTCCCAGGGGATTTGTAGGATCTTGAGGAGACATCGTTGGTGGTATTTCTCCAGCAACTTGAGGTATCTACTATACATGGTCCATGTTTCTGAGCCATATAAGAGGGTGGGTATTACTACAGCCCTGTAGACCATGAGCTTGGTGACAGTTTTGAGGGCCTGGTCTTCAAACACTTTTTTCCTCAGGCAGCCGAAGGGTGTACTGGCGCACTGGAGGCGGTGTTGGATCTCGTCGTCAATGCCTGCTCTTGTTGATAGGAGGCTCCCGAGATAAGGGAAGTGGTCCACGTTGTCCAGGGACGCGCCGTGGAGCTTCATGACTGGGAGGCAGTGCTGTGCGGTGAGGACAGGTTTGTGAAGGACCTTTATCTTACTGATGTTTAGCGTAAGGCCCATGCTTTCGTACACCTCAGTAAATACGCCGACTATGTCCTGGAGTTCAGCCTCTAATTGCGCAGACGTAGGCGTCGGCCGCGTACTGTAGCTCGATGACAGAGGTTGGGGTGGTCTTGGACCTGGCCTGAAGACGGCGAAGGTTGAACAGGTTCCCACTAGTTATTAGGGAAAGTGTTAAATCCAAGAAAGAGGCATATAAATTGGCCAGAAAAAGCAGAAACCGGAGGACTGGGAGAAATTTAGAATTCAGCAGAGGAGGACTAAGGGTTTAATTAGGAGGGGGAAAATAGTGTATGAGAGTAAGCTTGCAGGGAACATCAAAACTGACTGCAAAAACTTCTATAGATATGTGAAGAGAAAAAAATTAGTGAAGACTAATGTAGGTCCCTTGCAGTCAGAATCAGGTAAATTCATAATGGAGAACAAGGAAATGGCAGACCAATTGAACAAATACTTTGGTTCTGCCTTCACCAAGGAAGACACGAATAACCTCCCGAAAATACTAGTGGACCGGGGGTCTAGCGAGAAGGGGGAACGGAGGGAAATCCTTATCAGTCAGGAAATGGTGTTAGGGAAATTGAAGGGACTGAAGGCCGATAGATCCCCAGGGCCAGATAGTCTGCATTCCAGAGTACTTAAGGAAGTGGCCCTAGAAATAGTAGATACATTGGTGGTCATTTTCCAACATTCCATGGACTCTGGTTCAGTTCCTATGGATTGGAGGGTAGCTAATGTAATCCCACTTTTTAAAAAAGGAGGGAGAGAGAAAACAGGGAATTATAGACCAGTTAGCTTGGCATCGTGGTGGGGAAAATACTGGAATCAATTATTAAAGATGTAATAGTAGCGCATTTGGAAAGCAGTGACAGGATTGGTCCAAGTCAGCATGGATTTATGAAAGGGAAATCATGCTTGACAAATCTTCTAGAGTTTTTTGAGGATGTAACTAGTAGAGTGGATAAGGGAGAACCAGTGGTGTATTTGGACTTTCAAAAGGCTTTTGACAAGGTCTCACACAAAAGATTAGTGTGCAAAATTAAGGCACATGGGATTGGGGTGTAATGTATTGACGTGGATAGAGAACTGGTTGGCAGACAGGAAGCAAAGAGTGGGAATAAACAGGTCCTTTTCAGAATGGCAGGCAGTGACTAGTGGGGTGCCGCAGAGTTCAGTGCTGGGACCCCAGCTATTTACAATATACATTAATGACTTAGACAAAGGAATTGAATGTAGTATCTCCAAATTTGCAGATGACACTAAGCTGGGTGGCAGTGCGAGCTGCGAGGAGGATGCTAGGAGGTTGCAGGGTGACTTGGACAGGTTAGGTGAATGGGCAAATGCATGGCAGATGCAGTATAATGTGGACAAGTGTGAGGTTATCCACTTTGGTGGCAAAAACAGGAAGGCAGATTATTATCTGAATGGTGACAGATTAGTAAAAAGGGGAGGTGCAACGAGACCTGGGTGTTATGGTACATCAGTCATTGAAGGTAGGCATGCAGGTACAGCAGGCAGTAAAGAAAGCAAATGGCATGCTGGCTTTCATAGCGAGGGGATTTGAGTATAGGAGCAGGGAGGTCTTACTACAGTTGTACAGGGCCTTGGTGAGACCACACCTTGAGTATTGTATGCAGTTTTGGTCTCCTAATCTGAGGAAGGACATTCTTGCTATTGAGAGAGTGCAGCGAAGGTTCACCAAATTGATTCCCGGGATGGCAGGACTGACATATGAAGAAAGACTGGATCGATTAGGCTTATATTCACTGGAATTTAGAAGAATAATGAGAGGGGACCTCATAGAAACATATAAAATTCTGACGGGATTGGACAGGTTAGATGCAGGAAGAACGTTCCCGATATTGGGGAAGTCCAGAACCAGGATCAATGTCTAAGGATAAGGGGCAAGCCATTTAGGACTGAGATGAGGGGAAACTTCTTCACTCAGAGTTGTTAACCTGTGGAATTCTCTACCACATAAAGTTGTTGAGGCCAGTTCGTTAGATATATTCAAAAGGGAGTTAGATGTGGCCCATATGGCTAAAGGGATCAAGGGGTATGGAGAGAAAGCAGGAATGGGGTCCTGAAGTTGCATGATCAGCCATGATCATATTGAATGATGGTGCAGGCTCGAAGGGCCGAATGACCTACTCCTGCACCTGTTTTCTATGTTCAATAGTTTAGTTCCACTCCAGCGGGGAGCTTGTTAACTGTGAGATGGAGCATGGCAGCGAGGAAGATTAAGAGGGTTGGGGCGATGACGCAGCCCTGCTTGACCCCGTCCGGACGTGGATTGGGTCTGTGATGGATCCATTGGTAAGGATCATAACCTGCAAGTCGTCGTGGAGCAGGCGGAGCATGGTGACGTACCTTTGGGGGCATCCGAAACGAAGGAGGACGCTGGGAAAGTCGTTGCAAGAGTCCTCCTCAACTGTCTTCTCCCTGTGGCCGAGGAACTCCTCCCGGAGTCACAGTGCAGATTTCGGCCCCTACGGGGCACAACAGACATGATTTTTGCAGGAAAAAAGCAGGGAATAGCGCCAGCCCTTATACATGGCCTTCTTCAACCTTACAAAGGCCTTTGACACTGTCAACTGTGAGGGTCTATGGAGCGTCCTCCTCCGTTTCGGATGCCACCACCTTTGCAATGCAATGTTTATAGCACAATTATAATTGTCACTTTAGCATAATTTGACAGTCTAATAATTGAATAATATATCTGATGTGCTTAGCGAGTATCCTCTACCAATTCTCATGTTCAAATAGGACTAGGTTAGACATTGTATTAGAAACTTTGTAAAGTTGCTATATTCAATAACTTATGAGCTATTATATTCAAGTTATCAAGTAACATAGTGTCTCAGGTCAGAATTATGGGCCCCAAGTTTCCACACGATAAAAAAACGGGCGCCCCTCCGAGCTGGGCGCCCGTTTTTCACGCCGAAAAAAAAACGTGCGATTCTGGAGCGCCCTGCAGCTCCATGTCTGCTTGGCGCGGCGCCCAGAGGGGCGGAGCCTACCACTCGCGCCGATTTTGTAAGTGGGAGGGGGTGGGTACCATTTAAATTAGTTTTTTTCCTGCCGGCAACACTGCGCGTGCGCATTGGAGCGTTCGCGCACGCGCAGTGTGAAGGAAACATTGGCACTCGGCCATTTTTGTAGTTCTTTGTAGCTGTTTAATTTTTGAACATTTTTTAATAAAAGCACATTGCCATCAGCACATCAGCACTGAGGCTTCTTGCAGCAGTGAGAAGGCTGCAGGAAGCCTCAAAGTTGAGGCAGTCGTTTCCCGACGGCCTCCCCCCCCTCTGCCGTCGGGAAATGGCTGCTCAACTTGAGGCTTCCTGCAGCCTTCTCACTGTCTCCTTCCTTCCTCCCCCCCCGCCCGCCGTCTGGAACGGCTTCCTCCCCCCGCCCCCGCTGCATTCGTTCGGTCGGTCGGGCCCACACTCCCTCCCCCCTCCCCCCGCCGTCTGGAACGGCTTCCTCCCCCCGCCCCCGCCACGGGAACGAACGGCTGCCTCAACTTGTGAGGCTGACTGCAGCATTCTCCCTGGCTGAAGCACTTTCACACAGGTAGGAAGATAGTTTATTTAATCTTTTCTTTGCTTATAAATTTTTATTCAGGTTGGATTTATTTGTATAATATTTGTATAAGTATAAATAAGGATTTATTATAGAATTTAATTACTTCCCTTCCCCCCCCCCCCTCCCGTTCTGGACGCCTAATTTGTAACCTGCGCCTGATTTTTTAATGTGTAGACAAGGTTTTTTCAGTTCTACAAAAATCTTCACTTGCTCCATTCTAAGTTCGTTTGGAGTATGCTTTCACTGTGGAAACTTTGAAATCAGGCATCAGTGGCTGGACACGCCCCCTTTTGAAGAAAAAATTCCGTTCCAAAGTGAAACTGTTCTAACTGACTAGAACTGCAGAAAAAAAAAAGTGTGGAGAATTGCGATTTCTAAGATAGTCCGTTCTCCACCAGTTGCTCCTAAAAATCAGGCGCAAATCATGTGGAAACTTGGGCCCATGGTGTTTAATTTGCTAAAAGCAGAGAGTTTCAAACATCCGTCGATTCATCTCATCACTTTTAAAAGAATCGCCTTTACTGAGCTTTGGTTTTTGCCGAATGAACAAAATTAGAACATGTATTCTTGCTTACGTATTTCCAGTTGCATAAATAACTTGAAGACATCATGCCGGTGTCATCGATGTGAATTCCAGGATTTGCACATGGAATTGGTAGACTCTTCACAAAACATTTTGGTGGATTCAGGGGGTGTGCTTTATGCAACCAGATGCTTATTGGAACATTATAAATTAGGCCTGAATATAAACACATTTGCATATTGTTAAAAAAAAGTAAAACTTGAGATCCATGCCTGAGGGTTTCTACTTTATTTCATTGCCACTAAACTTAAAGGTTTTTAAAAACTTACATAAAACATTTGTTGTCCATTCCTTCTTGTTTATTCAACATGACCCATAGAGGAGCCACAAAACATAAGACTTGGAGGTTAATATTGGGTACGGTACCATAGCGGTTGTGTTACTGGACTAGTAATCCAGAGGCCTGGACCAATAATTTAGAGACGAGAGTTCAAAATCCCACCATCGCAGCTGAGGAATTTAAATTCAATTAAATAAATCTGGAATAAAATGCGAGTATCAGTAATGGTGACCATGAAACTGCCGGATTGTTGCAAGAACCCATCTGGTTCACTAATGTCCTTTAGGGAAGGAAATCTCCCTGATTACCTGGTCTGGCCTATATGTGACTCAGACCCACAGCAACGTGGTTGACTCTTAACTCTCCTCTGAAATGGCCTAGCAAGCCACTCAGTTGTATTCAAGAAAGATGACTCACCACCACCAGGGATGGACAATAAATGCTGGCCTTACCGGCAACATCCACATCCCAAATAGATTTTTTTTTAAAAATTAATAGACTGTTCTTGAATTGCTAATCTAGGGGGAAGGAACTGGGTGGTACAGCGGGTTAGATATTAACCTTTCAACAGCAGTACCTGGGTTTGAATCCTGGCCAGATGAGTTGCGATAGAAATGTCTCCCCAGACTGATGTCTGTACAGGACATTTCACAATTTGTCTTATACTTTTATGAAGTGCCTTGGTACATTTTCCTACATTAAACATGGTACATAAATTCAAGTTTTGTTATTGTTGAAATGAGTTTTGGGAATCTTAATCCAATTCCTAGTGGCACAAACACAAAACTGCCCAAATAAAGAGATAATTGGCACGAAATACATTAGCAATCTCACTTAATGGGACTGGTTTGCGGAGTCGATAGCTGAGCTTAGCGTGTTTGACCTTCACACTGAATACCCAAAACTGAGTGTTCCGTTCTCCACCAATAACAAAAGAAATTATACAGAAACTATTAAGTAACTTTGTCAGCTTACTTCAATTGCACTGTAAGGAGTTAGCAATCAACTACACAATTAAAGGCTGTCATTTATAGATTACCTCACAGCATATTGCTCTGGAGAAATTCCTCACCATCTCAATTTAATTACTGTTGAATATTAATGGTGAAAAAGGGAAACTTCTGAGAAAATAACTGGAGTAAGCTTCAACAACTCTTGGCCACCAACGCCCCTCTGGCACCTCCTTCCCCTTCACTTCCCTTTGACCCCATCCCTTCTTCCCATCTCACCCCATTTTAACTATCCCCTGACTTTCCCCTCTGACCCCGGACGCAGTCCTCAGCAAAGGCCTGAGCTTCAGCCCCTTACGCCCCCACCTCAAATGAATTTCGTGCTTGGTACGATGCTGAGCTCTTTTTCTGCCGCCTTTGCTTCCGTGCCCACTTCTTCGGCCAGGAGTCTGCTCCCACGCAGCTGATCCTTTCTCCCATTTTCAGAATTCTCGCTCTACCCGGTCTTACCCTCTCTAGATCTT
Organism: Pristiophorus japonicus; assembly: GCF_044704955.1. NCBI lineage: Eukaryota > Metazoa > Chordata > Chondrichthyes > Pristiophoridae > Pristiophorus > Pristiophorus japonicus. Next base: position 449,817,387 of record NC_091977.1, on the reverse strand, counting down.
TTCATTGGGAACGGCTGACAGGACATCGGCCATCCCAATTTCTCTGCTCCCCTCACTCACCCCAACCTATCTCCCTCCCTCTGAACTTGCAGCACTCCACTCTCAGATCCAACCCCAACATTGTCACTAAACCTGCTGACAAGGGTGGCGCTGTTCGTGTTTGGCGGACCGACCTCGACCTTGCAGAGGCTGATCGCCAACTCTGACACCTCCTCCTACTTCCCCCTGAACTATGATCCCACTACAGAACATCAAACCATAATTTACCAGACTGTTCAGCCATGAACTCATTGAATGGCGGTGCAGGCTCGAAGGGCCGAATGGCCTACTCCTGCACCTATTTTCTATGTTTCTATGTCACTGACCTCATCTCCTCTGGAGATCTTCCCTCCATAGCCACCAACCTTATAGTTTCCCAACCCCTTCCCAAGATCCACAAACAGGACTGCCCCGATAGACCCAGCGTTTTAGGCTGTACTTGCCTCACGAAACTCATTTCTTCCCACCTCGACTCCATTTTTTTCTCCCCTTGTCCAGTCTCTTCTCACCACATCAAACGCCCTCCGCCACTTTAACAGTATCCAGTTTTCTGGCCGCAACCATCTCCTTTTCACTATGGAAGTCTATTGGCAAACAGTGACTAGTGGGGTGCCGCAGGGATCAGTGTTAGGTCCTCAACTATTTACAATCTATATTAATAGTTTGGATGAAGGGACCGAGTGTAATGTAGCCAAGTTTGCTGATGATACAAAGATGGGTGGTAAAGCAAAATGTGAGGACACAAAAAATCTGTAGAGGGATATAGACAGGCTAAGTGAGTGGGCAAAAATTTGGCAGATGGGAGTATAATGCGGGAAAATGTGAGGTTATCCACTTTGGCAGAAAAAATAGAAAAGCAAATTACAATTCAATGGAGAAAAATTGCAAAATGTTGCAGTACAGAGGGACCTGGGGGTCCTTGTGCATGAAACACAAAAAGTTATAGGCAGTTATAGCAAGTAATCAGGAAGGCAAATGGAATGTTTGCTTTTTACTCTATCCCTCTTGCAATAAAGGCTAAGAAATCCTGCTACAACTGTACAGGTATTGGTAAGGCCACACCTAAAGTACTGTGTACCGTTTTGGTCTCCGTATTTAAGGAAGTATATTGCATTGGAGGCTGTTCAGAGAAGGTTGATTCCGGAGATGAGTGGGTTGACTTATGAAGATAGGTTGAGTAGGTTGGGCCTATACACATTGGAGTTCAGAAGAATGAGAGGTGATCTTATCAAAACATATAAGATAATGAGGGGGCTTGACAAGGTGGATGCAGAGAGGATATTTCCACTCATAGGGGAAATTAAAACTAGGGGACATAGTCTTAGAATAAGGGGCCGTCCATTTAAAACTGAGATGAGGAGGGATTTATTCTCTCAGAGGGTTGTAAATCTATGGAATTCTCTGCCCCAGAGAGCTTTGGAGGCTGGGTCATTGAATATATTTAAGATGGAGATAGACAGATTTTTGAGCGATAAGGGAGTAAAGAGTTATGGGGAGCGGGCAGGGAAGTGGAACTGAGTCCATGATCAGATCAGCCATGATATTATTGACTGGCAGAGCAGGCTCGATGGGCCAAATGGCCTAATCCTGCTCCTATTTCTTATGTTCTTATGTAATCCCTCTACACTTCCATTCCCCACCAGGATGGCCTGAGGGCGTTCCGCTTCTTCCTTGAGCAGAGGCCCAACCATCCTCCCTCCTCCCGGCTGAACTTGTTCTTACATTGAACAACTTCTCCTTTGACTCCACTCACTTCCTCCAAATTAAAAGTGTTGCTATGGGAACCCACATGGGTCCGAGCTATGCCTGCCTTTTCGTGGCATATGTGGAACATTTTGTTCCAGTCCTACTCGGGTCCCCTCCCTCACCTCTTTTTCCGGTACATTGATGACTGAATCGGTGCTGTTTCCTGCTCTCGCCCTGAACTAGAAAATTTCATTCATTTTGCATCCAATTTCCACCCTTCCCTCACCTTCACATGGTCCAACTCCGACTCTTCTTTTCCTTGAATTCTCCGTCTCCATTTCTGGGGATAGACTATTGACAAACATTCACTATAAGCCCACTGACTCCCACAGCTAACTGGACTACACTTCCTCCCACCCCGCATTCTGTAAGGACTCCATTCCATTCTCCCAGTTTCTCCGTCTCCATCGCATGTGTCATGAAGGCACTCCCACATCACCCAGGAGCATTTGTAAACCGCAAGGGCTTCCACTCCCTCAATGTATAGCTCGTCTGAAACCATAAAAAGATCATATATGTTTGTGCCAGATTCCCTGGCAGCTGTCATGACTCTGTTATGCTGCTAGTCCACCCTCCCTCAGCTCTTACCACCTCCAAACAGACTTGCTGGCTGGCTGCTTGAAGACAAGGACTATCCACTGAAGATATGGCTCATGACACCCTTGAGGATGCCAAGTACTGAAGCTGAGGAGCGTTATAATGATAGTCACATGTCCACCAGATGTGGCATAGAGCAAATAATAGACATACTGAAGATGCGCTTCGGATGCCTTGACAGATCTGGAGCAGCCCTTCAGTACGGGCCAGTCAGGGTCTCCAGAATCGTCATATACTGTGCTCTGCACAACATAGTGCAGCAGCCAAGATTAGAGCTGCAGGAGGAGCATGGCGCAAAGCACACAGCCTCTTCAGAGGATGAGCAGGTGGCACACCAGCAGCAGCGCACGTTACTGTCCGGGATAGCCTCATCACGGCCAGGTTTACTTATGGCTGCCACATGCTATACTAAGTTCCCCCCAACACCACCATAAAGCATCCCTACAATGAACAAGCCATTGCTCTCACCCAAACCCCCAGTGATCAAGGTTAATTAATGTCTCACCATTCACTCCAAGTGAAAAAGCCACTTCCGAGATAGCAGGCAAAAATGGACAAGACCAGAAAGTGGTGCAAATAAATACATTTATCTGTGTCATCAAAAGAACTGAAACTTAACAATGACATTTTTTGATACACCCCTGTACATACCTGTGTGCATCTACTTTTGCATCTTTTTTCTTTTCCGAGTGCTTCTACGAGGTGCAATCCCTTAAACTTCAGCAGAGGCAACCTGTTCACTTCCCTGCTGCGACTGGTTAGTCACTTTTGGCGGACGTCCTCTGGATTTTGGAGCCTGTGATGGCCTGCCAAATTCTGCTGCTCCTGCAAGTGTAGGGGCAGACACGGCCATCGCGATCCGAGGAAGCATGTGGGCTCTGACTGAGGGTGAGGCAATGGGGGAGAAGTGGGAGAGTTTTGAGAAGAGCTCCCACTTCCATGACCCCTCTCACCATCATCCCTCTCATGGGCCACCCGCACTTCCCTGCTAGCAAGGAGCTGGAGAGCACTTTGCTGCACAGCAGTGAGGCAATGAATGCCCAAGTCTACGTTAAAATCCCTCCTAGAGATAAGGTCTATGAGCATCTGCCATCTGTGGTCCACAGCTAGCATGTGATCCTGTGAATGGATACGTACGCGAAGGAAAATAATTTGCAGGGCTACGAAGAAAGGACGGGGGAGATTAGCTGAAGTGCTCTTACAGTGAGCCAACACGGGCTCAACTGGCCGAATGGCCTCCTTCTGTACTGTAACCATTCTATGCAGTTGGCCATCCTTTCCATGGAACAGTACACAAGAACATAAGAAATAGGAACAGGAGTAGGCCATACGACCCCTTGAGCCTGCTCCGCCATTCAATAAGATCATGGCTGATCTGATCATGGACTCAGCTCCACTTCCCCATCCGCTCCCCATAACCCCTTATCCCCTTATAGTTTAAGAAACTGTCTAGTTCTGTCTTAAATTTATTCAATGTGCCAGCTTCCACAGCTCTGAGGCAGTGAATTCCACAGATTTACAACCCTCAGAATAAATTTCTCCTTATCTGTTTTAAATGAGCGGCCCCTTATTCCAAGATCGTGCCTCTAGTTCTAGTCTCCCTCATCAGTGGAAACATCCTCTCTGCATCCACCTCGTCAAGCCCCCTCATAATCTTATACGTTTCGATAAGATCATCTCTCATTCTTCTGAATTCCAATGAGTAGAGGCCCAACCTACTCAACCTTTCCTCATAAGTCAACCCCCTCATCGCCGGAATCAACCTAGTGAACCTTCTCTGAACTGCCTCCAAAGCCTTTCATAAATATGGAAACCAAAACTGCATGCAGTATTCCAGGTGTGGCCTTACCAATACCTTGTATAGCTGTACTAAGGCTTCCTTGCTTTTATACTCCATCCCCTTTGCAATAAAGGCCAAGATACCATTGGCCTTCCTGATCACTTGCTGTACCTGCATACTATCCTTTTGTGTTTCTTGCATACAATACCCCTAGGTCCCGGTGTACTGTGGCATTTTGCAATCTTTCTCCATTTCAATAATAACTTGCTCTTTGATTTTTTTTTTCTGCCAAAGTGCATGACCTCACACTTTCTGACATTATACCCCCATCTGTCAAATTTTTTGCCCACTCACTTAGCCTGTCTATGCCTTTTTGCAGATTTTGTGTGTCCTCCTCACATTTTTCTTTTCCTCCCATCTTTGTATCGTCAGCAAACTTGGCTACATTACACTCAGTCCCTTCTTCCAAGTCGTTAATATAGATTGTAAATAGTTGAGGCCCCAGCACTGATCCCTGCGGCACCCCACTAGTTACTGGTTGCCAACCAGAGAATGAACCATTTATCCCGACTCTCTGTTCTTTAGCCAATCCGCTATCCATGCTACCCCCAACCCCGTGAACTTTTATCTTGTGCAGTAACCTTTTATCTGGCACCTTGTAAAATGCCTTCTGGAAGTCCAAATACACCACATCCACTGGTTCCCCTTTATCCAGCCTGTTCATTACATCCTCAAAGAACTCCAGCAAATTTGTCAAACATGACTTCCCCTTCATAAATCTATGCTGACCCTGACCGAATTTTGCTTTTCCAAATGTCCTGCTACTGCTTTTTTTAATAATGGACTCCAACATTTTCCCAACCACAGATGTTAGGTTAACTGCTCTATAGTTTCCTCCTTTTTGTCTGCCTCCTTTTTTTAAATAGTGGCGTTACATTTGCAGTTTTCCAATCTGCTGAGACCTCCCCAGAATCCAGGAAATTTTGGTAAATTACAACCAATGCATCCACAATCCCTGCCACTACTTCTCTTCAGACCCTTGGATGTAAGCCATAAGGTCTAGGGAATTTATCTGCCTTTAGTCCCATTATCGTACTGAGTACCACCTCCTTATTGATTGTGATTGTGTTAAGTTCCTCCCGCCCTATAGGCCCTAGACTATCCAGTCAGAATATTGTTAGTGTCCTCTACCGTAAAGACTGATACAAAATATTTGTTCAGAGTTTCTGCCATCGCCATGTTCCCCATTACTAATTCCCCGGTCTCGTCCTCTAAGAGACCAACATTTACTTTAGCCACCTTTTTCCTTTTTATATACCTATAGAAACTCTTGCTATCTGTTTTTATATTTTGCACTAGTTTACTTTCATAGTCTATCTTCCCTTAATCATTTTTTTTTAGTTGTTCTTTGCTGGCTTTTAAAAGCTTCCCAGTCTTCTATCCTCCCACTAGTTTTGGCCACTTTGTATGCCCTTGTTTTTAATTGGATACCGTCCTTTATTTCTTTAGTTAGCCACGGATGGCTATCTTTTCTCTTACACCCTTTCCTCCTCACTGGAATATATTTTTCTTGAGAGTTGTGAAATATTTCCTTAAATGTACATTATCGCCATTGCCTGCGACAGTGATACTCATGTTTGAGATGTACTCTTCCATTCTCTGCACATTTGCAGACATCGCGGCTGCAAGAGCTGCCATAGCCTCATGCAATTGTTGTTACTTCACCAAGCTCACCCTCTTTCTCGATGGCCCCCAAGGCTCAGTGTCTGCATGTAGCTCAGCAGAGCTTGTTGTGTCCTGCGCCCTTCGGCAAGAAGTCTCCATTGTTGTCCCCATCAACACCATCTGCACTTGCTCACTTGTGAAGTGTGATATATCAGGTGATAACACTACTTTATCTCGCACAGGACCAACTGAGGTGTGCATATCTGCGCTGGTACTGGGTGCGCTTGGGGTCTGTTGATGGTGCGCCCTCAGAGGCTGGCGAGTCCTCAGAGGAGTCGTCTTCCTCCTCCGGCTGGACACAGAGTTGGGGAGGGGGGGGGGGGTGGGTGCACTTCATGGACCTGTGGGAGAGCACAAAGATGAATTGGTAGTGCTTTAATAACAATGGGTAATGTTACCATTATGCACATGATGACATTTCACTGGCTGCTGAATCAGTCACCATGAGTGCTCCCTGCATGCTCTCACATCCATGCATATTCTGGTGGAGGCAGTATCAGAAAATTGGAGTGCAGCCCTCTGCTTTTGAGTAGCCATCATTTATAGTTTGGAACAGTACTCAGACTGTTCTATTTTGCCTTCAACACTCAAGCAACCTTCAAATGAGTGGAGTGCAAGGCTGCTTTAAATATCAGCGCTGGAAACAAGTCATCGAATACGTAATCAGACCCACTCCATTTAATTGGGCCGGAACATCCGTATGACTGCTTTAAGTGGAGCAATTAAGTTAGTCACCCTGAAAAATACGCTGAGTTGCGCGGCCAGCACACATCTGACCCCACAGTAAAGGTTCTGTCCCAGCAGTTCACCAGGAGACATAGTCCAGTTCTGCTGAAGTAAAATCCAACTTCAACATCAGCAGTGATTCTCAGATAAAGTTCCCCAAGACTGGAAAAGCACATTCACCAAGGGAAGCCCTAAGTTAACTGTTAGTCCAATTGCCATCTAATACAGATCTAACACTCTAATGTAGCTACCATATTATGTTATCTCACCTTTGCATGGTACAGGAATAGTACCATTCAAATTAACCAGTTTTTTTTCAACTCCAGTTCCATTATCTGGAAGAAAAAGGAAAATATATTTTCATAAAGTGGATTTCAGAAATAGATCAATCTACCTGGACTTGCGGCCTATTCCGGAGTCCTCCCCGCCCGAATGGAAGCCAAATCCGTCAATCAGGCCGATTTCCAGGTTGGGAACCGGTCAAGGACAAAAGATGCACGCTAACCCGGACATCCCGTTCAAAATGCCACGCCTCCGCTTACATAGAAACATAGAAAATAGGTGCAGGAGTAGGCCATTCGGCCTTGCGAGCCTGCACCACCATTCAATAAGATCATGGCTGATCATTCACCTCAGTACCCCTTTCCTGCTTTCTCTCCATACCCATTGATCCTTTTAGTTGTAAGGGCCATATCCAACTCCCTCTTGAATATATCTAACGAACTAGCATCAACAACTCTCTGCGGAGGAGAATTCCACAGGTTAACAACTCAGTGAAGAAGTTTCCCCTCATCTCGGTCCTAAATGGTTTACCCCTTATCCTTAGACTGTGACCCCTGGTTCTGGACTTCCCCAACATCAGGAACATTCTTCCTGCATCTAACCTGTCCCGTCCCGTCATAATTTTATATATGTTTCTATGAGATCCCCCCTCATTCTTCTAAACTCCAATGAATACAGGCCAAGTCGATCCAGTCTCTCCTCATATGTCAGTCCTGCCATCCCGGGAATCAGTCTGGCAAACCTTCGCTGCACTCCCTCAATAACAAGAACGTCCTTCCTCAGATTAGGAGAACAAAACTCAACACAATATTCCAGGTGAGGCTTCACCAAGGCCCTATACAACTGCATTAAGACCTCTCTGCTCCTATACTCAAATCCCCTAGCTATGAAGGCCAACATGCCATTTGCCTGCTTCACCGCCTGCTGTACCCGCATGCCAACTTTCAATGACTGATGTACCATGACACCCAGGTCTCGTTGCACCTCCCCTTTTCCTAATCTGCCGCCATTCAGATAATATTCTGCCTTCATGTTTTTGCCATCAAAGTGGATAACTTCACATTTATCCACATTATACTGCATCTACCATGCATTTGCCCACTAACCTGTCCAAGTCACCCTGCAGCCTCTTAGCATCCTCCTCACAGCTCACACCGCCACCCAGCTTAGTGTCATCTGCAAACTTGGAGATATTACGCTCAATTCCTTCATCTAAATCATTGATGTATATTGTAAACAGCTGGGGTCCCAGCACCGAGCCCTGCGGCACCCCACAGGTCACTACCTGCCAGCATGAGAAGGAGCCGTTTATCCCTACTCTCTGCTTCCTGTCTGCCAACCAGTTCTCTATCCACATCAATACATTACCCCCAATACATAACCCACCAGTTAATGTCCAGGCCATATAGTCTAATATTAGAGAATTATATATAACAATGTTTGAGGCTACACTGTTTTATCCCTTGTAACATGGAATTTATCAGGTCCACTAATTTATGATTACAACTGTCAAACTGCATTTTCATTAAAGAATACTGTGAGTGTGTTCGTGGTATTTTCAGACTCAAATGTTGTGATTGAGTAAATATGTACACAATGTGCAGTTTGATAAGGAGAGGATTATATCATGTAATGGAGCTTGCAATGGTTTATTTACATTTGGGCTCAATTTTTTGAATGCTCTGCTTGCCAGCCTCTGCCTCAAAAGCTTCAACTCACTCAAAACAGTGTAGCTTGCATCTTTACCCATAGTTCTGCACTCGTATTAACACTGTCCTTTCCAAGGTTTGCTGGCACCCTATGCCAGGTTGATTAGCAAGTTGACTCATCTTACATGTCCTCATTCCCACCCTACCTTCGTCTTTAGTGATCTCCTCCTGCCGTACACACACTTATACTTCATTTCTCCATACTTAATGTGCTACTCCTCCACCAGTGCCTACTCATTCAGCCATTAGGCTCTTGCACTCTGAAACACTCTGCCCAGTTTCCTCCACCTTATCACCATCCTCCCTGCTTTCAAAACCTCAAAACTCACTTCTACTATCTATTTAATTCCCCTCAAAATCTCCCCTTTCCCTTTGAAAATAAAATGAAAGACTTGCATTGATATAGTGTCCTCAGGCTGGCCCAAAGCACTTTACAGCCAATAAAGTACTTTTTGAAGTTTAATCATTGTTGTAACGTAGGAAAGAAAATTTGTGCACAGCAAAGTCCCACAAGCAGCAATGTGATAATGACCAGTGATGTCTTTCTGCAACTGAGGAGTGCTACTGAAATGCAAGTTGTTGTTTTTGCCTCACCATACAGTATTGTATTTTCTTTTTAAACTCTCTAAAATTTGCACTTGGGGGGGAAAAAAAACACTGGTATTTTACACTAATGTTTTGCAGGGACATCTTTTGGAAGTAATACATATGGAGTTATGCATTTTAATCATGTATAGAACAATTAAATGTAATTAATCCATCTCTATGTAAACAGTAAACCATTACTTACAATAAAAGTCAAAACACACAGAGAGGTCTCTGTACATTGCATGTACATTGTTAAGCTCTTTCACAACCTCTGCTGGGAAACGATATGCACACTGTGAAAGAAAGAGAGAGAGAGATCATTTGCAACATTGCATATCATTACAAGGTCAAAACATTATTTCCTCTTGCGGTTTAATTTATCATTCCTAAATATTTCTATGTTTCTGTGTCTATATTTGAAAATCTACAAAAACAAACCTTATATTGTACATAAAGTAAAATTTCATTCCAGAAGTTTTTTTTTAAAATGGTGCTGGGAAATGCAGCAGGTAAGGATGCTGCTCTTTGTCTTCTAGGAGGTGATGCTGAAATAACCCAGACTAATGAGAGAAGTTTCCTCTCCCAGCTTCAAGGATCTTTTGCGAATGATATGAATAGCCTCAACCTCATTCCTAATGCACATCAGGCCCCAACAGAGAAAAAAGAAAATAGGTGCAGGAGCAGGTCATTCAGCCTTTCGAGCCTGCACCACCATTCAATATATTCATGGCTGATCATGCAACTTTAGTACCCCACTCCTGCCTTCTCTCCATACCCTCTGATCCTTTTAGCGTAAGGGATACATCTAACTCCCTTTTTGAACTGGACTCAACAACTTTCTGTGGTAGAAAATTCCATAGGTTCACAATTCTCTGCGTGAAAAAGTTTCTCCTCATCTCGGTCCTATATGGCTTACCCCTTATCCTTAGACTGTGATCCCTGGTTCTGGACTTCCCCCACCATCGGGAACATTCTTCCTGCATCTAACCTGTCCAATCCCATCAGAATTTTATATGCTTCTATGAGATCCCCTCTCATTCTTCTAAATTCCAGTGAATACAAGCCTAGTCGATCCAGTCTTTCTTCATATGTCAGTCCTGCCATCCCGGGAATCAGTCTGGTGAACCTTCACTGCATTCTCTCAATAGCAAGAATGTCCTTCCTCAGATTAGGAGACCAAAATTGTACACAATATTCAAGGTGTGGCCTCACCAAGGCCCTGTACAACGCAGCAAGACCTCCCTGCTCCTATATTCAAATCCTTTTGCTATGAAGACCAACATGCCATTTGCTTTCTTTACCGCTTGCTGGATCTGCATGTCTACTTTCAATGACTGATGTACCATGACACCCAGGTCTCGTTGCACCTCCCCTTTTACTAATCTGTCACCATTCATAATAATCTGCTTTCCTGTTTTTGCCACAAAAGTGAATAACCTCACAATTATCCACATTATACTGCATCTGCCATGCATTTGCCCACTCACCTAACCTGTCCAAGTCACCCTGCAGCCTCTTAGCATCCTCTTCACAGCTCATACTGCCACCCAGCTTAGTGTCATCTGCAAACTTGGAGATATTACATTCAATTCCTTCGTCTAAATCATTTATATTGTTAATATCTGGGGTCCCAGCACTTAACCTCACGGTACCCCACTAGTCACTGCCTGCCATTCTAAAAAGGACCCGTTTATTCCCACTCTTTGCTTCCTGTCTGCCAACCAGTTCTCTATCCATGTCAATACAATACCCGCAATCCCATGTGCCTTAATTTTGAACACTAATCTCGTGTGGGACCTTGTCAAAAGCCTTTTTAAAGTCCAAATACACCACATCCACTGGTTTTCCCTTATCCACTATTAGTTACATCCTCAAAAAATTCTAGAAGATTTGTCAAGCATGATTTCCCTTTCATAAATCCATGCTGACCTAGACCGATCCTGTCACTGCTTTCCAAATGCGCTGCTATTACATCTTTAATAATTCATTCCAGCATTTTCCCCCTTACTGAGGTCAGGCTAACCGGTCTATAATTCCCTGTTTTCTCTCTCCCATCTTTTTTGAAAAGTGGGGTTACATTAGCTACCCTCCAATCCATAGGAACTGATCCAGAGTCCATGGAATGTTGGAAAATGACCACAAATGTATCTACTATTTCTAGGGTCACTTCCTTACGTACTCTGGGATGCAGACTATCAGGCCCTAGGGATTTATCGGCCTTCAATTTCCCCAACACCATTTCCTGACTAATAAGGATTTCCCTCAGTTCCTCCTTCTCGCTAGACCCTCGGTCCCCTAGTATTTTTGGGAGGTTATTTGTGTCTTCCTTAGGTGAAGACAGAACCAAAGTATTTGTTCAATTGGTCTGCCAATTGGTCATAAAACTGGTCATTATTGCAAATGGTATCTTTGAAGCGGTTAGTCACTTTTAGGAATCTATTTGGTGCCCAAGAACAGTTCCTTCTTTGATTGGTCTGTGGTAATCATATACATAAGAATGTAAGATATAGGAACAGGAGGAGGCCATACGGACCCTCGAGCCTGCTCCATCATTCAATATCATGGCTGATCTGATCATGGACTCAGCTCCACTTCCCCGTCCGCTCCCCATAACCCCTTATCGATTAAGAAACCGCCTATTTCTGTCTTGAATTTATTCAATTTCCCAGCTTTCAAAGCTCTCTGAGGCAGCAAATTCCACAGATTCACAACTCTCAGAAGAAATTTCTCCTCATCTTTGTTTTAAATGGGCGGCCCCTTATTCGAAGATCATGCCCTCCAGTTCGAGTCTACCCAAGCAGTGGAAACATCCTCTCTGCATCCACCCTGTCAAGCCCCCTCAATCTTATACGCCTTGATAAGATCACCTCTCATTCTTCTGAATTCCAATGAGTAGAGGCCCAACCTACTCAACCATTCCTCATAAGTCAGTCAACCACCTCATCCCCGGAATCAACCTAGTGAACCTTCACTGAACTGCCTCCAAAGCAACTTTATCCTTTCGGAAATATGGAAACCAAAACTGCACGCAGTATTCCAGGTGTGGCCTCACCAATACCTTACATAGCTGTCGTAAGACTTCCCTGCTTTTATACTCCATCCCCTTTGCAATAAAGGCCAAGATACCATTGGCCTTCCTGATCACTTGCTGTACCTGCATACTATCCTTTTGTGTTTCATGCAGAAGTACCCCCAGGTCCCGCTGTACTGCGGCACTTTGCAATCTTTCTCCATGTAATAATAACTTGCTCTTTGATTTTTTTCTGCCAAATGCATGACCTCACGCTTTCCAACATTATACTCCATCTGCCAAATTTTTGCTCACTCACTTAGCCTGTCTATGTCCTTTTGCAGATTTTTTGTGCCCTCCTCACTCATTGCTTTTCCTCCTATTTTTGTATAATCAGCAAACTTGGCTACGTTACACTCAGTCCCTTCTTCCAAGTCGTTAATATAGATTGTAAATAGTTGGGGTCTCAGCACTGATCCCTGTGGCACCACACTAGTTACTGGTTGCCAACCAGAGAATGAGCCATTTATCCCGACTCTGTTCCCTGTTAGCCAATCCTCTATCCATGCTAATATATTACCTTGTCAAATGCCTTCTGGAAGTCCAAATACACCACATCCATTGGTTCCCCTTTACCCGCCCTGTTCGTTACATCCTCAAAGAACTCCAGGATTCCATTACTTTTCCAGTAACATGATTGGGCTGTAGGAACCACAGGGGCAGGAACTTGCTGGATTTCTTTTTTTCTAAATATAGGCAGCCACTTTTCTTAGTCCTACTCCTAATCCAATCTGTACTGAGTAACAAAGTTTCCCTTTGTCTGGCATGATGCTTCATTTTCTAACTAGCCTATCTTCCTACTCAATCCTTCCCTCCCAGCAGTGACTGCAAGTCCCAATCCCCTTTTCTCCAAGTCATGTTGCCAAAGTGAGCTCTTGTGCCGGTCCCAGCCCAGATACCTTTAAATGCTACAGCTGAGTAACAGCTTCAGAGCACAGGATCTCTTAATTTCCATTCAGCTTTGGCTGGCTGTGCCACTTCATTCCATATTGCTTTCCACAAGAGGTGCCAAAGAGCCAATCCTTCTCCTTACCTCTGTCAATAACATCGCCACAAATTTGTCTGAAGATATAGGTGCAGACCAATGTCCCACAAAGGGCAATGACTTATGACCAGATAACCTGTTTTAGTGATGTTGGTTGAGGGATAAATGCCAGTCAGGACATCAGAACTTTCCTGCTCTTCTTTGAGATGTGTCATGGATTCTTTTATGCCACCCTTAGTGGCAGAAGGAGCCTTGGTTTAACATCACAACTGAAATGTGGCACCACTAACATAGTCAGCAGGAAATCTTAGAAAGCAGCTCCATTAACCACTAATAAAGCGGTGTAGAAATAAGCAATTTTAGGTTCACAATTGTATTTCGTTCAAAATGGTATTTAGAAGACCACTCTCAAAAAATTAACAGCTCCAAGAGAGCAGTGTACACCACTACTCACTGTCACCCCAGATCCTAGTACAGGTCACACCACTCTTCACTGTCACCCCAGATCCCAATGTAGTGTACGCCACTCCTCTCTGTAACCTCAGATTCCAGTGCAGTGCAGTTCACACCACTCCTCACTGTAATCCCAGTTCCCAGTGCAGTATATGTCACTCCTCACTGTAACTTCAGATCCCCAGTGCAGTGTACACCACTGCTCACTGTACCTCCAGATCCCTGGCCTATATGTGACTCCAGACCCACAGCAATATGGCTGACTCTTAACTGTCCTCTGAAATGGCCTCGTAAGCCACTCCAGTTGTGACAAACCGCTACCGAAAACAATAATAATAAAACCAGAGAGACCACCCGACATCGACCTCGGCACCGACTTTGGACAAAACAACGGCACACCCAGCCCAGTCAACCCTGCAAAGTCCTCCTCACTAAAATCTGGGGACTTGTGCCAAAATTCGGAGAGCTGTTCCACAGACTAGTCAAGTGTAAGAATAAAAGGGTTTAGTATTGATAAAATTGATTGTGTGCATTATATATATATATAAAATAAATGTTAAATGTAGATTATACAGAAAGGCTGCAGTTTTGAATGAAACAAAATGGAAAACTTCCCAAGCCCATGTGTTCTCTGGCAGGGCAGAGCCCAAGGAACAATGGAAGCATGGCTTTGAAACTCACCAAAACTAGAAAAGGTGTTAATTGGAATACCATTAACCTAATCGAGGAATGGTACCAGCCCTCCAGATAGACACATATATGAGGAGAAGCCAATCAGGAACAGCCCTGGAAACTAAGACCCAATCCAGAGGCTTTCTCAGAAAAAATGGACTTAAGGGGTATAATAACCCGAGCAAAGATTGCACTCTCTCTTCTTAACACATGGCAAAGCAGGAACCTTCCTCCACAACAGAAGGACGAATACGACGTGCTTGCGCTTTGCCAGAGGGCAGTGATGTACACCTTTTTATAAATCATTATTGTAACATCATTGTATCTGTTGCACCTGGGCAGGACTGGAACCGATGTCCTAAGCGGAGTGTTTTATAGTGTTGTTGGGGAGGGTTTAAAACTAAAAAGGCAGGTGGATGGGAATCTCTGCAGGGAGACAGAGGGAACTAAAAAGGGGGGCAGAAGCAAAAGGTAGGAAGGAGAAAAGCAAGAGTGAAGGGCAGAGAAATCAAATGCAAAAATCAAAAAGGGGCACATTACGACATAATTCTAAAAGGACAAAGAGTGTTAAAAAAACAAGCCTGAAGGCTCGGAGTCTCAATGCGAGGAGCATTAGTAATAAAGTAGATGAATTGATTGTGCAGATAGCTGTTAACGGATATGATGTAATTGGGATTACGGAGACATGGCTCCAAGTAACCAAGGCTAGGAACTCAACATCCAGGGGTATTCAATATTCAGGAAGGACAGACAGGAAGGAAAAGGAGGTGGGGTAACGTTACTGGTTAAAGAGGAGATTACCGCAATAGTAAGGAAGGACATTACCGTGAATGATGTGGAATCTGTGGGTAGAGCTGCGAAACACCAAAGAGCAGAAAACGTTAGTGGGAATTGTGTACAGACCACCAAACAATAGTAGGGAGGTTGGGGATGGCATCAAACAGGAAATTAGGGACGCGTGCAATAAGGGTACAGCAATTATCATGGGTGACTTTAATCTGCACATTGATTGGGCTAACCAAACTGGTAGCAATACTGTGGAGGAGGATTTCCTGGAGTGTATAAGGGATGGTTTTCTAGACCAATATGTCGAGGAACCAACTAGAGAGCAGGTCATCCTAGACTGGGTCTTGTGTAACTAGAGAGGATTAATTAGCAATCTGGTCGTGCGAGCCACTTGGGGAAGAGTGACCATAATATGGTAGAATTCTTCATTAAGATGGAGAGTGACACAATTAATTCAGAGACTAGGGTCCTGAACTTAAAGAGAGGTGAATTGGCTAGGATAGACTGGAGAATTATATTTAAAGGGTTGACGATGGATAGGCAATGGCAGACATTTAAATATCACAAAGATGAACGACAACAATTGTATATCCCTGTATAGCATAAGAATAAAAAAGGGAAGGTGGCTCAACTGTGGCTAACAAGGGAAATTGTTAAATCCAAGGAAGAGGCATATAAATTGGCCAGAAAAAGCAGCAAACCTGAGGACTGGGAGAAATTTAGAACTCAGCAGAGGAGGACAAAGGGTTTAATTAGGAGGGGGAAAATAAAGCATGAGAGTAAGCTTGCAGGGAACATAAAAACTGACTGCAATATGTGAAGAGAAAAAGATTAGTGAAGACTAATGTAGGTCCCTTGCAGTCAGAATCAGAGGAATTCATAATGGGGAACAAGGAAATAGCAGACCAATTGAACAAATACGTTGGTTCTGTCTTCACGAAGGAAGACATGAATAACCTCCCGAAAATACTAGGGATCAAGGGTCTAGCGAGAAGGAAGAACTGAGGGAAATCCTTATTAGTCAGGAAATGGTGTTAGGGAAAACTGATGGGATTGAAGGCCGATAAATTCCCAGGGCCTGATAATCTGCATCCCGGAGTACTAAGTGGCCCTAGAAATAGTAGATGCATTGGTGGTCATTTTCCAACATTCCATGGACTCTGGATCAGTTCCTATGGATTGGAGGGTAGCTAATGTAACCCCACTTTTTTAAAAAAGGAGGGAGAGACAAGACAGGGAATTATAGCCTGACATCGGTGGTGGGGAGAATACTGGAATCAATTATTAAAGATGTAATAGCAACGCATTTGGAAAGCAGTGACAGGATCGGCCCAAGTCAGCATGGATTTATGAAAGGGAAATCATGCTTGGCAAATCTTCTGGAGTTTTGAGGATGTAACTCAGAGCGGATAAGGGAAAACCAGTGGATGTGGTGTATTTGGACTTTCAAAAGGCTTTTGACAAGGTCCAACACAAGAGATTAGTGTGCAAAATTAAGGCATATGGTATTGGGGGTAATGTATTGACGTGGATGGAGAACTGGTTGGCAGACAGGAAGCAAAGGGCCCAAGTTTCCACATGATTCGCGCCTGATTTTTAGGAGCAACTGGTGGAGAACGGACTATTTTAGAAATCGCAATTCTCCACATTTTTTTTTCTGCAGTTCTAGTCAGGTAGAACAGTTCTAGTTTAGAACAGAATTTTTTCTTCAAAAGGGGGCGTGTCCGGCCACTGACGCCTGATTTGAAGGTTTCCACAGTGAAAATGTACTCCAAACTAAAAGTAGAATGGCGCCAGTGAAGATTTTTGTAGAACTGAAAAAACCTGTTCTACACATTAAAAAATCAGGCGCAGGTTACAAATTAGGCGCCCAGAACGAGGTGGGGGGGGGGAAGAGAACTCATTAAATTCAACAATAAATCCTTATTTATACTTCTACAAATGTTATACAAATAAATCCAACCTGAATAAACAATTATAAGCCAAGAAAAGATTAAATAAACCATCTTCCTACCTGTGTGAAAGTGCTTCAGCCAGGGAGAATTCTGCAGCTGTTCGTGCCGCTGAGCAAGAGAGGGAGGGAGGGAGAGAGGGAGGGAGAGAGGGAGAGAGGGAGGGAGGGAGGGAGGGAGGGAGGGAGGGAGGGAGGGAGGGAGGGAGGGGGGGGTCGGGGGAGCGGGTGTCGGGTCGGGGGGAGCCGGCGTCGGGTCGGGGGGGGGGGGAGCGGGTGTCAGGTCGTGGGGGAGCGGGCCTCGGGTCGGGGGGGGGGGGGGGGGAAGAGAGCGGGTCGGGGGAGGGGGGGGGGAGCGGGCCTCGGGTCGGGGGGGAGGAGCGGGTCGGCGGAGGGGGGGAGCGGGCCTCGGGTCGGGGGGAGCCGGTGTCGGGTCGGGGGGAGCCGGCGTCAGGTCGTGGGGGAGCGGGCCTCGGGTCGGGGGGGGAGAGCGGGTGTCGGGTCGGGGCGGGGGGGGAGGGGGAGAGCGGGTGTCGGGTCTGGTCAGCGGGGGGGGGGGGGGGGGGGCGAGTGTCGGGTCTGGTCGGGCGGGGAGCAGGAGCTGGCCGTGGGAGGAGCCTCGTTCACGCAGCCCCAGTGAGGCCATTGGGCCAGGGGCACAGTTCGGCGCCTGGCACTTGCGTGCCGACTATAGTGCGCATGTGCAGAGGTCCCGGCACTGTTTTCAGCGCAGGGACCTGGCTCCGCCCCCCCCACAGCTCGTGCCGGCTGTGCCGAGTGCCACAGGACCTGTAAGTCGGTGGAGAATACCAAGGATTTTTTTAGGCGCCGTTTTAGGCGCGAAAAATGGGCGCCCAGCTCGGAGGGGCGCCCGTTTTTTTTCTTGTGGAAACTTGGGCCCAAAGAGTGGGAATAAACAGGTCCTTTTCCGAATGGCAGGCAGTGACTAGTGGGGTGCCGCAGGGTTCAGTGCTGGGACCCCAGCTATTTACAATATACATTAATGATTTAGATGAAGGAACTGAATGTAATATCTCCAAGTTTGCAGATGACACTAAGCTGGGTGGCAGTGCGAGCTGCGAGGACGATGCTAGGAGGCTGCAGGGGAACTTGGACAGGTTAGGTGAATGGGCAAATGCATGGCAGATGCAGTATAATGTGGATAACTGTGAGGTTATCCACTTTGGTGGCAAAAACAGAAAGTCAGATTATGAATGGTGACAGATTAATAAAAGGGGAGGTGCAACGAGATCTGGGTGTTATGGTACATCAGTCATTGAAGGTAGGCATGCAGGTACAGCAGGCAGTAAAGAAAGCAAATGGCATGCTGGCCTTCACAGCTAGTGGATTTGAGTATAGGAGCAGGGAGGTCTTACTGCAGTTGTACAGGGCCTTGGTGAGACCACACCTTGAGTGCAGTTTTGGTCTCATAATCTGAGGAAGGACATTCTTGCTATTGAGCGAATACAGCAAAGGTTCACCAGGCTGATTCCCGGGATGGCAGGACTGACATATAAAGAAAGACCGGATCGACTAGGCTTATATTCACTGGAATTTAGAAGAATGAGAGGGGATCTCATAGAAACATGTAAAATTCTGACGGGATTGGACAGGTTAGATGCAGGAAGAATGTTTCCGATGTTGGGGAAGTCCAGAACCAGGGGTCACAGTCTGAGGATAAGGGGTAAGCCATTTAGGACAGAGATGAGGAGGACCTTCTTCACTCAGAGAATTGTGAACCTATGGAATTCTCTACCACATAAAGTTGTTGAGGCCAGTTCATTAGATATATTCAAAAGGGAGTTAGATGTGACCCTTACAGCTGAAGGAATCAAGGGGTATGGAGAAAAAGCAGGAATGGGGTACTGAAGTTGCATGATCAGCCATGATCATATGGAATGGTGGTGCAGGCTCAAAGGGCCGAATGGCCTACTTCTGCACCTACTTTTTATGTTTCTATGTTTCTACATTGTAACGAAGTAGATTCGTAGGATAGTTGACGACTGCTGTTTCTCTGATAGATGTGAATATGTTTATTAAACTATTCCAAATTGTTTGAAAAGAATCGGTCTTGCTGTCAATTTAATGGCAGAGATTTTGAAGTCTTACAAAATTGGGGACTCGTCCGGAATCTAGCGAGATAGCTTTTGATCATTCTTTTGAACAATTGAGAATCTCGGGCATTGCGATTCTAATCTGTGAAGTTTAAACTATAACCTATTAAATGGATCAGGAGAAGTTGTGTCTTCAGGAGCAGTCGTCTCGATCGTTGGAACTGTTTACGTGGGGACCCACCAGGAGTTAAATTCACAAAAGACACAGGATGAAGGGATCGGTCATGTACAGAAAGCCAGCAAAAGATGTAGAGGTAGTCTATCAGGAGAAAGTATCTGAAAAGATATCCATAAAAGACATACAAGAGTTACAGGCACAGGCACCATAAATCATAAGGGCTTTGTGTCCTTTGTGGAGCTCGTGGCATTTGTCCAGGAGAAAGTAGATCAAGGAGAGCCAAGGCCAAAACGGGCAAAAGATCTCTTGGAGACAGCGCACATTACTGCGTTCGGAGAGATGAGGAATTAATGAGGAAGGATGCAAAATAGATTCAAAATTTAAGGGAAGCGATACAAGATTTAAAATAACAAAGGGCAAAAGAGAAACAAGATTCAAAAGAATCGCAAGTAGAGCTTTCAGTAATCGCCTGTAAGCTATCAATGAATGTACCCAGGACCAGGCACCTGCAAATGCTGCAGTAGGAAAGAATCAGGAACAATTTAAATCGATGCTCCTGACCCAACTCCACTCTTTAGTTAAAACCACTCTGGGCATAGCCATGAGACCAACCAATCAGTGGACAGATATAGAGACCAGTGCTCAAATAGCCGGGGAGGTGGTAAAAGTCCAGTTAAATGTGAAGTCATCACCCACCGCAAATAAACCAGTGTCAATGGTGGAGGGATCTAGGTGTTACCCCTTTAAGGGAGTGCTTTAATTGGAAGAAGGTCGGCCACCTAGCAAATGATTGCAACAGATCCAGACAGACACCGGACCACAGTGCAACGCATAGATATCTCCCGAGGAATGAATCCAAGCCCTCTGGGACGGATCAACAATTGGACCAGTTGATAACCCTCGTACAAACCCAAATTTCCACGGGGGGATGCAAGATCATTTACCGGAGCACGCAATCGCCAATGCACACTCATTAGAGAAACCCCTTCAAGGATCCACCCTATGACGGGGTCCGGTCCCCAAAGATTGGTCGGAAGTGGGGCTCCGAAGTGATAGTAGTGGGAGACCAGTAGTCTTGTTGTATTAAGAGGGGGCAGACAGCAGATTACGCTTATCGATATGGCTCAGCCATTACCATCATCCACACCCCATACCCTGAACACCATGCAAGTGGCTGACAAGTGCTATATGGCCCTGAAAGGGTTTAATGGTGATACAACCACCGCGAATACAGAGAAGGCCACTAAACTTCAGTTGGGAAGCCTCACCTGTAAGGTCCCAGCGCCGATGCTGATGACCACCCCCGATGCTGATGACCACCCCCGACAGAAGGAGAATTGTAGGGACTGATGTGTTGGATCAGTATGGCACGGTGATAGATTACAATCGCAACTGTGTTTGGATGGGATTGAGACACAATGTAGGAGTAATAGAAATTTCAGATACTCAGTTTTTGCTATTAAAAAGCCATCTGAGTATGACCCTCCAGGGAGCGAAAATGAAGGTGTTGTAAGGTTCTGCAAAACCAACCACGGAGACATGTGGCAGAGAGAATGGGAAGATGCCATGTTTAAAATGACCAACTGCAGCCAACAGCCTGTAAACCATGGGGGATGATGGGACTCTGGCCACCCTGTACAGTAACAGACAGTGTTGCAGGGGCACGGAACCGGACGGGGAATGAGCCAGTTACCGTAAGGGGGAAGAGTGTACATTCGGTTCTTCCAGGAAAATGGATACAAGGCAACTTTATATTTTAAAAAGGACATTTCTCCAGCTTTTCGTGTAAAACCCTCAAAGAGGCAACATGTCCAGGCAAAATCTCCCCAGTAATACACAAGGCAACACAAAGGGTATCAGTTTGAATAATTAAACAAAGGCCCACAGGTCTAATGCAATCATTTTGGCCAGCCCAGACAGAGTGGCACCTCTGTCGAGATAGTGAACAATCATCTTCATTCACCCCATCAGCGAGCGACAGGATACAGGAGGCGTGGCTAATCTCCCATTCCAGACAGATCGATAAACATCAAACTGCCATTCACACCCCAGTTTATTCAAGGAAGACCCAAGACAATGGCATGCAGTTTTGGCGCGAAGATGAACGGACTATAAGAAAAAGATGCAAAAACACACAATGGAGTTGGAGGTTGGAGGTTGGAGTCAGTTTTTGCATTGAGTTGTAGAGTTGAGTTAAGAAGGTGGGAGTCAGTTTTCGTTGTGGTTGAGTTGAGTTAAAGGGGAGTTGAGTCAGCTCTTCACAGGGCCCTCGCTCTGGGGAAGGTGTGCTTAACTCCAGTAGTTTTTTGCTTAGGAGCCAACCGAGAGGCAAATAGAAGAAACCGACCCAACATCGAGGAGGAAAACCAAACCGACCAACAATGTAAAACCCACCCCAGAGGGACCCCGAGCTGAAATAAGTGCCCCCAGAACCCTGGAGTTGATAGGATTGAGTGTATAGCCCAAACCCCCTCACAGACTCAATTTAGGATAGGGATTGGTAAGAAGGGTGGAAGTGGGAGGTGGGGTTGTGTGTGGGTGGAATGTTTCAACCTCTTATCTTCCCCTTCCCTGTTGCGAGAATTTTCCGTGTTGTTGAGTAAGGTTGTGCCATTACTGCTATTTACGACCTCTTCCTATGCCCTCTGTGTGTTTACTATTCTAAATAAACAACATTAACCATTTTGCACTCTTACCCACTGTGTCTGGTGCCTCGTTACTCACCCATCTTCATAAATCACACGTACAGAACCCCAGGGGAGTGTGGATTCGAACCCACACCCCAAGCTCCCCTTTAGTGTGCTAAACTAATTCAGGAACACCTAGCGGTGTTCACCACATGCAAGCATGACTGTGGAAAAATGGCAGGTGAAGAGTTTATTGAGGGACCCCACCACTCATTCACTAAACAGTACCCCATCCCAAGGGAAAGTCACCCTTACATCCGTGACACCATAAAATCCCCAGTCGAGCAGGGTGTTGTTAGGACAGGCACTTTCATGACAAATTCACCCACATGGCCGGTTAAAAAGCCGGATAGCAGCTGGAGACTGACTATTGATTGCAGAAAGTTAAATTCTGTAATACCTGCCTGTTCACCAGTAGTAAGAGAAACTCCCAACATATTATCTCAAATTCCTGCTGTTTCCAAATACTTCTCGACCCTTGACATTGCCAATGGATTCTGGATTATCCCTGTTAAAAGAGAAGACCAGTACAAATTCGCGTTCACATTTGAGAACCAGGGCTACATCTGGACATGCATGCCTCAGGGGTTTCACAATACCCCTATGATCTTCCACAAAAGAACGGCTGCAATTTTAAAAGACTTTCCCCGCCCTACCTGCTTGCTGCAGTACGTAGTAAATGTTGGTCCCTTAGAAGATGAGAAGGGGGATTTAATAATGGGAAATGTGGAAACGGCTGAGACCTTAAACAATTATTTTGCTTCGGTCTTCACAGTGGAAGACACAAAAACCACGCCAAAAATTGCTGGTCACGGGAATGTGGGGAGGGAGGACCTTGAGACAATCACTATCACGAGGGGGGCTAATGGATCTCAAGGTAGACAAGTCCCCTGGTCCTGATGAAATGCATCCCAGGGTATTAAAAGAGATGGCGGAAGTTACAGCAGATGCATTTGTTATAATCTACCAAAATTCTCTGGACTCTGGGGAGGTACCATCGGATTGGAAAGGGGGCAGACAAAAGGCAGGTAACTATAGGCTGGTTAGTTTAACATCTGTAGTGGGGAAAATGCTTGAAGCTATCATTAAGGAAGAAATAGCGGGACATCTAGACAGGAATAGTACAATCAAGCAGGTGCAACATAGATTCATGAAGAGGAAATCATGTTTAACTAATTTACTGGAATTCTTTGAGGATATAACGAGCATGGTGGATAGAGGTGTACCGATGGATGTGGTGTATTTGGATTTCCAAAAGGCATTCGATAAGGTGCCACACAAAAGTTTACTGCAGAAGATAAAGGTACACGGAGTCAGCATGTATTAGCATGGATAGAGAATTGGCTGGCTAACAGAAAGCAGAGAGTCGGGATACATGGGTCCTTTTCGGGTTGGAAATCGGTGGTTAGTGGTGTGCCACAGGGATCGGTGCTGGGACCACAACTGTTTACAATATACACAGATGACCTGGAAGAGGGGACAGAGTGTAGTGTAACAAAATTTGCAGATGACACAAAGATTAGTGGGAAAGCGGGTTGTGTAGAGGACACAGAGAGGCTGCAAAGAAATTTAGATAGGTTAAGCGAATGGGCTAAGGTTTGGCAGATGGAATACAATGTCGGAAAATGTGAGATCATCCACCTTGGAAAAAAAAACAGTAAAAGGGAATATTATTTGAATGGGGAGAAATTACAATATGCTGCGGTGCAGAGGTACCTGGGGGTCCTTGTGCATGAATCCCAAAAAGTTAATTTGCAGGTAATCAGGAAGGCGAATGGAATGTTGGCCTTCATTGCGAGAGGGATGGAGTATAAAAGCAGGGAAGTCCTGCTGCAACTGTATAGGGTATTGGTGAGGCCGCACCTGGAGTACTGCATGCAGTTTTGGTCACCTTACTTAAGGAAGGATATACTAGCTTTGGAGGGGGTACAGAGATGATTCACTAGGCTGATTCCAGAGATGAGGGGGTTACCTTATGATGACAGATTGAGTAGACTGGGTCTTTACTCGTTGGAGTTCAGAAGGATGAGGGGTGATCTTATAGAAATATTTAAAATAATGAAAGGGATAGACAAGATAGAGGCAGAGAGGTTCTTTCCACTGGTCGGGGAGACTAGAACTAGGGGGCACAGCCTCAAAATACGGGGGAGCCAATTTAAAACCGAGTTGAGAAGGAATTTCTTCTCCCAGAGGGTTGTGAATCTGTGGAATTCTCTGCCCAAGGAAGCCATTGAGGCTATCTCATTGAATGTATTCAAATCACAGATAGATAGATTTTTAACCAATAAGGGAATAAAGGGTTATGGGGAGCGGGCAGGTAAGTGGAGCTGAGTCCACGGCCAGATCAGCCATGATCTTGTTGAATGGCAGAGCAGGCTCGAGGGGCTAGATGGCCTCCTCCTGTTCCTAATTCTTATGTTCTTATGTAGACGACCTACTGCTGGCAACCAACAGCATGGAGGAGCATCTGTCCCTTTTGCACAAACTTTTGACATCGTTGGCTCAGGCGGGAGTAAAGGTGAATCCCCATAAGGCTCAATTAATAAAAGGGTCAACTTTCTAGAAGTGTCCATTTCTCCAGAGAGATCATCCCCAGGCTCTCAGGATGGAGATAATACAGCGACTGCCATTACCCACTTCAAAAACAGCCCTCCGATCATTCTTGGGTTTGGTGGTTTACCAAAGCAAATTTATCCCAGGGGCTATGCAGAGTGCGCAAAGACCCTGTATGATTTGATAAAACTGCAGGGTGATGACATACGCCTGGCATGGATGGATGCTCATACCCAGTCCATGGCTAAATTAAAGTATACACTACTCCTCACTGTAACCCAGGGTCAGCATCTACCACCCTCACTGGAATGCCAGATTCCAGTGCAATATACACCACTCTTCACTTTAATTCCTGCTGTCAATGTAGTATACCCACTCTTCATTGTAACTCCAGATCCCAGTGCAGTATACCCCACACCTCACTGTAACTGTAACTCCAAATCCCAATGCTGTATACACCACTTCTCACTGTAACACCAAAACCCAGCCCTATACATCACTCCTCACTGTAATTGTAACTCCAAATCCCAGTGCAGTGTACATCACTGCTCACATAACCCCAGTGTTGTCTGCACCACTCCTCAATAACCTGAGATCCCAGTGCAGTGCACTGTATGTTAGTCAACCAAGATGCCAGTGTCGTGCACTGGATACTGTACCGCAACCTCACATCCCAGTGTAGTGCACTGTATATTGCACAATCAGGTCTGCGTCACGAGCTCCCCGCCGCTCCGGCCCCCCTCCGACACCCAACCACCTGTCAGGTTCCGAGCCTGTGTTGTCGGGTGTTCCCGGCGGACGCTGTAATGCGCCGCCACTGCCGGCTCACCTCTCTCAAGTCGCTGTTCAGTCGCTTCCCCGGGAGGCTCGTCATTCCGCCGCCGCAAGCACAAACCCGAAACTCAACACTCAGCGCGAAACCGATCGGCAAAACAAAAGCGTCATCACGTAGCACGCAGCCGAGCTCGTCACCATCATTTCCCAACTCCTGACAAGCGAAACCCCGAGAATCCAGCACCTAGCACATGACACACTGGGCCAAAAATTGCGGTCGGAGGCTTCCCACGGGCGGATATCGCGGACCAAAATTATTTAACATAAATACCTGGTGGTTCCGGTGAAATTGTAGATTTGCGCTCCGAGGCCCACATATTCCAGGACTGGATGCGTCACTGTGATCACGTGGGCCTGGACCACCAATCACAATGTAGTATTCGCATTCGTCCGAGCTCCTTTTACTATCAATGAGAATACCCCTCAGATCAAATAAAACACAGACATAAATGTAAAGTAACACTTCACTTAAAAAAAATACAAGTTGCATTAAATTAAATGTTCTAGAGAAAAAATTATTTTATTGACATTTTTTTATATAATGTTTTAATAGTGTTAAAAATAACCCTGAAGAGACAGGGTTTTTAATATTTAAATATATTATTTAATATAAAAAAAAGTAATATTTATTTTTTCTATCAATTAAAGCTCTTACGCTGGTAAAAGCAAGCCTTACGCCTGCTTTTACCAGGGATAAGAGTTTGAAGGACATTTGCTGGGCAAGAGTTGGGCAAATAGCCTAAATCTCCGCCCACGAAGGCCCTTCTCCCGGGGATGCGTTGGAAATGTCAAAAGAAATTTTGACAGTTCGCAAGTGCTGGATTTCGGCGCATGCGCATTGCGCGCCAAGAACCAGCACTTGCAGGGCCTGTAGAGACTGTGATTTTTGGCCCAAGAAGTGCACGTGACACAAATAGCATAACCCCGTCAGCATGGTTCTATTGGAGGGACCCATCTCAAGTATCAACCCATTTCACAAGTACCAACCCCACCTCTCCCCCAGAAACAAATGTACACACACCCCACACCACCAACACTTCCTACAGAAGAGAAAATAGAAACATAGACATTTACAGCGCAGAAGGAGGCCAGTTCAGCCCATCGTGTTCGCGCCAGCCGACAAAGAGCCACACAGCACTTGGTCAGCAGCCCTAAAGGTTATGTATAAACCTATGAACAATGATAGAAAGGCAAAGAGCACCCAGCCCAACCAGTTCGCCTCACACAACTGCGACACCCCTTATACTGAAACATTCTACACTCCACCCCAACCGGAGCCAAGTGATCTCCTGGGAGAGGCAAAAACCAGATAAAAACCCAGGTCAATTTAGGAAGAAAAAATCTGGGAAAATTCCTCTCCAACCCATCCAGACGATTGAAACTAGTCCAGGAGATCACCCAGCCCGTATTCTATTCCCTGCAGTACTTACCATTATATCTGTGCTGTCCAACAAAAGGTCATCCAGTCTAATTCCAATTATCAGCTCTAGGTCTGTAACCCTGCAGGTTGCTGCACTTTAAGTGCCCATCCAACCATCTCTTAAAAGTGGTGAGGGTTTCTGCATCCACCACTCTTCCTGGCAATGAGTTCCAGATCCCCACAACCCTCTGCATAAAGAAGCCCCCCTCAAATCCCCTCTAAACCTTCCACCAACCACCTTAAAACTATGCCCCCTGGTAATAGACCCCTCCACCAATGGAAATAGACCCTTACTATCCATTATGTCCAGTACCCTCAATATTTTGTACACCTCAATGTGGTCTCCTCTCAATCTCCTCTATTCCAATGAGAACAAACCCAGCCTATCCAATCTGTCCTCATAACTAAGATTCTCCATTCCAGGCAGCATCTTAGTAAATCTCCTCTGCACCCTCTTTAGTGCAATCATGTCCTTCCTATAATATGGCGACCAGAACTGCATGTGGCCTAATCACAGTATTATACAGTTTAAGCATAACCTCCCCGCTCTTCATTTTATGCCTCGGCCAATAAAGGCAAGCATTCCGTATGCCTTCTTAACCATCTATCCACCTGGCCTGCTACTTTCAGGGATCTGTGGACAAGCACTCCAAGGTCCCTTTGTTCATCTACACTATTAAGTGGCCTACCGCTTAATGTGTATACCCTTTCCTTATTAGCCCTCCCAAAGTGCACCACCTCACACTTCTCTGAATTAAATTCCATTTGCCACTGCTCTGTCCACCTGATTGATATCCTCCTGCAGCCCATGACCTTCCTCTTCATTATCAACCACACAGCCAATTTTAGTGTCATCTGCAAACTTCTTAATCATACTCCCTATATTCAAATATAAATCATTGATATATACCACAGAAAGCAAGGGACCTAGTACTGAGCCCTGCGGAATCCTACTGGAAACATCCTTCCAGTCAGAAAAACATCCATCAATCATTACCCTTTGCTTCCTACCTCCAAGCCAATTTTGGATTCAAATTGCCACTTTGCCCTGGATCCCATGGGCTTTAACCTTCATGACCAGTCTACCATGTGGGACCTTATCATAAGCCTTGCTAAAGTCCATATATACTACATCGTAGACACTACCCTCATCGAACCTCTTGGTTACCTCCTCAAAAAATGTAATCAAGTAAGTCAAACACGATCTTCCCTTAACAAATTGGTGCTGACTGTCCCTAATTATTCCTTGCCTTTCCAAATGCAGATTTATCCTGTCTTTCAGGATTTTTCCAATCATTTTCCCACCACTGAGGTTAGGCTGACAGGCCTGTAATTACTCGGTCTATCCCTTTCTCCCTTCTTAAACAAGGATACTACATTAGCAGTCCTCCAATCCTCCGGCACCATGCCCAGATCCAAAGAGGACTGGAAAATGATGGTCAAGGCCTCTGCTATTTCCTCTTTTACTTCACTCAACAGCCTGGGATGCATTTAATCTGGGCCTGGGAACTTAGCTACTTTCAAAGCTGCTAAATCCCTTAATACTTCCTCTCTCACTATATTTATTTCATCCAGAATATGACACTCCTCTCGATAGCAGTATCTGCATTGTCCCTTTCCTTTGTGAAAACAGATGCAAAGTATTCGTTAAGAACCCTACCAACATCCTCCGCCTCAACACAAAGATTATCCTCATGGTCTCTAATAGACCCTACCCTTTCTTTAGTTACCCTCTTACTCTTAATATATTTATAGAACATCGTAGGGTTTTCCTTAATTTTACTGGCCAAGAATTTCTCATTGCTTTCTCTTAGCATTCGTAATATCCTTTTTAATTTTGCCTCTTAACTTTCTATATTCCATTAAAGATTCTGTTGTGTATGTATAACATAAGTATATACTTGTGCACTCAATGTACAGTTACATAAGACTATTGGATGTATCTTCACACTGTATACACTATGCTTATACCACCAGAGGGTGCAATTGGTGGAGACCTAGGGGTCACCTGTACACTACAGGTAACCAGGTCTAAAAGGGAGCTCACCATACTGTACCCTCACTCAGAAGCTGTAATAAATGGACTCAGGTCACCACAGTTCAAGTACAATACCTTACCTCGTGGAGTCATAACTAGATGCTTACAGACACAACAACTGGCGACGAGATTATAAATTTCCACGCAAAAAATGGCTAACCTTGGGAACTTTCAACAATTCGCTGATGGGGAAGATTGGGAGGCCTTTGTGGAAAGGCTCAAACACTTCTTTATTCTCCTGGCGGGAGACACACCGACCTCGCTGGCTGATAAGCGCAGAGCTATGCTTCTCAGCAGTTGTGGACCCACCGTCTATGGTCTCATAAGGGACTTACTAGCCGCAGAGAAAACAACAGCGAAAACCTATGCGGAGCTCGTAATGGTGATACAGGAACAGCTCAAACCTAAAGAGAGCATCCTCACAGCCAGACACCGGTTCGACAGATACTGGTGGCCCAAAGGCCAAGAAATCGCAAAATATGCTGCAGACCTCAGACGATTGGCTGCACCATGTGATTTTGGCGACCACCTCACCAAAGCGCTGAGGGATATCTTCGTTATTGGAATTGGCCACAAGGGCCTTCTCCACAGGTTGCTTTCTGCAGACACCACGGACACCCTGCAGAAGGCAATTAACGTGAGCCAAGCGTTCATGGCCTTGGCCTGCGATTCAAAGCGGATGACTCACCCCCAGGATTCTAAAACGGCAAGTACTTTTAGAGGCAAGGCTGCTGCACGCGGTCTCGCTCAGGGTAGAGAGAGCAGAACCCTGAGTCTTGCAACCCTGTGTCTGCCACATGAGGCCAACTGGCCATCCCCATGCTGGCGCTGTGGACGAAATCACAGGGCCCACCAGTGCCGCTACATCGACTATACTTGCAAAGGCTGTAACACGAAGGGCCACCTCCAGCGAATGTGCAAAAGAAATTTAACTCAACGAGTCGCTGAAGAGTTGGCCGATCATCTGGACTCCAGCGACAATGAAGAGAGAGTCCATGAGGCAGCTCAGCCATACGAAGAGGTGTATGGAGTGTTTACTTGCTCCACCGAGAGCTCTCCTTTGAAAATGGAAGTTGAAATCAACGGTGTTCCAGTCACAATGGAGGTGGACACAGGGCTGAGCCAATCGCTGATGAATCAGGTGGCCTTTGAGAATCTCTGGGACAATCCACTCAAACGATCTAAAATGATCCCGATCCAAGTGAAGCTGCTCACCTACACAAATGCACAAATGACACCATCCGAGTCATTGGCAGCGTGGATGTCCAGGTGTCCCATGACGGCGCGATGCATAAGTTACCTTTGTGGATCATTACTGGTGATGGTCCAACGCTGCTAGGAAGAAGATGGATGAAACAAATCCGTCCTACGCGGCCCCAAATTTGGATCCAGCACAACACCTGAAAACCAACCACCCAACTCGATTGCATGGAGATGACACAGACTGCTCAACCCAACAGCGAGATGATCCAGCACAAATGACCTGACCTCACCTTCCAGGCTCCAGTGGCAGGACTCCGGAGGAAGAAAATCAGCGCAGAAGATAACTTCCCTGTTTCCGTGGCAGAACCTGGGGAGAAAAGGATCACCGCAGCCTACCTCGTGGAGAGAAAGAAGATGGCGCCCGCACCACGAGGTGAAGCGCCTGAAGTAAAGATGGCGGCGGCCAGACCACGAGGGGCAGCTTTGATGGAGCAACACGTGATGCTGAGCAGCGAACCGGATTGGGGTAAAGATTGCAAGGCCCTCTTAAAGGAGACCGGCAACCCATCACAATTAAAGGGACAGTTCCACTCTTTATACAATGATGCCAGTAATACACATGTAAAAGATGTAATTGTCAAATGCAAGTATGTAAATGTAACTTTCTCCAGCGATGCCGGTAATACACATGGAAAAGATGTAATTGACAAATGCAAGTATGTAAATGTAACTTTC
This sequence comes from Pristiophorus japonicus, assembly GCF_044704955.1. Classification (NCBI taxonomy): domain Eukaryota; kingdom Metazoa; phylum Chordata; class Chondrichthyes; family Pristiophoridae; genus Pristiophorus; species Pristiophorus japonicus. The sequence goes on along the minus strand of NC_091977.1, from coordinate 449,786,576 downwards.
TCCAGTGATGCCGGTAATACACATGGAAAAGATGTAATTGACAAATGCAAGTATGTAAATGTAACTAACCATGTCGAGACAGGCAATTGTGGTCGGAGCCAATGTATTATGACAGTAAATGAAGAAATGATGTGCGATGCCGGGTTCTACAAATCAGGGGCAACCTCCCGTCGGAAGCATCTAGGTCCAGCGGGCTACCCGATCATGTAGCCTGTACCTCTGGGACCAATGTGATGCCCCAGGGAGCATGGTCACACACAGAGGGAGCAGGGCCAGCGATCAGCGGATGGCAAAGGTACCACTACTGGTACCCGGCCCCAGATCGGCTCTACCTCTCTGGCCACCAGGGCCAGTACCGGGAGCAAGAGGCTAGCACCCTCCAGCCCTCCCAATGGGACCTGGGATGACCAGGCTCCCACTACCGCTGAAGGGCAACAGAGAGACACTGCAGCCCTCAAAAGAGGACAGGGAGGCCACACACTCCAGTGGCTCTGCCCACCATTAGGCAACGGCAAAGGCCCTGAGACTCAGCCAGGTGTGTGATCCGAGCGGCTGGCAGGGGGCGCAGCGCCGCCATCAGACAACCTGGACATAGTCCGGTTACTCTGGAACTAGCGTCCTCACCCACCTGCACCTACACCCCGGGGCAAGACTGTGATACCACGTATGTACCTTACCTGTAAAATGTACTTGTTCCATTACTGCAGAACCCAAACAGTGATGTAATTAATCCTATGTTCTTTTGTTTGTTCTTTCCTTCTGTACATGTATGCACATGCAGGTGTTGAGCCACACACATGATCTATGTAATGGGGGTGGAAAATGGATGTATGTAGCCATGGACACACATGGATCACACCCAGAACCCACTCAACTCCCACTGCAACTTCAAACTGTCCAATGCTAACCATTTCCCAATGTTGTGGCAATAAGGACTTAGGGGTCAACAGGGAGAGAGCCAAGCCAAAACATAGACAAGGTGCAAGGGCTTTGGGCACTCAAGTCTAGGGCCAGAGCACACAATGCAAAGGCCAGTGGCACAAGACTTAGGGGAGAGTGATGTTGTGTATGTATAACATAAGTATATACCCTGTACACTCAATGTACATAAGACTACTGGATGTATCTTCACATTGTATACACTATGCTTGTATCACCATACTGTACCCTCACTCAGAAGCTGTAATAAATGGACTAAGGTAACCACAGTTTAAGTACAATACCTTACCTCATGGAGTGCTTACAGACACAACAGATTCTATAGTATTTAGCCATTGGTATATGACATAAGCATCCCTTTTTTTCTTAATCCTCCCCTGTAAGTCCTGAGAGATCCAGGGAGCTCGAGAATTATTTTTCCCAGCCTTTTTCTTTAAGGGCACATGTTTCGCCCGAGCCTTCTGGATCTGCTCCTTGAATGCCTCCCACTGTTCTGACACAGATTTACGCACAAGTAGCTGTTTCCAGTCCACCATGGCCAAATCACTCCTTAACTTAGCAAAATTAGCTTTTCCCCAATTCGGAACTTTTATTCCAGGCCTATTCTTGTCCTTATCCATAACCAACTTGAATCTGATTGAATTATGGTCACTGGCACCCAAGTGCTCACCCACTAATACCCCTTCAACCTGCCCAGCTTCATTCCCTAAAACTAAATCCAAGACCGTCCCCTCTCGTGTTGGGCTTGCTACATACTGACAAAAAAAGTTATCTTGAATGCATTTCAAGAATTTCGCACCCTCCCTATACCCTTCACACTAAATTTGTCCCAATCAATATTTGGATAGTTAAAATCCCCTACGATTACTACCCTATCGTTTTTGGACTTCATAGCAATTTGCCTACATATTTGCTCCTCTCTCTCCCTCCCACTGTTTGGGGGTTTATAATACACGCCCAGCAGTGTGATTGCCCTTTTTTTATTTTTCAATTCAACCCATATGGCCTCATTTGATGATCCCTCTAACATATCATCCCTCCTCACTGCTGTAATGGTTTCTTTAATCAGTACTGCAACCCCCCCCCTTTTTACCCTCCTCTCTATCTTGTCTAAAAATCCTGAAGCCAGGAATATTGATCTGCCAAACCTGCCCCTCTTTCAGCCATGTTTCTGTAATGGCTAAAATGTCATACTCACAAGTGTCTACCTGTGCTCTTAGCTCATCCGCCTTATTTGCTATACGCCTTGCATTTAAATATATACCATTCAGCACAGGAAGACCTCCTTGCTTACTACATACTAAGCCCTGTTTCCTCTGTCTTACAGATTCGCTTTCTAGATTCTTGCTATCCAATTTCTGCTTTACTTCCTTCCCTTTTGAATTTGTTCTCAGGTTCCCATCCCCCTGCCAAGCTAGTTTAAACTCTCCCCAACAGCACTAGGAAAACTCCCCATGAGGATATTGGTCCCGGCGCTATTGAGGTGCAACCCGTCCGGTTTGTACAGGTCCTATTTCCCCCAGAAGCGGTCCCAATGCCTGTAGAATTTAAAGCCTTCCCCCCTACACCAACTTTCCAGCCATGTGTTCATCCTCTCTATCCTTCTATTCTTATACTCATTGGCTTGTGGTACTGGTAGTAACCGTTAGCTATATTTAAGGTCTGAAGCAATAAAATTTAATAAGGCCACATAAGGGAACCCATAAAGGCCAGTATAGCTACTTGAGCTGGGGTAAGCATACTGGGGACCCTCAATCAACTGATTAGAATTCATAGGTAGCCCAATGGCCTCCTTTGTAAGGCACCAAAGTTATAGCTTTGGAGGGTCGATTGGGGTCTCTCTGCTCCACAATTGCTGATGGTTTGTGTCACCAATGCGAGCTTGATCACTGTGCACCTGTAAAAACAGGTGCAGAGCAATACTCAGAGGTTCAGCGCCACTGGAGCCGGCGCCTCACAACTTGAGCCGCCTCGGGGAAATCCCCTCCGTGCCTTTCAGTTCCGCGCGGAGGGGTTTCCTGTACGGGCTGCTCCTGCACACCCTCAACTTTGCCATCCTCGCCGGCCGTCCGGACACGCCATGGCGTACCATCTTGCCGTCCGGAGGAGGCGGGGGTCCCCGATGGAGGGCACTCTACGCAGGGGTCCTCCCACTATTCATCGGGGACTTGGCCTGGAGGGTGGTGCACGGAGCAGTGCCGTGCAACAAATTTTTAAGCCGGTTCACGGACTCCCAGGCCGCCTGCAATTTCTGCGGTCTGGAGGAGTCCGTGTTCCATGTTTTTATTGAGTGCACAAGGTTGCAGCCCCTGTTCCATTATTTGAAGGGGCTGCTCCTGAAATTCTGGCTGCACTTCAGTCCCACTCTCCTGATCTTTGGGCACCCTGTGTGGAGGGGAGCGGGTAGGTCCGAGGGCCTCCTCGTAGGACTGCTCCTGGGCACGGCCAAGGGTGCCATCAGCCGGTCCAGGCAGCGGGCGGTCGAGGGGGTCGTTCAACCTGACTGCCTGCCTCTCTTCCGCTCTTACATCCGGTCCAGGGTGTCCTTGGAGATGGAGCACGCGGTGTCCACCGGTACGCTCGCGGCCTTCCGCGAGAGGTGGGCACCGGAGGGACTGGAGTGCATCATCACGCCCGGCAACCAAATTTTAATTTGATTTTACGTTTTAAAGTTTAATTTGTTTTCATTGCCGGTGCTTTTAGTGTCCCCCTCCCCTTTTATAGGGGGCACTGGAAAAATTTGATTTTAGCGCCCCAAAAAAAAACAAAAACCAAAAAAAAAGGGGCCTTGAAAATGTCTGCTGTGTCACCCAGGTCGGGTGGCATGGTTTTAATGTTTTATGTTTTTGCAGGTTAACTCAAAAGAGTTTCAGCGCCACTGGAAGTGACTTCTGACTCCTCAAAGCTATATCTCCCTCGGAGTGATACTATTCGTCTTTATTTCTGATCTTTGTTTTGGATTTCATTTTTTTATTTTTATTTTTCCTTTTTTTCTCTTTTCCCACCATCTAGTCAGGGGTGCAGGTACAATGGGCATTTTTTTGCAGTTCCTCTTGCTCTTTGGAAGATAGATGACAAGAAGGAATTCGAGAGGACTCATCAGAGGAATGTCTGCCTGTACCTGAGGCATTTGGCACAAATCCGTCATTATGCAAGTTGGCCTTCAGATCCCACCAGAGTTTGTTGGGCAAGTCACAGGAAACTTAACAAGGGAGGCTGTTCTCCAGGTTGGGGACCACTGATTATGGCATCTGGTTGTACTAGCAGAAAAATAGTTTTGAGAGGTTGGAAGCTAAATTAGCACGTGCACGAGATAGACATATGCACATCCTTCATGCCAACTTGGGTAACATTAAATACTTATGCACCATGCAGCTTAGGTTGATCTGTAATAACTTGAGTTGTTACAGTCTTGAGGTAGTGTACCCAGCATTGGGAATGCTTACTATTATGTATTTAACTCCTTGTAACCTGCATGACACCTGACCACCAGAGGGCCCACCTGTTGGAGTCACAAGGGATCCCAGCATCCCTTGGGAGCACAGTATATAAGCAGGCCACCAACAAGGTAGTTGCACTCTGGAGCTAAGGAGCTAAGGTCATACTTGCTCATTGTACACAGTGCTCAGTTTCATCCTTTATTATGAGTGTACCAATTGGCGATGAGGTAACAAACAACCGCACAAAAATGCAAACAACAGTCGGTATCCTGGAGAAGTTCTCAGAAGGGGATGATTGGGAGGCCTTCATGGAAGGACTCGACCAATACTTTGTGGCCAATGAGCTGGAAGGGGACGAGAACGCCACCAAACAAAGGGCGATCCTCCTAACTGCCTATGGAGCAACAACCTGTGGCTTCATGAAGAATCTCCTAGCCCCGGCAAAACCAATAGAGAAATCCTATGAAGAATTGTGTATGCTAAATCCTAAGGAAAGCATTTTGATGGCGAGATATCGGTTCAACACGTGTCAACGATCGGAGGGCCAGGAAGTGGCGAGCTATGTCGCTGAACTAAGACAACTTGCAGGACATTGTGAGTTTGAGGGATTCCGAGAACAAATGCTCAGAGACTTTTTTGTACTGGGCATTGGCCATTAGACAATCCTTTGCAAACTGTTGACTGTAGAAACTCCGAATCTAAGTAAAGCCATAACGATAGCCCAAGCATTTATGTCCACCAGCGACAACACCAAACAGATTTTGCAGAGTAAAGAAGTTTCGGCCATTCCTGTGCATAAAGTAATGTCGGTTTTGAGCAGAAATATACATGGCAGAATGTACACGCCGGCTGCTGCTGCCCGACCTCAGATGACCCAGAGTCTGCCATCAATCGTTAATGCGAGGCAGTTAACACCTTGTTGGCGCTGCGGAGGTGATCATCAGCCCCATCAATGCCGCTTTAAGCACTATGCATGCAATGATTGCAGAACAATGGGACACCTCCAGCGATTGTGAAGATGAGCTGCAAACCCTGCACACTACCATATTGCAGGGGAAGATCGATCAACTGTGGATCAAGCTGAATTGGAGACTTGTACTGAGGAGGCAGAAGTGTACGGGGTACACACATTCACCACAAGATGTCCACCAATAATGTTGAAAGTTGAACTGAACGATATTCCAGTATCTATGGAACGATATTCCAGTATCTATGGAGCTGGACACAGGGGCAAGTCAGTCCATAATGAGTAAAAAGGCCTTCGACAGGCTGTGGGGCAAAAAGGCACACAGACCCAAGCTCAGCCCCATTCACACCAAACTAAGGACTTACACCAAGGAACTAATCCCTGTAATTGGCAGTGCAGAAGTCAAAGTCTCCTATGACGGAGCAGTACACGAACTCCGGCTGTGGATTGTGCCAGGGGATGGCCCCACATTATTTGGCAGAAGCTGGCTGGGAAAAATCCATTGAAACTGGGACGACATGCGAGCGCTTTCGTCTGTCTGTCATGCACCCAGATTCTGAGAAAGTTCCCATCGTTGTTCGAGACAGGCATTGGAAGCTTCACGGGGGTGAAAGTGCAGATCCATTTGGTTCCTGGTATGTGACCCATCCATCACAAGGCACGGGCAGTACCGTACATTGTAAAGTCCTGTCCCTGCAGTACAGATTCACACGAGGCACATACTGAAGTCAAGGTCACTCAGGACCTGCACCTTTATTACACAGCTCTCGAATGCCTCAATTGCCTGAGACCTGTCCTTATATACCTGTCTGGAACAGGTATCCAGTGTCTCCTGCAAATGCACCCCTGGTGGTAAGATAAGCTTGTGGTTACAGGTCATCTCTAGTTACAGTCATGTGTAGCATGGTAAGATACAGTTATATACAGTAGTGTGAGATACATGACATCACCCTCCCCCTAGGTTTTATTGTCTTTATAGGTTCAGTCTCTCAGGTGGTCTCCGCTCTCGCGTGGAGGTCTTAGGTGTGGTTCAGTTGTTTGCCTTGGTGTCTGTTTTTCTTTCGGTGTGATTGCTGGTATCTCGCCTGGGCTGTCTGTTTCGTTCAGTATGCTTGTTGGTGTCTCGCCTGGGCTGTCTGTTGGGATTGCCCTTTCCTCAGGTTGTTCCCTCTGTCTGTCCACCAGGTATGGTGTGAGTTCCACATTGTAGTCTGCTTCTGGTTCAGCAGTGTTGTTGGTAAATCTGCTTTTGACTTGGTCTACATGCCTCTGGCAGGTTTGGCCATTGTCCATTTGTATCACCAGTAGCCTGTTTCCTTCCTTGCCTGTTCCTGTCCCTGCAAGCCATTTGGGACCCCTGCCATAGTTTAGCACAAACACTTTGTCCCCTATCTCATTCCACCTCCCCCTCGAATTTCGGTCATGGTACTCAGTTAGCTTATGGCGCTTTGCCTCAATGATTTCATGCATGTCTGGGAGGATTAATGAGAGCCTTGTCTTTAAGGTCCGTTTCATCAATAGTTGCGCGGGGGGAACTCCAGTCAATGAATGCGGACGGGATCTGTATTCCAGCAGCAGTCGCGACAGGCGGCCCTGCAGCGTGGGACCTTGGATTTTGAGCATGCCTTGTTTCATGATTTGCACTGCTCGCTCCGCCTGGCCATTGGAGGCCGGCTTGAACTATGCCGTCTTAACGCGATTTATGCCATGGTCACTCCTAAGATCTTGGAATTCTGCGCTAGTGAAGCACGGACCATTATTACTGACCAATATGTCAGGAATGCCGTGCGTTGAGAACATAGTTCCAAGGCTCTCCACAGTGGTGGAGGTGGTGCTCGAGTTTAAAATGGTGCATTCGATCCACTTTGAAAATGCATCTACAACTACGAGGAACATTTTGCCCATGAATGGGCCCGCATAGTCTACATGCACCCGCGACCACGGTTTGGTGGGCCAGGGCCAGGGGCTCAGGGGGGCCTCCCTGGGGGCATTACTGAGTTGGGCACAAATGGTACACCGTCGGACACAGAGCTCCAAGTCCGCATCAATGCCAGGCCACCAGACGTGGGATCTGGCTATGGCCTTCATGAGAACGATCCCCGGGTGCTCGCGGTGGAGCTCCCGGACAAATGCCTCTCTGCCTCGCAGAGGCATAACTACTCAGCTTCCCCACATCAGGCAGTTTGGTTGTAGTGACAGCTCATACATGCGCCTATGGAAAGGTTTGATCTCCTCGGGGCAGGCATCGCGAGCCTCTGCCCAGTCACCAGTTAGGACACATCTTTTTACTAGGGATAACGTGGGGTCGCTGGTCGTCCAGGCTCTGATTTGGCGAGCCGTCATGGGCGAACCTGTGGACTCAAAGGCATTGATTGCCATGACTATCTCACAGTCCTGTTCACCAGACCCTTCCGTGGTCACCAGGGGTAGCCTGCTAAGCGCGTCGGCACAGTTGTCTGTGCCTGGTCTGTGTCTTATGGTGTAATCGTGAGTGTTCTCGGATAGTAGGGACGTGAGGGGCTTGTGGTCGGTTTCTAACACGAACTTGGCCCCGAAAAGGTATTGGTGCATCTTTTTGACACCGTACACGCATGCGAGCGCCTCCTTCTCCATCATTCCGTACCCCCGCTCCGCCCGCGAAAGTGACCTGGAGGCATAAGCTATGGGTTGTAATTTACCCGCACTATTGACATGTTGTAAAACGCACCTGACGCCGTACGCTGACGCATCACATGTAAGAACTAGCTTTTTACCTGGATCAAAGAAAGCCAAAACACTGTTGGAACACAGAAGGTTGCGTGCCTTGTTGAAGGCGTGTTCCTGGGCGTTCCCCCAAAACCAATCGCACCCCTTCCTGAGTAGCACATGGAGAGGCTCCAGCAGCGTGCTCAAATTCTGCATAAAGTTCCCAAAGTAATTGAATAGCCCGAGAAAGGCGCGCAGTTCTGAGACTTTCCGGGGCCTGGGTGCCAGGCGAATTGCTTCGGTTTTGGACTCTGTTGGGCGGATTCCATCAGCGGCAATCCTTCTGCCCAAAAATTCAACCTCGGGCGCGAGAAACAGGCACTTGGATTTCTTAACTCTTAGGCCTACCTGATCCAACCGCTTTAGTACTTCCTCCAAATTGCGGAGATGGGAGTCAGTGTCCCTGCCCGTGATAAGTATGTCATCTTGAAATACAACCGTGCTCGGGATGGACTTGAGCAGACTCTCCATGTTGCGCTGGAATATAGCAGCTGCCGACCTGATGCCGAATGGGCATCGATTGTACATGAAAAAGCCTCGATGTTTGTTGATGGTGGTGAGTAGCTTGGACTCGTCGGTCAATTCTTGCGTCATATACGCAGATGTGAGATCTAGTTTTGAGAAAAGTTTACCACCAGCCAATGTGGCAAATAAGTCCTCCGCTCTGGGCAGCGGGTATTGGTCCTGTTGGGAGACTCTGTTTATGGTAGATTTGTAGTCCCCACAGATTCGTACGGATCCATCAGGCTTCATGACTGGGACGATGGGACTTGCCCAGTCGCTAAATTCCACGGGTGAGATAATGCCTTCCCGCAGAAGCCTGTCCAGTTCATGTTCAATCTTTTCCCTCATCACATAGGGCACAGCTCTAGCCTTGTGATGGACCGGTCTAGCATCCTGTGTGATGTAGCTTTTGACTTTAGCCCCTTTGAAGGTGCCCACATCTGGCTGAAAGAGATGTTCAAATCGAATTAGAACTGTTGAGGAGGAGGTCTGTTCCTCTGACGACATGGCGTGAACATCATCCCATTTCCAGTTTAGTTTTGCCAGCCAGCTTCTTCCCAGCAGTGCTGGGAGATCTCCGGGGACAATCCACAGGGGAAGTCGGTTCACTGTCCCTTTGTGTGTGACTGAAAGCATGGCACTGCCAAGGACTGGGACGATTTATTTGGTATAGGTCCTGAGTTTGGTGTCGACCCTTGTAAGTTTTGGTCTGTCTCTTTTGTGCGGCCACAGCTGTTCAAATTGTTGAGCGCTCATGAGAGATTGACTCGCTCCCATATCCAGCTCCATGTTGACGGGTATCCCATTGAGTAGGACCCTCATCATTATAGGAGGTGTCTTGTTGTAAGAGCAGTGGCCATTGATCGTGTTGACCCGCTGTACCTCGGTGTCCCAGGTACTGTCCCCACCCGTCTTCTGGTCCGCTTTCCAACCCTTCCGATTCGTATACCAGCCAAGCTGCCGTTTTTCTGCACATGCGGGCCAGATGCCCTGTATAGTCGCAGTTTCTGCAAACAGCATGCTGAAATCAACACCCCCTTGATGAGTGCCTTCCCCCACATCTCCAGCTTAGACTGCTTCCATTGTTTCCAAAGGATGAGCTGCGTCTGGCTGATCTCTCTTGAGCTTCTCTCAGTTTGTAGTTGATTGCTCGCATTGTGGGTTGATGAGGTGTGAACGGCCGTTCATGTGGCCCTTGATGGCTTCTGGTGCCGCTGCCTGCTGTTGGGGGCCTGCTCTCCTGCCTTTGTCTATGTGTGGGGGTAACGGCTTGTTTCACACTGTGAACCCATTGTTCCGATGTTTCGTTAATTGTCGTACCCGCAGTGTAGATCAACCTCGTTTCTTCTTCTCCTGTCAAGAATGTCTGTGCAACTAGTGCTGCTGCCTCTAGGGTCAAGTTCTTGGTCTCTATGAGCTTTCGGAATATGCCTGCGTAGCCTATTCCTTCAATAAAAAAGTCTCTCAGTACTTCTCTCCTTAGTTCATCGGCGAACTCACATAAGTTAGCCAACCTGCGAAGTTCCGCCACAAAGTCGGGTATGCTCTGGCCCACACAGCATCTGTAGTTGTAGAACCTGTGTCTGGCCATGTGTAGGCTGCTCGCTGGCTTCAGGTGGTCTCTTACCAGTATGCTCAACTCTTCAAACGACTTGTTTGCTGGTTTCTCGGGTGCCAGCAGGTCCTTCATCAAGGCGTATGTCTTCGAGCCACAGCTGGTCAAGAGATGGGCTCTTATCTTGTCTGCCTTATCATCGCCTAACCAGTCTTTGGTTACGAAGCTTTGCTGGAGCCTTTCTATAAAGTCCTCCCAATTATCTCCAGCATTGTATTTTTCATCTGAGCCGTTGGTCGCCATTCTGTGGATTCTGTAATTCCATAACTCGTCGCCACTGTAAAGTCCTGTCCCTGCAGTACAGATTCACATGAGGCACATATTGAAGTCAAGGTCACTCAAGACCTGCACCTTTATTACACAGCTCTTGAATGCCTCACTTGCCTGAGACCTGTCCTTCTATACCTGTCTGGGACAGGTATGCAAGTGCACCCCTGGTGGTAAGGTAAGCTTGTGGTTACAGGTCATCCCTAGTTACAGTCATGTGTAGCATGGTAAGATACAGTTATGTACAGTAGTGTGAGATACATGACATACATGATGCGTGAAAAAGTGGAAATTGAGCTGGACAGGCTGCATCGAGAAAGTATCATCGCGCCGGTGGAATTCAATGAATGGGTCAGTCTGATTGTCCCAGTACCTAAGGAAGATGGCACGGTTAGAATTTGTGGGGACTATAGAGTAACAAACTGTTTTTCACTGCAGGACCAGTACCCGCTACCCAAGGCAGACAACCGATATTCGACCCTGGCTGGAAGGAAGACTTTCACTAAGCTGGACCTGATCTTGGCCTACATGACGCAGGAGCTGAAGGAGACTTCGAAAGGCCTCACCTGCATCAACACGCACAAAGGTCTGTTCATCTACAACCAGTGCCCGTTCGGGATTCGTTCGGCTGCGGCGATCTTCCAGTGGAACATGGAGCGCCTGATAAAGTCAGTTCCTTGCACCGTGGTTTTCCAGGACGACATACTGGTTACAGGTTGGAACACCATTGAGTACTTGAAAAATCTGGAAGAGGTTCTTAGTCGGTTGGATCAGGTTGAAACGCTCGAAGTGTGTTTTCCTGGCACAGGACGTCGAGTTCTTGGGAAGAAGATTCGCAGCAGACGGCACCAGACCCACCGATGCCAAGACGGAGGCCATCAAGAAAGCACCGCGACCACAGAACGTGATGGAGCTGCGATCATTCCTAGGACTCCTTAACTATTTCGGTAATTTCCTACCTGGGTTAAGCACCCTGCTAGAATCCCTACATGCGCTACTGCGCAAGGGAGACGACTGGGTATGGGGGAATTCACAAGAGGCTGCTTTTAAGAAAGCCAGAAATCTATTGTGTTCAAACAGACTGTTTATTCTGTATAACCCTTGTAAATGATTAGTGTTAGCTTGCGATGCGTCATCATAAGGGGTCGGGTGTGTGTTACAACAGGCTAATAAATCGGGGATTTTGCAACCGGTCGCTTATGCATCCAGGAGTTTATCCAAGGCCGAAAGGGCCAACAGCATGATTGAAAAAGAGGCTCTGACGTGCGTCTACAGGGTAAAAAAAAATGCACCAGTACTTACTTGGCCTTAAGTTTGACCTTGAAACTGACCACAAGCCGCTCATATCACTGTTCTCTGAGAGCAAAGGGATTAATACCAATGCCTCTGCCCGCATCCAAAGATGGATGCTCACGCTGTTGGCATACAACTATGTAATCCACCATGGACCGGGCACAGAGAACTGCACAGATGCTCTCAGTCAGCTGCCATTACCCACCACTGGGGTGGAAATGGCACAGCCAGGGTACTTGCTCATGGTCATGGAGGCATTCAAAAACGAGAAGTCCCACAGCCAGGATCCTTTACTGTCTTTGGTAAAAAACTGTGTCCTCCATGGGAACTGGTCTGGTGTCCCAGCAGATGCAGGAGGAGATTAGGCTGTTCCACAAATGCAAAGACGAGTTGTCCCTGCAGGCGGACTGTCTATTGTGGAGCAATCGCATGGTCTTGCCTAAGAAAGGCAGAGATACGTTCATATGTAAACTGCACAGCACCAACACAGGCATCGTAATGATGAAAGCCTTGGCAGATCCCATGTGTGGTGGCCCGGCATTGACTCAGATTTAGATTCATACGTGTGCCAGTGCAACACTTGCTCTCAACTGAGCAATGAACCCAGAGAGACACCGCTAGGTTTGTGGTCGTGGCCCTCCAAACCGTGGTCAAGGATCCATGTAGACTATACGGGCCCATTCCGAGGCAAAATGTTTTCGGTTGTCTTGGACTCTTACTCAAAATGGATTGAATGTGCAATAATGTCTGTAAGCACGTCCACGGCCACTATTGAAAGCCTACGAGCCATGTTTGCCACGCACGGCTTGCCTGATGTCCTAGTCAGGGACAATGGGCCGTGCTTCACCAGTGCTGAATTCAAGGGATTCATGACCTGCAACGGGATCAAACATGTCACTTCTGCCTCGTTCAAGCCCGCATCCAATGGCCAGGCAGAACAGGCAGTTCAGACCATCAAGCAAAGCTTGAAACATATGTCGGAAGGCTCCCTGCAGACCCGGTTGTCCCGAGTGCTGCTCAGCTACCGCAGCAGACCCCACTCACTCACCGGGGTTCCCCCAGCCGAGCTGCTCCTGAAAAGGGCACTCAAAACAAGGCTCTCTCTTCGCCACTCTGATTGCCATGATCACGTGGAGGGTAAGCAGCATCAACGAAGTGTGTACCATGACTGCGCAAATTTGTCACGCGATATTGAGATCAATGATCCCGTGTTTTTGCTCAATTATGGACATGGTCCCAAATGGCTCGCTGGCATGGTCACAGCCAAAGAGGGGAGTAGGCTGTTTCAGGTCAAATTCGCCAACGGACAAACGCACAGAAAACATTTGGACTCAATCAAACTGCGGTTCACCAACAGCTACGAACAACCCGAAGAAGACATCACCAACTTTGACCCTCCAACACACATACAAGTGGCAACTGATATCATGGTTGACCACGAAGCCGAACTCATCATCCCCAGCAGTCCGGCAAGGCCGGCTGCCCAACAGCCCAGTGAAACACTGACCGACCCACCCACACCCGCATTTGTACCGAGGCGATCAACAAGGGAACGTAAAGCCCCAGATCGTCTCACCTTGTAAATAAGTGTACTGTTGACTTCACGGGGGAGTGATGTTATGTATTTAGCCCCTTGTAACCTGCATGACACCTGACCACTAGAGGGCCCATCTGTTGGAGTCCGAAGGGATCCCAGCATCCCTTGGGAGCACAGTATATAAGCAGGCCACCCACGAGGTACCTGCACTCTGGAGTCTTATTAAAGGAGCTAAGGTCACACTTGCTCATTGTACACAGTACTCAGTTTCATCCTTTATTATGAATGTACCACTTACCATCTGCTGTCAGGAATGGGCACTGTTATCCTCTGGAGAGAGTGCCCCAGAGTACTAAATTGGACAACCCTCCTGTCACCCATCTCCTGTAGCTGATTGTCCATTCAGCCATCCCTACTATTACTTTGATATGACAGGAAAAGCTTATAATGGAATGTCCATTTTGGCGATCCATTTGATGGCATCCTTAGTTGCTGAGTTGAGAAGTGAGGTGCCTCCTGCAATAGATCTTAGTGGGCAGGTTGATGTGAAATTTTCCATGATCTATGACTCATGACCACAGTCGCACTTCGGATCATTCCTAATCTTGTGGGGCAGGTGGCTGCAGCGTCCATGCCTGTGTGGATTTGGTTGAGCGTTGTCCACTGTCTTCGAGTGATGAGATGTTGGTTCTTTATATTGCATGCATTTCACAATTCCGCCCATCTGGATAGTGGGTTGATACCAGCTGCATAAATATTGACTGTTGTTTCCCAGAATGGCCAACATGATTTTAAGCACTTTCATGGTGTGTTTTCAAGTCTTCATGAATGGGAAGGTCGATGTTGCTCATGATTTTTCCTAACTGACGGAGCATGTTGGCATCGCGGCGAATGGCAGGTGGCGCAATGTGGGACAGCACCGGGAGCCACTCCATTGGAGTGGACCTAAGCATTCCTGACACCGACCTCATGATGGTCTTTAGCTGCACATCCACGATCTTTGTGTGATGACTGCAGGACCATGAGGCAGAGCAGTATGTTGCCCAAACAGGGCAGTACCCACTTTGTCACCTGCCCATAGAATCTGTTTTGTGGCCACACTGGGCTTACTTTCATTTTATTTATTCCTGACACTCCCTCCCCTATCCCCAGCTTTAACTAAGGCTGACAAATATCTGAAATTCATTTTGAAACTTAATAAAAAGCTGATATAATATTTTGCTCCCATTTGAAGTGCGAACCTTTAAGTGTGCACATATCTTTAATTTGGACTTGGTAAGCAAAATTGCTGCTCCCTGCAAAAATGAAATGCTACAATGACAGCTATGAGTAATTATTCAACTAAACTGGAGCAGGTATTTCATGGTAGTCAGTGCACTGCCTCACTAGTGCGGTTTGCACCTGCAATATGACACGAAAACCTCAATTGTGCCGGTGGCAGAATTTCTGCACCATTTATGTTCATCTATTATTCAAATGTAGGAAAATATTCTGACATTAAATTGACTGGTTGAAATGAAAATGGATTACAATTTTCAATAAATAAACCCCTAATGATCAATTATTTGGTTGACACAGTTGATGTACTTTAAAACCCCAAGTTCAAAAGGAGCAGACTTGAGCATATATGGCATGCAACTGGTTTTATCCATCCATCACCAGATCTGATTGGACCACATGAATCTCTGGTAAGCCTCACTCTCTCCCCTCTGACCAAACCACCCAACTTTCTTCCATTGTAAATAGTTCCCTCTCCTCTAACTACTGCCCCATCTCCAACCACCCTTTCCTCTCCAAAGTCCTTGAACATGTTGTCACCTCCCAAATTTGTGCCCCTCTCTCCCTAACTCCCTGTTCTAACCTCACTAATTAGGATTGTGTCTCACCCATAGCATTGCAGTGGCCTTAACCAAAGTCATGAATTACGTTCTATGGCTGTGACCATGGTGCATTATCCTCCTTGTTCTCATCCACTTCTCCGCAGCCTTTGATATAGTCTTCCACACCTTCCTCCTCTAACACATTTCTTCCATTACCCTGGCTTGGTTCCACGCTTTTCTATCTGATTATAGTCAGACCATATCTAGCTTTGGCTTCTTTTCCCACTCCCAGAGTCCCTCAAGCATCCTTCTTTGGCTGCTCCTGTACTTCATCTACATGCTATTCTTTGGTGACATCTTCCACAGACATGCAATCAGCCTCCAAATGTACATTCATGACACCCAGCTCTCTCTCCACCAAATCTGATTATACCTATCAGGAAAGATTGAACAGACCGGGGCTGTTTTCTTTGGAAAAGAGAAGACTGAGGGGTGACCTGATAGAGAGCTTTAATATTATAATAAATATAAGATATTCACTAATAAATCCAATAGGCAATTCAAGAGAAACTTCTTTACCCAGAGAGAGGTTAGAATATGGAACTCGCTACCACAAGGAGCAGTTAAGGTGACTAGCATAGACACATCTAAGGGGAGGCTAGATAAAAACATGAGGGAGAAAGGAATAGAAGGACATTGTCATGTATGTAACCATCATGCAACAGTACTCTTCGTGCAACTCCTGTACACTGTACTAACATCCTAGAAATGCACACCCTGACCACAGGGGGTGAACTTGTGGGAGACACTCCTCACCTGGGTCTCCAGGTATAAAAGGGGAGGTCCCACCCAGGGTCAGCACTCCTTGGTCCTGGGAATAAAGGTTAAGATCACATAGTGACTATGTCTGCAGTACATGCCTCGTCTGAATTTGTAGTAAGGTGCAGGGACATCACATTTGGCGACGAGAAACGGGAATCACCGAACCACGAGGATGGCGACCGGTAGCACGGAGGAACGTTACTGTGTGGGTGAGGACTGGGACGACTGCGTGGAGAGATTCCAGCAGAGCTTTGTCATGAAGGACTGGCTGGGAGCGGCAGCGGCTAACAAGCGGAGGGCGCATCTACTGACCAGCTGGGGACCACAGACGTATGCGCTGATGAAAGACCTACTCGCACCCCAAAAGCCAGCGGACAAGTCCTTTGAAGAGCTCAGCCAGCTGATCAGTGAGCATCTCAAGCCGGCGAGTAGCGTACACATGGCCCGGCACCTATTCTACACACACCGGCATGGGAAGGGACAAAACATCTCGGATTTCGTTGCGGACCTGTGGCGCTAGGCAAGTCTCTGTAAGTTCACAGATGCCTGCAGGGGGGAGATGTTATGGGATTTCTTCATTGAGGGCATTAATCATGCCAGGATTTTCAGGAAGCTCATAGAGACAAAGGACTTGACTTTAGAAAGGGCGACTTTGATAGCTCAGACATTCATGGCAGGGGAAGAGGAGACTAAGCTAATTTACACGCGCAGCCCTGGTCCCAACCTGGCGATGGACCAGGGAGTTAACATGGTGAACCCGGCTCGGGACCCTGCAGGCAGGCAAGGGCATTTCGAAACCGCCCAGGCAGCAACAGACTCTAGGGTGGGCCCGCAACAGGGACAATGGAAAGGGGATCGGCAAATCACGCCATCACAAGGAACAATGCGTCCCGCGATGGGACCATTAACACCTACCATCAGAGTGCTTAGAAACAACCAAATGGGCAATCAGAGAGTAATGCCTGGTAAAAGTCCTTTTGTTAACAACAATCTCAGCCAATATTGGAGTTGCAGGGGTAGACATACTGCGAAAAGCTGCAGGTTTCAGCAATATACCTGTAGGATTTGTAACGTCAGTGGACACTTGGCCAGGATGTGCAAAAAGGCTGTAACAAGGCTAATCTGCGAGACAGAGGAACCAGACGAGGGGTCTGCAATGCAGCATGATGCCTGGGGAAAAGCCATGGATGCTGAAGTTCAGCGGGTTCATGTGTCTGACGTCCACAGCTCATACACTAAAACAGCACCCATGATGATAAAAGTTTTATTGAATGGCATCCCGGTGTGCATGGAGCTGGATATGGGAGCTAGCCAGTCATTTATGACCGCCCAACAATTTGAGAGACTATGGCCACACAGAGCTAGCAGGCCCAAACTGGAACACATTGACACGCAGCTACAGACGTACACCAAAGAGATCATCCCAGTGCTAGGCAGTGCAAACTTGGTGGTAACACATAATGGATCACAGAACCGGCTGCCACTCTGGATCATCCCGGGAAATGGCCCCGCGCTCTTGGGGAGGAGTTGGCTAGCCGAGGTGAATTGGAAATGGGGGGATGTGCACGCTATTTCATCTGTGGAGCGAAGTTCATGCTCACAGGTCCTACAAAAATTCGGGTCACTGTTTCAACCTGTGGTGTCGGAACGTTCAAGGGCACCAAAGTAGTGATACGCATCACTCCGGATGCCAGACCAGTGCACCACAAAGCCAGAGGGGTGCCGTATGTGATGCATGAGAACATTGAAAGTGAATTGGACAGGCTGCTCAGAGAGGGCATAATTTCGGCCATTGAATTCAGTGACTGGGCAAGTCCCATCGTTCCTGCCCTTAAAGCAGATGGCTCGGTCAGGATTTGTGGCGACTACAAAGCCACCATCAACCAAGTGTCGCTGCAAGACCAATACCCGCTCCCGCGAGCGGAGGACCTTTTTGCCATGCTGGCAGGTGGCAAGCTGTTCATGAAGCTGGACCTCACATCGGCCTACATGACTCAGGAACTGGCTGAAGAATCCAAGCCTTCTGACCACCATCACGACGCACAAGGGATTATTTATCTACAACAGGTGTCCGTTTGGCAGTCGTTCGGCGGCAACTATCTTTCCGAGAAACATGGAAAGCTTGCTCAAATCCATTCCTGGAACAATCGTATTCCAAGCCGACATCCTTATAACGGGTTGAGACACCGAGGAACACCTCCACAACCTGGAGGAGGTGCTATGCTGACTGGACCGGGTAGGCTTGCGGCTGAAAAAGGCCAAGTGTGTGTTTTTAGCCCCTGAGGTCGAGTTTTTGGGTAGGAGGGTTGCCGCAGACGGGATCAGGCCCACTGAATCAAAAACGGAGGCGATCCGTCGGGCGCCCAGGCCTGGCAACACGTCGGAGTTGTGATCATTCCTGGGACTTTTGAACTATTTTGGGAACTTTCTGCCGAACTTAAGCACATTGTTGGAGCCGTTACACATGCTCCTGTGTAAAGGCTGTGAATGGCTTTGGGGGGACTATCAAGAGCGGGCTTTCAGTAAGGCAAGGAACCTGCTGTGTTCTAACAAACTGTTGACTTTGTATGACCCATGTAAAAAACTGGTTTTAACATGCGATGCATCATCCTACGGGGTTGGGTGTGTGTTGCAGCAGGGTAATGATGACGGCCGACTCCAATCGGTGGTTTATGCCTCCAGGTCACTCTCCCAGGCAGAGCATGGATACGGCCTGGTCGAAAAGGAAGCACTCGCTTGTGTTTACGGTGTGAGAAAGATCCCCAGTACCTTTTCAGTAGACCGTTCATGCTAGAAATGGACCACAAGCTGCTAACATCCCTGTTGTCCGACAGCAAGGCTGTCAATGCCAATGCGTCAGCCTGCATACAGCGATGGTCTCTCATGCTGGCTGTGTATGACTACACCATACGGCAGCGGCCAGGCACCGAAAATTGCGCTGACGCGCTCAGCAGGCTCCCACTGGCCACCACTGAGGGGGCGTCGGAACAGAGTGCTGAGATGGTCATGGCCGTTGAGGCTTTTGACACCGCAGGCTCCCCCATCACAGCCCGCCAGATCAAACTTTGGACCAACAGAGACCCCCTCCTATCCATGATAAAGAAATGTGTTCTGACTGGGGATTGGGCGCCCGCACACAGGGCGTGCCCCGAGGAGGTCAGACGATTTCAGAGATGGATGGATGAGCTCTCCATCCAAGCCAACTGCCTGTTATGGGGCAGCCGTGTAGTCATGCCCCAGAAAGGCAGGGAAGCGGTCATCAGGGAACTCCACAGCGAGCACCCCGGCATCGTGTTAATGAAGGCCATTGCCCAGTCACATGTATGGTGGCCGGGGATTGACTCAGACCTGGAACACTGGGTTCACAGTTGCACGACGTGTGCCCAGCTGGGCAATGTTCCCAGGGAGGCCCCAATCAGCCAGTGGCCCTGGTCCACCAGGCCATGGTCACGTATTCATGTAGACTATGCGGGCCCATTCATGGAGAAAATGTTCCTGATCATTGTCGATGCATACTCAAAATGGATCGAGTGCATCATATTAAACTCGTGCACGACATCCATCACTGTGGAGAGTCTGCGTACGGTTTTCGCGACCCACGGCTTGACGGACGTCATGGTCAGCGACAATAGCCCGTGTTTCACCAGCCATGAGTTCCAGGAGTTTATGTCGGGCAATGGTATCAAACAAATCCGGACAGCGCCGTTCAAACCGGCTTCCAATGACCAGGCGGAACGCGCGGTCCAAGTCATAAAACAAGGCATGCTACGCATCCAAGGAACCTCCCTTCAGTACCGCCTATCGCGCCTCCTCCTGGCCTACCGGTCCCGCCCGCACTCGCTCACGGGAGTCCCGCCAGCGGAACTCCTCATGAAATGCATGCTCAAGACGCGGCTGTGCCTCATTCACCCAGCCCTGGCAGACATTGTTGAAGGCAAGTGCCAGTCCCAAACCGAGTTCCATGATTGAAACTCAAGGGGGAGGTGTATAGAAATGGATGACCCGGTATTTGTTCTTAACCATGCTTTGGGACCCAAGTGGCTTGAGGGCACAGTAATTGGCAAAGAAGGGAATAGGGTCATAGTGGTCAGATTAAACAATGGGCAGATATGCCGCAAACACTTGGACCAAGTAAAGAAAAGGTTCAGAATAGACACGGAGGAACCTGAAGAAGAGCATGAGATGTCACCCACACCACTGCCAGTGGACGAGCAACAAGGACAGTCCACAGCATGCACAGTCCCTGCGGCCAGCCCGGACAGGCCGGAATCACCTCAGGTGATAGAGACGCATGCTAAGGCTCAGCCACCAGAACCACAACTGCGGCGCTCCACGAGAGAGCGTCGACCACCTGAAAGACTTAACCTTTGACACAAAAAGACATAAGGGGGGTGGTGATGTCATGTATGTAACCATCCTGCAACGGTACTCTTCATGTAACTGTAACCTTCATGCAACTCCTGTACACTATACTTATACCCTAGAAATGCACACCCTGACCACAGGGGGTCAACTTGTGGGAGACACTCCTCATCTGGGTCTCCAGGTATAAAAGGGGAGGTCCCACCCAGGGTCAGCACTCCTTGGTCCTGGGAATAAAGGTTAAGGTCACGTAGTGTCTGTGTCTGCAGTACATGCCTCGTGTGAATTTGTAGTAAGGTGCAGGAACACCACAGACATATTGATGGGGTCATATAAAATAAGATGGGAGGAGGCTTGTGTGGAGCATAAACACCGACATGGACCTGTTGGGCTGAATAGCCTTATTATGTTCTATAAATACGATGAAACTCTCTCAACCCCTCTACTCTTGCTATGCTGTCAGATTGTTTGTCCAACATCCAATCTTGGATGAGCCACAGCTCGAGCTAAACATTGGTAAGACTGATGCCATTGTCTATGGAATCTGTAACAAACTTTGTATCCTTACCATTGGTTCCATCTGCCTCCCTGTCCACTGACTCAAGCTGAACCTGACTGCAACCTCAGCATCCTGTTCGACCTTGAGCTTAGCTTCCAAGCTCATATCCTTTCCATCACAAAGCCTGCTGCAACCTCCATAATATCAACTGTCTCCCACCCTGCCTCAGCCCATCTACCACTGAAACCCTCAACCATGTCTTGGTCACCTCCAGACTTGAATAGTCCATGCTGTCCCAACTGGCTTCCCGTCTCCCACCATCCGTAAACTCATCCAAAACTCTGCTGCCTGTATACTATCCCACACCAAGTGCTTCTTATCGATCACCCCATCCTCAATCACCTACATGGGCTCCCGGTCCTCCAGTGCCTCATTTACAATTTTTATCCTTGTGTTTAAATGCTTTCAGCACTCTAAAATCTTAACGTGAACTCTCTGCTCGCGTGACTCTGGCCTCTTGTGCCTTTCCTCCTGCCTTCGTCGAATTATTATCTGGAATTTCATTCCAGACATCTCTGCCTCTCCACCTCATCTCTTTTACGACCCTCCTTCAAACGCATCTCTTTGACCAAGCTTTAGGTTATCCCTCCTAATATCTCCTTTGGCTTTGCACCCATTTTTTGATTAAACCTCTGTGAAGAGCATTAGGATATTTTCTATGTTAATCATCATAGGCAGTCTCTCAGAATCGAGGAAGACTTGCTTCCACTCCCGAAGTGAGTTCTTTGATGGCTCAACAGTCCAATACGAGAACCACAGACTCTGTCACAGGTGGGACAGATAGTCGTTGAGGGAAGGGGTGGGTGGGACTGGTTTTCCGCATGCTCTTTCCGCTGCCTGCGTTTGATTTCAACACGCTCACGCTGTTGAGACTCGAGGTGCTCAGCGTCCTCCTGGATGCACTTTCTCCACTTAGTGCGGTCTTTGGCCAGGGACTCCCAGGTGTCAGTGGGGATGTCTCACTTTATCAGGGAAGCTTTGCGGGTGTCCGTGTAACGTTTCCGCTGCCCACCTTTGGCTCGTTTGCCATGAAGGAGCTCCGCATAGAGCACTTGCTTTGGGAGTCTCGTGTCTACCCTGTTTCTGTGTTGTAACTTCTATGTATTTCTATATAATTGGAGGAAGAAACTCTGCTCTATGTTAAAAGTGCTGTATAAATGAAGTTCAACTCCATCTCTTGTGTTATTATCTGAAACTGGCTTCCTACTTTAACCATATACTTGCCACAAGCAGGATCCCAATTAGTTGGATCATGGCTCTGGTTCGGATCTCAAAACCCTGTGATCTAACCACTCCCACCACAAACAATTGAGAATTGTGTAAATCGAGTGCCTGACTTTAAACCTGTGGAGGTTAAACACTGACACAAAGTGGATCGGCCAAATGGCTTGTTTCTGTGTTGTAACTTCTATGTATTTCTATATATTGGAGGAAGAAACTCTGCTCTTGGTGGGAATTGTTGATCTCACAGGAACATGAGGAACAGTAGTAGGGTATTCAGCCCCTCGGGCCTGTTCCAACATTCAATTAGATCATGGCTGATCTGCACCTTAGCTCAATTTTCCTGGCCTTGTTCCATATCCCTTACTTAACAAAAATCTATCTAACTTTGTCTGGAAAGCTCCAATTGTCATCCACAATTTTGAGGGAGACAATTCCAAATTTCTACTACCCTTTGTGTGAAAAAGTGCTTCCTGATTTTGCTCCTAAATGGCTTGTTTCTAATTTTAAGATTATGTCCCCTTGTTCTTGATTCCCACACCAGTAGAAATAGTTTCTCCATATCTACCCTACCAAATCCTTTTATGATTTTAAACACCAATCAGATCTTCCCTCCATCTCCTATACTCAAGGGAATACAACCCAAGTGTATGCAATCTGTCCTCGTAATTTAATCCTCTAAGCCTTGGTTGGTGGCCGTGCCTTCAGCTGCCTGGGCCCTAAGCTCTGGAAAACTTTTCCATCTGCTTACATCTCTCTCTTCCTTTATGACCCTCCTTAAAACCCATCTCTTTGACCAAGTTATTGGTCACTTGTTCTAATATCTCCTTATGTGACTCGGTGTCAAATTTGGTTTGATAATGCTCCTTTGAAGTGCCTTAGGTGTTTTACTATATTAAAGGCGCTACATAAATGCAATTTGTTACAGTTGTTGTATAATTCTAGTGAATTTGAGCTGCACCCCCCTCCATTGCCAATATATGCATTCTGAGGAGCTGTTGCTTTACATTCATCCCAATTCCAGTTCTTGTGTTATTGTCTGATACTGGCTTTCTATCTCAGCCATATACATGCCACATGCAGGATGGCAATTAGTTGGATCTTAGCTCTCTTTTTAGATCTCACAACCCTTGTGACCTAACCACATCCAGCACGAACAATTGCGAATTCAGAAGAAAAACAATAGAGTGTAATTAGAGTGCTGGGCCTCACATTGATGAATCCCTGCAAGCCTGCCGCTCACCTATGCTTGTCCCTCACCCTCAGTCATAACCGGGGCTTTAATTTGAGCCCTAAATCCCAGAATCAGATTAGTACCTCATCTCTGAACTCTCTCTAATGCCACTATGTACTGAACACTATAGTCTAAATACTATCTCATTGATGTAAGATTTCTAAATTTCTGGCATTAAATTGACAGCAAGACCGATTCCTTTAAAACAATTTGGAATAGTTTATTAAACACACACACATCGGAGAAACAGCAGTGGATCTACTTCGTTACAACAGCTACAATGATGTTACAATAATGATTTATAAAAAGGTATAAAAAGATATACTTCACTTCCCTCTGTCAAAGCACAAGCACATGGCGCTCGCCCTTGCTTCTGCTGTGGAGGGAGGTTCCTGCTTTGCCATGTGCTATGGAAGAGAGAGCGAGCAATCTTTTCGCTTGAGTTTTTATATCCCTTAAATCCATTGTTTCTCAGAAAGCCCCAGGACTGGGTATTGTTTCCAGAGCCATTCTTGATTGGCTTCTCCTCATACATGTGTCTGTCTGGAGGACCGCTGCCATTCCTTGATTAGGTTAATGGCTTTCCAATTAACACATTTTCTAGTTTGGTGAGTTTCAAAGCCATGCTTCCCTTGTTCCTTGGGCTCTGCCCTGCCAGAGAACACATGGGCTTGGGGAAGGTATCCACTTTGTCTCTTTCAAAACTGCAGCCTTTCTGTATAATCTACATTTTTAACATTTATATGTGTACAAAATCAATTTTATCATTATTAAACACTTTTATTCATACAGACTCCCCACCTTGAGGGGAAAATATCCTTATTGATTCCTCATATGGTTTATCTGCTCAGGGCTCACATATCATAAACATTGAGCGGGTGCTGATATCTCTGATGTTTCTCTGAAGTGGTTGACTGCTGTGTAATGGGTTTTAAACTTAGACAGAGAGAGAGAAAGTGCATGGTTTGACTCAGTCCCCAACTCGTAAGGTGTATGCCACACGTAGGGGATTAACTATAGTACAATAACATCTCCAGTGGAGACCCTACCCTTCCCGTATCTTCAGTGCACCATCGTTTCTCAAAGCACATTGATGATGTTCGTAGGTCATGCTACAGCTCCCACTTCTCCATCTTCCCTTGGCTTCGGTCGTGGCCAGTGTCGTCCCAACAATCATAAGGATCCATATCATGGTCTGTGGGAAACAAGATCAGTGTAGTATTTACTCTTTGTCAGTTTTTAACTGATTAATGTGAAACCATTTCTTGTACTTAACGCTCTTTTTACCCGGTAACTGAATCAAATAAACCGTGGGGTTCAATCGGTCTATAATCGTATGCGATCTCCACCACTCAAAAGGCATGCTTTTATTTCCCATAAATTGGAATCATTACTGAGTCTTCCACCAGATATTCAAAGGAATGTACTTTCTTGTCAAAGTACCTTTTAACTTGTCTTTTTGACTTCCCCAATTTGGTGGCCACAAATTGATTCAGTTGATTGGTGTGATCTACCACTTGTTCCAGCCACTTGGAACTACATGGTTCAATTGTCAGGGGACTCATCCCTGTTTGTGTTAGCTGGCTTGGAGTTCTCATGAGCCTCTCCGTCATGGCCTGATATGGGGAGACCCTTGTTGTTTTATGAGGTATGGACCTCATTGCCATTAAGCACATTGACAGCATGTTGGTCCATTGAGTGCACAATTTTTTTAACTTGAGGGTCCTGGTCCCCCCTTTGACCACTCCGGATGACTGGGGGCAGTGAACAGTAATTTATCCCCAACATTTCCTGCAGGTGGGTAAAAATTTTACTGGTAAAGTGTGAACCTTGATCGCTGTCCACTTGTACTGGTACTCCCCACCTACAAAACACATGATTTAATAATGTTTCGGCTGCCGTGATTGCAGTGTTGGAGCGGCAGGGGAATGCTTCGATCCATTTAGTGAATTGATCCACCACCATTAGGGCATGCTGAAAATTGCCTTGCGCCTGTGAAAGTGGCCCAATGAAGTCTATCTGGAAGTAAGTCCATGGCCCTTGAGGTGGGGCGCGCTTTGAAGCAAGGCTCGGTTAATGTACGCGGGAGGATTGTGCAGTAGG
This sequence comes from Pristiophorus japonicus, assembly GCF_044704955.1. Lineage (NCBI taxonomy): Eukaryota > Metazoa > Chordata > Chondrichthyes > Pristiophoridae > Pristiophorus > Pristiophorus japonicus. Next base: position 449,761,148 of record NC_091977.1, on the reverse strand, counting down.
CACGGTTGGCATCGTGCCATGTATTGGTTGATTGTTTCCCTCATGGAAGGCCACCAAGCTGTGGATGCTACCTTATAGAAGGTTACTAGGGCCGAATAGAGCCCTGCTGTGGGGTGGGAGTGAAAGAGGGAGAGCAGTTCCTGACCCACCTCTGATGCAACACACACCACCGAGCAGGCGTTTGATATTCTTTTGAACATTAGAGTAAGGGGCAGTGGCTAATATGATATTGGGAACCCAGGCTGTTGGTTGAGGAAGGGGGCCTGCCTTCCTTGTTCCAGGCACTTACAACAGCATATGGCCAGTGTTATTGCCACGGAGGGATTTTAAATCTAGGTGTTCTGTTGGGGAGGCCTTGCTAACAGCATTGCAGGGCTCAACAACTATATCCTCTATCTCCCCATCAATTACAGTATCCTTGGCTGCTCTGTCTGCTCTGGAATTTCCCTCACTATGTGGACCCCCTTTTCTATGGGCTGCTAACTTTCTTATGAAGCAGGGCTGGGATCGCTGTTTAAGGTATGACCAGAATAGGCGTAACCAGGGCCCATGAAGCAGGGCCTTACTGTCTATCGTACAATAGTCATTTTTGTGGTATGGGGCAGGGAGAGCATGGTGCTTGTAGCATAGGCACTATCTGACCAAATATTCACAAGTCTATTTGAGGTTTCCTTCACAGTGGTTAGAAGTGCGACGATTGCTGCATATTGTGAAGACTGTCCGTTGCATCTTCACTGGATGGTTCTTTCTGGCAATACCACAGCATACCCGTGAGTGGATTCCTCATTATGATATTAGGATCCATCGATGTAGACATCTGGGGCACCCTGTATGGGTTCTTTCTGCACAGGATGGGTCTCAAAGTTAATCAAGGGTAATGGACATTCATGCAGGTCCCCCTCATAGATCAGAAATTGTGGCAGCAATATGGTGGGTTTGAACATAAGAACATAAGAACATAAGAATTAGGAACAGGAGTAGTCCATCTAGCCCCTCGAGCCTGCTCCGCCATTCAACAAGATCATGGCTGATCTGGCCGTGGACTCAGCTCCACTTACCCGCCCGCTCCCCGTAACCCTTAATTCCCTTATTGGTTAAAAATCTATCTATCTGTGACTTGAATACATTCAATGAACTAGCTTCAACTGCTTCCTTGGGCAGAGAATTCCACAGATTCACAACCTTCTGGGAGAAGAAATTCCTTCTCAACTCGGTTTTAAATTGGCTCCCCCGTATTTTGAGGCTGTGCCCCCTAGTTCTAGTCTCCCCAACCAGTGGAAAGAATCTCTCTACCTCTATCTTGTCTATCCCTTTCATTATTTTAAATGTTTCTATAAGATCACCCCTCATTCTTCTGAACTCCAACGACTAAAGACCCAGTCTACTCAATCTATCATCATAAGGTAACCCCCTCATCTCCGGAATCAGCCTAGTGAATCGTCTCTGTACCCCCTCCAAAGCTAGTATATCCTTCCTTAAGCAAGGTGACCAAAACTGCACGCAGTACTCCAGGTGCGGCCTCACCAATACCCAATACAGTTGCAGAAGGACCTCCCTGCTTTTGTACTCCATCCCTCTCGCAATGAAGGCCAACATTCCATTCGCCTTCCTGATTACCTGCTGCACCTGCAAACTAACTTTTTGGGATTCATGCACAAGGATCCCCGGGTCCCTCTGCACCGCAGCATATTGTAATTTCTCCCCATTCAAATAATATTCCCTTTTACTGTTTTTTTTCCCAAGGTGGATGACCTCACACTTTCCAACATTGTATTCCATCTGCCAAACCTTAGCCCATTCACTTAACCTATCTAACTCTCTTTGCAGCCTTTCTGTGTCCTCTACACAACCTGCTTTCCCACTAATCTTTGTGTCATCTGCAAATTTTGTTACACTACACTCTGTCCCCTCTTCCAGGTCATCTATGTATATTGTAAACAGTTGTGGTCCCAGCACCGATCCCTGTGGCACACCACTAACCACCGATTTCCAACCCAAAAAGGACCCATTTATCCCGACTCTCTGCTTTCTGTTAGCCAGCCAATTCTCTATCCATGCTATTACATTTCCTCTTTCTCCGCATACCTTTATCTTCTGCAGTAACCTTTTATGTGGCACCTTATCGAATGCCTTTTGAAAATCTAAATACATCACATCCATCGGTACACCTCTATCCACCATGCTCGTTATATCCTCAAAGAATTCCAGTAAATTAGTTAAACATGATTTCCCCTTCATGAATCCATGCTGCATCTGCTTGATTGCACTATTCCTATCTAGATGTCCCGCTATTTCTTCCTTAATGATAGTTTCAAGCATATTCCCCACTACAGATGTTAAACTAACCGGCCTATAGTTACCTGCCTTTTGTCTGCCCCCTTTTTTAAACAGAGGCGTTACATTAGCTGCTTTCCAATCCGCTGGTACCTTCCCAGAGTCCAGAGAATAACGAATGCATCTGCTATAACTTCCGCCATCTCTTTTAATACCCTGGGATGCATTTCATCAGGACCAGGGGACTTGTCTACCTTGAGTCCCATTAGCCTGTCCAGCACTACCCCCTAGTGATAGTGATTGTCTCAAGGACCTCCCTTCCCACATTCCTGTGACCAGCAATTTTTGGCATGGTTTTTGTGTCTTCCACTGTGAAGAACGAAGCAAAATAATTGTTTAAGGTCTCAGCCTTAATGGTAATGAAAATGGTATCAATGTCTCTTTCCATAAATTCCAATGTCCATTTGCTGAGTTGCTGCGAGGAATCTAGCGAATAATAATAATAATAATTTTTATTTATATAGCGCCTTTAACATAGTAAAACATCGTAAGGTGCTTCATAACAATTTTACAATACACGAGATATTTACCAGTGAGGGAAAGAGAAAAAGCGGAAGAAGCAAATATAAAAAGAAGTTAAATGCTCAGGTATGAAGCAGCAGCCAAAATACGCACGCAGATAGACATAGGCGAAAAAACTAAAAAAAAGAAATTCAAATTACATTGTAAATAATACATTAAGGATTATACAATAATAAAGTCAGTACAATAAAGATGAATTATAATTAAACAAAATTAAATAATATATACCATAATTATAAGTTAAGTTAAAATTTAAAAATCAGCAATTGAAGCAACTTAAATCAGTTATTAGCATTCTTGAAGGTTCATTCCCTGTCCAGTGATTCAATTAAAATAGAAGAACGAATCACCGTCCTCCATCCTTGTGATGTCATAATTTTATTACTTTATATTTCTCATTTTGTCCCCTTGACAGGACTTGCAATTGCTCCAGGCTTGAGCTGCCTCTGTTGTCAGGGAGACGCTTGTTTGAAAACTTCCTCCAGCTGCTCCAGGCTTGAGCTGCCTCCATTGTCAGGGGGACGCTTATGTTTAAAACTCCCTCCAGGTGCTCTAGGCTTGAGCTGCCTCCGTTGTCAGGGAGACCCTTATCATTAAAACTGCCTCGAGCTGCTCTAGGCTCGAGCTGCCTCCGTTGTCATAGAAGCAAAGAAACATAGAAAATAGGTGAAGGAGTAGGCCATTCGGCCCTTTGAGCCTGCACCACCATTCCATATGATCATAGTTGATCATGCACTTCATTCCTGCTTTCTCTCCATACCCCTTGATCCCTTTAGCCTTTTCTAACTCCCTTTTGAATATATCAACGAACTGGCCTCAACAACTTTCTGTGGTAGAGAATTCCACATGCTCACAACTCTCTGAGTGAAGAAGTTTCTCCTCATCTCGGTCCTAAATGGCTTACACCTTATCCTTAGACTGTAACCCCTGGTTCTGGACTTCCCCAACATCAGGAACATTCTTCCTGCATCCAACCTGTCCAATTCCGTCAGAATTTTATATGTTTCTATGAGATCCCCTCTCATAGAAATTCTAAATTCCAGTGAATATAAGCCTAGTTGATCCAGTCTTTCTTCATATGTCAGTCCTGCCATCCCGGGAATCAGTTTGGTGAACCTTCGCTGCACTCCCTCAATAGCAAGAATGTCCTTCTTCAGATTAGGAGACCAAAACTGCACACAATATTCAAGGTGTAGCCTCACCAAGGCCCTGTACAACTGTAATAAGACTTCCCTGCTCCTATACTCAAATCCTCTTACTATGAAGGCCAACATGCCATTTGCCTTCTTCACCGCCTGCTGTACCTGTATGCCAAACTTCAAAGATTGATGTACCATGACACCCAGGTCTCATTGCACCTCCCCTTTTACTAATCTGTCACCTTTCAGATAATAATCTGCCTTCCTGTTTTTGCCACCAAAGTGGATAACCTCACATTTATCTACATTATACCGCATCTGCCATGTTTTTGCCCATGCACCTGACCTATCCAAGTTACCCTGCAGCCTCTTAGTATCCTCCTCACAGCTCACACTGCCACCCAGCTTAGTGTCATCTGCAAACTTAGAGATGTTACATTCAATTCCTTCATCTAAATCATTAATGTATATTGTAAATAGCTGGGGTCCCAGCACTGAACCTTGCGGTACCCCACTAGTCACTGCCTGCCATCCTGAAAAGGACCCGTTTATTCCTACTCTTTACTTCCTGTCTGCCAACCAGTTCTCTATCCACGTCAATACATTACCCCCAATATCATGTGCTTTAATTTTGCACACTAATCTCTTGTGTGAGACCTTGTCAAAAGTCTTTTGAAATACACCACATCCACTGGCTCCCCCTTGTCCACTCTACTAGTTACATCCTCAAAAAATTCTAGAAGATTTGTCAAGCATGATTTCCCTTTCATTAATCCATGCTGACTTGGACCGATCCTGTCACTGCTTTCCAAATGCGCTGTTATTACATCTTTAATCATTGATTCCAGTATTTTCCCCACCACCGATGTCAGGCTGACCGGTCTATAATTCCCTGTTTTCTCTCTTCCTCCTTTTTTAAAAAGTGGGGTTACATACCCTCCAGTCCATAGGAACTGATCCAGAGTTTATAGAATGTTGGAAAATGACCTCCAATGCATCCACTATTTCTAGGGCCATTTCTTTAAGTACTCTGGGATGCAGACCATCTGTCCTGGGGATTTATCGGCCTTCAATCCCATCAATTTACCTCACACAATTTGCTGACTAATAAGGATTTCCTTTAGTTCCTCCTTCTCGCTGGACCCTCGATCCTCTAGTATTTCCAGAAGATTATTTGTGTCTTCCTTCGTGAAGACAGAATGAAAGTATTTGTTCAATTGGTCTGTCATTTCTTTGTTCCCCATTATAAATTCATCTGATTCTGACTGTAAGGGACTTATATTTGTCTTCACTAATCTTTTTCTCTTCACATTTCTATATAGAAGCTTTTGCAGTCAGTTTTTATATTCTCTGCAAGCTTACTCTCATATTCTATTTTCCCCCTCCTAATTAAACCCTTTGTCCTCCTCTGCTGAATTCTAAATTTCTCCCAGTCCTCAGGTTTGCTGCTTTTTTTGGCCAATTTATATGCCTCTTCTTTGGATTTAACACTATCCCTAATTTCCCTTGTTAGCCAAGGTTGAGCCACTTTCCCCATTTTATTTTTATGCCAGACAGGGATGTACAATTGTTGAAGTTCATCCATGTGATCTTTAAATGTCTGCCATTGCCTCTCCACCATCAAGCCTTTAAGTATCATTCGCCAGTCTATCCTAGCCAATTTACGTCTCATACCGTCAAAGTTATCTTTCTTTAAGTTCAGGACTCTAGTCTCTGAATTAACTGTGTCACTCTCCATCTTAATGAAGAATTCTACCATATTATGGTCACTCTTCCCCAAGGGGTCTCGCACAACAAGATTGCTAATTAATCCTCTCTCATTACACAACACCCAGTCTAGGATGGCCAACTCTCTAGTCAGGGAGATGCTTATGTTTAAATCTCCAGGTTTCATCAGTAGTTTTAGAGGTGTGTGTCTGCTGTGCAAGATTGTAGCCTGTAACCCAGTAATAAAAGTAAAGTAATGTACTGCCCAGAAGACGGCCAGTAGATGGCGCTCGCATGAGGTATACGTTTTTTCTGCCTCCTGCAGGATTCAAGATGCATATGCAATTGGCTGTAGTCGATCATTGAGGCTTTGTTCCGTGGCACCGACCTCTAAATGAAAGATCTGCGTGGGATCGGGAGGAATCAGACATGTGGCCTGTATCACTGCAGTTTTTAATTTAGCCACGCACTGGGTGTGAGCATCAGTCCATGCCAGGCGTATGTCATCACTCTGCGGTTTTATCAAATCAAACAGGGGCTTTGCGCAATCTGCAAAGCCTGGGATAAAGTTCCTTTGTTACCCCACCAAACCCAAGAATGATCGTAGGGCTGTTTTGGAAGTGGGTAATGGCAGTCACTGTATTATCTCCACCTTGAGAGAGTCAGGGGACGATCCCTCTGGAGAAATGGACACTCTTAGAATGGTGACCCGTTCTTTTACTAAATGAGCCTTACGGGGATTCACCTTTAGTCCTGCCTGAGCCAACTATGTCAAAAGTTCATGCAAAAGGGACAGATACTCCTCCATGCTGTCGGTTGCCAGCAGTAGGTTATCCAAATACTGCAGCAAGCAGGTAGGACGGGAAAAGCCTTTTAAAATTGCAGCCATTCTTTTGTGGAAGATCGTGGGGGCATTGTGAAACCCCTGAGGCAGGCATGTCCAGATATATCATCATCATCATAGGCAGTCCCTTGAGTCGAGGATGACTTGCTTCCACGCCAAAAAGTTCACCCATGGTTCAATGAAGGACCTAATATTCCAGATCCCAAACTAAATCTTGAAGGGTGGAAGATACCTGTGCGTGGATTTTTTTAACGTGTGGTGGCTGTTACACACCAGCCACCACATGGGCTTGACAGAGTTAGGTCTTGGTCCAGTGGCAAGGGTTATCCAAGACAACTGGAGTGCACACGGACCTAGTGCGCACGCGTATCGCAGTGTGGGCTGGCCCGTGCTGCCCCTGGGCCCTCGCCTCTTCTGGCCACCGAACTCATGCCTCTTCTTGACCCGATCACGTCCCTCTACAATCTCTCGCCACTCCTTCGCCCAGACCGCTCCGCTCCTGCAGTACCTGCCCGCGCTCCAATCAGCGACTTGGATCTTGGTGACCCTTTTCGCTGCCATTGCTTTCCTGCTCCCTGGAGTGGTGTACTGCCACGCTGCTTCTTCTGCTCTCTGGCCTGCTCTGATGGTGCTCGCAGGCTGGAGGCCACGCAGACTGCTGGGCCAGGCCACCACGCTTCTACTTCCACTCCCCGGCAGCTATAGCTCTGGTCCGCAAATGTGAATGCGAATTTGTACTGGTCTTCTCTTTTAACATAGAAACATAGAAACATAGAAACTAGGTGCAGGAGTAGGCCATTCGGCCCTTCTAGCCTGCACCGCCATTCAATGAGTTCATGGCTGAACATGCAACTTCAGTACCCCATTCCTGCTTTCTCACCATACCCCTTGATTCCCCTAGTAATAGGGATACTCCAGAATCCATTGGTGATGTCGAGGGTCGCGAAGTACTTAGAACCAGCAGGAATTTGAGATAATATGGTGGGAGTTCTCTTACTACTGGTGAGCAGGCTGGTATTACAGAATTTAACTTTCTGTAATCAATAGTCAGTCGCCAGCTGCTATCAAGCATTTTAACCAGCCATGTGGGTGAATTGATCATGAAAGTGCCTGTCCTAACCACACCCTTCTCAACTAGGGATTTTATGGTGTCTCGGATGTAATGGTGACTCTCCCTTGGGATGGGGTACTGTTTAGTGAATGAGTCGGGGTAGGGTCCCTCAATGGACTCTTCGCTTGCCATTTTTCCACAGTCATGCTTGCATGTGGCAAACACCACTAGGTGTTCCTGAATTAGTTTTGCTACAGCTTCATTTTCACTCCCCGGCGGGTCATACTCAGATGGCTTTTTAATAGCAAAAACCAAGTGAGCATCTGAAATTTTTATCACTCTTGCATTATCTTTTAATCCCATCCAAACACAATCCCAATTGTAATCTATTACTGCGCCATACTGATCCAACACAGCAGTCCCTACAATTCCCCTTCCATCAGGGATGGTCATCAGCATCGGCGCAGGGATCTTACAAGTGAGGCCTCCCAACTGAGGTTTAGTGGCCTTCCCTGTATACGCGGTGGTTGTATCACCATTAAACCCTTTAAGGGCCATACAACTCTTGCCTGCCGCTGCATGGCATTCAGGGAATGGGGTGTGGATGATGGTAATGGCTGAGCCAGTATCGCTAAGCATAATCTGCTGCCGGCCCCCTTTTAAGACAACAAGGACTACTGGTCTCCTGCTAATATCACGTCGGAACCCCGCCTCCGACTAATCTTTGGGGCCAGACCCCGTCATAGGGTGCATCCTTGAAGGGGTCTCTCTAATAAGTGTACATCGGCGATTGCGTGCACCGGTAAATGATTTTGCATCCCCCGTGGAAATTTGGGTTTGTATGAAGGTTACCAACTGGTCCAATCATTGATCCATCCCAGAGGGCTTTGATTCATCCCACGGGAGCTGTCTATGCATTGCAATGTGGTCCGGTGCCTGTCTGGGTCTGCAGTCTTTTGCTAGGTGGCCTACCTTTTTACAATTAAAACACTGTCCCTAAAAGGGGTAACACCTAGATCCCACCACCTTTGACACTGGTTTATTTGTGACTTCACCTTTAACTGGTCTTTTACCATCTCCCAGGCTATTTGAGCGCTGGTCTCTGTATCTGTCCGCTGATTGATGGGCCTCATGGCTATGCCCAGAGTGGTTTTAACTAAAGAGTGGAGTTGGGTCAGGAGCATCGATTTAAATTGTTCCTGATTCTTTCCTACTGCAGCATTTGTGGGTGTCTGTTCTGCGTATGTTCATAGAAATTTTACAGCCGATTACTGAAGGCTGTAGGGGTCTCTTCTGGGTGCTGCTTGGTCTGATTAAACAGAGCCACTAAGTTTAAGTTTTGGATCCCTAAATGGTTTAGGATTTCGGTCATGACTGCATCGGCCGCTGTGCCATGCTGGAGGACTGTGGCTGGCAGATTATCTTTTCGTGTTAAGTCTCTCTCTTTTAACTCGGGGTGACTTCTCTTGAAATTTGCCTATCTCCTGTTAACTCCCAGTGAGTTGCCCCATCATTAATGGGCCCCAACTTGTGGCTGCCCACCTTGGCATCAGCACCAAGTACAGGCCGTGAGTCGGTATGGTTACTGGTGATGTGACCATGCACATTACGTTGTAAAAAAGTGGTTACTACTCTTTCAGGCAAACCATTCGGATATCAGTTCCTGACGTAAGAGTCTTGCAGCTATGTAGCCACCATGGGCCCTTTCCTGAGGTCTGGAGTGGGTCCTGGGCATGGTTGCATAGCCAGCCTGATTGTCTGGCCCTAGGTCAGCGTCCAGCCCCTCGTCATCCTCTTCCTCTCTCTCCTGAGGTGGAACATCAGTGCCTTCTGGCAATTCTTGGCCCCTCATGATAGCCAGGTTGTGCAGCATCGAGCACACAACCACAAATTGAGCTACTTGCTCAGGGTTGTATTGTAGCTCCCCTCCTGAGTGGTCAAGACATCTGAAGCGCTGCTTAAGCACAATTATTCTTTGGTGGCCCCATTGCATTGAAAGTATAATAGCAATTGATCAGAAGCAATGATTTCCTCACTAAAATACACCTAGAGTAAAGTCCCAATAGTCCAGAGTCTGAAAATATGTCTGCTGAGATGTTCACTTCACCAGATAAGAACTCCTGAGTCAATGCAAACTCCCCCGAAGTTGAGGCAGCCTTTTGAATGAAGCGACCTGCGATTTTAAAAATGGCAGACACACCGCTGGCGTTCGTTCAGAACAGTTCCACTTTTTATGGGCGTTTTTTTGAGTGAGTGATATTGTGGGTGAGATGTGTGCGAGGTGATGAAAATGACAGCGGGCGATCTCCTGGGCATTAGTTTCGCCAAATGTGCTCTTTACGACAAAAAAAAGTGGGCGGGCGGTAATATATTTTCCTGGCGTTAAGCACATGGGGAAAGTAACGCTCGGCAATAAGTTTCCTAAAAATGCCCGTCAGTTTCCATTTTGTGCCAAAATGGGCAATATATGGGCATTATACATCATTTCAGCAGCAAAATGGGCATTAAGTGGGTGTTAAGCATGCAAAAAAAGTGGAAGTTCTAGCCCATAAAATCTCAAGTGAAAAGATTGGGCACTTTCTCTTCCTTAGCACATAGCAAAGCAGGAACCTCCCTCCACAGCAGAAGCAAGGACAAATGCCATGTGCTTGTGCTTTGCTAGAGAGAAGTGAAGTATACCATTTTATACCTTTTTATAAACGGAGTAACTATTTGTACTAAATCTCCCTAAGGTGGGACAAATATTACCGATTCCGCCCAACACCCCCCAGCCCAGCGCAATTCCTGCTAACCCTTTTCTGCGCATGCGTCCAACACCACGTTGCCTAAAATGAGCAGCCGAATGCATCCGCCGAGCCTCCCACAGGACCGAGCCCCGAGCGGGCAGCGGGCCCTGAGCCTCCCACAGCGCCGAGTAGGTCATGGGCACCGAGCCTCCCACATTACCGGAGAGAGCAGGCGACAGGCAGGGAGAGCAAGAAGCAGGGAGAGAAAGCTTGGGGGGTGGGGTGGGGGGGAGAGAGCTTTGGGCGGGGAGAGAGAGAGCTTGGGGCGGGGGGGAGAGCTGGGGGGGGGGCAGGAGAGCTTGGGCGGGGAGAGAGCTTGGGGGGGGGGGAAGGGAGCTTGGGGGGTGGGCAGAGAGACAGCCTGGGGGTGGGGGGGCGGGGGGGAAGAGAGCTTGCGGGTGTGGAGAGAGAGCTTGGGGGAGGGGGGATGGAGAGAGAGCTTGGTGGGGGGGAGAAAGAGCTTGTGGGGGAGAGAGAGCTTGGGAGGAAGAGAGAAACAGGTGGGGAGGGGATCGGAGGGGAGAGAGGGAACTCAGAGAAGACGGATCACGTTTTTCCTACCTCCTGGTGCGTGCAAGCTCGGTGCGTGTGTTACAAGGGACATTGTTAGGGTGGATGAAATCCAGAAATCACGACACTCTCACTATTTACTTCATACCAATAAACATGTTAACAAATGGAAACTATGGGCTAGAACCTCCACCTTTGTGCTTATCATCCAAAAATGGGCGTTATTTCCGGCGTGGGCAGTAAAAAAGGGTTTTCTGATCGACGGCTTCTTGCCCATTCTCAAAACACCTAGTTTCCATTTTGGAAAATGTAAGGTTCGAAAATCCACAGCCTCATTTGAAACACCGTAAGGACAAGAAAACTAACATGGGATTGTTCCATACACTAAATGAACATTTTTGGCCAAGTAAAAGCAGGCTTGGAAACGTGTGGGCGGATACAGACAATGTGGAGTCTGGCTCACAAGCGAGACAGAGGCACTGGCCAATGGGGGAAAAGTGCATTCTGGCAGGCCAATCAGGGGTCAAGTCGGGCCTGAAGTAGGGAAATCTTCAACCAATAAGGACTCCTCGGCCCAGTTTGAAAATGACTTCCCTCCTCCAAATCAAACTACGAATGTGGGTCATTATCTACCTAATTAATATGGACAATAGCTCTGAATCAAAACTATGAATCACTGCAGGAATGGCCCACTGACTCCCAGACTATAATAAAGTACCCACAGACTTTCAGGCACCCGTAACAATACCCTGGTCCTCACATCTGCGTGTACCTGTGACATCTTCAGATTAAATATTCAAAGCTATCTCCCCGCCCAAACTTACACAATGGACCACCCACTGGGTTTGAGCGTGAAAAGACCAGAACTGAATTGAATACAAGTATAGGACACAGAACCACCAGAAAAAAACAGTTGTGGACCAAAAAGGAATTGTGGGCAGAGTTCACAGGGGAGGAAAGGTGTGGGGAGGAAAAGACTTGCAGGAGTTGTGGAGAAAAACAGTTTGGAGTCAGTTCTTGAAAGGGCTGCTGGCTGCTGGGGGGAAAGAAGCGGAGAGAGTTTTGCAAACTTTGATTTTGGTTGAGACTAAAAACCCACGAGCTAACTTCCTGGTTAGTAAGTGGCAGCAGGTGCTGCTGTTAGCCCTGAACACACTGGACAGGGTGAGAATAGCCGAAGCATCAGGCTGGGGCACGCAGAGCTGTGCAGACCTGGACACCTGGTTCAATAACGTGGATTCACAGCTGTAGTCTGACGATAACCGAGAGGCAGATAGAAGAATCCGACGCAACATCGAAGAGGAAAACCGAACAACAACATAAGACCCATCCCAGAGGGACCCCGAGCTGAAATAAGTGACTCCAGAACCCCGGAGTTGATAGGATTGTGAGTATAGCCCAAACCCCCTCACAGACTCAATTTAGGATAGGAATTGGTAGGAAGGGTGGGAGTGGGAGGTGTGGTTGTGTGTGAGTGGAATGTTTTAACCTCTTGTTTTCCCCTTCCCTGTTGCGAGATTTTTCGGGTTGTTGAATGAGATTTTGCCATTACTGCTATTTATGACCTCTTCCTATGCCCTCTATCCTTATGTTTGCTATTCTAAATAAACAACATTAGCCATTTTGTACTCTTACCCATTGTGTCTGGTGCCTCATTACTCACCCACCCTTATAAATCGCATGTACAGAACCCAAGGGGAGTGTGGATTCGAACCCACACCCCAAGTTCCCCTTACAAAAATGGGCGTTACCGCCAGCGATATGAAATGGGCGGTCATGTAAAATTTTTTTGACCTTCTGCCGTAAAGTGTGGCTGTCCTTAGCAACGGCATGGCAATGCTCGATTCCTGTGATTCAGGAATTCAGGACGTCAAGGGTCATCATGACATGCGCAGAAAAGGAGACAGAGAGAGAGGGAGCTCACAGGCACTGAAAGCATGTGTGGCTGTGGTGTGTGCTTGTCTGGCTGTTGTGGGAGGCACGATGGAGATTCACCAGCAGCAAAAAGCCTACTAAGCACCAAGAACAGAGTTGGCACAGTGTTTTTGTCCAACAAATAAGATATAACATGGAAGGGATGGAGGAAATCCTGGAGCTGGTAGCCAGGAACACTGGTGGCAGTGGGCTCCCAGTTGTCCCGGAGCGCTGCACTGCAGCCCAATGTGACACATCCCCATTGCCAACCACACATGTGAACCAGCAGCAATATCTTGCTTCTGGCTCAGAGCATGATCCCACCTCAGGACCATCCTCTCCCGTATCCGTCCAAGCAGCGCTTCGACCATCACTGACCCCCCCTCCCCATTGAAGAATCGCCTGAGGACCTCCTCAGCCAGGCGGCTTGGAGTCAGGAGGGGAAGGGGAAGGGGTAGAGGTGGGACAGAGAAGCGGGGGCGGAGAGGGGTGGGAGGGGGAAGAAAGGGTTGGTTTGTAGAGAAATACTGATGATTTCAGACCAATGTTCGGTTTAAATGTTTTTTATTTAACAAAACCTTGTAGCACATTGGTTCAGATAGCTGCACCATTACACGCTGGTGATTCCTTAACATCAAAGGGTATAATCACACTTAACTTCAATCAACTTAAAATTTAACTGTCACCAAGGTGATGCCCATCATTGATGTATGTCCTGCACACCCAGCAGTGTGTCAGCCTTGTAAATAACACCAATGTTCTTTCAGGCAAAGCAATCATTGATGAGCTCCTGACGTAATGCTCTTGCAGCTATCATGCCATCACGGACCCTTTCATGCAGTCTACAGGGGGGAAGGTTGAAGGGTTCCCAAAAATCCCCATGAGTCCCTCTCCCTGAAAATTAAAGAAAAGCTCCTCTTGGACTGTTAAAAATGAGCTTTGGCTTTTTCAAGTGGTGATTTAAGTTTTAAAAGGAAAAAGGTAAAAGGGGGCCAACCTCATGGAAACTCTCCCGTCAGTGTTTGGACTTTTTGAAAAGAGAATTCAAAATGGACCTAAATTACAGAAGCCTGAGATCCCCTAAACATCTATGGGAAGGAACATATCAATTTTAAGATTCTACAACATTTTGGCTGCGAAAAAGAGTTACCGAATACAGGAGGTGGGGCTAACCTCTGTGAAGCAAATTTGTGTATTAAGGATCCCAGACTGTCTGGGGGAACTATGTAGCACCAATTCACCCCCTAAGAGATAATCAAATTACCAGCCATTACCTAGACTGCAGAACTCATCCAAAATATGCAAGAAGCCAATTACCCAATCAACCACTATGAAAATCATGGGCCCAACTAGATGGCCAGGAAACTGGACAATCCTAAAACAATGCAAAACCAGTGATAGCACATCATCACACCCTAATCGAGTTACTGCTGACTAGCCCACCAAAAACACTGACAAAGGAGACATTTGAAAATCAATGGGCAGAACAGTTTAAACAAAGCCCAAGAACTGATTTGGCGTGAAGATAAGGAAGCCTGTTTTAGTATAATTAAAGGCCTCTTCTGGCAGTTGGGGGTGCTTCTACAGACACTATTGAGGTAGCAGTCTCGTTGCATAAGGTAAACACCAGCCTCGAAAAGTGGGACCCCGAAACATCGGCAAAAGGAATCTCTAAAACCCAGAAGGACAGCAGCACGACAGCAAACAGGCTTTCAAAACGACTATCGGAAAGTTTCGGACCATCGCCACCAATCAAACAATCAACTGGAACCAACCCGACAAAACCAAAGAAAAACTGAAGATTTTTCCACTCTACAAACTGGTCCTACACTACAAAGGGGTAAAACATTACCTAACGGAATTTTTAAGACTACCCTGACCAAGGAAAAGTGAATACTCACCCCACAAGTCCAATACGCACCTTACCGCATCAGCGATCTTAGCCCAACTGAAAATGTGACGCGAGTTAAAGTCCCCAACGAGGTCTGGGGAACAGACTACAGAACCCGGACAACTAAGGCGAACCCCAGAGTTTGGAACAGGACCAAGACAACTAAGGCGAACCCCGGAGTTGGAACTGTCAAAAGGGAATTGGTGAGCAAGGTCCCTGAAACCCCAGAATTCTAACCTAGCTCGATAGTTCGTCTGGGAGGTTGGGTTTTTCTTACTGTTCCTACCTGTTGATGTTCTTGTGTGTTTTCCCCTTCCAGGTTTAGTGCATAAGTATTTTGGGAGGTGGGAGGACTGTGTTCTTTTAATCTGTTATATGTGTTATGTGTTCTTCCCAAATATAGAGCATTTGAGTTGCCATTTCTCCCTATTTGTACCTGATTACTGTGATTATTAAAAACGTGCCCCTTTTACTCTGTTTGAACACAATAAAACCAGTTTTGCATCCTACCCAACTGACTCTGTCTCAGTTTCTCACAACCCCCAAATCAGTCCACAGTCTAGAATCCAGGTTGTGGGGCGCCTCGAAAACGCCAAGGAGTCAGAGAAACCTGACCAAAACACCACCCCCTACAGGGGGCATGGCTTCATCATCAACCTGATTGTCTGGGCTGATGTCAGCATCCGCCTCCTCGTCCTCCTCTTCCTCTCTCTTGTGAGGTAGACTGTCAGACTCATCAGGCAATTCTTGTCCCCTCCTGATAGCCAAGTTGTGTAGCATGGAGCACACCACCACAAATTGAGCTACTTGCTCAGGGTGGTATTGGAGATGGCCTCCTGAATGATCCAGGCATCTAAAGTGCTGCTTCAGCACTCCAATGGTTTTCTCAGCGATGTTGCGAGTTGCTCCGTGGCTCTCATTGTATCTCCTCTCGGCCTCGGTGTAGGTGTCACGCAGGGGGGTCATCAGCCAGGTGGCGAGGCCATATCCTTTATCACCAAGCATCCAGCATTGACCTTGTGGCTCATTGTTAAACAAGTGAGATAGAGTGCTCTCACGCAGGATGTGAGCATCATGGATGCTGCCTGGAAATTGAGCATTCACTGCCAGTATAATTTGCTGGTGGTCGACAACCAGTTGGACATTCAGGGAGTGGGATCCCTGAAAACCTCAGCATCCTGAAAAGGTGCCTGCATCGCGATGTGTGTACAGTCTATTGCTCCCTGCACCTTGGGGAAGTTTGCAATTCTGGTGAATCCTAGAGCCCTCTCACTCTGTGCCTCCCTGACCATAGGGAAGCTGATCATGTCCCTCCTGCGTGTGCACAGGGCTTCAGTGACCTGTCTAATACAGCGATGTGTGGCATGCTGAGAAAGTCCTCAAATGTCGCCAGCTGTGGCCTGAAAAGAACCCAAGATGTAGAATGACAGTGCCACGGTGATTTTGACCTCGTCGGACAGTGCAGTACTGATGGCTGCAGATCTGCTGGCATACCTGAGTGATAACCTCTTTGTGGAAGCGCAGCCTCTGAAGGCAGGTGACGTTGGGCAAGTCGAGGTAAGAATGCTTCTCCTTAGACTTGCGAGGGTGTAATGTCTGGTCCTCTTCATCTGTCTGTCATGTCTTATGTTGGGCACACAATGCAGTGGAGCATTCCTTCGGCGATGTCGAGTCTGCTGCATGTATTTGGTCACCAAGAGAGGGTGAGAAAGGACAGGCCCCATTGCAGTAGCTCTCTGTTTTCCACCAATTGGTCACAAACAAGGAATGTCCCGATGAACACACCTCTTCAATTCCAATCGGTCACAGTGTGGTCAAGATGTTCTTACAGATGTTCACATCAACTCCAACGACCGACCTGCAGAGTACATCTGAACTCTGCCGAGGTTGAAACACAGCAGCCTTTTAAAGGGCGCTACATCAGGCGTCCATAACGCTGTGATTCGTTCCGGTTAGTTCCACTTTTTGTGGGTGTTTTTTGGGGGCGAGCGATATTGTAGGCGATATGTGTGCGAAGTGGTGAAATTGACGATGGGCGATCTCATGGCCGCTAGTTTCGGTAAATATGCTCTTTACGACAAAAAAAAGTGGGCAGGCGTTAATATTGAATCTCGGCTTTAAATCTAAGTGGAAAGTAATGCTGGGCTATATTATGGGAGTTGAATTCGCCCATTCTGCTGATTTCGCCCCCAAAAAGTGGTCGGGCGGTAATATTTTTTCTCGGCATTAAACACTTGGGGAAAGTAACGCTTGCCGATAAGTTTCCGAAAAATGCCCGCCAGTTTCCATTTTGTGCCAAAATGGGCGATATCTGGGTGTTATACATTATTTCAGCGGTAAAATGGGTGTCAAGTGGGTGCTAAGCATGCAAAAAAAGTGGAGGTTCTAGCCCTAGGTGCTTTGAGAATGGGCGAGAAACCGGCGATCCGAAAACCCTTTTTCACCACCCATGCCGGAAATAACGGCCATTTTTGGGCAATACGCACAAAAGTGGTGGTTCAAGCCCCAGATCCCTTATCCATTGTTTCTCAGAAAGCCCCAGAATTGGGTATTGTTTGCAGGGCCATTCTTGATTGACTTCTCCTCATACATGTGTCTGTCTGGAGGACCGGTGCCATTCCTTGATTAGGTTAACGGCTTTCCAATTAACACATTTTCTAGTTTGGTGAGTTTCAAAGCCATGCTTCCCTTGTTCCTTGGGCTCTGCCTAGCCAGAGAATACATGGGCTTGGGGAAGGTATCCACTTTGTCTCTTTCGAAACTGCAGCCTTTCCGTATAATCTGCACTTATACATTTATATATATATATATATATATACAGCATCAATTTTATCATTACTAAACACTTTTATTCTTATATTTATAATCCAATGCCCCTGAAATATTTTCTTATGTTATACTGCCTTTAGAATACTACTAATCATTTTTAGGACTGTTATGTTTTGATGCATTAAAATCTTACATGGGCATGATTTTGCTTTCAAATCTTTCACTTACAAATTGAATGGCCCGTAATTTGTGGCCCCTATGGATGCGTATGAGATGCGCATGTACCCGTAAGATTCGCGCAAGTTCCAGGTTTTTGCGCACGAAGCGAATGCACGGACACTCGGAACTTGCAATTTGTCAAGAATCTTCTTGACAGATCATCTGCATCCCCAGGAAATGGACATTCGTGGCGGAGAGTTGGGCTATTTGACCAACTTTTGCTCAGCGAATGCCCGTGAAATTCCTATGCCTGGTTAAAGTAGGCGTAAGGCCTGCTTTTACCAGCGTAAAAGTTTAAATGAACAAAAAAATATTTTTTTCAATCATTTAAACATTGACAAACATGTGCAATAAGGTAAGGTTATTTTTAGCCCATTTAAAACATTTAAATTTCTTTTTCAATAAATTTCATTCTTGTTTTAAATATTTAATTAAATGGCATTTTAATTCATTTTAAGTATGAAATGTTTTAAAAATGTATTTGATGTGAACATGTAATTTTGTGTTATTCCCATTCATGTTTATGGGGATTCCGAATCCCCATAAGCATGAATCCCCTTCTTTCATTCATTGGGCCAGCCAGCCCATGTAATCCCATGGGTGTTTGCGAACCGCATACCTGGGATACATGAGTTTCCGTACCTCCTGGACCGCCAGCTACGCGGGCATTTTATTTGTGGATCGAAGCCTCTGACCGCAAATTCGGGGCCAATATTTCTAAGTTTGTTCCAGGTTTTTTAAAGTATTAAAAGCCTGTTCTGACGAAGGGTCATCGACCTGAAGCGTTAACTCTGTTTCTCTCCACAGATGCTACCTAACCTGCTGAGATTGCCAGCATTTTCTGTTTTTATTTCAGAATCCAGCATCCGCAGTATTTTTTAAAAGTATTGTTTTGTTTTAAAAGTATTGATTTAGTTTCACTTTGACTTTCTTTATGACCACTTGGTGTCAGTAAAGAACCATAGTAATATGCTACCCATTGGCTCTCTCTGCAATCAGTGGTGACCATTTTCTCTTGTAGTATTTGTACAGAAACCTTTAAGAACATATATATTGCCATTTTCAATCAGTTTTTAACTACTATTTTAGATTTTACTCTCTGATAACGGGTTTGGACAGACAATCTACAGTTAGGCTTCTGCCTGTAACAACATTGTAACAATAACTTTACATCTTTTAACGTAGTGGAATTTCTGAAGTGGAGAATTGGTCACTGAGAAGAAGTCTGGAGGAAGCTTAAGAGAGGTGACCAAAGGAATGGTTGAATAGATAGGCTTTGAGGAGGCTTTTGAAAATTAGGAGAAATGTGAAGGATGAATGACTTTAGGAAGAGAATTCCAGAATGTTAGGTGTGATGACTGAAGATTTTGTCACCAACGGTGAATTAATGGAGGAAGGAAAGGAATGTACAGACGGTCAGAGAGGAAGATGTAAGCTAGAACATAGGGGTTAGAGGACGTTGCAGAGATAGGGTAAGACAAGGTCATGGAGGCATTTATAATCCAGATTCAAAAGAATTTTGAAATCAATACACTGGGGTACAGAGACCCAGTTTGGGATAGTTGATAGGTGAGCAGCACTTAGTGCAGGATAGGCTGCAGGTGGTGGAGTTCTGAATTAGTTAGAGTTTGGATAGGATGGAGGTGGTAGCCAGTCAGAAGGAATGAGAGAAGTCACATTTGTATTTGGCAAAAGGTGGCATAAGGAGTTTGAGGAGTGGAGGGGGTGAAGTGGCGATATTGTGGAGCTGAAAGCAGGTGGTTTTAGTGATGTGTTCCTATTGTGTTCCTAACACAGATGAGACTGCACACAGGGAGGTTAAAATAACAGTGACTTCAGTCTTTAATAAGACACTCCAGAGTGAGGAACAGGCCTTAGAGGCCGGCTTATATACAGTGCTCCCAAGGGATGCTGGGATACTTTGGGACTTCAGGGGATGCGCTCCCTGGTGGTGGAACATGGGAGTGTATGCTTTACAGATACACAACATCATTCCACCCGCAATGTCAAAATGAAAACTATTTACAAGGTGAGGCGGTCGGGAGCCTTTGTTTCCCTGGTGGACCGCCTCGGTACAAATGTATGTTCTGGTGTGTTGGCTGTGCCCTCGCTGGGCTTGCGCGTTGTTGGCCCTGCAGGGCTGCTGGGTGAGCCTGGCCTTGCTGGGCTGTTGGGCGTGATGGGTTCAATTTCCTGGTCCGGGGTGGTGTCGTTGATCCTTTGGGTGTGTGTTGTGGGCTCGAAAAAGGTGGTGTCTGCTGTGGGTTGTTCAGGGCAGTCTGTGAACTGCAGCCTTGTTTGGTCCAGGTGCTTTCTGAAAATTTGTCCATTGTCAAGTTTGACAACAAACACCCTACTCCCTTCTTTAGTTATCACCGTGCCCGCGATCCACTTGGGACCATGTCCATAGTTTAGCACATACACAGGGTCATTCAGATCAATTTCCCGTGACACAGTGGCATGACCATCGTTTACATTTTGTTGCTGCCACCTGCTCTCTAGCTGATCACGCAGGTTGGGATGAACCAGCGAGTGTCTGGTTTTAAGTGTTCTTTTCATGAGTAGCTCAGCCGGGGGCACCACTGTGAGCGAGTGGGGTCTCGTGTGGTAGCTGAGCAGTACTCGGGACAGGCGGGTTTGGAGTGAGCCTCCTGTGACTTGTTTAAGGCTCTGTTTGATTGTTTGTACTGTCCGCTCTGCCTGCCCATTGGAGGCTGGTTTAAACGGGGCCGAGGTGACATGTTTGATCCCATTGCGGGTCATGAATTCTTTAAATTCGGCAATGGTGAAACATGGCCCGTTGTCAATGACCAGTGTGTCAGGCAGGCCGTGGGTGGCAAACATGGCCCTCAGGCTTTCAATGGTGGTGGTGGTGGATGCTTTTTCAAAATGGATTGAATGTGAAATAATTTCGGGAAGCACCGCCACCACCAGGAACATTTTACCGAAAAACGGGCCCGCATAGTCGACATGGATCCTCGACCATGGTCTGGAGGGCCAGGACCACAAAGTTAGTGGTGCCTCTCTGGGCGCGTTGCTCAACTGAGCACACACGCTGCATTGCCGTACACAGGACTCTAAGTCAGAGTCAATACCGGGCCACCACACGTGTGATCTGGCTATCGCTTTCATCATTACTATACCCGGGTGTGTGCTGTGGAGATCTGAGATGAATGTCTCCCTGCCCTTTTTGGGTAACACTACGCGGTTACCCCACAACAGGCAATCTACCTGAATGGACAGCTCGTCCTTTCGTCGCTGGAACGGCTTGATTAGCTCTTGCATTTCAACGGGGTTGCTGGCCCAGCTCCCATGCAGTACACAGTTTTTTACTAGGGACAGCAGAGGATCTTGGCTGGTCCAAGTCCTAATCTGGCGGGCCGTGACAGGTGATTTATTATTTTAAATGCTTCCATGACCATCAACAAGTCTGCGGGCTGCACCACCATCAACAAGTTTGCAGGCTGCGCCATTTCCACCCCCGTGGTGGGCAATTGTAGCCGACTGAGAGCATCCGCACAGTTCTCGGTGCCTGGCCTGTGGCGGATGGTATAGTTATATGCTGATAGCTCGAGTGCCCACCTTTGTATGCGGGCTGAGGCATTAGAATTTATCGCCTTGTTTTCAGCGAACAGGGATATGAGGGGCTTGTGATCGGTTTCTAGCTCAAATTTGAGGCCAAACAGGTACTGATGCATTTTCTTTACCCCGAACACACACGCTAATGCCTCTTTCTCAATCATGCTGTGGCTCTCTCGGCCTTAGACAAGCTCCTGGCGAAAGGTTGCAACTTCCCCGCAACGTTAGCTTGTTGTAATACACATCCGACTCCGTACGACGACGCATCACATGCAGCACAAGTCTTTTACACGGGTTGTACAATACAAACAGCTTGTTGGAGCATAAAATGTTTCTGGCTTTCTCAAAAGCAATTACTTGTTTTTTTCCCCATACCCAGTTCTCACTCTAACGCAATAACACATGTAAGGACTCTAAGAGGGTGCTTAACCCCAGTAGGAAGTTACCAAAATAGTTGAGGAGTCCCAGGAACAACCGCAGCTCCGTGACGTTCCGTGGCCTGGGCGCGTTTCTGATAGCCTCTATCTTGGCGTCTGTGGGCCGAATGCTGTCCGCCGCGATCTTTCTCCCCAAAAACTCCACTTCTGGTGCCATGAAGACGCATTTCGACCTCTTCAGCCGCAGCCCTATGCGATCCAGTCGCTGGAGGATCTCCAGGTTTTATAGGTGCTCGACGGTGTCCCGACCCATGACCAATATGTCGTCCTGAAAAACCATCGTGCGAGGTACCGATTTGAATAGGCTCTCCATGTTTCTCTGCAAGATTGCTGCAGCCGACTGAATTCCAAACGGGCATCTGCTGTAGATGAACAGGCCCTTGTGCGTGTTGATGCAGGTGAGGCCCTTCGAATACTCCTCCAGCTTCTGCGTCATATAGGCCGAAGTCAGGTCGAGCTTGGTGAACGTCTGGCCTCCTGCCAGCGTCGCAAATAGGTCGTCTGCCTTAGGTAGCGGGTATTGGTCCTGTAGTGAGAAACGATTAATAGTTACTTTATAATTGCCGCAAATCCTGACCGTGCCATCACTTTTGAGTACTGGAACAATCAGGCTGGCCCACTCGCTGAATTCCACTGGGGAGATGATGCCCTCACATTGCGGACTGTCCAGCTCAATTTCCACTCTCTCCCTCATCATGTGAGGTACTGCTCGCGCCTTGTGATGAATGGGTCGTGCCTCTGGGACCAAGTGGATCCGCAGCTTCGCCCTGGAAAAGTTTCCAATGCTTGGCTCAAAAAGGGAAGGAACCTGGGTACATGAGGCCTCATCGACATGTGATAGCGCTCAGATGTCATCCCAGTTTCAATGGATTTTGCCCAGCCAGCTCCTTCCAAGCAGTGTGGGGCCATCACCCGGGAAAATCCAAGGTGGCAGTTTGTGCACCGTGCCCTCGTAGGTGACCTTGACCATGGCGCTGCCCAGGACAGTGATGAGCTCTTTGGTGTACGTTCCCAGTTTCGTGTAGATGGGGTTCAGGGCTGGTCTGAGTGCCTTGTTGCACCACAGTCTCTCAAACATCTTTTTACTCATGATGGATTGGCTAGCGCCAGTGTCCAGTTCCATGGCTACGGGTAAGCCATTCAATTTTACGTTTAGCATTATAGCTGGACATTTCGTCGAAAATGTGTGCACCCTGTGTATTTCAGCATCTGCCTCCTCTCTCTGAGGCTCAAAATTGCTTTGATCCACCATGGACCGATCTTCCTCTGCCACCTGGTGGTTAACAGGTTTTGCAGAGCTTGCAGCTCGTCTGCAAGCTCGTTGGAGGTGCCCCATTGTTCCACAGCTCTTGCAAACATACCCTTTGAAGCGGCATGAATAGGCTGAATGGAAGCCTCCACAATGCCAACAAGTTGTGAACTGCCTTGCATTCATCCTTTGTTGTGGACTCTGAGTCATCTGGGTCACCTGAGGCCTGCTGGCAGTTGCAGACTAGTGGTTTCTGCCTTGTGCATTTCTGCTCGCAAACACAGTTCCAGTTAATTTATGAACATTGCTAGCACTTGTGTGCTGAGAGATTTGTTTGGTGTTATCACTGGTGGACATAAATGCCTATGCTATCGCAATGGCCTTACTGATGGTCGGTGTCTCTATGGTCAAAAGTTTTCATAGGATGGTCTCGTGGCCAATGCCCAGTACAAAAAAGTCTCTCAGCATTTGCTCCAGGTAGCCATCAAACTCACATTGTCCTGCAAGTCGCCTTAGCTCGGCGACGTAACTTACCACTTCCTGACCTTCAGATCGCTGGCACATGTAGAACCGATACCTCGCCATCAGCACACTCTCCCTCGGGTTAAGATGCTCCAGAACCAGTGTACACAGCTCCTCATACGACTTATTTGTGGGTTTCACCAGAGCCAGAAGATTCTTCATGAGGCTGTAGGTCGGTGCCCCGCAGACCGTGAGGAGGACCGCTCTCCTTTTTGCAGCGCTTCCTTCACTGTCCAGCTCGTTGGCTACAAAGTACTGGTCTAGCCGTTCGACATAGGCTTCCCAGTCCTCACCCTCCGAGAACTTCTCCAGGATGCCCACAGTTTGCTGCATCTTTGCGTTGGATTCGTATACTCGTCGCCAGTTATTGTGTTCCTAACACAGATGAGACTGCACACAGGGAGGTTAAAATAACAGTGACTTCAGTCTTTAATAAGACACCCCAGAGTGAGGAACAGGCCTTAGGGGCCGGCTTATATACAGTGCTCCCAAGGGATGCTGGGATCCCTTGGGACTTCAGGGGATGCGCTCCTTGGTGGCGGAACATGGGAGTGCATGCCCTACAGATGCTCAACAGACTAGATATGAAGTTCAAAGCTCAGCTCAGTTAAAATAGACACTGAGATTGCACAATATAAGGTTTAGATTGAGCAAACAGTCATGAATGGAGATGGAGTGGGAGTGGGTGAGCTGGGATGCTAAAGTGTGTAGTTTCTGCTGGGAGCTGAAAGAGATTTGTTCAGACTTGCAAATATTCCAGCTCATCCATGATTTGAGGGTGGCAGGGAGGTGAAGCTTCATGTCATTAGCATAGAAATGGAAGCTGAACTCATACTTGCAGTTAATGTTGCTGACAGATAGACTGTAAATGAGATATAGGAGACTATGAAGATGGAATCTTAGGACATGCTGCTGGTGAATGTACAGGTATGTGAGGAGTAACCATTGCAGAGTGTGTTGCCTATAATAGAATGAAAACGTGACTGGACAATGCTACAGAGGTAGACCATAGAGAGGAGCTGGCGAAGGACAATTAAATTATCCACCATATCCAAAGTTGCAGACAGATTGTGGAGGACAGGGATAGATAAGATGTCACAGTTATAGTTGCACTGAATGTCATTGGTTGTAGCTTTGACTAGAGCAGTGGTGGGTTGGAAAGTGGACAGAAGGGATAGGAGCTTATATCAGTAGCACCAAGTGACCTCTCAGCCAACTTTCCTCTCCCCTCCTCTCTCTCTCTTTGTAAAGGCAGATAGACAATTTGTTTGCGGAGCAGGCAGGGAAGTGGACTTGAATCTATGATTGGATCAGCCATGATTGAATTAAATGGCGGAGCAGGATCGAGGGATGAGAAAGCAGGAAAGGGGTACTGAGGGAATGATCAGCCATGATCTTATTGAATGGTGGTGCAGGCTCGAAGGGCCGAATGGCCTACTCCTGCACCTATTTTCTATGTTTCTATATTTCTATGTTTCTACTCCTGCTCCTATTTCTTATGTTCTCAAAAATACCACTTTTGAATTGGCTATAATCAGGTACAATGTTGGGCCCCATTGTGACTTGCCCTCCTTTTCAACCTCTCATTTCCCGTGGGAAAGTACCATGCTGTGTGTCTCCTTCATGTTACAGCCATAATTAAAAAGCTGTTGCATGGGGCTGCATAGGGTAAGTCTGTTTCTTGTAGCAGAGTATGCAACAAAGCAGATGCTGCAGACAATTAATAAGCTATTTTACACAGAAAATGGTGGCAGAAATGTTTTTCAGTGAATAAAGAATTTTGTTTTTACTCACAGAATATGAAATATTAATATAATTAATTTCTTTGCATCATGTTTAAGGTCACAGATTTGTGGTCTTCATGCTAAAATGAACAAAATTTCAGAATACATTCCCCAAAACATGAGTTAAAACCCTTGAATATCCCATAATCTCATGCAGAGTTCTTTCAGGGTTCCAGCCCCAGTGGGGCCTAATTTGATTTATTGGGACCCATAATTGGTTATCGTACAGCGATACCAACGCCACAGTGCATTGGGCACTGGAAATGCCGGTGCCAAGGTGAACTTCCCTTACAAAAGGGAAAGTCTTGCTTGACAAACCTCCTTAAATTCTTTGCGGAGGTAACAGAGAGAGTAGATAAGGGGAATGTAGTCGATGTAATATATCTAGATTTCCAAAAGGTCTTTGATAAGGTAATACCTAATAGATAAATGAATCAGGTCAGAGCATGTGGAGTCAGGGGACAAGTAGAAGAATGGATAGCTAGTTGGCTGCAAGACAGAAAGCAGAGAGTAGGGCTAAAGGGTAGCTATTTAGAGTGGCAGAAGGTGGGACATGAGATCCCACAAGGATTAGTGCTGTGACGACTGTTGTTCACAATTTAGATTAAAGATTTAGACTTGGACACAGAAACACAATTTATAAATTTAGAACGACAAAAATTGGAAGGAATAGTCAACACTGAAGAGGATTGCAACAAATTACAAGAAGACTTCAATAAACTTGCAGAATGGGTATACAATTGGCAAATTAATTTCAACATAGTGTGCTGACGTGGATTGAGAACTGGTTGGCAGACAGGAAGCAAAGAGTAGGAGTAAATGGATACTTTTCAGAATGGCAGGCAGTGACTACTGGGGTACCACAAGGTTCTGTGCTGGGGCCCCAGCTGTTTACATTGTACATTAATGATTTAGACAAGGGGATTAAATGTAGTATCTCCAAATTTGCGGATACACTAAGTTGGGTGGCACTGTGAGCTGCGAGGAGGATGCTATGAGGCTGCAGAGTGACTTGGATAGGTTAGGTGAGTGGGCAAATGCATGGCAGATGAAGTATAATGTGGATAAATGTGAGGTTATCCACTTTGGTGGTAAAAACAGAGAGACAGACTATTATCTGAATGGTGACAGATTAGGAAAAGGGGAGGTGCAACGAATCAGTCATTGAAGGTTGGCATGCAGGTACAGCAGGCGGTTAAGAAAGCAAATGGCATGTTGGCCTTCATAGCGAGGTGATTTGAGTACAGGGGCAGGGAGGTGTTACTACAGTTGAACAGGGCCTTGGTGAGGCCACAACTGGAGTATTGTGTACAGTTTTGGTCTCCTAACTTGAGGAAGGACATTCTTGCTATTGAGGGAGTGCAGCGAAGGTTCACCAGACTGATTCCCGGGATGGCGGGACTGACATATCAAGAAAGACTGGATCAACTGGGCTTGTATTCACTGGAGTTCAGAAGAATGAGAGGGGATTTCATAGAAACGTTTAAAATTCTGATGGGTTTAGACAGGTTCGATGCAGGAAGAATGTTCCCAATGTTGGGGAAGTTCAGATCCAGGGGTCACAGTCTAAGGATAAGGGGTAAGCCGTTTAGGACCGAGATGAGGAGAAACTTCTTCACCCAGACAGTGGTGAACCTGTGGAATTCTCTACCACAGAAAGTTGTTGAGGTCAATTCACTATATATATTCAAAAAGGAGTTAGATATAGTCTTTACTACTAGGGGGATCAAGGGGTATGGCGAGAAAGCAGGAATGGGGTACTGAAGTTGCATGTTCAGCCATGACCTCATTGAATGGCGGTGCAGGCTCGAAGGGCCGAATGGCCTACTCCTGCACCTAGTTTCTATGTTTCTATGTTTCTATAGATAAGTATGAGATATTACACTTTGATAAAAAAAAACAAGGAGGTCACATATCGCTTGGAAAATAAGAAATCTAAATGGGGTAGCAGAGCAAAAGGAACTCTGAGTACAAATACACAAATCACTAAAAGTTGCAATGCAGGTTAATAAGGCCATAAAAAAGCAAACCAAGCACTGGGGTTTATTTCTCAAAGGATAAAATTGAAAAGTAGAGAAGTTATGTTAAACTTGAATCGAACCTTGGTTAAACAACACTTGGAGGAAATAGAGACACTGGAGAGGGTGCAATAAATATTTACAAAGATGCCAAAAGAACTGTGAGGTTATAAAAAGAAACATAGAAATTTACAGTGCAGAAGGAGGCCATTTCGGTCCATCGTGTCTACATTGTACACACGACCGTCATTGACCCTCCTGGTTACCTCCTCGAAAAATTCAATCAGGTTTGTCAAACACGATCTTCCCTTAACAAATGTGTGCTGACAATCCCTGATTAATCCTTGCCTTTCTAAATGTAGATTTATCCTGTCCTTTAGGATTTTTTCCAATAATTTTCCCACCACTGAGGTTAGGCTGACAGCCTATAATTACTCGGCCTATCACTTTCTCCCTTCTTAAACTTGGGGCAATGGAAGTACTGGATTTTTTTGTTTCCATGTGCTAAAACCCATTGGATAATTAGCCATTCGATGCCTGATGTCTGTGGGGGGTGGGGCTGGCATTAAGAAAGGCATGTCGATACCAAGAAAGGGTCAGCCTGGAGCAAATTTTAAATATTTTATTCAGGCCTCTCCTTTAGCAGACAAATGTATTGCCATTCAGGCAGCTCATTATGGGAAGGACTCCCACTAACTTAAAATCCTTCGGGGGTTTAATGGAGGTGAAATTGCTTTGGACCTATTTTCGGGCCTGAAATGGGCACTGCAACGAGATAATGTATAGTGTCCTATAGCTAGGAGGTAATGATATAATGTATAACACCCTCTAGCTAAGAGGTATAGGGAGCTATATTGAGAGAGAGGTTCTGTGAAAGAACTCCATTTTAAGGTCCACATGGCTATCTGAGATCTCCCAAATAAATAGAGTTAAGTTGCACTAAGAGTGTTTAAGAGTGTTCAAGAGACTATAAAATGCATGGTGTCAGAAGCGGAGACTTCTGATCTTTTGTTGAACACATCTACAATTGACATATTGGAACTGTAAGAATTGTCAAGCTGATTGAAATCAACGTTAAGCAGTGCAGTACAGAGCATGCTTCCTACACGTCGTGTGTGGATCCATGAAGGGCAATAAATAGACATAAGCTTGTAAAATAATCTGGAGGCATTAGTAAAGTAAACTTAAAGGGGCATAAGCTACTGCAGAGCCTCGATTGAAAAAGTATTTCTACAAATACATGGCCACGATAGTTTACTATTAGACTTGTTCTAGTCCTCTGGGTATTTGAACTGTTTACGTGTCTGTGGCAAACTCAAAGTCCTAAACTGTAGCGAGCTATCACGACCACCACGGTGCCAATTCCCACGCACATTCCTCTTCCATCTCCATTGCAGGTGTCTGACGATTTGAAAACCAACTGGAAAAATTCAAACTGTTGTGGGACAGCTATGAAATTATCACGAATATTGTGGAAAAAGCAGATAGAATTAGGGTTGCAACATTTATCACTGCCATTGGCAGTGATGCCCTAGATATCGACAATAATCTTCCCTAAAAATCAGAGGAAGACAAGCAGGAAGTTGAGATAATTTTGAAGTTCTGGGAAGAGGACTGTAAAGGTAAAACCAACATCATCTATGAACGGTACCATTTTAACAACTGTACACAAGGGGACAAGCAGTTTGACAGATATCTCGTGAAAGTGAGAGAGCTAGCTAGCATCGTCATGTGATTTCGGCAATTTGAGGGATGATTTTATCAGAGACCGCATAGTGTGCGAAATATCTGATAACACTCTGTGTAAGAGGCTTTTGCAAGAATCAATAATAATAATAACTTTTATTTATAGAGCACCTTTAACATTGTAAAATGTCCCAAGGCACTTCACAACAGTGTTACAGACAAACTGATAAATTGGACGCCGAGCCACAGAAGAAATTAAGGCAGAAGATCAAAAGCTTGTTTAAAGAGGTAGGTTTTAACGAGCGACTTAAAGGAGGAAAGAGAAGTAGAGAGGCGCAGAGGTTTAAGGAGGGAGTTCCAGAGCTTAGGGCCCAGGCAGCTGAAGGCATGTCCACCGATGGTTGAGCAGTTATAATGAGGGATGTTCAAGAGGCCAGAATTTGAGGAGTGCAGGCATCTTGTGGGATTATAAGAGCATAAGAATTAGGAATGGAGTAGGCCATCGAGCCCCTCGAGCCTGCTCCACCATTCAATAAGATCATGGCTGATCTGGCCGTGGACTCAGCTCCACTTACCCGCCCTCTCCCCGTAACCCTTAATTCCCTTATTGGTTAAAAATCTATCTATCTTTGACTTGAAAACATTCAATGAGCTAGCCTCAACTGCTTCCTTGGGCAGAGAATTCCACAGATTCACAATCCTCTGGGAGAATAAATTCTTTCTCAACTCGGTTTTAAATTGGCTCCTCCCTATTTTGAGGCTGTGCCCCCTAGTTCTAGTCTCCCCTACCAGTGGAAACAACCTCTCTGCCTCTATCTTGTCTATCCCTTTCATGATTTTAAATGTTTCTATAAGATCACCACTCATCCTTCTGAACTCCAACGAGTAAAGACCCAGTCTACTCAATCTATCATCATAAGGTCACCCCCTCATTTCTGGAATCAGCCTAGTGAATCGTCTCTGTACCCCTTCCAAAGCCAGTATATCCTTCCTTAAGTAAGGTGACCAAAACTGCACGCAGTACTCCAGATGCGGCCTTACCAATGCCTTATACAGTTGCAGCAGGACCTCCCTGCTTTTGTACTCCATCCCTCCCGCTATGAAGGCCAACATTCCATTCGCTGAATTGTGAGGCTGAAAAAGATTACAGAGATAGGGAAGGGCAAGTCCATGGAGTGATTTGTAAAGAAGGATGGAAATTGTGAAATCGAGGCATTGTTAAACTGGGAACCAGTGTAGGTCAGAAAGCATAGGGGTGATGGGTGATTGTGACTCGATGCGGGTTAGTACTTGGGTTGCTGAGTTTTGGATGACTTCAAGTTTACATAGTGTGGAATGTGGGAGGCCGGCCAGGAGTGAGATGGAGTAGTCAAGTCTAGAGGTAACAAAGGCATGAATGAAGGTTTCAGCAGCAGAAGAGCTGAGGCAGGGGCGGAGGCGGGCAATGTTAGGGAGGTGGAAAAAGGTGGTTTTAGTTATGCCACAGATATGTAGCTGGAAACTCATTTCAGGGCCAAATATGACGCCTAGGTTGCTAACAGTCTTGTTCACCCTCAGATTGATGCTAGGGAGAATGATGGAGTCAGTGGCTAAGGAACGCAGTTTGTGATGGGGACCAAAGATAATGGCTTTGGTCTTTCCAATATTGGAGAAAATTTCTGCTCATCCAGTACTGGGTGGCGGGCAAACAATCTGACAATTTAGCTACCAAGCAGGGGTCGACAGAAGTGGTGGAGAGGTAGAGCTGGGTGTCGCCTGCGTACATGTGGAAACTGACTCCGTGTTTTCACATGATATCACCAAGGGGCAGCATATAGAGGGAAATAAGAGGGGACCAAGGACAGATCCTTGGGGGACACCAGAGGTAATGATACAAGGGTGGGAAGAGAAGATTGCTGGAGATTTTCTGGCTACAATTAGATAGATAAGAATGGAACAGTGCAATCCCACCTAGCTGGACATTGGTGGAGAGGCGTTAGAGGAGGATGGAGTGGTCGACTGTGTCAAAGGCTGAATCAAACCTAACACTCGATAAAAGTGTGATACTCTGTAAAGCTACAGAGGCCACAGTTGTGCAAATGAAATCCATGAATCTCACTAAAACAGACTCTGAAGATGTCAAAGCTGTCAGACAAAAACCCTGACCTACAAAGAAAGAATTCACAGACAAAGAGTTCATGAACAATTGCAGATGTTGTGGCAAAAGACATGAGCTGTCAAGAACTAAATGCCCAGCATATGGGAAGACCTGCGCAAGTTGCGGCAAACAAAATCACTTTTCTCAAAAGTGTAGGCAAAGTGGATCGAGGCCGAAGTCTACACATAACCCTAAATATAAAGGCAAGTCAAAAGTTCATGCACTATATGAAGAGAGTTTTGATTCTGATTTTGAAGTCTTGACTGTAAAGATGCTTGGTAAAGTTGATCGCACAATCAAGGACAAAGCTGACAGAAAGTATCCTATCAAGATTATGGCTACCTTCTCCATTAAAGATCAAATGGTAAAAATGCAAATAAATTGTGGGGTCACATGCAATGTGCTACCCCTTAGATACTTACCAAAAGATAAAAGAATCTAAGACAATACTATCACTTTATGACAACTGTTATGTCTCAAATAAAGCAATGTAACTGAGTCCTATAGACTTGAGTAAGTGTGACCTTAGTCTCTTTGGGGCCAAGTTTCGGCCTGAGTTGCTCCTGTTTTTTTGGAGCAACTGGTTTAGAATGGAGTATCTTAGAAATTGCAATTCTCAGCATTTAGTTTGCTCCAGTTCCAGTCAGTTAGAACAGTTTCACTTTGGAACAGAATTTTTTTTTCAAAAGGGGGCGTGTCAGGCCACTTACGCCTGTTTTGCAAGTTTAGGCAGTGAAAACTTACTCCAAACTAACTTAGAATGGAAAAAGTGAAGATTTTTGTACGCTCGAAAAAACCTTGCCGACACTTTACA
Source organism: Pristiophorus japonicus (assembly GCF_044704955.1). NCBI lineage: Eukaryota > Metazoa > Chordata > Chondrichthyes > Pristiophoridae > Pristiophorus > Pristiophorus japonicus. Next base: position 449,729,236 of record NC_091977.1, on the reverse strand, counting down.
AATCAGGCGTAGGTTACAAATTAGGCGTAGGGAATGGGGGCGGGGGGAGAGGGGGGGGGGAAGGGAAGTAATTAAATTCTACAATCATTCAGCAGTCATACTTATACAAATAAAGATCCAACCGGAAGAAAAATTTATAAACAAAGAAAAGATTAAATAATCCATGTTCCTACCTGTGTGAAACAGCAGCAGCCTTCGAGCTGCTGTGCTTCAGGCAGGCCTTCCATGTTGGAGACAGGGGTGGCATTAGTGTTTCGACGGCAGCCCAATAGCGGCAGCAAGCAGCCTTCGAGCTGCGGTGCTTCAGGCAGGCCTTCCTTCCATCAGTGGCTGGACGACAGCCGAAGAAACAACAAGCAACCTTCGAGCTGCGAAGGGGGCTGAGGCCATTCGGCCATGCGATAGGGTGGTGTCAGTGGCTCGACGGCAGCCGAAGATACAGCAGCAGCCTTCGAGCTGTGAGGGGGACTGAGGCCATTTGTCCACGGGATAGGGGCATCGTCAGTGACTGGACGGCAGGCAAAGACACAGCAATCAAGCAGCCTTCGAGCTGTGAGGGGGACTGAGGCCATTGGGACAGGGAAAGGCAGCCACATAGACACTTTTAAACTTAAATTTGCAGAATGGGTGCTGCATTGTCAACACCACGTATTATGCAATGGTTCGCCATCAATTCACTGCATAGGAGAGAATTGATTAGAGCTCACCGCACCAGGAACATCATAGCCCGTAGGTTGATGGGCAGGAGACCTTACCCACGTCGACAATATCGAGCCAGGCGCTCGTGCCTGGACATGAGCGAGGCTGATTGTGTCAAAAGGCTGTGTTTCCGCAGAGAAGTTGTCGCTGAGATCTGTGATATGCTGAGAGCAGATTTGCAGCCCAGAAGCAGAACGCCAACTGCCCTGTCTGTTGCAGTGAAAGTAACAGCTGCACTTTCTTTCTATGCCTCGGGATCATTTCAGGCTACAACTGGAGACATGTGTGCCATCTCTCAACGCGCTGGACCAGCTCCCATGGTGGACACAATTTTTTACAAGGGACAATAAAGGATCCTGGCTGGTCCAGGTCCTGATCTGGCGGGCCGTAACGGGTGACTTTTTGTTTTCAAATGCATCCGTCACCAAGAGCAAGTCTGCAAGCTGTGCCATTTCCACCCGGTGCTGGGCAATGGTAGCCAACTGAGAGCATCAGCGCTGTTCTCTGTGCCTGGCCTGTGGCGAATGACAAAGTTATATGCAGATAGCATAAGCGCCCAACTTTGGATGCAAGCGGAGGCATTGGTATTAATACCTTTGCTCTCTGAGAATAGCGATATGAGCGGCTATGGTCAGTTTCTAACTCGAACTTAAGTCCAAACAGATACTGGTGCATTTTTTTTCACCCGTAAATGCATGCCAGAGCTTCTTTTTCAATCATGCTCCAGGCCCTTTCAGCCTTGGATAAACTCCTGGACGTATAAGCGACCGGTTGCAATGTTCCCGATTTGTTTGCTTGTTGTAACACACACCCGACCCCGTCCGAAGATGCATCGCAAGCTAGCACTAAGCGTTTACATGGGTCATACAGAACAAGCAGTTTGTTGGAACATAACAGATTTCTGGCTTTCTCAAAAGCGGTCTCTTGTGATTTCCCCCATACCCAGGCATCTCCCTTGCGTAGCAACACATGTAGAGGTTCGAGCAAGGTGCTTAACCCGGGTAGGAAATTACCAAAATAATTGAGGAGTCCCAGGAATGACCGCAGCTCCGTCACCTTCTGTGGTCTCGGCACGTTCTTGATGGCCTCCGTCTTGGCGTTGGTGGGTCTGATGCCATCTGCCGCGATTCTTCTCCCTAAGAACACGACCTCTAGCGCCAGGAAAACACACTTTGAGCGTTTCACCCTGAGTCCCACACGATCTAGCCGACTCAGAACCTCTTCCAGGTTCTGCAAGTGTTCGATGGTGTCCCGACCTGTGATCAATATGTCATCCTGGAAAACCATGGTGCGCGGAACCGACTTTAGCAGACTCTCCATGTTCCTTTGAAAAATAGCTGTGGCCGATCAAATCCCAAACGGGCATCTATTGCAGGAGATCAGACCTTTGTGCGTGCTGATGCAGGTGAGGTCTTTCGAAGATTCCGCCAGCTCCTGCATCATGTAGGCCGAGGTCAGGCCCAACTTGATGAATGTCTTCCCTCCTGCCAGCGTGGCAAATAGATCGTCTGCCTTGGGTGGTGAGTACTGGTCCTGCAGCAAAAAACAGTTAATCGTTACTTTATAGTCCCCACAAATTCTGACTGTGCCATCGCCCTTGAGAACCGGAACAATCTGACTCTACCACTCGTTGAACTCAATCGGTGCGATGATGTCCTCTCATTGCAGCCTGTCCTGCTCGATCTCCACTTTCTCTTGCATTATGTATGGCACCGCACGTGCCTTGTGGTGGATGGGTCGTGTACCGGGAACCAAGTGGATCTGCACCTTCGCCGCAGAGAAATTTCCGATGCCTGGCTCAAACAATGACGGGAACTTGCTCAAAACCTGGGCACATGAGGCGTTGTCAACGGACGAGAGTGCTCGGATATCGTCACAGTTCTAGTGGATTTTTCCAAGCCAGCTTCTGCCAAACAGTGTGGGGCCATCTCCTGGTACAATCCATAGTGGTAACTCGTGCACTGCTCCATCATAGGAGACTTTTACTGCTGCGCTGTCAATTACAAGGATCAGCTCTTTAGTGTAAGTTCTCAGCTTGGTATGAATATGTCTCAGCTTGGGCCTTTGTGCCTTGTTGCACCACAGTCTCTCGAAGGCCTTTTTGCTCTTGATAGACTGACTCGCACCCGTGTCAAATTCCATGGATACTGGAATTCCATTCAGTTCAACTTTTAACATGATCGGTGGACATTTCGTAGTGAAGGTGTGTACCCTGTACACTTCTGCCTCCTCGGTTCGAGTCTCTAGTTCAGTTTGATCCGCCATGGATCGGTCTTCCATTGCAACATGGTGGTTTGCAGGGTTTGCAGCTCATCTGCACATTCGCTGGAGGTGTCCCATTGTTCCACAGTTTTTGCACACATGGTGTTTGAAGCGGCATTGATGGGCTTGATGATCACCTCCGCAGCACCAAAAAGGTGTTAATTGCCTCACATTCACACTTGATGCCGGACTCTGAGTCATCTGAGGTCGTGAACTGCAGGCGTGTGCATTCTGCCATATGCATTCCTGCCTGAAAACGATGTTACTTTGCGTACAGTACTTGCCGATGCATCTTTATGCTGCAAAATTAGTTTGGTGTTATCGCTGGTGGACATAAATGCCTGGGCTATCGTGCTTTGCTCAGGTTCGGTGTTTCAACAGTCAATAGTTTGTGAAGGATAACCTCATGGCCAATGCCAAGCACAAAAAAGTCTCTTGGCATTTTCTCCAGGAATCCACTTAATTTGCAATGTCCTGCAAGGCACCTTAGTTCGGCGACGTAGCTCGCTACTTCCTGACCTTCAGACCGTTGACATGTATAAAATCGATACCTTGCCATCAGAACGCTCTCCTTCAGAGATGGATGCTCCTGGACCAGCGTACACAGTTCTTCATACGATTTGGTTGTTGGTTTCACCAGAGCAAGAAGATTCTTCATGAGGCCATAGGTTGTTACCCTGCAGACGGAGAGGAGGATCATCATTCGTTTGGCACTGTTCTCATTCCCTTCCAGCTCGTTGACCATGAAGTATTGGTCGAGTCGCTCCACGAAGGTGTCCCAATTGTCACCTTCTGAGAATTTCTCCAGGATACCAACAGTTCTCTACATTTTGGCGTGATGGTTCATTATCTATTACTTGTCGCCAGTTGTTATGTCTCAAATAAAGCAATGTAGACTTGAGTAAGTGACCTTTGTCTCTTTACTCTGACTCCAGAGTGCTGGCACAGCATGGGAGGCCTGCTTATATGCAGTGCTCAAAAGAGATGCTGGGATTCCTTGGAACTCCAACAGATGCATCTTCTGGTGGCGGTAGAATACTGGTCACAAGGTGTTGCATACATAACAACAATCATGCAACCATTCCAGTGGTAGGGATTTGTAATGTGCCACTGGAAAATACAAAGAACAAGCAAAACTATGTTGTGCCCTTTGTGATCATTGAGGGCCAAAGTGCACCACTGATTGGCTCACACACTGCTCAGCAGCTACAACTGATAAAAACGCAGCATCAGAATATCGCAGTGATAAGTGTACCATGCAAATCGCAAACTACAAACAAAGCAAACGTTTCGCTAATGCCAAAAACTGATGTCAACAATGCGTATCCGGATGTGTTTAAGGGACTTGGACACACGCCAGGGACAATTCACCTTGAATTTAATGAATCAGCGACACCAGCGGTAATGCCACCCAGATAAGAACATAAGAACATAAGAACATAAGAAATAGGCCATACTGCCCCTCGAGCCTGCTCTGCCATTCAATAAGATCATGGCTGATCTGATCATGGACTCATCTCCACTTCCCTGCCCACTCCCCATAACCCCTTATCCCCTGATTGTTAAAGAAACTGTTTATTTCTGTCTTAAATTTATTCAATATCCCGGCTTCCACAGCTCTCTGAGGCAACGAATTTGTCATGTATCTGGATAGGTTACTTCCTGTTCTATTACATATGATGTGCCATCAGAGGGCACTACTATGGGAAACTTGTACATCAGCTGTACGGTCACTAAGGTGTGCCACTAGAGGGCGCTGCAGTGAGAGACTTGTAGGTTACCTGTACATATGGGCCAGGCCGAATATAAAAGGCAGGCCACCATGTGTGATCCTCACTCTGGAGTTGTATTAAATGGACTAAGGTCACTACAGTTCAAGTGCAATACATTGCCTCGTGCAATCATTATCAGAGTATCCACAGACATAACAATTGGCAACAAGACTACGGACTTTCACGCGAAAATGGCTAACCTTGGTATGTTGCAGCAGTTCGCCGATGATGATGATTGGGACGCCTTTGTGGAGAGGCTCGAGCATCTCTTCACAGCAAACGACCTGGCAGGCGACAGTCCGGCCACACTGGCTGATAAGTGCAGAGCTATCCTGATAACCAGTTCTGGGCCCACTGTCTATGGCCTCGTCATGGACTTGCTGGCACCAGCGAAGACAACGACCAAGATGTACGAGGAGCTATTAATGCTTGTAACAACTCAAGCCCAAAGAGAGCATCTTCACAGCGGTTTTATACCCACCTCACACCCTCACATCGGTTTTATACACACTGATGGCCCGAAGGCCAGGAAATCGCGAAATATGCTGCAGACCTCAGGAGGCTGGTGGCACCGTGTGATTTCAGCGAACACCTCACCGAAGCGTTGCGGGATATCTTTGTCATCAGAATCAGCCATGAGGGCCTTCTTCAGAGGTTACTATCTGCGGATACTGCAGTCACACTGTAGAAGGCCATCACTGTGAGCCAGGCATTCATGACCTCGACCTGCGGCTCTAGGCTGATGACTCATCCTCAGGACTCAAACCCGGCAAGTACTGTACACAGAATGGTGCCTTTTAGAGGCTGGACTGTAGAACGTGAATCTCCTCAGGGGAGAGAGAACAGGCCCCCGAATCCCTTAACTCACAGTCTGCCGAGGGGGGCTAATCGAGTAGCCCCCGTGTCCCTTCCCATGAAGACTGGAACGCTGTTTATCTCGACTTCCATCCTCGACGGTGAACATTCTGTGGTGCAGGTAAACATACTATACACTTCATCGTGGGGCTGAGCGGCCTCTCTGCCTATCGCTTCATAATCCACACTGGATTCATGGCCATCTGCATACTCTTCATCAACACAATGAGTCATATTTCTTTTACACATTCGCTGGAGGTGGCCCTTTGTGCTGCAGCTTTTACACACATAGTCTTTAAAATGGCACTGGTGAGCCCTGTGATTCTCTCCGCAGCACCAGCATGGTGGTACTCGATTAGCCCCCCTCGGCGGACTCTGAGTTAAGGGACTCGGGGGCCTGTTCTCTCTTCCCTGAGGAGATTCACGTTCTACAGTCCAGCCTCTAAAATGCACCATTCTGTGTACAGTACTTGCCAGGTTTGAGTCCTGAGGATGAGTCATCCACCTAGAGCCGCAGGTCGAGGCCATGAATGCCTGGCTCACGGTGATGGCCTTCTGCAGTGTGACTGTGGTACCCACAGATAGTAACCTGTGAAGAAGGCCCTTATGGCCGATTCTGATGACAAAGATATCCCGCAGCGCCTCGGTGAGGTGGTCGCCGAAATCACACGGTGCTACCAGCCTCCTGAGGTCTGCAGCATATTTCGCGATTTCCTGGTCTTCGGGCCGTCAGTGTGTATAAAACCGGTGTCTGGCTGTGAGGATGCTCTCTTTGGGCTTAAGTTGTTCTTGGATCAGCGTTAATAGTTCCTTGTACGTCTTGGTCGTTGTCTTCGCTGGTGCCAGCAAGTCCCTGACGAGGCCATAGACGGTGGGCCCACAACTGGTTAGTAGGATAGCTCTGCGCTTGTCAGCCAGTGTGGCCGGATTGTCGCCTGCCAGGTAGCTCTCCACAAAGGCATCCCAATCATCACCATCGGTGAACTGCTGCAACGTACCAAAGTTAGCCATTTTCGTGTGATCACAGCAGTTGACATCGTGGAGGGAAGAAAGATGGTGCCCAAACCACGAGGTGAAGCGCTGGAGAAAAAGATGGCGGCGGCCAGACCACGAGTTGCAGCGCTGATGGAGCAACACATGGCACCAAGCGAAGAAGAGGATTGGGGTAAAGATAGCAAGGCCCTCTTAAAGGAGGCCAGCAACCTGCCACACTTAAAGGGTCAGTTCCACATTCTCAATCAATGTAATAGCCACAGTGAGTTAAATGTAAAGCTTGTAATTGATGATCAGAGTTTTATACACGTAATAAGCAAAGAAAAGTCATTCAATTGCGATCGGAGCTACAGTTTATCTACAATGAGTAATGAAACATTGTGCGATATAGGATTTCAATTGTAGTCTGATTATGTAGCGGGCAAACACCCATCGGAAGCACGCAGGTCCAACGGGCTGCCCAACGCTGTAGCCGGCGTCCCTGGGACCAGAGTGATGCACCATGGAGTGTGGCCACAAGCAGCCAATATAGACGAGCTGCAGAGCAAGCGATCTCAGGAGGGCAACGGCACCGATATTGATACCCTGCCCCTGATCGGCTCCACCTCTCAGGCACCTGATGGCACCAACAGGCATGAGCCTGAAAGAGCAGCCCCCAGACCCTATCGCCACTAAGGCTACACCCGGGAACGAAGGGTCACCTGCAACGGACCTCCTAAATGGGACTGAGACCAGCCAGGATCCCAACCCAAATAACGTCCAGTCAAGTGAGTCAGCAGTTCCCTATGCACTGCTAGATGACTGAATGTCATGGAGCAGCAGCGACCCGGGGCGCAAAGAAAGGACAGGGAGGTCACAGGCATCTGTGAACTTGCCCGATGCTAGGAGCAACGGCAAAGGCCCCGAGAGCAGGTAATTTGAGCCAACTGGGTTCCCACTGCCAGCACTGGGCACCGCGCCGCGACCAGACTACCTGGACACCACCCAGCAGTTCTGGAACTAGTTTGTCCTCATGCACCGGTGCTGACACCAGCACTGACTCCAAGTATGTAACAAGAAGGTACCTCACCAGTCAAATGTACTTGCCTCACAACTGTACCACAAATGTAATGATGTAAATGCAACCTTTTTTTTTCTGAACTTGAATGTATATGAATGTAACTAGCCACTGGCATAATCTATATGTGGGCAGGGGATGGCAGGGGGGGATGGGGGCGGGAGGGGAGGGGAGAGAATGGAGTGGTCATGGACTCACAAACAGAATCCACCAGCACCTCTACTGCCAACGAAACACCACCTACTCACCCAAGATGGAAACGACCCTCCAAGGGTCAACCAGATAGAGCTAAGCCCAGAGCACAGTCAACGCATGAAGGCGATTTGCACTAAGGACTTGGGGGAAAGTGATGTATCCAGACATGTTGCTGCCTGTACTATTACATATGATGTGCCACCAGAGAGCACTACGATGGGAAACGTGTACACCAGCTGTATGGTCACTAAGGTGTGCCACTAGAGGGCACTGCAGTGGGAGACTTACAGGTTACCTGTATATGTGGGCCATGTCTAGTATAAAAGACAGGCCACCATGTGTGATCCTCACTCTGGAGTTATATTAAATGGACTAAGGTCACTATAGTTCAAGTGCAAAACATTGCCTCGTGGAGTCATTATCAGAGCATCCACAGACATAACAGAATTCCACAGATTTACAACCCTCTGAGAGAAGAAATTTCTCCTCATCTCAGTTTTAAATGGGTGGCCCCTTATTCTAAGATCATGCCCTCTAGTTCTAGTCTCCCCCATCTGTGGAAATATCCTCTCTGCATCCACCTTGTCAAGCCCCCTCATAATCTTATATGTTTCGATAAGATCACCTCTCATTCTTCTGAATTCCAATGAGCAGAAGCCCAATCTACTCAACCTTTCCTCATAAGTCAACCCCCTCACTTCCAGAATCAACCTAGTGAACTTTCTCTGAACTGCCTCCAAAGCAAGTATATCCTTTCATAAATATGGAAAACAAAACTGCACGCAGGATTCCAGGTGTGGCCTCACCAATACCCTGCATAGCTGTAGTAAGACTGCCCTGCTTTTATACACCATCCTTTTTTGCAATAAAGGCCAAGATTCTATTGGCCTTCCTGATCACTTGTTGTACCTGCATACTATCCTTTTGTGTTTCATGCACAAGTACCCCCAGGTCCTGCTGTCCTGCAGCACTTTGCAATCTTTCTCCTTTTAAATAATAATTTGCTCTTTGATTTTTTTCTGACATTATACTTCATCTGCCAAATTTTTGCCCACTCACTTAGCCTGTCTGTATCCTTTTGCAGATTTTTTGTGTCCTCCTCACACATTGCTTTTCCTCCCATCTTTGTATCGTCAAACTTGGCTACGTTATACACAGTCCCTTCTTCCAAGTCGTTAATAGACGGGTGCCAATAGCGATCAAACAAATGCTGAAAGAGGAACTCGATCGTTTGGAAGAACGACAAATCATCACAGAAGTTGTTGAACCGACGGACTGGGTATCCAGTCTAGTAACTGTACAAAAAAACAAATGGAAAGATGCGAGAAAGATAGACCCTCAACATCTGAAATATCCCCTGAAACGTGGCCCCTATCCACTTCCTGTGATCGATGACATCTTTCCACAGATGTCAAATGCAAAGGTCTTCACTAAAACAGTCTGCAAGGAAGGCTTCTTGCAATGTGAACTGGCCTTCCAGACACCATGGGGACGATATCGATATAATAGAATGCCATTTAGCATCAGTCCCGCCCCAGAAATCTTCCAGCAGAAGCGAGACCAGAACCTCGAGGGTTTAGATGAAGTCTACAAGATTGCAGATGATATCTTGATGTGAGACACTTAAAGAGACACTTAAAGAGATCAATCACGATCATGATGCAAACTTATACAAATTCATGCAGAGGTGCAGAAAGCGAAACATCAAACTAAACTTCAATAAGTTCGAATACAAGAGCTCCCAAGTGAAATATATGGGACACATTCTGTCTAGTGATGGATTCAAAGCCGACCCAAGCAAAGTGGTCACAATCAACGAAATGCATAATCAGCAGGATGTTGCAGGTGTACAACGATTTGTCAGCATGACAAAGTACCTCACAAAATTCTTGCCAGATCTATCAGACCTCAGCGAGCCTCTGCGATGGCTTACTCATAAAGACACGGTCTGGAAATGGATTGAAGAACAAGACAAAGCATTTGAAGCTATAAAACAACGTGTGACAGATTCTTTGGTGCTCAGGTACTTTGACCACAAACTTGCAACCGAAGGTCAAGGAGATGCTTCGAGCAAGGATCTTGGGTTTGTCCTTCCGCAACAGGGACAACCAATTGCATACGCGAGCCGAGCGCTCACTCCAGCAGAAACGCGATACTCTCAAATCGAAAAGGAGCTGCTCGCTCATGTCTTCGGAATGGAACAAAACCATCAATATGTATACGGTTGTAAGACCACGCTATGGATGGACCATAAGCCTTTGGTTGCTATATGACGCAAGCCATTATCTACAATACCCAAGTGACTACAATGTCTGCTCATTCGGCTCAACCAATATGACGTCGAAATAAAATATGAACCAGGAAAAGAAATGTACCTAGCAGACACGCTCTCACATGCATACCACGAAAATGTGGAGAGATCACCAACAGAAATTGCAGTGGACTTTCTCCCACTCTCCAAACAAAGACTGACTACCATACAATGCACAATTGCAAGCGACTCCGAACTACAGCTGGTCATCCAACAAATCACAATGGGATGGTCAGAAATGACACATGCATGCCCGCCTGAAATGCATGCATATTTCAAAGTTCGTGACAAACTCACAACACAGGATGGCATAGTCTTCAAAGGCTATCGCTGTGTCATACCAAAAACTCTGAGATCCGACATTCGTCAGTGACTTCATGCCGCTCACACTGGCGTCGAGAGCATTCTTCGACGTGTCAGAGAATCTGTTTACTGGCCAGGTCTGCACAGTGGCATAAAATACTATGGGTTAGATTTTACACTTTTGAGCAGATTGTCCAAAAATGGGTGTTATTTCCGGCGGTAAAAGTGGGTTTTCAGATCGCTGGCTTGTCGCCCATTCTCAAAGTCTCCATTTCTGAAATTGGGCATTACCGCGAGCGATATGAAATGGGCAGTTGTGTTAAATCTCTCTGACCTTCTGCTGTAAAGTGTCACTGTCCTTAGCAACGGCATGGCAACGCTCAATTCCTGCGATTCAGGAGGTCAAGGGTCATCATGACATGTGCAGAAGAGGAGACAGAGAGAGAGGGAGCTGAGAGGGAGTGAAGGCATGTGTGGGTGTGGTGTAGCTGCTTTGGGAAGAAGGAGGGAGAGTTTCGAGCTTTAAGCAAATTGGGAAAAAAAATGAGTTGTTACCAGCCAGATATTTGCCCAAATTTAGTGCCAAAAAGGGAGAGAAGGAGACGACACAGCACGCTGTGGAGACTGACGCTGGCGAGAGCAGTGAGTTGGGAGAGGAGCACACTTTAGGGCGCAAAAGAGCGAGGAGGTTCTCGGACGAGGCAAATACCTCCCTCCTGCAGGAGGTCGAGTTACGCCGGGTGACTTGACCCAGGGAGGATATGGGAAGCTCACCCCAAAGGCCAACCAGAAGATATGGACTGAGATAGCAGAGGTGGTCTCGTCGGCAACCAACAAGGTGCGTGAGGGCAACCAATGCCGCAAACGATGGAACAACCTTGTGGGATCTGCAAGAGTAAGAATTACATTTATTTACATGTACTTATGTATTTATATAATTTGATTTGTAAGAGTCATGAGTGACTATCATCAGATGTGAGGTCTTCGAATTTTACCGGGAATGTTGTACTCAGAGCCTGCGGTCACGGTGTACGTCTTTAGGTAAAGAATGATAATTATCATAATAATCATGATTACATCTGTCGGTTATGTGTTGTATCAGTCTCTGTGACAGTACTGAGCAATGATATCACGCAATGATCTCATGCCATGTCATCCTGTCATCTTTTACAGAAGAAGCTGTCGACGATAAGGTCCATGCAGAGGCGAACAGGTGGGGGGCTTCCAGTCCCCAGCGACATCACTGAGATGGAGGAGCGGGTGCTCACACTCGTGGGGAAGCACTCCCGGATGGCCATGCAAGCATCTGCAGACCCTGAAGTGATGCGACGTCAGTAAAGTTTACAGTATTGCGTAATGTAAAGTCAATAGAAACATAGAAACATAGAAAATAGGTGCAGGAGTAGGCCATTCGGCCCTTCTAGCCTGCACCGCCATTCAATGAGTTCATGGCTGAACATTCAACTTCAGTACCCCATTCCTGCTTTCTCGCCATACCCCTTGATCCCCCTAGCAGTAAGGACCTCATCTAACTCCTTTTTGAATATATTTAGTGAATTGGCCTCAACAACTTTCTGTGGTAGAGAATTCCACAGGTTCACCACTCTCTGGGTGAAGAAGTTCCTCCGCATCTCGGTCCTAAATGGCTTACCCCTTATCCTTAGACTGTGACCCCTGGTTCTGGACTTCCCCAACATTGGGAACATTCTTCCTGCATCTAACCTGTCTAACCCCGTCAGAATTTTATATGTTTCTATGAGGTCCCCTCTCATTCTTCTGAACTCCAGTGAATACAAGCCCAGTTGATCCAGTCTTTCTTGATAGGTCAGTCCCGCCATCCCGGGAATCAGTCTGGTGAACCTTCGCTGCACTCCCTCAATAGCAAGAATGTCCTTCCTCAGGTTAGGAGACCAAAACTGTACACAATACTCCAGGTGTGGCCTCACCAATGCCCTGTACAACTGTAGCAACACCTCCCTGCCCCTGTACTCAAATCCCCTTGCTATGAAGGCCAACATGCCATTTGCTTTCTTAACCGCCTGCTGCACTTGCATGCCAACCTTCAATGACTGATGTACCATGACACCCAGGTCTCTTTGCACCTCCCCTTTTCCTAATCTAAATTTCACGTAGCGAGCTAAGTTGACCGCGGCACACCCACTCATATCTGAACAATCATATATCATAGATGATTTTTAAATTGTCCTATAAATAATGCTGGCCTAATGAAAATCATTGCAATGCAGAATGTGTTGATGGTCATGAAATGTGATGTCTGTGATGATTTTGATAGCGGTGTTGCTTTTGTCGTGTATATGCTGTGTGTAGCACTGGAATCACCTTGTGACCTTAGCACCCCCTTCTCCTCTAATAACTTAATTTGTGTTTTGCAACTCAGTCAGCAGCGTGGCCCCAGACAAGACCACAGAGGCCAGAAGGTGGGGGCGCAGGGCCGGACTCACCGGGCGATCCAACATCTGGTGCTGAAGAGCTCCGATTCTCGCCCGTCAACCCACTGGGTCTGTTCTCTATGGATGAGAGCGCGGACTTCGACAAACCTGCATCGCCACGCTCCAGAAGCTATTCCACGCCAAGGCCATCTAGTGCTCCTCCGGTCATTCCCACCTCCACTCTGGAGGTATCGGGCCCAAGCATCTCGCCACAGGGCACCCCATTTGTCCCCAGGATGGTGCCGACCCTGCGGAGGTTTCGTGGACGCGGCAGGTCTGGTCCACGAGCGCCACACGAGAGCGGAGAGATGGTACAGTTGTCCAGGAGGACTGTAGACACTGGTGACCAGATCCTCGATGCACTGGGGGGCATATCCCGACAGCTGGCCATCATGACTGAGTATGTTCTGCGGATAGCGGAGGCCCTAGAGGCGATAGCCAGGAACATTGCTGGCATAGGCCTCGCAGTGATCCCGGAGCGTGGCACTCCACCCCAAGGTTCTGCACCACCACTACAAATGACAAATGAGAGGCAGGACCAAGATCCTGCTTCTGGATCCGAGAATGTTTCCTCTTGTCACCCCCCGCTCCCGTACCCATCCAACCACTGCCTCTGCCTTCATCCCCCCCAATGAGGCACCGCCTGAGGAGCTCTTCGGCCAGTCAGCATGGAGCAAGGAGGGGAAGGGGTAGAGGTGGGGAGAAATATAGACACATAGAAAATAGGTGCAGGTGTAGGCCATTCGGCCCTTCAAGCCTGCACCACCATTCACTAAGATCATGGCTGATCATTCACCTCAGTACCCCTTTCCTGCTTTCTCTCCATACCCCTTAATCCCTTTAGCCATAAGGGCCACATCTAACTCCCTCTTGAATATATCCAACGAACTGGCATCAACAACTCTCTGCGGTAGGGAATTCCACAGGTTAATAAGTCTCTGAGTGAAGAAGTTTCTCCTCATCTCAGTCCTAAATGGCTTACCCCTTATCCTTAGACTGTGTCCCCTGGTTCTGGACTTCCCCAACATCGGGAACATTCTTCAAGCATCTAACTTGTCCAGTTCCGTCAAAATTTTATATGTTTCTATGAAATCCCCTCTCATCCTTCCAAACTCCAGTGAATAAAGGCCCAGTTGATCCAGTTTCTCCTCATATGTCAGTCCTGCCATCCCGGGAATCAGTCTGGTGAACCTTTGCTGCAATCCCTCAATAGCAAGAACGTTCTTCCTCAGATTAGGAGACCAAAACTGAACACAATATTCCAGGTGAGGCCTCACCAAGGCCCTGTACAACTGCAGTAAGACTTCCCTGCTCCTATACTCAAAACCAATAGCTATGAAGGCCAACATACCATTTGCCTTCTTCACCGCCTGCTGTACCTGCATGCCAACTTTCAAGACTGATGTACCATGACACCCAGGTCTCGTTGCACCTCCCCTTTTCCTAATCTGCCGCCATTCAGATGATATTTTGCCTTCGTGTTTTTGCCCCCAAAATGGATAACCTCACATTTATCCACATTATACTGCATCTGCCATGCATTTGCCCACTCACCTAACCTGTCCAGGTCACACTGCAGCCTCTTAGCGTCTTCCTCACAGCTCACACCGCCACCCAGTTTAGTGTCATCTGCAAACTTGGAGATATTACACTCAATTCCTTCATCTAAATCATTAATGTTTATTGTAAATAGCTGGGGTCCCAGCACTGAGCCCTGCGGCACCCCACTAGTCACTGCTTGCCATTCTGAAAAGGACCTGTTTATCCCGACTCTCTGCTTCCTGTCTGCCAACCAGTTCTTTATCCATGTCAGTACATTACCCCCAATACCATGTGCTTTAATTTTGCACACCAATCTCTTGTGTGGGACCTTGTCAAAAGCCTTTTGAAAGTCCAAATACACTGCATCCACTGGTTCTCCCTTGTCCGCTCTACTAGTTACATCCTCAAAAAATTCCAGAAGATTTGTCAAGCATGATTTCCCGTTCATAAATCCATGTTGACTTGGAACGATCCTGTCACTGCTTTCCAAATGTGCTATTATTTCATCTTTAATAATTGATTCCAACATTTTCCCCACTACTGATGTCAGGCTAACTGGTCTATAATTATCCATTTTCTCTCTCCCTCCTTTTTTAAAAAGTGGTGTTACATTAGCTACCCTCCAGTCCATAGGAACTGATCCCGAGTCGATAGACTGTTGGAAAATGATCACCAATGCTTCCACTATTTCTAGGGCCACTTTCTTAAGTACTCTGGGATGCAGACTATCAGGTCCTGGGGATTTATTGGCCTTCAATCCCATCAATTTTCTTAATACAATTTCCTGACTAATAAGGATTTCCTTCAGTTCCTCCTTCTCACTAGACCCTTGGTCCCCTAGTACTTCCGGAAGGTTATTTGTATCTTCCTTCGTGAAGACAGAACCAAAGTATTTGTTCAACTGGTCTGCCATTTCTTTGTTCCCCATTATAAATTCACCTCAATCTGACTGCAAGGGACCTATATTTGTCTTCACTAATCTTTTTCTCTTCACATATCTATAGAAGCTTTTGCAGTCAGTTTTTATGTTCCCGGCAAGCTTGCTCTCATACTCTATTTTCCCCCTCCTAATTAAACTCTTTGTCCTCCTCTGCTGAATTCTAAATTTCTCCCAGTCCTCTGGTTTGCTGCTTTTTCTGGCCAATTTATATGTCTCTTCCTTGGATTTAACACTATCCTTAATTTCCCTTGTTAGCCACGGTTGAGCCACCTTCTCCATTTTATTTTTACTCCAGACAGGGATGTTCAATTGTTGAAGTTCATCCATGTGATCTTTAAATGTTTGCCATTGCCTATGCATCATCAACCCTCTAAGTATCATTTGCCAGTCTATTCTAGCCAATTCATGTCTCATACCATCGAAGTTACCTTTCCTTAAGTTCAGGACACTTGTCTCTGAATTAACTGTGTCACTCTCCATCTTATACGGAATTCTACCATATTATGGTCACTCTTCCTCAAGGGGCCTCACACAACAAGATTGTTAATTAGTCCCTTCTCATTACACATCACCCAGTCTAGGGTGGCCAACCCTCTAGTTGGTTTCTCGACATATTGGTCCAGTAAACCATCCCTAATACATAGAAACATAGAAAATAGGTGCAGGAGCAGGCCATTGAGCCCTTCTAGCCTGCACCGCCATTCAATGAGTTCATGGCTGAACATGAAACTTCAGTACCCACTTCCTGCTTTCACGCCATACCCCTTGATCCCCCGAGTAGTAAGGACTTCATCTAACTCCCTTTTGAATATATTTAGTGAATTGGCCTCAACTACTTTCTGTGGTAGAGAATTCCACAGGTTCACCACTCTCTGGGTGAAGAAGTTTCTCCTTATCTCGGTCCTAAATGGCTTACCCCTTATCCTTAGACTGTGACCCCTGGTTCTGGACTTCCCCAACATTGGGAACATTCTTGCTGCATCCAACCTGTCCAAACCCGTCAGAATTTTAAACGTTTCTATGAGGTCCCCTCTCACTCTTCTGAACTCCAGTGAATACAAGCCCAGTTGATCCAGTCTTTCTTGATATGTCAGTCCCGCCATCCCGGGAATCAGTCTGGTGAACCTTCGCTGCACTCCCTCAATAGCAAGAATGTCCTTCCTCAAGTTAGGAGACCAAAACTGTACACAATACTCCAGGTGTGGCCTCACCAAGGCCCTGTACAACTGTAGCAACACCTCCCTGCCCCTGTACTCAAATCCCCTCGCTATGAAGGCCAACATGCCATTTGCTTTCTTAACCGCCTGCTGTACCTGCATGCCAACCTTCAATGACTGATGTACCATGACACCCAGGTCTCGTTGCACCTTCCCTTTTCCTAATCTGTCACCATTCAGATAATAGTCTGTCTCTCTGTTTTTACCACCAAAGTGGATAACCTCACATTTATCCACATTATACTTCATCTGCCACGCATTTTCCCACTCACCTAACCTATCCAAGTCACTCTGTAGCCTCATAGCATCCTCCTCGCAGCTCACACTGCCACCCAACTTAGTGTCATCCGCAAATTTGGAGATACTACATTTAATCCCCTCGTCTAAATCATTAATGTACAATGTAAACAGCTGGGGCCCCAGCACAGAACCCTGCGGTACCCCACTAGTCACTGCCTGCCATTCTGAAAAGTACCCATTTACTCCTACTCTTTGCTTCCTGTCTGACAACCAGTTCTCAATCCACGTCAGCACACTACCCCCAATACCATGTGCTTTAACTTTGCACATTAATCTCCTGTGTGGGACCTTGTCGAAAGCCTTCTGAAAGTCCAAATATACCACATCAACTGGTACTCCTTTGTCCACTTTATTGGAAACATCCTCAAAAAATTCCAGAAGATTTGTCAAGCATGATCTCCCTTTCACAAATCCATGCTCACTTGGACCTATCATGTCACCATTTTCCAAATGCGCTGCTATGACATCCTTAATAATTGATTCCATCATTTTACCCACTACTGAGGTCAGGCTGACCGGTCTATAATTCCCTGCTTTCTCTCTCCCTCCTTTTTTAAAAAGTGGGGTTACATTGGCTACCCTCCACTCGATAGGAACTGATCCAGAGTCAATGGAATGTTGGAAAATGACTGTCAATGCATCCGCTATTTCCAAGGCCACCTCCTTAAGTACTCTGGGATGCAGTCCATCAGGCCCTGGGGATTTATCGGCCTTCAATCCCATCAATTTCCCCAACACAATTTCCCGACTAATAAAGATTTCCCTCAGTTCCTCCTCCTTAATAGACCCTCTGACCACTTTTATATCCGGAAGGTTGTTTGTGTCCTCCTTAGTGAATACTGAACCAAAGTACTTGTTCAATTGGTCTGCCATTTCTTTGTTCCCCATTATGACTTCCCCTGATTCTGACTGCAGGGGACCTACGTTTGTCTTTACTAACCTTTTTCTCTTTACATACCTATAGAAACTTTTGCAATCCGCCTTAATGTTCCCTGCAAGCTTCTTCTCGTACTCCATTTTCCCTGCCCTAATCAAACCCTTTGTACTCCTCTGCTGAGTTCTAAATTTCTCCCAGTCCCCAGGTTCGCTGCTATTTCTGGCCAATTTGTATGCCATTTCCTTGGCTTTAATACTATCCCTGATTTCCCTAGATAGCCATGGTTGAGCCACCTTCCCTTTTTTATTTTTACGCCAGACAGGAATGTACAATTGTTGTAATTCATCCATGCGGTCTCTAAATGTCTGCCATTGCCCATCCACAGTCAACCCCTTAAGTATCATTAGCCAATCTATCTTAGCCAATTCATGCCTCATACCTTCAAAGTTACCCTTCTTTAAGTTCTGGACCATGGTCTCTGAATTAACTGTTTCATTCTCCATCCTAATGCAGAATTCCACCATATTATGGTCACTCTTCCCC
The DNA here is from genome assembly GCF_044704955.1 of Pristiophorus japonicus. Lineage (NCBI taxonomy): Eukaryota > Metazoa > Chordata > Chondrichthyes > Pristiophoridae > Pristiophorus > Pristiophorus japonicus. The sequence goes on along the minus strand of NC_091977.1, from coordinate 449,710,920 downwards.
AAGGGGCCTCGCACAATGAGATTGCTAATTAATCCTCTCTCATTACACAACACCCAGTCTAAGATGGCCTCCCCCCTAGTTGGTTCCTCGACATATTGGTCTAGAAAACCATCCCTTATGCATTCCAGGAAATCCTCCTCCACCGTATTGCTTCCAGTTTGGCTAGCCCAATCTATGTGCATATTAAAGTCACCCATTATAACTGCTGCACCTTTATTGCATGCACTCCTAATTTCCTGTTTGATGCCCTCCCCAACATCACTACTACTGTTTGGAGGTCTGTACACAACTCCCACTAACGATTTTTGCCCTTTAGTGTTCTGCAGCTCTACCCATATAGATTCCACATCATCCAAGCTAATGTCTTTCCTAACTATTGCATTAATCTCCTCTTTAACCAGCAATGCTACCCCACCTCCTTTTCCTTTTATTCTATCCTTCCTGAATGTTGAATACCCCTGGATGTTGAGTTCCCAGCCCTGATCATCCTGGAGCCACGTCTCCGTAATCCCAATCACATCATATTTGTTAACATCTATTTGCACAGTTAATTCATCCACCTTATTGCGGATACTCCTTGCATTATGACACAAAGCCTTCAGGCTTGCTTTTTTAACACCCTTTGTCCTTCTAGAATTTTGCTGTACAGTGGCCCTTTTTGTTCTTTGCCTTGGGTTTCTCTGCCCTCCACTTTTCTTCATCTCCTTTCTGTCTTTTGCTTTTGCCTCATTTTTGTCTCCCTCTGTCTCCCTGTATAGGTTCCCATCCCCCTGCAATATTAGTTTAACTCCTCCCCAACAGCACTAGCAAACACTCCCCCTAGGACATTGGTTCCGGACCTGCCCAGGTGCAGACCGTCCGGTTTGTACTGGTCCCACCTCCCCCAGAACCGGTTCCAATGCCCCAAGAATTTGAATCCCTCCCTGCTGCACCACTGCTCAAGCCATGTATTCATCTGCGCTATCCTGCGATTCCTACTCTGACTAGCACGTGGCACTGGTAGCAATCCCGAGATTACTACTTTTGAGGTCCTACTTTTTAATTTAGCTCCTAGCTCCTTAAATTCTTTTCGTAGGACCTCATCCCTTTTTTTACCCATGTCGTTGGTACCAATGTGCACCACGACAACTGGCTGTTCTCCCTCCCATTTCAGAATGTCCTGCACCCGCTCCGAGACATCCTTGACCCTTGCACCAGGGAGGCAACATACCATCCTAGAGTCTCGGTTGCGTCCGCAGAAACGCCTATCTATTCCCCTCACCATCGAATCCCCTATCACTATCGCGCTCCCACTCTTTTTCCTGCCCTCCTTTGCAGCAGAGCCACCTACGGTGCCATGAACTTGGCTGCTGCTGCCCTCCCCTGATGAGTCATCCTCCCCAACAGTACTCAAAGCAGTGTATCTGTTTTGCAGGGGGATGACCACAGGGGACCCCTGCACTATCTTTCTTGCACTGCTCTTCCTGCTGGTCTTCCATTCCCTATCTGGCTGTGGACCCTTCTCCTGCGGTAAGACCAACTCACTACACGTGATACTCACGTCATTCTCAGCATCGTGGATGCTCCAGAGTGAATCCACCCTCAGCTCCAATTCCGCAACACTCCAGGAAATCCTCTTCCATCGTATTGCTACCAGTTTGGTTAGCCCAATCTATACGTAGATTAAAGTCGTGCATGATAACTGCTGTACCTTTATTGCACACATCCCTAAATTCTTGTTTGATGCTATCCCCAACCTCACTGCAAGAGGAGGGCGGAGGGAAAGAGAGATGCATGTCCGCAAGTGATGGTTGTGTTATTTCACCGTTTGGATGTATGCAATTTGTTGTAATGTATGGGGGCAGGGGCCCACCCTCCTGCTTTGCATTTGTATTCTGTTTTGCTGCACATGTTGACCATTTGATTGATGTCAATGGTCGAAAAAGTGGGGTGTGGACGGGGGTTGGGTGTTTTTGCCCGTGATACTTATGATTTCAGACCAATGGTTGTATAAATTTTTTTTTATTCAACTTAACTTTGTTGCGCATTGTCTCAGATAGCTGGACCGTTACACGCTGGTGATTCCTTAGCATGAAAGGTTTAAATCAAACTTAACTTCAATCAACTTAAACTTTAACTGGCATCATCCTCATCCATCATCATCATCATAGGCAGTCCCTCGGAATCGAGGAAGACTTGCTTCCACTCCCAAAGTGAGTTCTTTGATGGCTGAACCGTCCGATACGAGAGCCACAGAACCTGTTACAGGTGGGACAGACATTCAGCGAGGGAAGGGATCGGTAGGGCTGGTTTGCCATGTGCTCCTTCCGCTGCCTGCGCTTGGCCTCTTCATGCTCCTTGCGCTGAGACTCAAAGAGCTCAACGCCCTCCCGGATGGACTTTCTCCATCTCGGGCGGTCTGCGACCAGGGTCTCCCAGGTGTCAGTGGTGATGTCGCACATTACCAGGGAGGCTTTGAGGGTGTCCTTATAACGTTTCCGTTGTCCTCCTTTGGCTCGTTTACCATGAAGGAGCTCTGCATAAAGCATTTGCTTAGGGAGTCTCGTGTCTGGCATGCGTACTATGTGGCCTGCCTAGCGAAGCTGATCGAGTGTGGTCAGTGCTTCAATACTGGGGATGTTAGCCTGGTCGAGGACACTGATGTTGGTGCGTCTGTCCTCCCAGGAGATTTGCAGGATCTTGCGGAGACATCAAGTTGGCGACTTGAGGTGCCTTCTCTACATCGTCATGCCTCTGATCCATACAGGAGGGCGGGTATTACTACAGCCCTGTAGACCATGAGATTGGTGGTAGATTTGAGGGCCTGGTCTTCAAACACTCTTTTCCTCAGGTGGCTGAAGGCTGCACTGGCACATTGGAGGCGATGCTGAATCTCCGCATCAATGTCTGTCTTTGTTGATAAGAGGCTCCCGAGATATGGGAATGGTCCACGTTGTCCAGGGCCGCGCCATGGATCTTGATGATTGGAGGGCAGTGCTGTGCGGTGATGACAGGCTGGTGAAGGACCTTTGTCTTATGGATGTTAAGTGTAAGGCCTATGCTTTCATATGCCTCAGTGAATACATTGACTATATCCTGGAGTTCAGCCTCTGAATGTGCACAGACGCAGGCGTCGTCCGCATACTGCAGCTCAATGAAAGAGGTTGTGGTGATCTTGGACCTGGCCTGGAGGCGGCATAGGTTTAACAGCTTCCCAATGGTTCTGTACTTTAATTCCATTCCAGCGGGGAGCTTGTTGATTGTGAGGTGGAGCATGGCGGCGAGGAAGATTGAGAAGAGGGTTGGAGCGATAACGCAGCCCTGTTTGTCCCCGGTCCGGATGTGGAGTGGGTCTGTAATGGATCTGTTGGTAAGGATCACGGCCTGCATGTCATCGTGAAGCAGGCGAAGGATGTTGACAAACTTTTGGGGGCATCCGAAATGGAGGAGGACGCTCCATAGACCCTCACGGTTGACAATGTCAAAGGCCTTTGTAAGATCGAAAAAAGCCATGTATAAGGGCTGGCCTTACATTTTTCCTGCAATTGGCGCGCTGCAAAGATCATGTCTGTTGTGCCCCGTAGGGGACAAAATCCGCGTTGTGATTCCGGGAGGAGCTCCTTGGCCACAGGGAGAAGACAATTGGGGAGAACTCGAGCGACAACTTTCCCAGTGGCTGAAAGCAGGGAGATTCCCCTGAAGTTGCTGCAGTCGGACTTGTCCCCCTTTTTAAAAATGGTCACAATCACTACATCTCTGAGATCTCCCGGCATGCTCTCCTCCCTCCAGATGAGAGAGATGAGGTTATGTATCTGCGTTAACAGCGCCTCTCCGCCATATTTTAGCGCCTCAGCAGGGATTCCATCCGCACCCGTAGCCTTGTTATTCTTAAGCTCTTTTATGGCTTTGCCAAACTCGTGCTGCGGGATGGAATCAAGAACACTCGAGTCAAAGGCAGAGTCTTGATTGAGGAGATCTTCCAAGTGCTCCTTCCATCGGGCCCTGACAGCCTTGGTGTCCTTGATGAGTGTTTCCCCGTTGTTGGCCAGGAGTGGGGTGGGGCCTTGGGAGTTTGGACCATAGGTGGCCTTGACTGCAGTGAAGAATCCTCGTATATCGTGGCTGTCGGCCAGTTGGTATCTCCTGTGCTTTCTCCATCCATCACCTGTTCTTTAGGTTCCGAGTTTTTTGTTGGACCTGAGCCTTAAGCCGTCTGTAATGTTGTTTTGCAGCTCCCGAGTTGGGCTGTTGCTTGAGGCTCAGAAATTCTTTGTGTTGCGATCTATTAGTTCTTCGATCTCCTGATCATTTTCATCAAACCAGTCCTGATGTTTTCTGGTTGAGTGACCAAGTGTCTCTTCACAGGCACTGGTTATAAAGGCCTGGAGGGAAGACCAAGTGCTATGGCGATTCAAAATCTCAGCGTCATCAAGGCACGCCAGATTGACTGAGAGGCGCTGGCTGTATAGGGCTCTCTTAGCTGGGTCTTTAAGTGCCCCAGCATTAACTTTTTTGCGGAACTGCTTCTGCTGTCCTTTCTGCTTTGGGGCTATGATAATGTTGATGATGGATCGGATTCGGTGGTGATCCGTCCAGCAGTCGTCAGCTCCTGTCATGGCGCGGGTGATGCGCACATCCTTGCGATCCCTGGCTCGGACGATGACATAATTAAACAGGTGCCAGTGCTTGGAGCGAGGGTGTTGCCACGATGCCTTGTAGTTGTCCCTCTGGCGGAACAGGGTGTCGGTAATGAGGAGTTCATGTTCTCGACATTTTGTCAGGAGTAGGGTACCGCTGGAATTGGCTTTCCCTACCCCCTCTCTGTCAATCACGCCTCCCCAGAGGGCTGTGTCTTTGCCAACCCTGGCATTAAAATCACCCAGGAGGATCAATTTGTCGCCTGTGGGGACACGGGACAAGGATGTCTTGAGGTTGGAATAAAAACCCTCTTTAGCCTCATCCGTTGCATCGAGTGTGGGGACGTACGCACTGATGACTGTGGCACATTGGTTCTGAGATAGGGTGATATGGAGAGTCATGAGGCATTCGTTGACCCCACAGGGGGAGTCTTTGAGGCGGTCGACAGCTCATTCTTGATGGCAAAGTCGACTCCATGAAGGCGGCATTCTGCCTCTGGTTTCCCTTTCCAGAAGAAGGTGTAACCCCCACCATGTTCCTTCAACTGGCCTTCTCCTGCCCGCTGGGTCTCGCTTAGGGCGGCGATGTCAATGTCAAAACGTCTGAGTTCCCGGGCAACTATGGCGGTGTGGCATTCCGGCCTGTTGCTGTTGGGATTGTCCATGAGGGTCCTGACGTTCCAGGTCCCGAACTTCATACTGACGGAGTGGAAGATACCTGTGCGTGAGTTCTTTTAACGTGGGGTGGCCGCTGCACACCGGCAACCACACGGGCTTAGCTGAGCAAGGTCTTGGTCCAGTGGCAAGGGGTCCAAAACAACTGGAGACCAGGCACAGCTCGATAAGCCGAATTGCCTACGGTGAAGTGTTGGCCGCAAGCTCGGCGCCGGGTAGTGCCATTGATGGTAGATGGCCTGAGGCTAGGTTGGGGGGTAGGCATTAGGAAGGTGACTTCCAAAGTTATTTTAAAAGATTAAAAGTTGATAAAGGTTCCCAATTTATTTCAAATGTTTCTAAGAGTTGTTAAAACGTTTTAAGAAGTTTCTAAGAGTTGTTAAAAATCTAAGATGTAAATCAATAACAGATTATAAAAGATTCCCCAATTTAAAAAGTTTCTAAAGGGGACTCCAGGACGACCAACTGGCACCAAGGTGATGGGCGGGGTGTGTGTGGTCTGGACCTCCTCCTCATTCTGGCATATCTTAGATTGGGCACATAATGATGTGCATCAGACATTGAGCCATCTGCACTCTGCAGCATCTGCGTATTAATTGATGCAGGCTAAGAAATGGCTGGCTCCATTGCAATGAAAGTATAATAGCGATTGATCAGAAGCAATAATTTCTTCACTAAAATACACTTTGAGTAAACCCCCAATAGTCCAGATTCTAAAAACATGTCTGTTGAGATGGTCACTTCAACTGAGAAGAACTCCAGAGTCAATCCAAGCTCCCCTGAAGTTGAAGCAGCCTTTTGAATGAAGTGACCTGCGATTTAAAAAATGGCGCCCACACCGCTGTGATTCGTTCAGAACAGTTCCACTGCACACACACAGCAGGGTGTCAGCGTTGTCAATCACAGCAACATTCTTTCAGGCAAATCGTTCAGTTATCAACTCCTGATGTAAGAGTCTTGCAACTATGTAGCCACCACGGGCCCTTTCCTGCGGTCTGGAGGGGGCGTGGATATGGTTGCATAGCCAGCCTGATTATCTGGCCCTTGGTCAGCATCCAGACACTTGTCCTCCTCTTCCTCTCTCTTCTGAGGTGGACCATCAGTCCCTTTTGGCAATTCTTGTCCCCTCCTGATAGCCAGGTTGTGGAGCATGGAGCACACGACCACGAATTTACCTACTTGCTCAGGGTTGTATTGTAGCTCCCCTCCTGAGTGGTCCAGGCATCTAAAGCGCTGCTTAAGCACAGTTATTGTTTTCTGGACCACATTGCATGTGTCTCTGTGACTCTGGTTGTATCGCTTCTCGGCCTCGGTGTGGGTGTCACGCAGGGGGGTCATCAGCCAGTTGGCTAGGCCATATCGATTGTCACCAAGCATCCAACATTGTCCCTGTGGCTTACTCTTAAACATGTCAGAGACTGCGTTCTCATGCAGGATGTGAGCCTCATTGAAGCTGTCCGGACATTTGGCATTCACTACCATTAGGATCTGCTTGTGGTCGAAAACTCGTTGGACCTTCAGGGAGTGAAATCCTTTTCTGTTACGAAAAAGTTCTGGGTCCTCAGAAGGTGCCCGCAACGTGATGTGAGTGCACTGTATTGCTCCCTGCAGCCTGGGGAACTTAGCAATGCAGTAGAATGCACCAGCCCTGTCAATCTGAGCTTCCTTGGTCATGGAGAAGCTGATAAAGTCCATCCTATGTGCATACAGGGCCGCGGTAACCTATCGAATGCAGCGATGCGTGGCATGGTGAGACAGAGGGGAAATCTCGACTCCGGAGGCCTGAAAGGAACCGGACACGTAGAAAGACAGTGCCTCGGTGATCTTGACCTCGACTGACACTGATGACCTGATGGCAGGCTGCATATGTGACGTGATGAGCTCAAATATTTCATTGATCACCACCTTGTGGAAGCGCAGTCTCCGAAGGCAGGTATGCTTGGACTCGTCGAGATAAGACCTCTTTTCCCTGTAATTGCGGGGTGTGTATGGTCTGGACCTCCTCCTCATTCTGGCATATCTTAGGTTGGGCACATAATGATGTGCATCAGACATTGAGCCATTTGCACTCTGCAGCATCTGCGTATTAATTGATGCAGACTGAGAAATGGCTGGCTCCATTGCAATGAAAGTATAATAGCGATTGATCAGAAGCAATAATTTCTTCACTAAAACACACTTTGAGTAAACCCCCAATAGTCCAGATTCTAAAAACATGTCTGTTGAGATGGTCACTTCAACTGAGAAGAACTCCAGAGTCAATCCAAGCTCCCCTGAAGTTGAAGCAGCCTTTTGAATGAAGTGACCTGCGATTTAAAAAATGGCGCCCACACCGCTGTGATTCGTTCAGAACAGTTCCACTTTTTCTGAGTGGTGTTTTGGGCGAGCGATATTGTGGGCGAGATGTGTGCGAGGTGGTGAAAGTGACGCTGGGCGATCTCCTGGGTGTTAGTTTCGGCAAATGTGATCTTTACGACAAAATAAAGTGGGCGGTCGGTATTATTGAATCTTGGCATTAATTACGTGCAGAAAGTAACGCTGGCCGATATTATGGCCATTGGTTTCACCCATTCTGATGATTCCACCCCAAAAAAGTGGCGGGCGGTATTATTTTTTCCCAGCGTTACGCACAAGGGGAAAGTAACGCTCGGCAATAAGTATCCGAAAAATGGGCATCAGTTTCCATTTTGTGGCTAAATGGGCGATATCTTGGCGTTATACTCAATTTCAGCAGTAAAATGGACATTAAGTGGGTGTTATGCATGCAAAAAAAGTGTAAAATCTAGCCCTATATTTGAAAGTGTGAAACGTGTAACACCTATCAATCGAGCCAACCAAAAGAACCATTGATAAGTCACAACCTCTCTCAGACTGTGGGAAAAGATTAGTTGTGACATATTCATACTTGATGGTAAAGACTACTTATGCACAGTGGAATACTACTCGGACTATTTCGAGATAGACAATCTGCATGGAAAGAAAAATGCCACGGTCATCATCAAACACCTCAAAAAACACTTCTCTAACCACGATATTCCAGACAAGGTTCAATCCGACAATGGACCTCCCTTCAACTCACAGCAGTTCACAAATTTTGCCACAAAATATGGATTTGATCACGCAACAAGCTCACCAGAATATTGACAAAGCAACGGAAAGGTTGAGAATGCAGTTAAGCTCGCAAAGTGGTTAATCAAGAAGACAAAGAAAGACTGTGGTGACTTCTACATGAACCATTTCATCTGGTGAAACACACCAACTGAAGCCCTTGATATTTCACCAGCACAACGCTTACTCAGTTGCCGTAGAAAGACAAACATCCCAATCGCAAATGAACTACTCAAACCAAGAATTATACACAACATCATCGTCAACAAAGAAAGGAACCATGCCAAACAAGCACACTGCTACAACAGAGGTGCTAGAGCACTTCCTACACTGCAGGAAGGAGAAACAGTGAGACTCAAACAAATGTGCAAAAGCAAAGAGTGGCAAAAAGCTCAGGTTCAGAAACAAGTTGGCATTCGATCATATCAGATCATTCCAGAAGATGGCCGTGAGTATCTCAGAAACAGGAAACATCTGAGAAAGAGCGCTGAGACATTCATCGAAACTCCAAAGATCTCAGTGACGCCCACAGATGATCTGCTGCCAACACAACCAACTAACACGTGAAACAGCACTTCAACGACAACACGGAAAAACAGGGATATGTTGTCTGATATTTCCACTTGTAAGAATTCAGCGAAAACACTTTTTGAACCTTCTGGACTTTGCTTGGACATATTTTCTGTTACTGCAGAAGAGCAGACAGCTGAAGTGGGACAGGTCCAAACATGTCTCACAGGAATACACATCAGCTGGGCGGGAATGAGAATGGCTGAAAGCAGGAACATCATGGTTGATGGGCGCCTTTTGTCATGGAATGGGAAGCAATCAGTGAGACATTAAGTAAAGTGGCCAGGGTTTCAGGTCACAAAAAAGACAAAGGAAAGCTATTTCGACCACAGACTCATTGGAGCCACACATCGAGGTACAGCCCAGTTGACAAAGGAACAAGCCACAGACTTAAGTTTGCTTTTCAGTTGCACAGCCTCAGGCAAAGGGACAGTTGGACTTTTGGCACGGAAGACACAAGTATAAGAGAGGTAGTCTTGGCTGCCATCTCTCTCTCTCTCTCTCTCCTCTTCTATGCCTGCTTGCAACGCACAAGGACTGGGCACTCAATCTGGGATGGAGAGAAGAAACCACTATCGATGAGCCAAGAGAACCTTGCTACTTTGACTGGGAGGCTGACCTTGAGACTGGACTTGAATACCACAGTTTGGTACGGACCCAGAAGATACGCCTCATCGGGAGAAGCAGCAAGTAAGCCAGAGAGGTAATTGGTAAGCATTTATCCCAGCCCACGCACCTTTAAGATCATCGCATAGTGTGAAAGGGTGTTGTGTTTCCCAACCAAGCCTGAGGGGTTTTAGTGGGGAGGTTTTTGCAAGGATCATAAGCGTACGCACATTCTGTTGGACAGATTTCAGTGGTGCAATTTTGAATCCGAGCAGGGGTGGCTTAGACATGGGTACTTCGTGTTAGTGGCCTGTTTAGCCAGGCCAGACTGTGTGTTGTACTGTGCTTGTTTGTATTACACTACCAGGGTGTGGTTTTACTGGGTGCAAGTGTGTGATTTAACTTGAATAAAAGCATTGTGACAGTGGAGACCGAAAAGATCTGTCTATGACTATATTACTGTTTACGACTGTAATTCCGGTGTCTAGAACTATTGTAAGAGGGATGATTCGAAACTACCAGGGGCAAAACCACTTACACCCTTAGAGCACTGATAAAGGGACGAAAGCGATCAGTGCACAGAACACCACTGAAACCACCAGTTTGAGGCGAAGCAACAGAATCCGCACAACACTAAAATATCTGGAACACTATGTACAGAATTAAGAAATCATGGACACTGGACACTTGTTTAAAAAATAGTAAGACAAGAGTTTGTTGTTGTTTGATAAACTTGTAGTTGTTTAATACATGTATTCATAAGAAGTTAACTACCTGTTTATATTGAAGCTAACTTTAACTCATTTTTGTTTCTTATGAAAGGAAAGGTGTAACGAGATAATGTATAGCACCCTCTAGCTAGGAGGTAATGATACAATGTATAGCGTCCTCTAGCTAGTTGGTATAGGGAGCTGTATTGAGAGAGAGGATCTGTGAAGGAACACCGTCTTAAGCTTCACATGGCTGTCTGAGATCTCCCAAATAAATAGAGTTAAAATGAACTAGGAGTGTTCAAGAGACTATAAAATACAGGCACCATGGAAAGAGCAGGCACCCTAACCGTGAGGCCCAGAGCCATCCTACAATTGGGTCTCGGTCCTCATCAATATTATTTGATGAGCTGCTGTGGAGGAATAGATGCATTTGTGGCTACTTGCCTTGCCGGCAGCAGCCCAAAGAGAAGACCCAGGAGGTGGGGCTGGTGTGGTGGGTGGAGAGGTAACGGGAGGGGACGGGTCGATTGGGATACTGTGGGGGTGTAGACCTGCTCCTCCTGGCTCCACAGTCTTTCTTTAAAATTACCCTTTGATGGCAGCCACTGCTTAGGCCACAGCCACAACTGAAGAAGTCTCAGTGGAGCAGGCCCGGTGCCTGCTCTGCGAAGTGCTGTCCAATTTGGCAGAGCGGTCTTAAAACAGGCATTAGGCTCCAACTTTACATATGCAAGATACCTAATGCCTGTATTCGGGTTGGGTGTCCTTGGGTCGAAGGACATCGGTCCCCAAAAATGCCCTTGTTGCGCGGTTTATGCTGTAAAATGGGTGAAACAAAGTCCGACTTCTATCCCAATGAGCCTTGCACAAACAGTATGACAGATGTCAGGTTGCAAATACATCTGAGAATCCGGTTATATATAGAAAGGTCAGCGAAGTAAAAAAGAATGCAAGGAGACAAAGAGAGGGTATGAGAATAGAATAGCAGTCAATATAAAAGGTAACCCAAAAATCTGCAATAGGCATTTAAATAGTAAAAGGTTCGTAAGAGGAGGGGCAGGGCCGATTAGGCACCATAAAGGAGACCTATGCATAGAAGTAGTGGGTATGGCTGAGGTATTAAATGAGTACTTTGCATTTGTCTTCACCAGGGAAGAGGATGCTGCCATAGACATAGTGAAGGAGGAGGGAGTGTAGATATTTGATAGGATAAAAATTAATAAACTGGAGGTACTAGAAAGGCTGAGTGTATTTAAAGTAGATAAATCACTAGGAGCGGACCAGGACAACCTTCCGGATATAAAAGGGGTCAGAGGGTCTAGTAAGAAGGAGGAACTGAGGGAAATCCTTATTAGTCGGGAAATTGTGTTGGGGAAATTGATGGGATTGAAGGCTGATCAATCCCCAGGGCCTGATGGACTGCATCCCAGAGTACTTAAGGAGGTGGCCTTGGAAATAGCGGATGCATTGACAGTCATTTTCCAACATTCCATAGACTCTGGATCAGTTCCTATCGAGTGGAGGGTAGCCAATGTAACCCCACTTTTTAAAAAAAGGAGGGAGAGAGAAAACAGGGAATTATAGACCGGTCAGCCTGACATCAGTCGTGGATAAAATAATGGAATCAATTATTAAGGATGTCATAGCAGCGCATTTGGAAAGAGGTGACATGCTAGGTCCAAGTCAGCATGGATTTGTGAATGGGAAATCATGCTTGACAAATCTTCTGGAATTGTTTGAGGATGTTTCCAGTAGAGTGGACAAGGGAGAACCAGTTGATGTGGTATATTTGGACTTTCAGAAGGCTTTCGACAAGGTCCCACACAAGAGATTAATGTGCAAAGTTAAAGCACATGGGATTGGGGGTAGTGTGCTGACATGGATTGAGAACTGGTTGTCAGACAGGAAGCAAAGAGTAGGAGTAAATGGGTACTTTTCAGAATGGCAGGCAGTGACTAGTGGGGTACCGCAAGGTTCTGTGCTGGGGCCCCAGCTGTTTACATTGTACATTAATGATTTGGACGAGGGGATTAAATGTAGTATCTCCAAATTTGCGGATGACACTAAGTTGGGTGGCAGTGTGAGCTGCGAGGAGGATGCTATGAGGCTGCAGAGTGACTTGGATAGGTTAGGTGAGTGGGCAAATGCATGGCAGATGAAGTATAATGTGGATAAATGTGAGGTTATCCACTTTGGTGGTAAAAACAGAGAGACAGACTATTATCTGAATGGTGACAGATTAGGAAAAGGGGAGGTGCAACGAGACCTGGGTGTCATGGTACGTCAATCATTGAAGGTTGGCATGCAGGTACAGCAGGCGGTTAAGAAAGCAAATGGCACGTTGGCCTTCATAGCGAGGGGATTTGAGTACAGGGGCAGGGAGGTATTGCTACAGTTGTACAGGGCCTTGGTGAGGCCACACCTGGAGCATTGTGTACAGTTTTAGTCTCCTAACTTGAGGAAGGACATTCTTGCTATTGAGGGATGCAGCGAAGGTTCACCAGACTGATTCCCGGGATGGCGGGACTGACCTATCAAGAAAGACTGGATCAACTGGGCTTGTATTCACTGGAGTTCAGAAGAATGAGAGGGGATCTCATAGAAACGTTTAAAATTCTGACGGGTTTAGACAGGTTAGATGCAGGATGAATGTTCCTAATGTTGGGGAAGTCCAGAACCAGGGGTCACAGTCTAAGGATAAGGGGTAAGCCATTTAGGACCGAGATGAGGAGAAATTTCTTCACCCAGAGACTGGTGAACCTGTAGAATTCTCTACCACAGAAAGTTGTTGAGGCCAATTCACTAAATATATTCAAAAAGGAGTTAGATGTAGTCTTTACTACTAGGGGGATCAAGGGGTATGGAGAGAAAGCAGGAATGGGGTACTGAGGTTGCATGTTCAGCCATGAACTCATTGAATGGCGGTGCAGGCTCGAAGGGCAGAATGGCCTACTCCTGCACCTATTTTCTATGTTTCTATGTTTCTATGACACCAGGGGTATGTGTGCACAAATTGTTGAACGTGGCAGGGCAGGTTGAGAAAGCTGTTAAAAAGACTTACGTGATCGTGGGCATCATAAATAGAGGTATAGGCCCAAGTTTGAACTGTTGGGTAGAATGGCGCACCTTCGAGCCTTGTGCCGAGTTTGTAGAATTAAAAGTGCGCCTAAAAAGTACCTCGGTATTCTGAACGATCTGCAGGCCTCCATTCCAGTCAGCATGGCGCAGCAGGAGCAGCTGGGGGCGGAGCTACAGCCATGCGCCGAAAAGACTGCCGGCAGCTGCACGCGTGCGCAATGGAGTCTGCGCGTGTGCATAGTAGCTCCTGGCCCTCCCAGCGCGTCCTGTCTCCGGGCAATCCTACCCCTGGTCAATGAGATGATACAATGTTCGCTGCCCCTAGCCCGGGCCGAGTGGCCTGCCTGCCTCACCGTCCCTCGCCTCGTCGCCACTGCTCTTACCTCGAGGCTGCCTCGTCGGCCTGCCTGAACTCCTCTCCAGCGGCAGTGCCTCGCCTGAACTCCTCTCCGGCGACGGGGCCCACCCGAACACTTCACCGGCAGTGGGGCCTCGCCCAAACTCCTCTCCGGCGACGGGGCCCACCGAACTCCTCACTGGCGACGGGGCCCCTAATCAGGCAGGCAGGCAGGGCTGCTGTGCGCTGCTGGAGGGCTCCCAGTGATCCTGAATGGATAGGTGCTGCAGTAGGTGAGGTAGGAACTTTCAATTTTTTATTTATTGATTCATTGATTGATTTTTTTATTTTTCATTTTTTTTGTTTTATTTTTTATTTATTATTTTTTATTTATTGATTTATTGATTGATTGATTGATTTATCATGTATTATTGATGATGGTTCTCTATTTTTAAAAGTGAAAGTGTTCAGTGCTCTCTCTTCCCTTCTCCCACCCCCATCTCTGGCTAACTGCGCTGATTTCTTAACTCTACACAAGGTTTTTCTGAGCATACAAAAGTGGACACTTACTCCGTTCTATGTTAGTTTGGAGTAACTTTTCACAATTCAATCTTGCAAAACAGGCGTAAGTGGCTGGACACGCTACCTTTTGAAAAAAAGACTGAACTAAAATGAAACTAAACTAACTCACTGAAACTGGAGCAAATTAAATGTGAAAAATTGCAATTTCTAGGATATTCCAAAAAAAACTAGGTGCTCCAAAAAAATAGGAGCAAATCCAGTTGAAACTTGGGGCCATAGAGTACAAAAATGTGGAAATTATGATGAACCCGTATAAAACACTGGTTCGGCCCGAACTGGAGTGCTGTGTCCAATTTCTGGACACCACACTTTAGGAAGGATGTGAAGGCCTTTGAGAAGATGCAGAAAAGATTTACGAAAATGATTCTAGGGATGAGGAATTTCAGTTACATTGATAGACTAGAGAAGCTGAAGTTGTTCTCCTTAGAGCAGAGAAGATTGAGAGGAGATTTGATAGAGGTGTTCAAAATCATGAGGGGTCTAGACAGAGCAGATAGAGAGAAACTGTTCCCATTGGCAGAAGGGTCGAGAACCAAAGGACACAGACTTAAGATGATTGGCAAAAGAGCGAAAAGCGATGCAAGAAAAAACAATTTTACGCAGTAAGTGGTTGGGATCCGGAATGCACTGTCTGAAAGGGTGGTGGAGGCAAACTCAATCTTATCATTCAAAAGGGAGTTGGATAAGTATCTGAAGAAAATAAAAATTGCAGGGCTATGGGGAAAGGGCAAAGCAGTGGGACTAGCTGAAGTGCTCTTGCAGAGAGTCTGCATGGGCTCGAGAGGCCGAATGGCCTTCTTCCGTGTTGTAACCATTCTATAATTCTATGATTCTAGTGCACTAGGAGCTGTCTACCCATGCTGAGCTATCAGAGCTATCGATCGCAAGCCTGAAGACAAATAATATGGATCCCCAGTGCCCAACACACTACAGAGCTTCAGGTGTCACAGTAATCACATTTTATTCTCGACCAAAATATGCAACGGGCTTCAACATCTTGATTGATTTTCGGAAACTGAAGCCTACTGTAAAAAAAACTGTAATACTTTCTGTAGATATGCTCACATGAAATGTATTTTCACAAAATTGGTATTATGTTTATTTGGGAAACAACTGCAGTGGAGATCACGTCATGGTTGCTGTTATTTTGGTTCCCAGCCAGTCCTCTTTATGTTGGCACTTGAAATTGTTGATCAGGATATAGTTGCACCAATGATCAGGTGATTAATTTATGCTGGTGGCGTCTGATAAGTGGGTGAAAATAGAATCATCAGCAGATGGTGAATGGAAAACTGTAATGGGAAACTGGCGGGAGCACAGGGCTCTCCCTTTCTGTTAAAGGGGAGGGCATGCTGCAGAGTCTGCATCAGCGAGAAGGGGCCACCAGTACACCACTAGGGAGTGGGGTAGCGTGGCAACAGCTCGGCACAGAAGTGGAGTGCCGGCTGCAACATCGCGGCACGGACCCCGCCATTTCAAGAGGGCAAGGCCGCGACTGGTAAGTCGGCTATTTAAAAAAATGTCGGCTGCGCACCGCCCCTTTAATTTTCGCTCCATGGCATCACCCACAGCAGCCTCACAGGAAGCTACCAAATTTTCGCCCTGGGGTGAAAACAGGTCGCTGTGCATGATGATGACATCATCGTTGCCGACGCAGCGGCCAAGGATGCTACTGGCAGGAGCGGGACGCTACCGGTTTGCGCCTCCACGAACTCCCGCAGAATTTTGCGGGAGTCAGTAGCGGCCCCGCACCCCGGGTAAGAAGTTGTTTGCGGCCCATAACGGGATGCGCAAACGAGGCAAATTTCTCCCGTAATGCCTCTAAAAGACAATACGCGGTTTGGATCGGGAATCAAGTTCAGATCCACCCTTTGTTAGAGTCTGTCACTGAATCACCGAGGCACAGGTGATGCTGTTAAATCTAGCCCAGGGACTCCTTCATGAGTAGTGAGGAGGCTGTATAAATGGTGGGGGATGCTCTTGGTAATACAATACTTTTGTGTCAGACGAATGGGTTTCATCCCAACCCCACCTTCGATCCCGCCCCCAGTTAAAAATGGCCCCCTTCAGTGGAACTTGTGGTGATGGAATGGAGAAGTACTGAGGAAATTCACCTCCAGAGAGTGCAACTGTGATGAACCAGCTCCCTGTCCTTTCATTACAATAATGGGCAGCTTCGACCCGACGCAATTTGTGAATCTTTGATGTCATTGATTTTGGATGAGTTGGGTTACTTTCAGTAAGTAATGCAGCCAACTGAGATTCCCAACAATTGTATCCCTGACATGTAAAGTGCCTTTAACGAGCTAGTGGTAATGTAATATATGACCTTTACCCTATTCCTCCTGCTGAATCAGTTGGCATCTCTTCATCACACAGCAGCCAACACATTGCTTTGTGTCGATACCCAGAATGTATTTACACTGTGACCTACTTATCACCATGAAAGAAAAATTACTTCAGTCACATGAACTCTTACCAGCAAAGCACTCTCTAATCCGTTTTTAACTAAACGTGAAGATCATGAAATCTGTGGATATTAGATTTTGTTTTAAAGAACCTATGGAGTTGCAGAGCACTCATCGTGGATGGCTGTGTAAAACAGTACAATAATAGAGGTAACTACAGTGCAGTGAAGGCAGCACAAAGGAAACGGTAGATGTAAGGCAAATCTTTGAAACCGCAAATAGTAGAGATTCAGAGATCAGCAAATTGTAGATGGGGGAGGGCTGAGCTGTTTAAGATTTTGGCTGGATCCACTGCTTGAATAGCTCAAATCCCATTTTTATTAATTGGGATTAGAAGAATTTCTGGATTATTACTGGCGTTCTGGAGCTTACATTTCTATGAAAACTACTAATTAATAGTGTTGCTTTTAATGTCCAGTATTTAGTGACAAATTTTGAATAATGTTTTCAGTTTAATGTTCATGTAACCTTTGAAATACCACTAGAAATATTAATTAAAATCAAAGCTATGAATTTGACATCTCTTAAATCTCTCAGCTGCATCGTATTTTTATTCATTCATGGGATGTGGGTGTCGCTGGCAAGGCCAGCATTTATTGCCCATCCCTAATTGACCTTGAGATGGTGGTGGTGAGCCGCCTTCTTTAACTGTTGCAGACTTGGTGGTGAAGGCACTCCCACGATGCTGTTAGGGAGGGTGTTCCAGAATTTTGACCCAGCGACAATGAAGGAACTTGGAAGTGATGGTGTTCCCATGCGCCTGCTGCCCTTGTCCTTCTAGGTGGTAGAGGTCGCAGGTTTGGGAGGTGCTGCTGAAGAAGCCTTGGCGAGTTGCTGCAGTACATCTTGTAGATGGTAAATACTGCAGCTTCGGTGTGCTGGTGGTGGAGGGAGTGAATATTTAAGGTGGTGGATGTGGTGACAATTAAACGAGCTGCTTTGTCCTGGATGGTGCATGTTGTGTAGGCATGCCTGTTCACTGTGTGATGTCTGTAACACTGGCATGCAACAAACATTGAATGTATTGAATGTACCCTTGTACTGTACACACCTTACCGGTACACCAGAGGGTGCTGTTGCTGGAGACCCAGGGGTTGCCTGCACACGGCAGGTAACCCAGTATAAAAAGGAACACACAGCTTGTTGTCAGCACTTAGGAGCTGCTAGTAAAGGACTGCAGGTCTGCACATTTAAAGCACCATACCCTGCCTTGTGGAGTCTTACTAAAGGTGCCTACATACACCACAACTGGCGACGGGAATACGGGATCACGAACTACACGCTCAACATGTCTAACCTCAGCAACTTTCAGCAATTTATGGAGAGGGAGGATTGGGACGCTTTTGTGGAAAGATTAGAACACTTCTTTATAGCCAACGACCTGGACGGGGACACACCGGCCACACTACCGAACAAATGCAGGGCCATCCTGGTTAGCAGTTGTGGGCCCACCATCTACGGTCTCGTCAGGGACTTACTAGCCCCGGAGAAGACAACCACCAAGAGCTATGAGGAACTTGTAACGATCATACAGGAACAACTAAAACCGAAAGAAAGCATCCTCACAGTCGGGCACCGGTTCTACACTTACCGGCGACCTGAGGGCCAAGAAATTGGCAAGTATGCTGCACACTTAAGAAGACTAACTGCACCGTGTGAGTTTGGCGATCACCTTAATGAAGCATCAAGGGGCATATTTGTCATCGGAATCGGCCACGAAAGCCTCCTACACAAATTGCTCTCGGCTGACATCACGGTCACCCTGCAGAAAGCAATTCAAGTGAGCCAGACCTACATGGTTTCGGCCAGCGACTCCAGGCGAATACTGACCCAGGACTCTAAACCGGCGAGAGCAGTGCACCGCATGGATACTTCTAAAGGCAGAAATGCTGTCCCAAGTCCCGCAACCCTGAGTCCGCCACATGGGGCAAACCGGATGGCCCCGTGCTGGCGCTGTGGAGGAAACCACAGGGCCTACCAGTGCCGCTACAAAGACTATGCATGCAAAGGCTGCAAAGAAAACGGGCACCTTCAGAGAATGTGCAGATATGGCTGTACTCACTGTGTCTCTGATGAGTTGGTTAATCACTGGGGCTCCGAGACAGATGAAGCTGCTCTAACCCTGGGAGAAGAGTATGGAATCTTTATCTGCTCCAACTGAAGTTCTCCGTGGATGATGGAAGTGGACATCGACGGGGTCCCAGTCTCCATGGAGATCGACACAGGGGCGAGCCAATCTGTGATGAGCCAAAAGACCTTTGAAAAAATTTGGAGGAATCCTGCCACTCGACCAAAACTGTCTCCTGTCCAGGCAAAGCTACTCACCTATGCCAAAGGTAAAATCCAAATCGTTGGCAATGTAGAGGACCAGGTCTCCCAGGGCGGCGTGTTGCACAAATTCCCCCTGTGGATTGTAGCCGGCGACGGTCCCACGCTGCTGGGCAGGAATTGGATGAACCAGGTCCACATCAGGCGAAGTGGTGCTGTGGAAGAAAAGAGCACCTCTGCCTGCCTGCAGCAAGACCACAGAATGACTGTAGCACCACAAGCATGTGAAAGAAAAGAGCACCACAGCCTGCCTGCAACAAGACCACAAAATGGCTGCAGCACCACAAGCATGTGGAAGAAAAGAGCACCACAAAATGGCTGCAGCACACCAAGCAGCAGACCTGCATTCAAAATGCGAGTCAACATGGAGGAGCATCATGTGACATCGAGTGGCCAATCGGATTTGAAAGCTCCCTTAAAGGAGGCCAGTAACCAAAAATATTTAAAGGGAAAGTTCCAACTATTTGAGTACACGGACTTTAAAGCTAAAGATGCAATTAAAGGATGCAAGTATGAAGATGTATGCAATGTGACCATGGATTGTGATGCTGGTTTAACTAATGTGACTAATGAGATGAATGCAGGTGTCAGTAAGGTTAAGAACAAGTTTATTATGCTGAACAATAATGATAGAGGTTGTGAAATGCCTAATGTAACCATGTCTGTTGAAACCAGGACACCCAAAAGTGATGCAAGTGCTAGAATGTATAATGCAGGCTCGACTCTGTGTGATCAGAGCCAAGGTGTCATGTCGTAGGACACTGCCAAAGGACATTGGGTCCTACAGGGCCCATGCTAATGCCAATGGAATCCCCCTGTGGGAGACCCCCAGATCCAGCAGGCGACCTGACCATGTAATCTGGACCTTTGGAACGAATGTGATGCCCCTTGCAGAACACACACACATGCAGTGGGAGCAGACTCACTACAGGGACAGTGGTCAATGGGCAGCCCAGCCACCACCAATGGCAACTGGCACCAGACCAGCCCTACAACCCCTGGCCACCAGGGCCAACACCAGAAGCATGAGGCCAATACCCTCCAGCTTCCCTGGCAAACCCTGGGATGACCTGACCCTCATCCCCATTGGTGGACAAGGAGCCCACCCAGTCTTGTGGCCCTGCCCACCACCCCACAACTACCCACATCACAGTGCATACACACCACCCACTGCTGCTGTGGCTACCTCCCCGAGGGATCCCACAACAGTGACACCCACTTGGTTTGTGTGTGAGGGACGGGAAACGTACAAGGCTGGCCTCAAGCACAGGGGTCACACCTGGCAACCACACAACCCTCACCACAACCTCCCATAGCCCACCACTGATCACCTCCCTTGGTCATGACAACTAGGATATGAAAAATGCTCAAGGGGGAGTATTGTTGTGTAGGCATGCCTGTTCATTGTGTGATGTCTGTAACACTGTCATGCAACATTGAATGTATTGAATGTACCCTTGTACTGTACACACCTTACCGGTACACCAGAGGGTGCTGTTGCTGGAGACCCAGGGGTTGCCTGCACACGGCATGTAACCCAGTATAAAAAGGAACACACAGCTTGTTGTCAGCACTCAGGAGCTGCTAGTAAAGGACTGCAGGTCTGCACAGTTAAAGCACCATACCCTGCCTCGTGGAGTCATTACTAAAGGTGCCTACATACACCATAGTGTGGAGCTTCTTGAGCGTTGCTGGAGCTGCACTCATCCAGGCAAGTGGAGAGTATTCCATCACATTCCTGACTTATGCCTTGTAGTTGGTGGAATGGCTATGTGAAGTCAGGAGGTGAGTCACTTGCCGCAGGATACCCAGACTCTGACTTGCTCTTGTAGCCACAGTATTTTTGTGGCAGGTCCAGTTAAGTTTCTGGTCAATGGTGACCCCAGGATATTGATGCTGCAGGATTTGACGATGATAATGTCATTGAATGTCAAGGGGCAGTGTTTAGACTCTCTCTTATTGGAGGTAGTCATTGCCTGGCACTTGTGTGTACCAACTGTTACTTATCAGCCCAAGCCTGCATGTTGTCCAGGTCTTGCTGCATGCGGGCTCAGGATGCTTCATTATCTGAGGACTTATGAATGGACTGAACACTGTGTAATCATCAGCGAACATTCCCACTTCTGACCCTATGATGGAGGGAAGGTCAATGGTAAAGCAGTTGCAGATGGTTGGGCCTAGGATACTGAGGAACTCCTGTAGCGATGTCCTGGGGCTGAGATAATTGGCCTCCAACAACCAACACCATTTTTATTTGTGTTAGGTATGACTCCAACCAGTGGAGAGTTTTCCCTTGATTCCCATTGACTTCAATTTTACTCCTTGATGCCACACTCAGTCAAACGTTTGATGTCAAGGGTAGTTATTTTCACCTCACCTCTGGAATTCAGCTCTTTTGTCAGTCTTTGGACCAAAACTGTAATGAGGTCTGGAGTTGAGTATTCCTGGCGGATCCCAAACTGAGTATCGGTGAGAAGGTCATTGATGAGTAAGTGCTGCTTGATAGCACTGTCGATGACACCTTCCATCACTTTGCTGATGATTGAGAGTAGACTGATGGGACGTTAATTGGCTGGATTGTATTTGTCCTGCTTTTTGTGGACAGGACATACCTAGGCAATTTTCCACATTGTCGGTTTGATGCCAGTTTTGTAGCTGTACTGGAACAGTTTGGCTAGAGGCGCAGCTAGTTCTGGAGCACAAGGCTTCAGCACAACAGCTGGGATGTTGTCGGGGCTCATAGCCTTTGCTGTATCCAGTGAGCTCAGCCATTTATTGACACCACGTGGAGTGAATCGAATTGCCTGAAGACTGGCTTCTGTGATAGTGGGGAACTCAGGAGAAGGCCAAGATGGATCATCCATTCATCACTTCTGGCTGAAGATTGTTGCGAACGCTTCAGCCTTGTCTTTTGCACTCATGTGCTGGACTCCTCCATCATAGAGGATGGGGATGTTCGTGGAGCCTCCTCCTCCATTAATTGTTCAGTTGTCAACCACCATTCATGACTGGATGTGGCGGGACTGCAGAGCTTTGATTTGATCCATGGTTGTGGGATCCCTTAGCTCTCTCTATTGCATGCTGTTTTTGCTGCTTAGCATGCATGTAGCCCTGCCTTGTAGCTTCACCAGGTTGGCACTACATTTTTAGGTACACCTGGTCCTGCTCCTGGCATGCTCTTCTGCACTCCTCATTGAACCAGGGTTGGTCCCCTGGCTTGATGGTAGAGTGAGGGATATGCCGGTGTAATACAACTCTGCTGCTGCTGATGGCCCACAACGCCTTATGGATGCCCAGTTTTGAGCTGCCAGATCTGTTCTGAATCTATCCCATTTAGCACAGTGATAGTACCACACAACATGATGGAGACGTGACTTTGTCTCCACCAGGACTGTTCAATACTGTCATAGACAGATGCATCTGCGACAGGTAGATTGGTGAGGACGTGGTCAAGTAGGTTTTTCCCTTGTGTTGGTTCCCTCACCACCTGCCACAGGCCTAGTCTGGCAGCTATGTCCTTCAGGACTCGGCCAGCTTGGTCAGTATGTTGTCAGTATGGTCTTGAAGTCCCCCGCTCAGAGTACATTCTGTGCCCTTGTCAGGGAGGAGTGGCGAGGTCTATAAATGGCCCAGCGGCAGCGAGGAGCAGCGGTAGTTGGGGAGGAGCAGCTAGCTGCAGCAGGGTCAAAAGTAAGAAAGAAGTAAAAAGTAATCGAAGTGTGATGTCACAGCCAAGAGGGCAAGCGATTGACTGGTTGATTGGTGAGTAGTTTTCTTTTTCCTTATCTTTTTTCTTTTTCTTAGCAGTAAGAAACCTTGTCACTGTTGCCAAATTAAGTAATTTAAGGGTTAAGTCATGGCAGGAGAGCCCAGACCCGTGTCATGCTCCTCCTGTGCTATGTGGGAAATCAGGGATGCTTCCAGTGTCCCTGACTACTATGTGTGCCCAGCTGTAGCTCCTGACAGAGCACATTGTGGCACTGGAGCAGCGCATGGATTCACTCTGGAGCATCTGCGATGCTGAGGATGTCATGAACAGCACGTTTAGTGAGTTGATCACACCTCAGGTAAAGGTTACACAGGCAGATAGGGAATGTGTGACCATCAGGAAGAGCAGAAGAAGGAAGGTAATGCAGGGGTCCCCTGCGGCCACCTCCCTCCAAAACAGATATACCACCTTGGGTACTGTTGGGGGAGATAGCCAATCAGGGGAAGGCAGCAGCAGCCAAGTTCATGGCACCATGGGTGGCTCTGCTACACAGGAGGGCAGGAAAAAGAGTGGGAAAGCTATAGTGGTCGGGATTCTATTGTAAGGGGAATAGATAGGCATTTCTGCGGCTGCAGATGAGACTCCAGGATGGTATGTTGCCTCCCTGGTTCAAGGGTCAAGGATGTCTCGGAGTGGCTGCAGGGCATTCTAGAGGGAGAGGGTGAACAGACAGTTGTCGTGGTCCATATAGGTACCAACGATATAGGTAAAAAGCGGGATGAGGTTCTACAAGCTGAATTTAGGGAGCTAGGAGTTAAATTAAAAAGTAGGACCTCAAAGGTAGTAATCTCAAGATTGCGACCAGTGCCACATGCTAGTCAGAGTAGAAATAGCAGGATAGTTAAGATGAATTGTGCAAGAGGGAGGGATTCAAATTCCTGGGGCATAGGAATGGGTTCTGGGGGAGGTGGGACCATTACAAACCGGACGGTCTGCACCTGGGCAGGACTGGAACCAATGTCCTAGGGGGAGTGTTTGCTAGTGCTGTTGGGGAGGATTTAAACTAATAGGGCAGGGGGATGGGAACCTATGCAGGGAGACAGAGGGAAGTAAAATGGGGTCAGAAGCAAAACATATAAAGGAGAAAACTAAAAGAGGAGGGCAGAAAACTCAAAGGCAAAAATCAAAAAGGGCCACATTACAACATAATTCTAAAAGGACAAAGAGTTAAAAAAACAAGCCTGAAGGTTCTGTGTCCCAATGCAAGGAGCATTTGTAATAAGGTGGATGAATTGACTGCGCAGAAAGCTGTTAACGAATATGATAGAATTGGGATTACGGAGACATGGCACAAAGGTGACCAAAGCTGGGAACTCAACATCCAAGGGTATTCAATACTCAGGAAAGATAGACTGAAAGGAAAAGGAGGTAGGGTAGCATTGCTGGTTAAAGAGATGATTAACGCAATAGTAAGGAAGGACATTAGCTTGGATGAGGTGGAATCTGTATGGGTAGAGCTGCGGAACACCAAAGGGCAGAAAAGGCTAGTGGGAGTTGTGTACAGACCACCAAACAGTCATAGTGAGGTTGGGGATGGCATCAAACAGGAAATTAGGGATGCATGCAATAAAGGTACAGCAGTTATCATGGGTGACTTTAATCTACATATTGATTGGGCTAAACAATCTGGTAGCAATACGGTGGAGGAGGATTTCCTGGAGTGTATAAGGGATGGTTTTCTCGACAAGTATGTCGAGGAACCAACTAGAAAGCTAGCCATCCTAGACTGGGTGTTGTGTAATGAGAGAGAATTAATTTACAATCTTGTTTTGCGAGGCCCCTGGGGAAGAGTGACCATAATATGGTAGAATTCTTCATTAAGATGGAGAGTGACACACTTAATTCAGATTCTAGAGCCTGAAATTAAAGAAAGGTAACTTCGACGGTATGAGACGTGATTTGGCTAGGATAGACTGGCGAATGTTACTTAAAGGGTTGATGGTGGATAGGCAATGGTAGACATTTAAACATCACATGGATGAGCTTCAACAATTGTACATCCCTGTCTGGCGTAAGAATAAAACGGGGAAGATGGCTCAACCGTGGCTTACAAGGGAAATTAGGGATAGTGTTAAATCCAAAGAAGAGGCATCTAAGTTGGCCAAAAAAAGCAGCAAACCTGAGGACTGGGAGAAATTCAGCAGAGGCGGACAAAGGGTTTAATTAGGAGGAGGAAAATAGAATATGAGAGTAAGCTTGCAGAGAACATAAAAACTGACTGCAAAAGTTTCTACAGATATGTGAGGTGAAAAAGATTAGTGAAGATAAATATAGGTCCCTTACAGTCAGAATCAGGTGAATTTATAATGGGGAACAAAGAAATGGCAGACCAATTGAACAAATACTTTGGTTCTGTCTTCACTAAGGAAGACACAAATAACCTTCCGGAAATACTCGGGGACCGAGGGTCTAGCGAGAAGGAGGAACTAAAGGAAATTCTTATTAGTCAGCAAATTGTGTTAGGAAAATTGATGGGATTGCAGATTGATAAATCCCCAGGGCCTGATAGTCTGCTTCACAGAGTACTTAAGGAAGTGGTCCTAGAAATAGTAGATGCATTGGTGGTCATTTTCCAACATTCTATAGACTCTGGATCAGTTCCTATGGACTGGAGGGTAGCTAATGTAACCCCACTTTTTAAAAAAGGAGGGAGAGAGAAAACTGGGAATTATAGACCGGTCAGACTGATATCGGTGATGGGGAAAATGTTGGAATCAATTATTAAAGATGTAATAGCAGCGCATATGGAAAGCAGTGACAGGATCGGTCCAAGTCAGCATGGATTTATGAAAGGGAACTCATGCTTGACAAATCTTCCAGAATTTTTTGAGGACCCCAACTATTTACAATATACATTAATGATTTAGATAAAGGAATTGAATGTAATATCTCCAAGGTTGCAGATGACACTAAGCTGGGTGGCAGTGTGAGCAGTGAGGAGGATGCTAAGAGGCTGCAGGGTGACTTGGACAGGTTAGGTGAGTGGGCAAATACATGGCAGATGCGATATAATGTAGATAAATGTGAGGTTATCCATGCTTGACAAAGTAGATTGGACAAGGGAGAGCCAGTGGATGTGGTGTATTTAGACTTTCAAAAGGCTTTTCACAAGGTCCCACACAAGAGATTAGTGTGCAAAATTAAAGCACATGGTATTGGGGGTAATGTACTGACATGGATAGAGAATTGGTTGGCAGACAAGAAGCAAAGAGTAGGAATAAACGGGTCCTTTTCAGAACGGCAGGCAGTGACTAGTGGGGTGCCGTAGGCTTCAGTGCTGGGACCCCAGCTATTTACAATATACATTAATGATTTAGACGAAGGAATTGAATATAATATCTTCAAGTTTGCAGATGATACTAAGCTGGGTGGCAGTGTGAGCTGTGAGGAGGATGCTGAGAGGTTGCAGGGTGACTTGGACAGGTTAGGTGAGTGAGCAAATACATGGCAGATGCGATATAATGTAGATAAATGTGAGTTTATCCACTTTGGTGGTAAAAACAGGAGGGTAGATTATTATCTGAATGGTGACAGATTAGTAAAAGGGGAGGTGCAATGAGATCTGGGTGTCATGGTACATCAGTCATTGAAAGTTGGCATACAGGTACAGCAGGCGGTGAAGAAGGCAAATGGCATGTTGGTCTTCATAGCGAGAGGATTTGAGTACAGGAGCAGGGAGGTCTTCCTACAGTTGTACAGGGCCTTGGTGAGGCCACACCTTGAATATTGTGTACAGTTTTGGTCTCCTAATCTGAGGAAGGACATTCTTGCTATTGAGGGAGTGCAGCGAAGGTTCACCAGACTGATTCCCGCGATGACAGGACTGACATATGTAGAAAGATTGGATCGACTAGGCTTTTATTCGATGGAATTTAGAAGAATGAGAGGGGATCTCATAGAAACATATAAAATTCTGACGGGATTGGACAGGTTAGATGCAGGAAGAATGTTCCCGATGTTGGGGAAGTCCAGAACCAGGGATCACAGTCTAAAGATAAGGGTTAAGCCATTTAGGACCGAGATGAGGAGAAACTTTTTCACTCAGAGTTATGAACATGCAGAATTCTCTACCACAGAAAGTTGTTGAGGCCGGTTCATTAGATATATTTAAAAGGGAGTTAGATGTGGCCCTAACGGCTAAAGGGATCAAGGGGTATGGAGAGAAAGCAGGAATGGGGTACTGAAGTTGCATGATCAGCCATGATCATAGTGAATGGTGGTGCAGGCTTGAAGGGCCGAATGGCCTACTCCTGCACCTATTATCTATGTTTCTATGTTACCCTCAGTACTTCTTCGAAGTGGTGTTCAACAAAAAGGAGTACTGATTTATCAGCTGAGGAAGGGCGGTCGGTGGTAATCAGCGGGAGATTTCCCTGTCTATGTTTGACCTGAAGCCATGTGACTTCATGGGGTCCGGAATCAATGTTGAGGATCCCCAGGGTCACTCCCTCCCGACCTTAAACCACTGTGCTGCCACCTCTGGTGGGTCTGTCCTGCTGGTGGGAGAGGATTTACCCAGGGATGGTGAAGGCTGAGTCTGGGTCATTGGCTGAAAGGCATGATTCTGTGACTATGACTATGTCAGGCTATACCACATTAGAGCCTGATGCACAATTTCTCACACTATGGGCCCAAGTTTCCACATGATAAAAAAACGGGCGCCCCTCCGAGCTAGGCGCCCGTTCTTCGCACCTAAAACAGCGCCGGAAAAAAAACGAGCGATTCTGGAGTGCTTTGCAGCTCCTTGTCTCCTTGGCGCGGCGCCCAGGGGGGAGGAGCTTACACTCGCGCCGATTTTGTAAGTGGGAGGGGGCGGGTACTATTTAAATTAGTTTTTTTCCTGCCGGCAACGCTGCACGTGCGCGTTGGAGCGTTCGCGCATGTTCAGTGTGAAAAAAACATTGGCACTCGGCCATTTTTGTAGTTCTTTGTAGTTCTTTGTAGCTGTTTAGTTTTTGAACATTTTTTAATAAAAGTACATTGCCATCAGCACAGAGGCTTCTTGTAGCAGTGAGAAGGGTGCAGGAAGCCTCAGAAAGTTGAGGCAGCCATTTCCCGACGACCTCCCCCTTTTGCCGTCGGGAAATGGCTCCTCAATTTCTGAGGCTTCCTGCAGCCTTCTCTTTCCCGCCAGCCGTCTGGAACGGCTCCATTCCCTTCCCCCCCCCCCCCGCGTTCGGTTGGCTCCCTCCCTCCCCCCCCCCCCCCCCCCCCCACCGCGTTCGGTCGGCTCCCCCCCCCCCCCCGGCCCGCGTTCGGTCGGCTCTCTCCTCCCCCCCCCGCCCGCGTTCGGTCGGCTCCCTTGTTTTGTGAGGCTTGCTGCACCATTCTTCCTGGCTGAAGCACTTTCACACAGGTAGGAAGATGGTTTATTTAATATTTTCTTTGCTTATAAATGTTTATTCAGATTGGATTTATTTGTATAATATTTGTATAAGTATAAATAAGGATTGATTGTAGAATTTAATGAGTTCCCTTCCCCCCCACCTCGTTCTGGACGCCTGATTTGTAACCTGCGCCTGATTTTTTAATATGTTGAACAGGTTTTTTCAGTTCTACAAAAATCTTCACTTGCTCCATTCTACTTTAGTTTGGAGTACATTTTCACTGTGGAAACTTTCAAATCATACATCAGTGGCCGGACACGCCCCCTTTTGAAGAAAAAATTCTGTTCCAAAGTAGAACTGTCCTACCAGACTAGAACTGCAGAAAAAAAAATGTGGAGAATTGCGAATTCTAAGATAGTCCACCAGTTGCTCCTAAAAATCAGGTGCAATTCATGTGGAAACTTTGACTTCCTCATCTCAGTCACACTATAAAGTAGCCAGTGAGGAAAAGAGGAAGCGTGAGTCATACCAGGGCACTTTGCTATATACTGTCAGCTGTGGCTCAGTGTGTAGCACGTTCGCATCTGAGTCAGAAGGTTGTGGGTTCAAGTCCCACTGCAGGAACTTGAGCTCATAAATCTAGGCTGATACTCCAGTGCAGTGCTCAGGGAGTGCTGCACTGTCGAAGGTGCCATCTTTTGGATGAGATGTTAAAACTGAAGCCCCGTCTGCCCTCTCAGGTGGATGTAAAAGATCCCATGGCACTATTTCGAAGAAGAGCAGCTGAGTTATCCTTGCTGTCCGGGCCATTATTTATCCTTCAATCAACATAACAAAAACAGATTATCTGGTCATTATCACTATCATCATCATTATAGGCAGTCCCTCAAAATTGAGGAAGACTTGCTTCTACTCTAAAGGTGACTGAACAGTCCAATACGGAAATTCCGGTCTCTGTCACAGGTGGGACAGGCAGTTGTTGGAGGAAAGAGTGGGTGGAACCGGTTTGCTGCCTGCGCTTGCTTTCTGCATGCTCTCGGCGACGAGACTCGAGGTGCTCAGTGCCCTCCCGGATGCTCTTCCTCCACTTCGGGTGATCTTTGGTCAGTGATTCCAGGTGTCAGTGGGATGTTGCATTTTATCAAGGAGGCTTTGAGCGTATCCTTGAAATGTTTCCTCTGCCCACCTGGGGCTTGCATTGCTGTGTAAAAGTTCCAAGTAGAGCACATGCTTTGGGAGTCTTGTGTCAGGCATGCGAACAATGTGGCCCGCCCAACGGAGCTGGTTGAGTATGGTCAGTGCTTCGATGCTGCCGATGTTGGCCTGATCGAGGGCACTAACGTTGGTGCGTCTGTCCTCCAAGGGGATTTGCAGGATCTTGCAGAGATATCGTTGGTGGTATTTCTCCAGTGATTAGAGCTGTCTGCTGTGTATAAGAACATAAGTACATAAGAAATAGGAACAGGAGTAGGTCATACGGCCCCTCGAGCCTGCTCCGCCATTCAATAAGATCATGGCTGATCTAATCATGGACTCAGCTCCACTTCCCCGCCCGCTCGCCATAACCCCTTATCTCCTTATCGTTTAAGAAACTGTCTATTTCTGTCTTAAATTTATTCAATGTCCCAGCTTCCACAGCTCTCTGAGGCAGCGAATTCCACAGATTTACAACCCTCTGAGAGAAGAAATTTCTCTTCATCTTTGTTTTATTCTAAGATCTCCAAATTTGCGGATGACACTAAGTTGGGTGGCAGTGTGAGCTGCGAGGAGGATGCTATGAGGCTACAGAGTGACTTGGATAGGTTAGGTGAGTGGGCAAATGCGTGGCAGATGAAGTATAATGTGGATAAATGTGAGGTTATCCACTTTGGTGGTAAAAACAGAGAGACAGACTATTATCTGAATGGTGACAGATTAGGAAAAGGGAAGGTGCAACGAGACCTGGGTGTCATGGTACATCAGTCATTGAAGGTTGGCATGCAGGTACAGCAGGCGGTTAAGAAAGCAAATGGCATGTTGGCCTTCATAGCGAGGGGATTTGAGTACAGGGGCAGGGAGGTGTTGCTACAGTTGTACAGGGCCTTGGTGAGGCCACACCTGGAGTATTGTGTACAGTTTTGGTCTCCTAACTTGAGGAAGGACATACTTGCTGTTGAGGGAGTGCAGCGAAGATTCACCAGACTGATTCCCGGGATGGTGGGACTGACCTATCAAGAAAGACTGAATCAACTGGGCTTGTATTCACTGGAGTTCAGAAGAGTGAGAGGGGACCTCATAGAAACGTTTAAAATTCTGACGGGTTTGGACAGGTTGGATGCAGGAAGAATGTTCCCAATGTTGGGGAAGTCCAGAACCAGGGGTCACAGTCTAAGGATAAGGGGTAAGCCATTTAGGACCGAGATAAGGAGAAACTTCTTCACCCAGAGAGTGGTGAACCTGTGGAATTCTCTACCACGGGAAGTAGTTGAGGCCAATTCACTAAATATATTCAAAAGGGAGTTAGATGAAGTCCTTACTACTCGGGGGATCAAGGGGTATGGCGTGAAAGCAGGAAGTGGGTACTGAAGTTTCATGTTCAGCCATGAACTCGTTGAATGGCGGTGCAGGCTAGAAGGGCTGAATGGCCTGCTCCTGCACCTATTTTCTATGTTTCTATGTTTCTATCATGCCCTCTAGTTCTAGTCTCCCCTATCAGTGGAAACATCCTCTCTGCATCCACCTTGTCAAGCCCCCTCATAATCTTATACATTTCGATAAGATCACCTCTCATTCTGCTGAATTCCAATGAATAGAGGCCCAACCTATTCAACCTTTCCTCATAAGTCAACCCCCTCATCGCCAGAATCAATCTAGTGAACCTTCTCTGAACTGCCTCCAAAGCAAGTATATCCTTTCCTAAATATGGAAACCAAAACTACACGCAGTATTCCAGGTGTGGCCTCACCAATACCTGATATAGCTGTAGCAAGACTTCCCTGCTTTTATACTCCATCCCCTTTGCAACAAAGGCCAAGATTCCATTGGTCTTCCTGATCACTTGCTGTACCTGCATACTATCCTTTTGTGTTTCATGCACAAGTACCCCCAGGTCCCGCTATACTGCGGCACTTTGCAATCTTTCTCCATTTAAATAATAACTTGCTCTTTGATTTTTTTTCTGCCAAAGTGCATGACCTCACACTTTCCAACATTATACCCCATCTGTCAAATTTTTGCCCACTCACTTAGCCTGTCTATGTCCTTTTGCAGAATTTTTGTGTCCTCCTCACACATTGCTTTTCCTTTCATCTTTATATCATCAGCGAACTTGGCTACGTTACACTCAGTCCCTTCTTCCAAGTCGTTAATATACATTGTAAATAGTTGGGGTTCCAGCACTGCTCCCTGCGGCACTGATTACTGATTGCCAACCAGAGAATGACCCATTTATCCTGACTCTCTGTTCTCTGTTAATTAGCCAATCCTCTATCCATGCTAATATATTTCACCCAACCCCGTGAACTTTTATTTTGTGCAGTAACCTTTTATGTGGCGGTGTTGAACCTCGTTGTTGGTTTCCGCCCTTGCTGATAATAGACTCCCTAGGTGTGGAAAATGGTCCACGTTGACGAGGGCTGCACCGTGGATCTTGATGGCAGTGCTGTGTGGCAGGGACAGGCTAGTGAAGGACCTTTGTCTTACTTATGTTTAGTGTAAGGCCCATGCTTTCGTACACCTCAGTGAAGATGTTGACTATGACTTGGAGTTCAGTCTCTGAATGTGCGCAGATGTAAGCGTTGTCCGCTTACTGTAGTTTGACGACAGAGCATAGGACGGTCTTGGACCTGGCCTGGAGATGACGAAGGTTGAACAGGTTCCCACTGGTTCTGTAGTTTAATTCCACTCCAGCGGGGAGCTTGTTGAATGTGAGGTGGAGCATTGCAGCGAAGAAAATTGAGAAGAGGGTTAGCGCGATATCGCAGCTTTGCTTGACCCCGGTCCGAACATAGATTGGGTCTGTGGTGGATCCGTTGGTCAGGATCACGGTTTGCATGTCATCGTGGAACAGGTGGAGGATGGCAACAAACTTTTGGGGGCAGCCAAAATGGAGGATGGCGCTCCATAGTCCCTCATGGTTGACAGTTTCAAAGACCTTTGTAAGGTCAAAGAAGGCCATGTACAAGGGTCGGTGCTGTTCGCTGCATTTCTCTTGCAGTTGTTGCGCCATAAAGATCATGTCCGTTGCCCCT
This sequence comes from Pristiophorus japonicus, assembly GCF_044704955.1. Classification (NCBI taxonomy): domain Eukaryota; kingdom Metazoa; phylum Chordata; class Chondrichthyes; family Pristiophoridae; genus Pristiophorus; species Pristiophorus japonicus. Next base: position 449,678,514 of record NC_091977.1, on the reverse strand, counting down.
CGTAGTGGACTCCGCGGGGAGCTCCTCAGTCACAGGGAGAAGATGGTTGAGGAGGATTCTAGTGATGACCTTCCCAGTGGCTGATAACAGGGAGATTCCTCTGTGAGTGCGCAGTCGGACTTGTCCCCTTTTTTAAAGATGGTCACGATTACTGCATCTCTGAGATCTCCCGGCATGCTCTCCTCCTTCCAGATGAGAGAGATGAGGTCATGCATTCGTGCCACTAGTACCTCTCCGCCATACTTTAGTGCCTCAGTGGGGATTCCATCTGCTCCCATTTCCTTGTTGTTCTTGAGCTGTTGGATGGCTTTTTCTACCTCGTGCAGAGCTGGGGTTTTGCTGAGATGGTGGCGGGTAGCATGCTGTGGGATGGAGTTGAGGACACTCGAGTCAAATGCAGAGTCTCGGTTAAGGTCCTGACTGCCTCAGTAGCCTTGATGAGTATCTCCCCATTCTTGGCCAGCAGTGGGGTGGGGCCTTGGGGCTTGGGTCATAGATGGACTTGACTGCAGTGAAGAATTCTCGCATATCATGGCTGTTACCAGTTGCTGAACCTCCTTTGCTTTCTCCACCTATCATCTATTCTTTAGGTCCTGGGTTTTTTGTTAAACCTTTGCCTTAAGCCGTCTGTAAAGCTGCTTTGCTGCTCCCAAGTTGGGTTGTTGTTTTAGGTTCAGAAATGCCCTGTGCTTGCGATTTATTAGCTCTTGGATCTCCTGGTTATTCTCATCAAACCAGTCCTGCTGTTTCCTGGTTGAGTGACCGAGCATCTCTTTGCAGGCACTGATTATGGTGACCTGGAGGGCAGACCAAGCGCTATGGATATTCTGCGTCTCGGGGTTATCAAGGGTCGCCAGGTTAGCAGTGAGGTGCTGGCTGTATAGGGCTATCTTAGCTGGGTCTTTGAGTGCCCGGCATTGATTTTTTTGTGGCACTGCTCCTGCTGCCGTTGCCGCTTTGGGGCTATGTTGATGTTGATGATGGAACGGATTAGGCGGTGATCTGACCAGCAGTCGTCAGGTCCTGTCATGCGCACATCCTTGCGATCCCTGGCTCGAACGATGACATTGTCGAGCAGGTGCCAGTATTTAGAGCAAGGGTGTTGCCACGATGCCTTGTACTTGTCCCTCTGGCGGAACAAGGTGTTAGAGATGACAAGGTTGTGTTCTAGGCAGTTTTTTAGGAGCAGGGTAATGCTGGAGTTGGTTTATCCTACCCCCTCTCTACCGATCACGCCTCCCCAGAGGTCTGTGTCCTTATCGACTGGCGTTGAAGTCGCCGAGAAGGCTCAGTTTGTTGTCTGTAGGGATGCGGGACAGGAATTGTTTGAGGCTGGAGTAAAATCCCTCTTTGGTCTCACTGTTGAGTGCTGGGGCATACGCACTGATGACTGTGGCGCACTGGTTCTGGGATTGGGTGAGTCGGAGAGGCATGAGACATTCGCTAATCCCACAGGGGGAGTCTCTGAGGCGGATGACCAGCTCGTTCTTGATGATGAAATTGACTCCGTGGAGGTGGCGTTCTTCCTCTGGTTTGCCTTTCCAGAAGAAGGTGTAACCTCCACCTTGTTCTTTGAGCTGGCCTTCCTCTGTCCGCCGGGTCTCGCTTTGGGTGGCGATGTTGACATCGAAGTGTCTAAATTCCCGTGCAACGATGGCGGTGCGGCGTTCCGGTATGTCGCTGTTGGAGTTGTTCATGAGGGTCCTGATGTTCCAGGTCCCGAACTTCATTTTGAAGGGTGGAAGATGCCTATGTGTGAGTTCTTTTAACGTGGGGTGGAATTTGCACACCGGTTACCACACGGGTTTAGCAGAACAAGGTCTTGGTCCAGTGGCAAGGGAGTCCAAGGCGACTGGAGACCAGGTACTGCTGTATGAGCCGAGTTGCCTACGGCGGGATGCGAGCCGTAAGCTCGCCGCTGAGCAGCGCCCTTCAGGTGGTGAGAAAACCGAGGCTGGCTGAGGGCAGGCATTGCTGTTATTGCCATCATTATCACGTTGCTGTTGTTTGGGAGTTTGCTGTGCGCAAGTTGGCTGTTGCGTTTCCCACATTACAACAGTGACTACACTCCAAAAGTATTTCATTGGCAGTAAAGTGCTTTGAGATGTCCGGTGATCGTGAAAGGTGGTATGTAAATGCAAGTCTTTCTTTCTTTCTTGCTTTCCTAGTTGCCAATTACACAACAGCTTTGGCAGGGCTTTAGAAGCATATCAACCGCCATCTTCTGTGCTATACTATTGCATGTGACACAGAAACCCTGATTTTTCGATCAAGGCATGGCTGACATGGGCATGGATGATAGTGCTATTATTCAGAATAGAGAAACATCTGTGCCATCCCGCCTTCATGCCATAGGTGCCAGAAAGCAAGCAGGGTCAGGCCAACAATCCAATGCAGAACTGGTAGAGCTGGCAACTGACCTATCTCAGCGTCCAGCCACCGGAGGTGGAGGATTACTCCATTCTCAAGAGTCTCTGTGGATACACAGCAGCCTGCCCCTAAAGTTACATTAAGGTGAAACATTACATTAGGTTTAAGAGAAAGCATTGGAGAACAGTTGTTAGTGGCACACATCACATGTAAGGTATTAAAAACTTTGGTTGCACTACAATTAGACTCTTTGCAGGCTGTGTTTTTTTCCAATGGTTTTGATTGACATTTCAGCAGCTGACAGAATGGAAGTTTTAGGAATTCAGTGGGAGGGATAAGGTGAAGACCATTTTTTATTCATTGGATGTGGGCGTCACTGGCAAGGCCAGCAATTATTGCCCATCTTGATATGCCCTTCAGAAGATGGTGATGAGCCACCCTCTTGAACTGCAGAGAGCAGTTAAGAGTCAATCACATTGCTGTGGGGCTGGAGTCACATATAGGCCTGATTTCCATTCCTAAAGTGAACCAGATGTGTTTTTACAACAACCCAGTAGCTTCATGGTAACCAATACTGATACAAGCTTTTTAATTCCAGATTTATTTAATTAACTGAATTTAAATTCCCCAGCTGCCGTGGTGGGATTTGAACTAATTTATCCAGGCCTCTGGATTACTAGTCCAGTAACATAATCACTATGCTATCATATTATTTTCCGAAGGTTGATTTGTGAAGAACGTGGGCAAGATGTAGACAGGACTATTGATGCAGTGCACATTAGGAGAACATCTTCTGTATGAAATTGTAATAAATGACTCTTTAGGCCAGAAAAAGATTATCTTCTGTAGTCCTTTCAACAACAACAACAACAACTTGCATTTTACATAGAAACACTGAATCAGATAAAAATGGACACTGGGCCAAAAATGAAATATTAGGAAGGGCGACTAAAAGCTTGATTAGAGAGATGGGTTTTAAAATAGGTCTTAAAGTAGGAAAGAGAAGTGCTGCAATTATATAAGACCTTGGTGAGACTACATCTGGAGTACTGTGTGCAGTTTTGGTCTCCTTACCTAAGGAAGGATGTACTTGTCTTAGAGGGAGTGCAACAAATGTTCACTAGATTGTTTCCTGGGATGTGGGCTGTTCTATGAGAGATTGAGCAGAATGGGTCCATACTCTTTGGCGTTTAGAAGAATGAGAGATGACCTCATTGAAATGTAAAATTCTTAGATGGCTTGACAGGGTAGATGCTAAGAAGCTATTTTCCCCGACTGAAGAGTCTAGAGCTAGCGGTCATAGTCTTGGGATTATGGATCGACCATTTCGGACTGAGATGAGGAGAAATGTCTTCACTCAGAGGGTTGTGAATCTTTGGAATTCTCTAACCCAGAAGGCCGTGGATGCTTAGTCGATGAGTATATTCAAGACTGAGATCGATTGATTTTTGGACACTAAGGGAATCAAGGGAAATGGGATACGGTGAGAAAGTGGAATTGATATAGAAGTTCAGCCATGATCTTATTAAATGGCGGAGCAGGCAGTATGGCCTACTCCTGCTCCTATTTCTTGTGTTCTTATGAGAGCCATTGTGGTTTGAATGGGAATTCCAGACAGTGAGGCCTAGATGGCTGAAGATATGGTGGGGTAAAGCGACTGGAAAATACAAGAGGCCAAAGTCAAATGAATGCAGAATTCTCAGAGGATTGTACGGGTGGAGGAGGTTACAGAGATGGGAAGGGGTAATGCCATGAAGAGATTAAAACACAAGGATCAGAATTTAAATTTGAAGCATTGGAGTCCAGGAGCCAACATAGGTCAGCAAGCACAAGGGTGATGAGTCAATGGGACTTGAGGTGGCATGGGACATGACGTTTGGTTGAGCTGATGTTTATGGAGGGTGGAGGAGGAAGGCTGGCCAGGAGAGCATTGGAAAAGTCAATTCTGGATGCGACAAATGGTTGAGGGTTTCAACGGCAGATGAGGTGGAGGCAGGCAATGTTATGGAGGTGGAAATAGGTGATCTTTGTGATGGAGAGGACATGATTTTAAGACTGTGGTTCAGTTTAGGGTTACATTGGAGGCCGATGATGTGATGAGTCTGGTTCAACCTGATGTAGTGGCTAGGGAGAAGAATGGAATCAGTGGTGAGGATACAAAATTTATGGTGGGGGCTGAAGACAATTGCTTCGGTTTTTTCAATGTTTAACTTAAGGAAATTTGGGTCATTCAGGACTGAATGTCGGATAACACAAAGACAGTGGAAGGGTCGAGAGAAGTGGTGGAGAGGTAGAGCTAGATATCATCAGCATATATATGGACCTGGATGATATCACCAAGAGGTAGCATGTAGATGAGGAAGAGGAGGGGGACCAAGGATAGATTATTGATGGATACTAGTAGTAACATTGCAGGACCAGGAAGAGAAGCTATTGTTAGAGATGCTCTGGTTACAATTGGATACTTATAAGTGGAACCAAGTGAGGGCAGTCTTACTGAGCTGGATAATAGAGGAGAGGCATTGGAGGAGGATGGTATGGTTGACTGTGTCAAAAGCTGCAGATAGGTCGAGGAGGGATAATGAACCATGTCTCAAGTCACAGAGGATGTCGTTTGTGACTTTGATTAGGGCTGTTTCAATGTGGCAGGAGCAGAAACCTGATTGGAAAGTTTCAAACATGGAGGTGCGAGAAAGATGGGTATGGATTTGGGAGCGGACAACACATTCAAGGACATTCAAGGAAATAGATGGAAGGTTGGAGATGGGGCAGTAGTTTGCAAGGACAGAGGGATTGAGGGTAGGATTTTGGAGCAGGGGGTGATGACAGTGGTTTTGAAAAGGTGGGGAAGAGTACCTCAGGAGAGGGAACCATTTACAATGACAGCTCGCGTGCGGGCCAGGAAGGGACCTTGGTTTCAGGGTCCTTCTGCTTGTCATGCTACTTCGCTTCCTGCAGAGGAGTTTCTTCCTCCTCTAGGATCCCGCAGAATACAGTGATGCCAGGATTCCCCAGGTCTGTCCAGGCACATTAAACACTGTTCCAACATACAAATGATTTGCTCAATGATTACACAGGTGGATGCCAAGTGTTCAGCTGGTGTCCTGGGATAATGCAGAGATTTAATGATCACCTAGGAACTATCTTGCAATGTTCACTTGTGGGTTAAATATTGATTTGACCATGTTCTTAAGATGAAAGCATGGAGTCAGCTTACATCAAAATGCCTAGTCCAGTGCATGTGGTTGTAAATGAACCTAAAATTCAGAGACTGAAATCCTTTCTGATACATATAGGTAGTGTCAATGTGCAATGGAGCAGGTAGGGCCATATGGGCGCAAGCAATAACTCCATTCAAAAAGTAGATAAAGTTCTTTGCTCAAGTAAACAAAGTCCCATCACTTGCTTTATAGATCTCTGTACAGCAGATTGACTAATGTGGGTGGTGCTGTCAGTGGTACCTTAGAATGATCTGGAGACATAGAAATTAAGGATAGTTGTTATCTTCAGCCTGGTAGTTTCATGCCTGTGGAAGAATTTGGCTCCAGGTCACTTTGTAGCATGTGGCACAACTCAACCAGAGCCTCCTTTACGAATGATGGGTATGTACATGCTGGTCTGTAAATTTGGATGCAAGGGTACTAGCAGGTAGGTGCAAAATGCCTCGGGTGCAGTCTAACATACCTGCCATTCCTCCCTTGTTCTCCCACTTTTTCCTTGTACAAGCACAAATATATTAGGGAGATTCCCATGGGGAAGCACTTAGTTATACTATTGCAGCTGTTGGAAAAACAATAGCTGTATTACTATAGCCACAAAATCTTCTGAACATCTAATTGACAGGAGCAACAGCAAAAATGGTTGGAAATGGTGCAAAGGGCTCTTTAAAAGAACTTCCACACACATCTCAGTTACTGGTAACCATAGATGCCCATCTTATATGCCAGCTAGATGAATTAGTGTTAGACACGCATGAACATTGGAAAAGTGGGTGGTATTTTCCTGCGCCCATCAGTGCGCACCCCACTCCCCCACCAGAAATACACCTGACGGGCCATGTCCAAAAATCAAGATCTAAAAGGAAGACAATTTATATAAAGAAAACCATTGACATGTATAGAGGACACAATATGGGGCATTTATCAACAAATATAAACTTTTGTTACTGGTAATACCATAGGGCTAGATTTTTCACTTTTGTGCAGATCGCCCAAAATTGGGCATTATTTCTGGCGTAGGTGGTAAAAATGGGGTTTCAGATTGCTGGCTTGTTGCCCATTTTCAAAGCCCCTAGTCTCCATTTTAAAAATTGGGCGTTACCGCGAGAGATCTGAAATGGGCGTTAGCGTTAAATCTCTCTGACCTTCTGCCGTAGCGTGTCGCCGTCCCTAGCAACGGCATGGCAACGCTCGTTTCCCGTGAGTCAGGAAGTCAGGGGTCATCATTACATGCACAGAAGAGGAGACAGAGAGAGAGAGGGAGCAGAGAGGGACTGAAAGCATGTGTGGGTGTGGTGTGTGCTTGTTTGGCTGTTGTGGGAGGCACAAGGGAGATTCACCAGCAGCAAAAAGCCTACTAAGCACCAAGAACATAGTTGGCATCGAGTTTTTGTCCAACAAATAACAGATAACATGGAAGGGATGGAGGAGGCCCTGGAGCAGTTTGCCAGGAACACTGGGGGCAGAGGGCTCCCAGTGGCCCTGAGCGCGGCACTGCACTCCTAGGTGCCACACCCCCATTGTCAACAACACATGAGAGTCAGGAGGAACATCTTGCTTCTGGCTCGGAGCATGTTCTCACCTCGGGACTGTCCTCTCCTGTATCCGTCCAAGCAGCAGTTCGGCCGTCATCCCCCCCCCCCCCCAATGAAGCATCGCCTGAGGAGCTCCTCGGCCAGGTGGCTTGGAGTCAGGAGGGGAAGGGGAAGGGGTAGAGATGGGGAGGAGAAGCGGGGAGCGGGGTGGGGGGGGAGCGAAGAAAAGTGAGGTGCATGGCCGCAGGTGTTCCCTGGGGCATATTTTTAGGTTGCTGCTGCTATTTTGGTGGGAGGGTCGGGGCAAGGGGCGAGAGGGCTACCTTGTTGGTTTGCATTTGTCTTTTGTTTTGCGGGAAATGGGGACCATTGTAATAATGAAAATGTGATAAATTTGTTGTGGGGTGGGGCGGGGCTGGGGTGGGCTGTTTTTTTACATATATACTTATGATTTCCATCAAATGGTCGGATTAAATGTTCTTTATTTAACATAACCTTGTTGCGCATTGGCTCAGATAGCTGCACCGTTACACACTGGTGATTTGTTAACATGAAAGGGTATAATTACACTTAACTTGAATCAACTTAAACTTTAACCGTCACCAAGGTGATGCACACCATTGATGTATGACCTGCACACCCAGCAGTGTTGCAGCTTCGTAAATACCACCAACGTTCTTTCAAGCAAAACATAGAAACATAGAAACATAGAAAATAGGTGCAGGAGTAGGCCATTCGGCCCTTCTAGCCTGCACTGCCATTCAATGAGTTCATGGCTGAACATGCAAATTCTGTACCCCCTTCCTGCTTTCTCGCCATACCCCTTGATCCCCCGAGTAGCAAAGACTTCATCTAACTCCCTTTTGAATATATTTAGTGAATTGGCCTCAACTACTTTCTGTGGTAGAGAATTCCACAGGTTCACCACTCTCTGGGTGAAGAAGTTTCTCCTCATCTCGGTCCTAAATGGCTTACCCCTTATCCTTAGACTGTGACCCCTGGTTCTGGACTTCCCCAACATTGGGAACATTCTTCCTGCATCCAACCTGTCTAAACCCGTCAGAATTTTAAATGTTTCTATGAGGTCCCCTCTCATTCTTCTGAACTCCAGTGAATACAAGCCCAGTTGATCCAGTCTTTCTTGATAGGTCAGTCCCACCATCCCGGGAATCAGTCTGGTGAACCTTCGCTGCACCCCCTCAATAGCAAGAATGTCCTTCCTCAAGTTAGGAGACCAAAACTGTACACAATACTCCAGGTATTTATGAGCTGCTGAATTAAGAGTCTTGCAGCTATGATGCCACTACGGGCCCTCTCTTGCGGTATCGAGGTGGGGTGGGGGCATGGCTTCAGTGTCAGCCTGATTGTCTGGCCCGAGGTCAGCATCCACCTCCTCATCCTCCTTTTCCTCTCTCTCCTGAGGGGGACCGTCACACCCTCCTGGCAATTCTTGTCCCCTCCTAATAGCCAAGTTGTGCAGCATGCAGCACACCACCACGAATTGAGCTACCTGCTCAGGGTGGTATTGGAGCTCGCCTCGAGTGGTCCAGGCATCTATAGTGCTGCTTAAGCACTCCAATGGTTTTCTCGACGATATTGTGAGTGGATCTGTGGCTCACGTTGCATCGCTTCTTGGCTTCGGTGTGGGTGTCACGCAGGGGGTTCATCAGCCAGGTGGCGAGGCCATATCCTTTGTCACCAAGCATCCGGCATTGACCTTGTGGCTGCTTGGTAAACATGTCAGATACAGCGCTCTCACACAGGATGTGAGCATCATGGATGCTGCCTGGAAATTTAGCATTCACTGACATAATAATTTGCTGGTGGTTGACAACGAGTTGCACATTCAGGGAGTGGAATCCCTTGCGGTTCCTGAAAACCTCTGCATCCTGAAAAGGTGCCCGCATCGTGGTGTGCGTACAGTCTATTGCTCCCTGCACCTTGGGGAAGTTAGCAATTCGGTAGAATCCTAAAGCCCTCTCAGTCTGAGCCTCCCTGGTCATAGGGAAGCTGATAAAGTCCATCCTGCATGTGTCCTGTCTAATGCAGCAATGTGTGGCATGCTGAGATATACAGCAAATGTCGCCAGCTGAGGCCTGAAAGGAACCCAACGTGTACAACAAAAGTGCCGCAGTGACTTTGACCTCGACGGACAGTGCAGTCCTGATGGTGCTGGCAGGCTGCAGATCTCCCCTAATGAGCTGGCATATCTCACTGATAACCTCGTCGTGGAAGCGCAGTCTCCGAAGGCAGGTGGTGTCGCACAAGTTGAGATAAAACCGCTTCTCTCTGTAAGTGCCGGGCGTGTCCTCCTCATCAGACTGGCACTTCTTACATTGGGCACATGATGCTGCCGAATGTACCTTCTGCCATTTCTAGTCTACAGCATGTGCGTGGTCATCAAGAGAGGGTGAGAAAAACAGGCCCCATTCCAATAGCTATCGGTTTTACATCGATTGTTCCCAAAGAATGATTGTCCTCACTAAGACAGCTAGTAAATTCCAATCCTCCACAGTCTGATAAGATGTTTGTTCAGATGTTCACATCAACTCAAAACACCTGCAGAGTACATCCAAACTCCCCCGAGGTTGAAGCAGAGCAGCCTTTTAAATGATGCCTCCTATGATTTAAAACATGGCGTCCATACCGCTGTGAGCAGTTCCGGTCAGCTCAACTTTTTCACAGTGGTTTTTTTCGGCGAGCGTTATTGTCGGCGAGATGTGTGCGAGGTGCCGAAAGTAAAGATGGCCGATATTCTGGGCGTTAGTTTCGGCAAATGTGATCTTTACGACAAAAAAAGTGGGCGGTCAGTATTATTGAATCACTGCATTAATTACGTGCCAAAAGTAACGTTGGCTGATATTATGGGCTTTGGGTTCACCCATTCTGATGATTCTGCCCAAAAAAAGTGGGCGGGCGCTATTATTTTTTCTCGCTGTTACGTACATGTCGAAAGTAACGCTCGCCGATAAGTGACCAAGAAATGGGTGTCAGTTTCTATTTTGTGCCCAAGTGGGCGATATATGGGCTTTATACCTCATTTCAGCGTCAAAATGGACATTAAGTGGGCAGTATGCATGCAAAAATAATGGAAAATCTAGCCCATAGAAACTTCAAATGGTGATTACAAAGGTCATTTGCTTGTTCATATTCCTGAAGTAAAATGCATGTGCGTACACTTGTTCTGTTTTATATACATTGCAATACAGTATCTTAAATACATTTTTCAATCTCCAGAATGATTTTGGAAAGGTATTTAAAGATATATGTCTTGTGCACTTTCACTGAACTCCTATTAACAGCACAAATTGATTGATAAATAACCCTGAACTGTACTAGAGACAATGAGAACCACAGCAGAGCGATCAGCTGTATTTTACATTATACTAACACTGCTGTTTAGTAGTATTGCACGGCACTTTATACAAGTGCACAAAGACTACAATTTACTTTAGTTTAACCTTGTGTTTACACTTTTGCCACTGTTGTTATGTTGATGTGGTTTGGTTTGGTTTGATTACAGTTATACAGGGTCTTGGTGAGACCGCACCTGGAGTATTGTGTGCAGTTTTGGTCTCCTTACCTAAGAAAGGATATACTTGCCATAGAGGGAGTGCAGCGAAGGTTCACCAGATTAATTCCTGGAATGGCAGGACTGTCATATGAGGAGAGGTTGGGTCGACTAGGCCTGTATTCACTAGGGTTTAGAAGAATTAGAGGGGATCTTATTGAAACCTATAAAATTCTGACTGGGTTGGATAGACTAGTTGTGGGGAGGATGTTTCCCCTGGCTGGGAAGTCTAGAACAAGGATCACAGTCTCAGGATATGGGATAGGAAATTTAGGACCGAGATGAACCGAATTTTTTCACTCAGAATGTGGTGAACCTGTGGAATTCTCTACCACAGAAGGCTGTGGAGGCCAAGTCACTGAATATATTTAAGAGGGAGATATATAGATTTCTAGAAACAAAAGACATCAAGGGGTATGGGGAAAAAGCAGGAATATGGTGTTGAGATAGAGGATCAGCCAGATCATATTGAATGGTGGTGCAAATTCGAAGGGACGAATGGCCACTGCTGCTCCTATTTTCTATGTTTCTATGATTTGTTTATTCAGTGCATTTCTCTATATGCTGACGTTAATCAGTTTGTGAACAAATATGTATCTGGTGAAGTTCTAACACAGTGAGCCTGGTCACAGATTAATTGATTCAAATATAAATCACGAAGAATACAGTTAGCAGAGTTTATTATCTCTATAATCTAAATAGCGTTCATCCATCACCAATCAGCCCTTGTATTGAAAATGATTCTTTTTCATTGATAATGCATAGTTCTGAAGTTTGCTAAAGAATAGAGAGAGACAATAAAAGTTTAATGGATAAATGCTCCACTCAGTGTGGTACTGAGCCACACAGACCATGAATCTCAGTTGGAGTAGCGGTAATTGTCTACACTCCCCCTGCTGAGGGGGGAGAAACTGTTTGGGCTTCCATTGCAGCACTTTTTCATTCCATGGAAGCAGTTTGGCATTCCATGAAAGCTGCTATGACTGCAGTGGAAGCTGCAACCTTAGTCATGAATTGCATGCGCAAATTCAACTTAGGGGCAGCCATTACTGAGACATGGCTACAAGACAGTCAGGACTGGGAACTGAATACACCAGATTACAAAATCTACAGGAAGTATAAGGAATCTGGTAGAGGGGGAGGAGTAGTATTAGTGATTAAGGATTAAATTACTTCCTTGTTAAGAGATGAAATAACAAGAGGTAAGGAAGCAGTGGAGACTTTATGAATAGAATTAAGAAATAGAAAAAGATTTAAGACTAGTGAAAGTTGTGTATAGGCCTCTGGTAGCAGCTGTGAAGTGGCAGAATGTATTAATGCAGAGATTAGACAAGCATGTAGTAAAGGCAGAGTGGTTTTAATGGGGGACTTGTATATAGATTGGGATAAGCAGATGAGTTCATATCAGAAAGGTAGCAAATGTATTCATAATAGTTTTCTGCAACAATATGTCCTCGAACCAACAAGGGGGAAAGCCATATTAGATTCCATAATGCGCAATGAGCCAGATTTAATTAACAGCCTAACGTGTGTGAACATTTATTTAATAGTGAGCATAATATGATTGAATTCAATGTTGTATTTGAAAGGGAGAATGCAAAATAGCTACTAGATTTAGGAAAGGCCGACTTCAACGGGATGAGACAGAGACTGTCCACAGTAAACTGAGGAAATCTGTTAATGGGTAAAATGATGGAGGTGTTCAAAAAATAATTAAACGTGATACAGAACCAGTTTATATCCCTAAGGGGCAAGAGCTCCACTTGCCAAAAAAAAATCAGCCATGAATGACTAAAGAAGAAAGGGACAACATAAAATTAATAGTGAAAAGCATACAAGAATGCAAAAAAAAAGTGCAGATCCTGGCAAATGAGATACAAAGAATAGCAAAGTGTGACAAAACAGATAGTAAGCCTACGAAAAGGGAATATGAAAATAAACTTGCAATGGATATCAAAATCAACACAAAAAACTTTTACAATTTACAGGCTCGAGGGGCTAATGCCTATTCCTGTTCCTATGTTCATCAGGTGCTGCATGACGTTGGGGTCCATAGGTCGCTGGATGGAATTGGCCAGCCTCTCCATGCTGGAGAGGATGGATTTCAGACTCTGTGTCAAGCCACGGGCCAAGCTGAAGACGGACTCCTCCATCCCCCGAGCCATGAACTGTTAGCTTTCAGGCAGGCTGTCCATTGCACTAAACTTTTGGTTTGTCAAACCCATCAGCCTTCTTCTGAAGCTTAGTCCTGCAAGGTCCTCATCTGACTCCTCTACAGCAGAACTAGGATGCGACCTTGCCCCCCCCCCCATCCCCCCACTCCCCTGGCAAGGTGGCACCTATGGGGTCCCTTCCAACTGGCGTGGCTTCTGCCCACTAATGCCTGGTGTGTCCCACTCTGAGGATCCATCTTCTACTCTAGCCTCTAAGTTACACATGGTGCTGGTCTCTGAGCTGGTGACTGCAACAGTAGTAGCGATTGACGCGGTTCCTTCTTCCTTGCTCTCCTCCTCCTCTACCTCTTCCTCCTATTCCAGGTCTTCTGGGGGAAATGAGGTGGATCTTGCTGTTGGGAGCCTGCAATGATAAAGCTAGAAGGGCTAGGTGCAGCATGTGTGGCCACTATAGGAGGATGTGTGTGATGAGACCATATTACGTTTGAATGAAGATAGATTTGGGAGATTAGTGATCAGGAATAGTGTGAATCTGAAAGCAAGCCAGAGTGACCTCATATCCCTGGGTGATATGTCCCCTGCTCTGCCTGTGGCCACGGCGTCTGCCATTCACCTCGCAATTACCGCCAGTGCTGCCTCCTCAAGGGGCGTGATCTCATGGAGTTGTGCTTCCCCCTTCCGGTCCGGTCCTGCTGGTGCCTGTCATGTGTTATCTAGTCCTGGAAGAGAAATAGTAGTGATTGTGAATGAGTATATTGGCAGGTGTATTTGTGTGTTTGTGTGTGGGTGATGCCTCACATGGCTGAAGAACTGTGAGATGTGTCTGAGGTGTGAGTAATGCCTGTGAAGAATATAATAGTGTGGATTGTGTTAATGTCAGTGTATAGTTAGATGGTGGATACAGAGTGTTAAGATTGTGATGCTGGTGGTGGTACAGTTATTGAGTAATTTTTGTGAGATGGGATCTTACCTTCACCACTCGTGTCAAATCATTAATTTTTTTGCAGCACTGGAGTCATATCCTGGGGCAGTGCTCCTGGCTATGACCTCCATTGTGACCTCCTCCCACATCTGCCGCATTATTTGTCTCTGTGGCCTCCTTCCTCGTGGAGGACATTCCTCCTCCACTGTACCTCCTCCACCAGGACCTCCAGTGCTGCCTCTGAAAACCTGTAAGCCCGCTCCTTCAGCCCCTGAGCCATTCTGATATGTGCCGTTGTCTTTTAGCCAGCGCACTCCTTACCTTCATTGGAAGGAAGGCTATGTATACCGCTCCACAAAAATTGCTCCTAATCAGCGTTTGAGTGCTAAACGTGCAAGTGTCTGTATTAAGGCCTCCAGGCACATTTAAATCATGATAATCATGAATTAGCTACAAATTTGCACACTAAAACCAGATTTTTAAACGGCTACGTCTTATTCACACTGTACCCACTTAGTGCCTGCTTTCACCCTTTCCACAAAATAACTCTCTAATTTTTTTAACTCAAATTTGAAAAATAAATACAAAATGTGTATGCCTTGTAAATGAATACTGTGGAGATATACAATTCAAATAATAAACATAATGGGCTAGATTTTCCGCTTTTTGGATTTCGGGGCGTTAATCGCGGCGGGGAGTAAAAGTTTGCGCCTGAAAATAGTTTGCGCCTTCGACTTAAAGTTTCGACAAAAAAGTCATCTGGAGGAGCGTTGGAGTTAAGTCAGGTGTTACATGACTGACTTTGTGCACCCGAGCTGAAACCTTCGGCATTAAAGGAGACGATCATTTCGCACATGCGCTGTGAATTTTCTTTTCTTTTCCAGTAGCAAACGCTAATGCGGGGCGCGGCAGCTTCCTGCGCGCATCCGCATATAAACCGCCACACTTCAGCCACTTCTGCGAGATGGAGGAGCAGGAGGGAAGGCAGCATGCCAGGCGCTTCAGCCATGAGGCGAGTGAGGCCTTCGTCCACGCAGTGGAAAGGAGGTGGGCCTCACTCCATCTTGTTGGGGGAGCCAGACCATTTCCTCCTGTGTTTGAGCGAGTATGGAGGGAGATAGCGCAGGAAGTGTTGGCTGCAGACACTGTGCCCAGGACTGGCACACAGTGTCGAAAAAAGTTCAACGATCTTACGTGGCTCATCAGGGTGAGTATCATTTACTTTTATGTACGCCTCCATGACTTCTAACATTAATCTCACACACTATGTGAAGTTTGTCATGTATATAGTCCCTCTCAACACTGTGTGGGGTGGCTATCACAATGCATAATAAAGATGAAGGCTTACTTCAGCACACATTTGCTTTTAATGATCAATGTACATTAACTCGATCGTTCAAATCATCCCTCCCAATACACTCCAACTGCTGCTATGCCTTTCTGAAAGATCACTTACAGCCCTCATGTTGGATGCCTCAAACCTGCGAACAAATACTGATGAAGCACATGCAACATTCAAACAGGTTGAACGGAAGCAACAATAACATTCACACAGTATCACCTATTGTACTCTGGTAGGCATATGTGCCACAACTGCAGAGATGTAATCTCCGCCCCTCCCTCATTGTCTCCACGTCAGGCCATGGTGGAGACAAGGAGATTACTTCTGTGGAGCATCGCAGCCCATCAGTTGCCCCACTGGGGCTAAGTTCATCTGGGTAAGACTCTGACTTCTGGGGATTTGAGGAGTCGGAGGCTCCTGGTGCCAGTGGCGCACAGCAACACAGTGCCGGGGTGGAATCTCGCAGGCCAGCTCTCCGGAGGGTGAGTCGACAAAGCGGCTTTGCTCAAAGACAGGCAGATGTGGAACTGGACCTGGTGCAAATGTCCAAGGAAACTACAGTTATGCACCATGAGCTTATGCATGCATTGGGGCGGATCCCAGCGAGCATTGTTAAGCTCACTGTGACTGTTGCGGAGGCAGCGTCGCAGATTGTCGTTGTGAGTCGTGAGTCCAGCGAGGCCATCAATGCCCACACACAGAGGCTGGTGGTCTTGAGCAGCGACAGTGGAGTTCGAGTGTGTGGCGCGTGCCCTTGATCATGCCGCAGACTCGGGTGCATCACAGGCACAAGCTTTGCTTCAGCTTGGGCAGGTGGTGCAGTCCATGTCTGCTTCCATACTCTCTGTGTTCCCCACAGTCCAATGGGGAAGTGACGATGCCGCAGCAGGCCAGCAAGGTGTGAGGAGACATCGTGCTCCGGTTGTTAAGGCCCAGCCCCATCGGGGAATCAGTGGCTCCATGTAAATGGAATGTGCTGTCATTCCTCAGGATGACAACATTCCGGATCCCACCACTCACTCGCCAACCATGCTCCATACACAGTTGACACCCCAGTCACCTGTGACCGGTGACGCCAATGATGAGGCGCCCCAGTTCAAAGCCGGGCCTTCCAGGCCAAGGGCTGGTCCAGGGCGGCCGCAGAAGCTGTCTGCATTGTCTGGCCCCCCAACATAGCAGCCCTCTAGCAGCCTTGCTGTATGCACTGAGGGCTCATTGAGCAGGAGCAGCAGGCATGGGAGAGGGTTGAAGGGAAGGGGTGGAGGGGAAATGTCTTGCAAAGACCCATTAAGGGCTGGCAACACTTCATTGCCAGGAATGTCTGCACCATTGTTGACATTATATATAGTTGTGTGATAACAATGCACTCCTCTTCAATGGTGCTGCTGCATGAAGTCGTTTTGTGTTAATTTACATTTTGTTCACTGCAGGGAGCAGTTTTGTGTAGGGCTAGATTTTACATGTTTTTTTGCATGCATAATGCCCACTTAACATACATTTTACCGCTGAAATGACGTATAACGTCCAGATATCACCCATTTAGCCACAAAATCTTCAACTTCAACTTCAACAATTGTACATCCCTGTCTGGCGTAAAAATAAAATGGGGAAGGTGGCTCAATCATGGCTAAAAAGGGAAATTAGGGATAGTGTTAAATCCAAGGAAGAAGCATATAAATTGGCCAGAAAAAGCAGCAAACCTGAGGACTGTGAGAAATTTAGAATTCAGCAGAGGAGGACAAAGGATTTAATTAGGAGGGGAAAATATAATATGAGAGTAAGCTTGCAGGGAACATAAAAACTGACTGCAAAAGCTTCTATAGATATGTGAAGAGAAAAAGATTACTGAAGACAAACGTAGGTCCCTTGCAGTCGGAATCAGGTGAATTTATAATGGGGAACAAAGAAATCGTAGACCAGTTGAACAAATACTTTGGTTCTGTCTTCACTAAGGAATACACAAATAACCTTCCGGAAATACTAGGGGACCGAGAGTCTAGCGAGAAGGAGGAATTCAAGGAAATCCTTATTAGTCAGGAAATTGTGTTAGGGAAATTGATGGGATTAAAGGCTGATAAATCCCCAGGGTCTGATAGTCTGCATCCCAGAGTACTTAAGGAAGTGGCCCTAGAAATAGTGGATGCATTGGTAGTCATTTTCCAACATTCTATGGATCAGTTCCTATGGATTGGAGTGTAGCTAATGTAACAGCATTTTTTAAAAAAGGAGGGAGAGAGAAAACAGGGAATTATAGACCGGTTAGCCTGACATCGGTGGTGGGGAAAATGCTGGAATCAATTATTAAAGATGTAATAGCAGCGCATTTGGAAAGCAGTGACAGGATCGGTGCAAGTCAGCATGGATTTATGAAAGGGAAATCATGCTTGAGAAATCTTCTAGAATTTTTTGAGGATGTAATTAGTAGAGTGGACAAGGGAGAACCAGTGGATGTGGTGTATTTGGACTTTAAAAAGGCTTTTGACAAGAGCCCACACAAGAGATTAGTGTGCAAAATTAAAGCACATGGTATTGGAGGTAATGTATTGACGTGGATAGAGAACTGGTTGGCAGACAGGAAGCAAAGAGTAGGAATAAATGGGTCCTTTTCAGAATGGCAGGCAGTGACTAGTGGGGTACCGCAAGGTTCAGTGTTGGGACCCCAGCTATTTACAATATACATTAATGATTTAGACGAAGGAATTGAATGTTATATCTCCAAGTTTGCAGATGACACTAAGCTGTGAGTTGTGAGGAGGATGCTAAGAGGCTGCAGGGTGACTTGGACAGGTTAAGTGAGTGGGCAAATGCATGGCAGATGCAGTATAATGTAGATAAATGTGAGGTTATCCACTTTGATGGCAAAAACACAAAGGCAGAATATTATCTCAATGGTGACAGATTAGGAAAAAGGGAGGTGCAACGAGACCTCGGTATCATGGTACATCAGTCATTGAAAGTTGGCATGCAGGTACAGCAGGCGGTGAAGAAGGCAAATGGCATGTTGGACTTCATAGTGAGAGGAATTGAGTATAGGAGCAGGGAGGTCTTAATGCAGTTGTACAGGGCCTTGGTGAGGCCACACCTGGAATATTGTGTACAGTTTTGGTCTCCTAATCTGAGGAAGGCCAGTCTTGCTATTGAGGGAGTGCAGCGAAGGTTCACCAGACTGATTCCCGGGATGGCAGGACTGACATATGAAGTAAGATTGGATCGACTTGGCTTATATTCACTGGAATTTAGAAGAATGAGAGGGGATTTCATAGAAACAGATAAAATTCTGATGGGATTGGACAGGTTAGATGCAGGAAGAATGTTCCCGATGTTGGGGAAGTCTAGAATCAGGGGTCACCGTCTAAGGATAAAGGGTGCACCATTTAGGACCAAGATGAGGAGAATCTTCTTCACTCAGAGAATTGTGAACCTGTGGAACAGTTAGTTGTTGAGGCCAGTTTGTTATATATATTCAAAAGGGAGTTAGATGTGGCCCTTCCAGCTAAAGGGATCAAGGGGTATGGAGAGAAAGCAGGAATGAGGTACTGAAGTTGCATGATCAGCAATGATCATATTGAATGGTGGTGCAGGCTCGAAGGGCCAAATAGCCTACTCCTGCATCTATTTTCTATGTTTCTATGTTTCTATGCAAAGAAGTCAATGCCAGGGCACTTAAAGACCCAGGTAAGAGAGCCCTATACAGCCAGTGCCTCACAGCTAACCTGGCGTGCCTTGATGACCTTGAGATGCAGAATACCCACAGCGCTTGATCTGCCCTCCAGGCCTCCATAACCAGTGCCTGTGAAGAGACACTTTGTTACTCAACCAGAAAACACCAGGACTGGTTTGATGAGAATGATCAGGAGATCCAAGAACTAATAGATCGCAAGCGCAGAGCATTTCTGAGCCTTAAGCAACCACCCAACTCGGGAGCAGCAAAGCAACATTACAGGCAGCTCAAGGCTGAGGTCCAACAAAAAACCCAGGACCTAAAGAACAGGTGGTGGATGGAGAAAGCTCAGGAGATACAGCAACTGGCCGACAGCCATGATGTGCGAGGATTCTTCATCACAGTCAAGGCCACCTATGGCCCAAACTCCCAAGGCCCCACCCCATTGCTGGCCAAGAACAAGGAAACACGAATCAGTCAGGTCCCGCTGGAAGGAGCACTTTGAAGATTTCCTCAATTGAGACTCTGCCTTTGACTCGAGTGTTCTCGACTCCATCCCGCAACATGTGACCCGCTGCCACCTCAGTGAAACCCCAATGTTGCACGAGGTAGGAAAAGCCATAAGACAGCTCAAGTACAATAAGGCTGCGGGAGCAGATGAAACCCCTGCTGAGGTGCTAAAGTATGGAGGAGAGGCGCTGTTGGCACGGATGCATGACCTCGTCTCTCTCATCTGGAGGGAGGAGAGTATGCCAGGAGATCTCAGAGATGCAGTGATTGTGACCATCTTTAAAAAAGGGGACGAGTCCGACTGCGTCATCTACAGAGGAATCTCCCTGCTATCAGCCACTGGGAATGTTGTCGCTAGAGTCCTCCCCAACCGTCTTCTCCCTGTGGCCGAGGAGCTCCTCTCAGAGTCAAAGTGCGGATTTTGTCCCCTACAGGGCATAATGGACATGATCTTTGCAGCGCGACAGCTGCAGGAAAAATGCAGGGAGCAGCACCAGCCCATATACATGGCCTTCCTCGACCTGAAAAGGCCTTTGACACTGTCAACTGCGAGGTTTGATGGAGCGTCCTCCTCCGTTTCGGATGCCCCCAAAAGTTTGTCAACATCCTTCGCCTGCTCCATGACAACATGCAGGCCGTGATCCTTAGCAACAGATCTATTACAGACCCAATCCACATCTGGGGTCAAACAGGACTGAGTCATCGCTCCAACCCTCTTCTTAATCTTCCTCGCTGACATGCTCCACCTCACAGTCGACAAGCTCCCCTCTGGAGTGGAACTAAACTACAGAACTAGTTGAAAGCTGTTTAACCTTCGCCGCCTCCAGGCCAGGTCCAAGACCACCCCAACCTCTGTTGTCGAGCTACAGTACGCAGACATGCCTGTGTCTGCGCACATTCAGAGGCTGAACTCCAGGATATAGTCAACGTATTTACTGAGGTATACGAAAGCATGGGCTTTACGCTAAACAGCCGTAAGACAAAGGTCCTCCACCAGCCTGTCCTCACCACACAGCACTGCCCCCCAGTCATCAAGATCCATGGCGTGGTACTGGACAACGTGGATCATTTCCCATAACTCGGGAGCCTTTTATCAACAAAAGCAGACATTGATGAGGAGATTCAACACCGCCTCCAGTGCACCAGCGCTACCTTCGGCCGCCTGAGGAAAATGGTGCTCGAAGACCAGGCCCTCAAATCTATCACCAAGCTCATGGTTTACAGGGCTGTAGTAATAACCCCCCTCCTATATGGCTCAGAGGCATGGACCATGTACAGTAGACACCTCAAGTCGCTGGAGAAATACCACCAACAATGTCTCCGCAAGATCCTACAAATCCCCTGGGAGGACAGACAGACCAACATTAGCATCCTCGAACAGGCCAACATCCCCAGCATTGAAGCACTGACCACATTTGATCAGCTCCGCTGGGCAGGCCACATTGTCCGAATATCAGACACAAGACTACCAAAGCAAGCCCTCTACTCGGAACTCCTTCATTGCAAATTAGCTAAGGGTGGACAGAGGAAACGTTACAAGGTGACCCTCAAAGTCTCTCTGATAAAGTGCGGCATCCCCACCGACACCTGGGAGTTCCTGGTCAAAGACTGCCCTAAGTGGAGGAACTGCATCTGGGAGGGTGCTGAGCCCCTCGAGTCTCATCGCTGCGTGCATGCCAAAAACAAGCGCAGGCAGCGGAATTAACCCGCGGCAAACCTGTCCCACCCTCCCTTACCCTCAATGACTGTCTGTCCCACCTGCGGCAGGGACTGTGGCTCTCATATTGGACTGTTCAGCCACCTAAGGACTCATTCTAAAATCGGAAGCAAGTCTTCCTCAATCCCGAGGGACTGCCTATGAGCATGAGAATGCTGTGAGGACTTCTGTTCAATTGTCACTGAGGCTGTTGACTTGAGGGAGAAGCCACGCCAATCAATTTAAATAAAATGATACTGTAGAATTTGATCAATATGTGCATAACTTTCCACTCCAATTTAACTGATAGTTACGCAAATCTATAAGCCACTGTAACTATTTGGGGAGTATTTACAGTATGGAACATATTTTTAGACATCAGGTCAGGTCAGTTAGTACCTCCAGTTGATAGGAATGTAAGAGGAAAATAATAACTCTGTATGTAAAGTTAATTCTAAAATATATATTTTAGTACAGAGATGTTGAACAATTCATTATATTTCATGCTCAAGGAGATTTCCATAATCTAACATCTACTATACATATATACATTTTATTACTCTTATTTATTCATCTGTTCTTCCATTGTTTACTAAATTTGTTAGGCAGTTAAAACCGAAAACAAGGGCCGGAATTTTCCCGTTGCTGCGTGTGCGGTTTGGGGACGGGTCGGCAGTAAAAATGCTGGAAATAGCGAGCGTGCCAGGAACCTGCCATCATCCCGCTGCCTCGCTCATTAAACTAGAGCGGCTTTGAAGTCGCGACACGGACCCGGTCTGCAGCGGCAGGCAATCTCATTGAAATGATTAAATGCTTGTTTACGACGCTTAAGAGTGATTTTAATGCCAGCTTCTGAATTTTACTGTAAGAGCATGAGATTCACTGAGGTCGGGTACCTCGCCTGTGAAGGGGAGGCGGAAACTCAGTGGCCATTGGCGAGTCCATTCATTGATTGCTGGGAAAAGCACAAATACTGCTACATCACACCTCATAACTCGCCTCATGGAAAGGCTCTTGCTCACTCCATTTTGTCCACAGGTTTAGGGGTCAGCAGTTTGCTGGTGATTTTTGAAACCTCGGAAGCTACTCTCACCACACTGCTGCTCACTATATTGAGGGATTGGCCCTCTGATCTCCACTTTACCTGCCATCTACTACATCAGCAAGGGTGCCGCTTATACTGGCTTACCTTGGTCCTCAGAATCGGACCAAAATGAGGTCCACCAGCAACAACACCGGCCACATGAGCAGCAGCAGCAATTGCAGCAACAGCCTTCTCCTCAACACAGGGGTGCACCACACCGGAAGTGATATCCCCAACATAGGGTATACAGGCAGAGCAATAGCTTCTTGCACATGACTGAGCATCCGTGCTTCAGGAGGCTCAGGCTATCTCTCCAGGTCGTTGCAAACATTTGTAACTTCTTTGCCTCAGGCTCCTTCCAGGGACCTGCAGCAGACATTTGTGGGATCTCGCATTCGGCTGCCCAAAGATGAATCATCCAGGTGACCAATGCCATGTTTCACAAATCAGCCAGTTATATCAACTTTGCCACTGATGAAGCCAGTGTTACTGAGTGTACGGTCGGTTTTGCAGCTCTGGCTTACTTCCCAGATGTGCAGGGCATCATCGATTGCACACTGTCACACCCAGGAGTGGTTGTGAACCACATGTACTTCCACTTCCTCAATGTGCAACTCATCTGCAACCATAAAAAGATGATTATGCATTTGTGCACCAGATTCCCTGGCAGCTGTCATGATTCTTTTGTGCTGCAGTAGTCTACCCTCACTCAGCCCTTCGCATCTCCAAACAGACTTACCGGTTGGCTGCTTGGAGACAAGGGCTATCCACTGAAGACCATGGCTCAAGGCACCCCTGAGGAGACAAAGTAATGAGGCCGAGGAGCGCTACAATGAGAGCTACTTCTCCACCAGACGTGTCATAGAACAAGAAATAGGCATGCTGAAGATGTGCTTTAGACGTCTTGACAGATCTGGAGCAGTCCTTCAGTATGCACCAGCCAGGGTCTCCAGATCGTCATTGCCTGCTGCGCACTGCACAAGATAGAGCAGCAGTGAGGATTGGAGCTGCAGGCGCACAACACACAGCAACGTCAGAGGAGGAGGATGAAGATGATGATGAGGAGGAATCTGAGGTGTAGATGGCACCAGCAGCAGTGCAGATTACTGCCCAGGGTGGCTTCATCATGGTCAGAGTTACTTAACTTGCTCCAATACAACTACATTGGTGCCACATGCTGTACTAAGTTCCCCTCCCTCCCCCCACCCCTCCCCCCGCAACAACACCATAAAGCACCCCGACAATGACCAAGCCATTCTTCTCAACCAAAGCCCCAGTGGTCGAGGTTAAGTAATGTCTCACCATTCACTCCAACTGACCTCTTTCAAGGTTTCAAGCAAAAATGGTCAAAACCCAGAAGTGGTGCAAAGAAAAACATTTATGTGTGTCATTAAAAAAAGCTAAAACTTAGCACTAACGTTTTTGATACGCCCATGTACAAACCCTTGTGCATCTACCTTTGTGTGATTTTGATTTGGTGAGTGCTTCTACGAGGTGTAACGCCAGTGGCTTCAGCAGAGGTAGTTGTAGGCTGCTCACTTCCCTGCTGCGACTCATCAGACACTTTTGGCGGATGTCCTCTGGGTTTTGGAGCCTGTGATGGCCTCGCCAAAGTCTGCTCCTCCTGTGACTGTGCAGGGGCTGACTCGGCCATCGGGATCCAAGGAAACATGTGGGGCTCTGACTGAGGGTGAGGCAACGGGGGAGAATTGGGAGCACTTTGAGAAGAGTCTTCACCTCCATATCCCCTCTCAGCATTATCCCTCTCATGGGCCACCTGTACTTCCTTGCTAGCAAGGAACTGGCGAACACCTTGCTACATATCATTGGGGCGATGAAAGCCCAAGTCTACATTTATATTCCTCCTTGAGAGGAGGTCTATGAGCGCCTGCCATCTGTTGTCCACAGCTAGCACATGATCATGTGAATGGCGCATTTGCTGCTCTATGCAGGTGGCCATCCTTTCCATGGAAGAGCACATCGTCGCCATCATCTGCAACTTGGTGGTGTAGCCGGGTGTAGCCCTCTGCCTTTGGGTATTCATAGTTCTCACTTTCCACAATTACTCCAACCTTTCCAATGCTCCTTTCGCACTCCTTTACCAACCTTCAAATGAGTTGTGTGCAAGGCTGCTTTAAATATGGGCACTGGAAATGAGTCATCGATTATGTCATCAGACCCGCACCCTTTAATAGTACTGAGAGAAGCACATGCCTGCTTTAATAGGGGCCATTACGCGAAAGTCGCTGTGAAGAGCGGGCTGATCAAGACTTTGCGGTACCGACCTGCTACGCATCTCGCACGCACCCGACCTGACTCAGAAGGGAAAATTCTAGCCAAGGTGTTTCTGATGGTTTGCCATTTCTCGAATATGTGAGGAAGATTCTGAAATTAGTTTTTTCTTCTCTCTCAATCCATGCTTCTACTCTCCACTCAGTTCACACTAACATTTTCTCCCCTCCTTCTCACAGTTCACCCACACCACGCTCAATTTACACTGTCACTCTTCTACTCCTCCCTCGACTTAAAGTGCACACTTTCCCCTCCACCCTCATTTCCTGCAGACAGTCTTCTCTCTCTTGCCCTTAATTCAAGATGGCACCCTTCACTCCCTCCCCCGTTTGAAGCTGCCACAATCTCCCATCTCCCACATTCCTGCTGGCATTCTCCTTCCCTTAGTTTATGCTAGCACACACCCCCACCTCCCCCACCCATTTCCTCCTTAACACTACCGTCAGTTCAAATAGGCAATCTCTTTCCCCTCAGTTTATGCTGGCACTCTCTTCCCCCCCTCCCCACCCCTAGTTCATACTGGAACCCTCCTCCATCCTCTCCTTCCCATTGTTTATGGCCCCTATCTCCTGATGCTATTGTCCACAGGATTGAACATGGCTGCACATTGTGAACAGGATCTCTCAAGATCAGGAATTCCCATCCACATTCAGGATTAATTAGGCAGAAGGGACAGAGACCAGCCCTGAAGGATGGAACGATAGTGATGCTGAAGGGGTGGAGTTAGCAATGGCACTGAGGGGAGGAGCTAGGAATGGTGAATGTGGACAAGCACTACCCAAATGTTTGCAATTTTTGTTCGACTGAAAATATTTGTTCAACTAACAACTTGTCTTGATAACATGTAACTTTTGAGAACATTTTTAGTTATGTTTAACAGCTGTGAGCTGTGAGTAGTGACAGCAAGTGATAAGAGTGTGGGAGTTCTGACCGTTATTTGTGGGAAATCTATTCAAAAAGACAACTGCAATAATTCAGATTGCAGAATGGAGCAACAACCTTGAGGAAGGAAGCTGTGACATGGCGATTGGGCAAGATATGATTGAGATACTGGGAAGATACAGTTACTATATATCACTGACATTTCCCTCCTCAGCTCTGAACTGCATTTTCCACAGTTACTGCTCTACTATAATGAACGCAACCATTATCAAAACTTAAACACTTGCTGCAGAGGTATCCACATATACAGTAGCTAGACTACATGAAACTACTTCAGTCCTACTTGAACACCTGAAAACTTATCACTTGAAAATTCTGAACCTTTTCGATAATCAAATCTCCTTCACCTGCACATCTGGGAGATTCTAAAGAATTGCTGGTGTCATTTAAAAATATATCTATTCCCTGACACGGGGAGTCACTTCATAACATGGTGTAATATTTAGCAGCAGCAAACCGGAAGATTCCAGGTTCAGTCTTTAGTCAGTGCTGAGTTACATAGGATAGGCTGGCTGAGGTTTGGGCGGGAAAGCCTGCGGCACAATGCCGAAGCTGAGCTGAGAGCAGATAGGTCTAGTGGGATCTGATCGTGGAGGTGCTGTGGTCAGATAGTGGTCGGGGGTGTCCGATCGTGGTGGTCGGGGGGACCAGATGATGAGGATCTGATCGCGGGGGTGGGGGAGCAGATAGATCGTGGGGTGGGTACAGATTTAAGTATGTTGGATTTTGAGGAAACACTCCTGCTCCTCCTGGCACACAAGCAGTGCTGTAAAGGCACTTGCCTCATGCATTCAACCCTTCTTTCCTCCTTTCACCTGCCAGTTTCCCCGCGGTCAGGGATACCTGGCCGACAGTGGTTAAAATTAGACGCAGACTTGTTGAAGGTCATGGAAGCATTTGAAAATGATAAATCACCTGTCACGGCCCGCCAGATTAGGACTTGGATCAGCCAAAATCCTCTGCTGTCCCTAGTAAAAAACTGTGTACTACGTGGGAGCTGGGCCAGCATATCCGTTGAAATGCAAGAATCAATCAAGCCGTTCCAGCAGCGAAAGTTCGAGCTGTCCATTCAGGCAGATTGCCCGTTGTGGAGTAACCACGTAGTGCTACCAAAAAAGGGCAGGGAGATGTTCATCTCGGATCTCCACAGCACACACCTGGGTATAGTAATGATGAAAGCGATAGCCAGATCCCACGTGTGGTGGCCCGGTATCGACTCTGACTTAGCGTCCTGTGTACGGCAATGCAGCATATGTGCTCAGTTGAGCAACACGCCCAGAGAGGCACGACTAAGTGTGTGGTTCTGACCCTCCAGACCATGGTCGAGGATCCATGTCGACTATGCGGGCCCGTTTCTCGGTAAAATATTCCTGGTGGTGGTGGATGCTTTTTCAAAATGGATTGAATGTGAAATAATGTCGGGAAGCACCGCCACCGCCATCATTGAAAGCCTGAGGGCCATGTTTGCCACCCACGGCCTGCCTGACATACTGGTCAGTGACAATGGGCCTTGTTTCACCAGTGCCAAATTTAAAGAATTCATGACCAGCAATGGGATCAAACATGTCACCTCGGCCCCGTTTAAACCAGCCTCCAATGGGCAGGCAGAGTGGGCAGTACAAACCATCAAACAGAGCCTTAAATGAGCCACAGAAGGCTCATTCCAAACCTGCCTGTCCGAGTAGAAACATAGAAACATAGAAAATAGGTGCAGGAGCAGGCCATTCAGCCCTTCTAGCCTGCACCGCCATTCAATGAGTTCATGGCTGAACATGAAACTTCAGTACCCCCTTCCTGCTTTCTCGCCATAACCCTTGATCCCCCGAGTAGTAAGGACTTCATCTAACTCCCTTTTGAATATATTTAGTGAATTGGCCTCAACTACTTTCTGTGGTAGAGAATTCCACAGGTTCACCACTCTCTGGGTGAAGAAGTTTCTCCTCATCTCGGTCCTAAATGGCTTACCCCTTATCCTCAGACTGTGACCCCTGGTTCTGGACTTCCCCAACATTGGGAACATTCTTTCTGCATCTAACCTGTCTAAACCCGTCAGAATTTTAAACGTTTCTATGAGGTCCCCTCTCATTCTTCTGAACTCCAGTGAATACAAGCCCAATTGATCCAATCTTTCTTGATAGGTCAGTCCCGCCATCCCGGGAATCAGTCTGGTGAACCTTCGCTGCACTCCCTCAATAGCAAGAATGTCCTTCCTCAAGTTAGGAGACCAAAACTGTACACAATACTCCAGGTGTGGCCTCACCAAGGCCCTGTACAACTGTAGCAACACCTCCCTGCCCCTGTATTCAAATCCCCTCGCTATGAAGGCCAACATGCCATTTGCTTTCTTAACCGCCTGCTGTACCTGCATGCCAACCTTCAATGACTGATGTACCATGACACCCAGGTCTCGTTGCACCTTCCCTTTTCCTAATCTGTCACCATTCAGATAATAGTCTGTCTCTCTGTTTTTACCACCAAAGTGGATAACCTCACATTTATCCACATTATACTTCATCTGCCATGCATTTGCCCACTCACCTAACCTATCCAAGTCACTCTGCAGCCTAATAGCATCCTCCTCGCAGCTCACACTGCCACCCAACTTAGTATCATCCGCAAATTTGGAGATACTGCATTTAATCCCCTCGTCTAAATCATTAATGTACAATGTAAACAGCTGAGGCCCCAGCACAGAACCTTGCGGCACTCCACTAGTCACTGCCTGCCATTCTGAAAAGTACCCGTTTACTCCTACTCTTTGCTTCCTGTCTGACAACCAGTTCTCAATCCACGTCAGCACACTACCCCCAATCCCATGTGCTTTAACTTTGCACATTAATCTCTTGTGTGGGACCTTGTCGAAAGCCTTCTGAAAGTCCAAATATACCACATCAACTGGTTCTCCTTTGTCCACTTTACTGGAAACATCCTCAAAAAATTCCAGAAGATTTGTCAAGCATGATTTCCCTTTCACAAATCCATGCTGACTTGGACCTATCATGTCACCATTTTCCAGATGCACTGCTATGACATCCTTAATAATTGATTCCATCATTTTACCCACTACTGAGGTCAGGCTGACCGGTCTATAATTCCCTGTTTTCTCTCTCCCTCCTTTTTTAAAAAGTGGGGTTACATTGGCTACCCTCCACTCCATAGGAACTGATCCAGAGTCAATGGAATGTTGGAAAATGACTGTCAATGCATCCGCTATTTCCAAGGCCACCTCCTTAAGTACTCTAGGATGCAGGCCATCAGGCCCTGGGGATTTATCTGCCTTCAATCCCATCAATTTCCCCAACACAATTTCCCGACTAATAAAGATTTCCCTCAGTTCCTCTTCCTTACTAGACCCTCTGACCCCTTTTATATCCGGAAGGTTGTTTGTATCCTCCTTAGTGAATACCGAACCAAAGTACTTGTTCAATTGATCCGCCATTTCTTTGTTCCCCGTTATGACTTCCCCTGATTCTGACTGCAGGGGACCTACGTTTGTCTTCACCAACCTTTTTCTCTTTACATACCTATAGAAACTTTTGCAATCCGCCTTAATGTTCCCTGCAAGCTTCTTCTCGTACTCCATTTTCCCTGTCCTAATCAAACCCTTTGTCCTCCTCTGCTGAGTTCTAAATTTCTCCCAGTCCCCAGGTTCGCTGCTATTTCTGGCCAATTTGTATGCCACTTCCTTGGCTTTAATACTGCTCAGCTACCGCACAAGACCCCACTCACTCACAGGGGTGCCTCCGGCTGAGCTACTCATGAAAAGGACACTTCAAACCAGACTCTCATTGGTTCACCCCAACCTGCATGATCAGGTAGAGAGCAGGCGGCAGCAACAAAATGTAATGATGGTCGCACCACTGTGTCACGTGAAATTGATCTGAATGACCCTGTGTATGTGCTAAACTATGGACATGGTCCCAAGTGGATCGTGGGCACGGTGATAGCTAAAGAAGGGAGTAGGGTGTTTGTAGTCAAACTAGACAATAGACAAATTTGCAGAAAGCACCTGGACCAAGCGAGGCTGCGGTTCACAGACTGCCCTGAACAACCCACAGCAGACATCACTTTTTTCGAGCCCACAACACACAACCAAAGGATCAACGACACCACGCCGGACCAGGAAATCGAACCCATCACGCCCAACAGCCCAGCAAGGCCAGACTCACCTAGCAGCCCTGCAGGGCCAACAACACGTCAGCCCAGTGAGGGCACAGCCAACACACCAGAACAGACATTTGTACCGAGACGATCCACCAGGGAAAGAAAGGCTCCCGACTGCCTCACCTTGTAAATAGTTTTCACTTTGACTTTGGGGGGGGGGAGTGATGTTGTGTATCTGTAAAGCATGCACTCCCATGTTCCGCCACCAGGGAGCTCATCCCCTGAAGTCCCAAGGGATCCCAGCATCCCTTGGGAGCACTGTATATAAACCGGCCCCTTAGGCCTGTTCCTGACACTGGAGTGTCCTATTAAAGACTGAGGTCACTGTTACTTTAACCTCCCTGTGTGCAGCCTCATCTGTATTAGGAATACAATACTTTGTACCTTATCTGACTTCAAGGCTTCGATTTTTACTGGGTGAGCTCGTACCTTTCGGGCGACGTATACAAACAAGTCGGGGTCGTGGAGCCCTGCCAATCTGAAGGGCAGGGCCCAGAGTCCTATTCAACATCTGTCTACAATGACTACCTGGCTGGCTGGCAGGAGGGAGTGGGAATCTAGCGGTAGGAGGCTGCAACCGGGGACCCTTGGGATGGGTCCCCGGCAGCCAATGTGGGGTGGGGA
This sequence comes from Pristiophorus japonicus, assembly GCF_044704955.1. NCBI lineage: Eukaryota > Metazoa > Chordata > Chondrichthyes > Pristiophoridae > Pristiophorus > Pristiophorus japonicus. Next base: position 449,648,409 of record NC_091977.1, on the reverse strand, counting down.
ATTTTGCCATGATCGGAGGGTGGAGGGAGGAGGAAGGCTCTAGTTGCGATCGGGTGGCACTGGTTGTGATGTGGGGTTGTGGGTGGGGAGGAAGGCTCTGCCACGATTCGGAGGGAGGCTCTAGCCATGATCAGGAGGAGGAATAAGACTCTGGCTGTGATTTGGGGGGGGAGGGAGCCTCTGGCCAGGATTGGGTGGAGGATACGGCCACGATCCGGGGTAGGAGTGAGGTTCTGGCCGCTATTGGGGAGGCTCTGATCGTGATTGGAGGGGGAAGGTGGGGGCAAGGGAGGTCCAAGGCTTCCTCGTGAGGCCTGCAAGTGAACTCTGGCCTGACCTGGAAGCTGTTGCTTCTCCTCCTGCTTAGATCTTCAGCTGAGGAGTTTCTCAGGGCAGTGTCCTAGGCCAAACCATCTTTAGCTGCTTCATCATTGACCTTCCCTATATCATAAGGTCAGAAGTGGGGATGTTCGCTGATGATTGCACAGTGTTAAGTTGCATTCGCAACTCCTCAAAAATGCCAGTTCATGCCCGCATGCAGCAAGACCTGGATCACATTCAGGCTTGGGCTGATAACTGAGCGGCCCCTGGCCTGCAGGCACCATCGGAGCAGGCCGGGGAGAAGAAGGGTCAGCGTGGCAGCATACCACTCCAGGGAGCAGCACGTGCTGGAGCAAGAGAGCAACGGCAGTGAAGAGGGAGGTCACCAAGATCCAGGTCGGTGATTGGAGTGTGGGCAGGTACAGCAGGAGCGGCGAGGTCGGGGCGAAGGAGCGGCGAGAGATTGTAGAGGGATGTGATCGGGGCCCAGGAGAGGCGTGAGTTCAGGACCCAGAAGAGCCGAGGGCCCAGGGGCAGCACGGGCCAGCCCACACTGCAATATGTGTGCGCACTAGGTCCGTGCAGCAGAGCTGCTTTCCAGTCGTCTTGGTTAATCCTTGCCACTGGACTAAGACCTAGCTCTATCAAGCCCGTGTGGTGACTGGTGTGCAATGGCCACCACACTTTAAAAAAATCCACGCACAGGTATCTTCCAACCTTCAAGACTTAGTTTGGGATCTGGAATTTTAGGTCCTTCATTGAAACACCTGTGAACTTTTTGACATAGAATCAAGTCATCCTCGATTCGAGGGACTGCCTATATCTTTAAATGATTGAAAAGTACACATCAGTCTTCAAACATGAAGACATATTAGCTATTGGTGGATGTATCAGATTTAAAACTGGGGGCAGTTTTCTTCACACAAAAAATTATGAGGCTGTGTTGTTCACTTCTAGTGGTGGTGGTTGAGGCAGAAAATATGCCCACATTCAAGATTAGATTAGGTAGATGGATGAAGGAAAAGGGGTTGAAGCGATATGGGAACAGAGCGGGTAAATGTGATTGCGAGATTACAACAGTGGCTACACTTCAAAAGTGCTTCATTGGCTGTAAAGTGCTTTGGGATGCCCTGAAGTTGTAAAAGGTGCTATATAAATGCAAGTCTATTGTTTTTTCTAGTACTATTTGCTCGGGCAGATGGCAAATGCCAACATGGACCAGTTGAGCCAAATGGCCTGTTTCCATGTTGTAACTTCTATGTATTACTTCCCCATAACAAATTTCTCTGAAAATGTCATTACTTTGATTTAGTAGCATAGATTTTCCAGTCGGGGATACGTTGGACAATCATCATCATAGGCAGTCCCTTGAAATTGAGGAAGACTTGCTTCTACTCTAAAACTGAGTTCTCAGGTGACTGTACAATCCAATACGGGAATTACAGCCTCTGTCACAGGTGGGACAGACAATGGTTGAAGGAAAGGGTGGTGTAATGTCTGAAGCTCCACACTGTGGACTCCTGTGGCACTGTTTATAAAAAAGGGACCAGGTCACCTGACTGGTGGCTTCTGGAAGATTCTGCCATCTTATGACTGTGTGTGCTGTGAGCTCCCTTAAAATATCTTAATGGTGGTGAAGATGGGATTAACCAAGTAAAACAAAGCTGCAATTTTTGTTGGTGGAGGATTCAGCCAGCTGACAGAATGATGTTGAGAGCTTCCCTGTTTTGATTAATAGCTATAAATCCAAGGTAATTTACAAGCACACTTGTCTGAACTGCCAGAGTCCAGATGGCCACACCTATGGGAATAATAGGACGTTTGGGGGAATTTCAACATGACCGTGAAAGTTTCAGAGCATATGTAGAGCGGCTAGAAATGTTTTTCACCGCAAATAATATCATCAAAGTCCCCAGTGCTGGAAACCATAACCGCGTGGTGTTGGAACGACAAAGGGCTATTTTCTTAACAGGGCCCGAGGTGTATGAAACCTTGAAAAATTTACTTGTGCCTGATAAGCCAAAGGACACAACTCTTAAGCAGAGTTAGAACAGCACTACAGCCCTGTGTCCTTGGAAATTGCTGAAAGTTATCGTTTCAGAATACGAGATCAGTTTACCGAAGAAAATATCAGTGAGTACATTGTATTATTAAAAAAGCTATCTAGTCACTGTAATTTCAGAAACTTTCAGGACCAAGCATTGTGTGACCGCTTTGTTTGTGGGATGAAAAATGATGCGATCAGAAGAAAGTTATTGACAATGCCGAACTTGACTTTTGATTTAGTTTGTCAGACAGCTATGTCAATGAACATGGCCGACCAATATTCCCAAGAATTTCATACTATTTCCAGTCGTCAGATAACCGAGGTGAATCACCTGTAGGTTAAAAGTAAAAGGCGGTTGGGCCCCAAAGTCTCAGAAATTGGCAATGGTAACAGAGCATTGAAGTCCTGCTATCGGTGCCTGGGACAACACATTGCTCAAAGTTGTCCATATGTGAAGGCAGAGTGTTTCTGCTGCAGGAAAACTGGGCATCTTGTGAAGGCATGCCGACTTGAAGGGTAAGCCGACTTTCAAAGCTATGAGTAGAAATCCCCAGAGACTAAATAGCATGGAAGAAAAACAACAGGACGAGGAGATGTTAGAACTAAACATCATCAGGAGCACGAGGTTAACTAACAGCGATTCGAAAAGTATCATAATCCACATAGATATTGCAGGAATCAAGATACCCATGACAATCGACATGGGTGCATCCGTGAGTGTAGTACCGGAGTCGCTATACCTCGATAAATTGCGTGATTTCCCATTGGCGAAATCCAAAATAGAGCTGCGAGGCTATTTGGGAGAGAACATTCTTGTGGTAGATCGTATCACCGTACTGGTGAAATACAAGGCTCAATTTCAGAGCTTGCCTCTAATAGTAGTGGCAGGAGACAAGCCTGCCTTACTTGGAAGAAATTGGTTGGGATCACTGAAGCTGGATTGGAGAAAGATTTTTCGTGTTGAAATTAGATTTGCATCAAAGGATGATGTAATCAAGAATTATCTGAAGGTGTTCTGCGAAACAGGCAGTCCGATCCAAGGCTTCAAGGCGAGTGTCAGGTTACAGATGAACGCTAGATCGGTTTACTGCAAGCCACGTTCCGTACCATATACACTCAAGAAGAAAGTTGAGCAAGAACTCAAAAGACTAGAGACTGAGAACATTATTTCTAAGATAGATCGATGTAATTGGGCTACACCCATTGTTGTTGTACCTAAGTCCGATTCTAAGGTAAGATTGTGTGGTGATTATAAAATAACCGTAAACTAGGTTCTAGAGGGTAATATCCCCAATACATTGCCAAATGTAGAAAATTTGTTCACGACACTGACAGGTGGTCAGATCTTCTCAAAGTTGGATCTTACAAATGCTTACTTACAGCTTGAACTAGATGAGGAGACCAAGTCATGCTTGACGATAAATACTCATCGAGGCCTATATCAATTTAATAGGCTACCATTTGGAGTTTATTCCGCCCCTGCCATATTCCAAGGGGTGATGAACCAGATTTTGCAAGGTATTGAAGGAATAGTATGTTATTTAGATGACATACTCATTTCAGCAGCAAATAGGCAAATCCATAATAACATATTGAATGAAGTCCTCAAACGGTTAGAGAAGCACAGAGTACGAGTGTTTGCTCACAAGCGTGAGTTATTTCAAAACTCAGTGGAGTATTTAGGGTTCAGAGTAGACAAAGATGGTTTACATCCAACCAAGGGAAAGCTGGATGCAATCAGAAATGCACCCACTTCCAAGAATGTCACTGAACGTCAATCATTTTTGGGTCTTGTGAACTATTATGGGAAGTTCCTACCAGATTTGGCTACAGTATTACATCCACTGAATTAACTATTGAAAAAGCAGGTCCATTGGAAGTGGTCAGAAGAATGCGATACAGCATTCAAGGAGTGTAAAAGCAAATTGGTAGAGAGCACCATGTTAGTTCACTATAATATATCTAAGGAGATCAAGCTAGCATGTGATGCCTCTCCGTGTGGAGTTGGGGCAGTAATCTCTCATGTATTACGTAGTGGGGAGGAGAGACAAATTGCTTTTGCTTCACACACTCTTAGTGCCAGTGAGCACCTGTGGAATTCTCTACCACAGAAAGTTGTTGAGGCCAATTCACTAAATATATTCAAAAAGGAGTTAGATGAGGTCCTTACTACTAGGGGGATCAAGGGGTATGGCGAGAAAGCAGGAATGGGGTACTGAAGTTGAATGTTCAGCCATGAACTCATTGAATGGCGGTGCAGGCTAGAAGGGCCGAATGGCCTACTCCTGCACCTATTTTCTATGTTTCTATGCGCAAATCGAAAGGGAAGTTTTGGCATTAATTTTTGGGGTCAAGATGTTCCACAAATAGTTGTATGGTCATAAGTTTACCATCGTTACGGGCCATAAGCCCCTGACAGCAATCCCCCATTCAAAGTCCCCAGTTCCAACATTAGCTGCAGCCCGAATGCAGAAATAAGCTTTGATTTTGTCAGCATATACATATGATATTGAATACAGATGATCAGCTGATCACAGTAATGCTGATGTGATGTCTAGATTGCCTTCCCCATCATAAGTTACACCCGATAGGGATGAGGTGTTCTATTTTTCATACATTGATGAACTGCCAATCACAGCTGAAGAGATTAGTAGAGCAACCAAACGTGACCCAGTTATGTCAAAGGTGTATGATTATATTGCAAATGGATGGCCAAAACAGGTAATAGACAAAGATATTCATCCATTCTTCATTAGTAGGAATGAATTATCAGTCAATAAAGATTGGATCATGTGGGGTGCAAGAGTGGTTATACCAAATAAATTCAGGTCCAAATTATTAGGAGACCTCCATGACCAGCACCTGGGAATGTGCTTGACCAGGAGTTTTGCATGCAGTTACTTATGGTGGCCAGGTCTTGATAAGGATATAGACTACATCGTGAGTCAGTGTAGGACATGTCAATCGGTAAGCAAGCAACCACCATCAGTACCATTACAGCCATGGAAATGGCCTCCCAGCGTGTGGCAAAGGCTACATATCGATTTTGCTGAGTTGAAGGACAACAATTATTCATTGTGATTGATAGCCATTCGAAGTGGATCGAGGTGTTTCCAATGGGGAAAATAACAACAAATAAAACATTGGACATTTTACGAAGATTATTTTCTTTATTTGGCCTCCCAGAAGAAATTGTTTTGGATAATGGACCACAATTTCATTGCGAAGAATTTGCACAGTTCACGAGCAAAAATGGTGTGAAACATACCAAGGTTCCACCATACCACCCTGCTTCAAATGTTGCAGCAGAGCGCACTGTACAAATTGTAAAACGTGTCCTCATCAAACAGATGTTGGATCCAAATCCGAAGAAATGACAGTTGTCATTGGACCACAAATTGGCTAATTTTCTAATTATGTATCGTAATACTCTCACACAACTACTGGTAAAACACCAGCAGAGTTGTTGCTCAAACGGCAGCCACGAACCAGATTCTCGTTGTTAAAACCAAGTTTGGCACAGTCCATAGAAGAGACACAATTAAGACAGAAAGAGAATCATTTTAGAGGTAGAGTGAAATTAAATCAGAAGGTGAGAGTGAAGAACCATCACCATGGGCCCAAGTTTCGGGCCGCGCCTAGAACGGCGCAGCCCCGACCTGGATGCCCATTTTTTGCGCCACATAGTGCGCCTAAAAAAAACTTACCTATTCTCTGGCTCCCTGCAGGTCCTCTGGAGCTGGGAGCGGCGCAGCATGAGCTGTGGGGGACGGAGCCAGGTCCCTGCTCTAAAAACAGTGCCGGGACCTCTGCACAGGCATGCTACAGTGGGTGCACATGTGCAGTAGCTCCAGGCGCCCAAAACTGTGTGGGAGGGGCCCGAAGCACGCAGCCCCTAGCCCTGGCCAAATAGTCTCACTGGGGCTGCGTCGATAAGGCTCCTCCCACGCCAAGCTCCTGCTTCTTCCGGACCGGACCCGACCCGACTTGACTCCCGCTCCCACCCCCCCCCCACCGGACTGTTCCCCCCCCCCGCCCCCGCCCCCGACCCGACCTCCGCTTCCCCTTCTCCCGACCTTCCCCCCCCTCCGCTCCCGACCGCCCCCCACCACGACCTTCGCTCCCGACCTTCCCCCTGACCGACCTCCGTTCCCGACCTCCCCCCCCCCTACCGAATTCCGCACCCCCCCAGACCGATCTCCGCCCCCCCGGACCAATTTCCGCTCCCCCCCGACCGATCTCCGCCCCCCCCCCTCCCCCCGACCGATCTCCGCATCCCCCCCCCGGACCGATCTCCGCCCCCCCGACCGATCTCCGACCCCCCCACCAACTGATCTCCGATTCCCCCCCCCCGACCGATCTCCACCCCCTCCCGACCGATCTCCGAGCCCCCCCCGACCGATCTCCGCCCCCCCGACCGATCTCCGACCCCCCCACCAACTGATCTCCGATTCCCCCCCCCGACCGATCTCCACCCCCTCCCGACCGATCTCCGAGCCCCCCCCGACCGATCTCCGACCCCCCCACCGACCGATCTCCGACCCCCCCGACTGATCTCCGACCCCCCCCGACCGATCTCCACCCCCCCTCCCCTTCTACTCTCCTCTCGCCCTCCCCTCCCTCCTTTCTGAACCCCCTCCCCTCCCTCCCTTCTCACTCCCCCTCCCTTCCTTCTCAACCCCCTCCCCTCCCTCCCTTCTCTCTCCTCTCCCCCCCTCTCCCCCACTCCACCCCCTCCCCCCACTCCACCACCCCTCCTCCCACTCCCCTCCACCCCTCCACCCCCCTCCCCATCGTCCCCCTCCCCTCCACCTCTTGCTGTCAGAAACACAGAAAGAGAGTGAGAGAGACACACACAGACAGACAGAGAGATAGAGACACTAACAGAGACACACGGGGGGTGGGGGGGGGGGGGGGCATCCCAGCACGCTGTTGGAGGACTCCCGGTGCTGCAGTCAGTCAGTAGAAAATGTTTTATTTATTGATTTAAAAAAAAATGTTTTATTAATTTTTTTTGATTGATTTATTGGTTGATTTATTGATGTATTTATCATTTATTATTGATGATGACTCTTTTTGTAAATTTGATGTGTTTAATGTTTGTAAACTTCCCTTTAACCCCCCCCTCCCTCCATTCCCTACGCCTGATTTGTAACCTACGCCTGATTTTCTAAGTGTAGACAAGGTTTTTCTGAGCGTACAAAAATCTTCACTTACTCCATTCTAAGTTAGTTTGGAGTAAGTTTTCACTGCCTAAACTTTCAAAATGGGTGTAAGTGGCTGGATACGCCCCCTTTTGAAAAAAAATCTGTCCAAACTGAAACTGTTCTAACTGATTAGAACTGGAGCAAACTAAATGCCGAGAATTGCAATTTCTAAGATACTCCATTCTAAACCAGTTGCTCCAAAAAAACAGGAGCAACTCAGACCGAAACTTGGCCCCCATAAATGGTTAAAGTGGTTACCAGGAAGAGTGGTGAAGATATGTGGTCCTCGCACATATTTGGTCAAGCTGTTTGATCATGGACAGGTTAGGTTTGTTCACATTGATCATATTTTACCTACAGACGTGGAAGTAGTTGAGGTGGGAATGATTCAATTATTTCTGAATCACCAGATAGTTTCGATACACCAGTAGCATATCCTACATCCAATGTACTTGAAACAAATCCAAGAAAAGTCAGAGTTTAATCTGAGTCCAAGTCAGGCAGACAAACAGTCTGAAGTTAGAGAGAGTTCAAATAGTAATCAAGGGCATCGCTTGGAGGAATACTTTCCTCAGGATCAGCCTCGAATGAGTTTAAATTCAACACTGTGTTTGGAAGGTTCTGTTCGAGAGTGAAGGTATCCTCTTTGAAACAGAAAACAAGTGGTGAAGCTTGATTTGTAAATATGGCAAAATAAGTCCATATCTTTTGTTATGTATAACCATGCAAGTTATGTATGATGATTGTTTGTTATAATTACTTCTTCATTAAAGAGGGAGAAGTTGTAATGTCTGTAGCTCCACACTGTGGACTCCTGTGACACTGCAGCCAGTGCTGTTTATAATAAAGGGATGAGGTCACTTGACTGGTGGCTTCTGGAAGATTCTGCAATCTTAAGGCTGTGTGTGTTGTGAGCTCCCTGAAAATATCACTGTTGGGTGGGGTTTCCGGTTTTTATGCCGCTCCTTCCGCTGTCTGCGCTTGGTTTCTGCATGTTCTTGGCGATGAGACTTGAGGTGCACAGTGCCCTCCCGGATGATCTTCCTCCATTTAGGGCGGTCTTGCATCAGAGATTCCCAGGTGCCGGTGGAGATGTTGCATTTTATCAAGGAAACTTTGAGGGTGTCCTTGAAACATTTCCTCTGCTCACCTGGGGCTTGCTTGCCATGTAGGAGTTCTGAGTAGAGCACTTGCTTTGGAAGTCTCGTGTTGGGCATGCGGACAATGTGGCCCGTCCAGCAGAGCTGGTCGAGTGTGGTCAGTGCTTCGATGCTGGGGTTGTTGGCCTGAGCGAGAACACTGACGTTGTTGCGTCTATCCTCCCAGTGGATTTGCAGGATCTTGTGGAGACATCGCTGGTGGTACTTCTCCAGCATTTGAAGTGTCTACTGTATATGGTTCACGTCTCTGAGCCATATAGGAGGGCGAGTATCACTACTGCCCTGTAGACCATAAGCTTGGTGCCAGATTTGAGGTCCTGGTCTTCAAAAACTCTCTTCCTCAGGCGACCGAAGGCTGCGCTGGCACACTGGAGGCGGTGTTGGGCCTTGTCGTTGATGTTTGCCCTTGGTGGTAGCAGGCTTCTGAGATATGGAAAATGGTCCACGTTGTCCAAGGCCGCGCCGTGGATTTTGATGACTAGGTGTGCGTGCTGTGTGGGGGGTCAGGTTGGTGGAGGACATTTGTTTTTCGAATGTTTAGTGTAAGGCCCATGCTTTCATATGCCTTGGTGAAGATGTTGATGATGGCTTGGAGTTCAGCCTCTGTATCTGCGCAGATGCAAGCGTCGTCCGCTTACTGTAGTTCGATGACAGAGGATGGGATGATCTTGGATCTAGCCTGGAGGCGACAAAGGTTGAACAGGTTCCCATTGGTCTATAGTCTAGTTCCACCCGAGAATGTAGCTTGTTGAGAGTGAGTTGGAGCATTGCAGTAAGAAAGATCGAGAAGAGCGTTGGCGCGAAGACGCAGCCCTGCTTGACCCTGGTCCGGTCGTGGATTGGGTCTGTGGTGGATCCGTTGGTCAAGTCACGGCTTGCATGTCATCATGGAGTAGGCAGAGGATGGTGTCAAACTTTTTGGGGCCGTCGAAACGGAGGAGGACGCTCCATAGTCCCTCATGCTTGACAGTGTCAAAGGCCTTGTAGTTGTCGCGTGGTGAAGATCATGTCTGTTGTACCCCTTAGTGGGTGGAATCCACATTGTGATTCTGGGAGGAGCACTTCAGCCACAGGAAGAAGACGGTTGAAGAGGATTTTTGCGATGACTTTCCCAGGACCGACAGCAGAGAGATTCCTCTGTAGTTGCCATAGTTGGACGTCCCCTTTTTTGAAGATGGTCATGATTACGGCAACTCTGAGATCTTCCAGGTAAGAGAGAGGATGTCATGCATTCGTGCCAATAGTGCTTCTCCACCATACTTTAGTGCCTCAGCGGGGATTCCACTGCTCCTGATGCCTTGTTGTTCTTGAGCAGACAAATTGCCTTTTGCTCCGAAGCATGTCTCGCGCCTTGAGTTTCATTTCGGCGCTGCTGCTGAGGACAGTGAGCCAGGGCTAGGCCGCCGAGCTCTGCCAGTAGGAGATGTTGGACAATATAGGAAGAGCATTCATATGATCTTTAGTCTGCTGACCCCACAAGCAATTCCAGGGTCAGCCGCATTAATATAATTAGGAGAAGCTCCAACAATGAAGATGACCATGATTGGGAGCTTGCCTATAATCTCTTCCCATTTAAATAATAATTTGCTTTTTTAATTTTCCTACCAAAGTGGATAACCTCACATTTTCCCACATTATAGTCCATCTTCCAAATTATTGCCCACTCATTTAGCCTATCTATATCCCTTTGCAGATTCTTTGCAGCCTCCTCAAAACTTGCTTTCCCACCTATTTTTGTATCATCAGGTCCCTTCATCCAAGTCATTAATATAGATTGCAAAAAGTTGAGGCCCCAGTACTGATCCCTGTGGCATCTCACTACTTAAAGTTTGCCAACCTGAAAATGACCCATTTATCCCGACTCTCTGTTTTCTGTTAGATAGCCAATCCTCTATCCATGCTAATATATTACCCCCAACCCTGTGACCTCTTATCTTATGCAGTTACCTTTTATGCTTTCTGGAAATCCAAATACATGACATCTACTGGTCCCCCTTTATCCAACCTGCTTATTATATCCTCACAGAACTCCAGAAAATTTGTCAAACATGATTTCCCTTTCATAAAACCATGCTGACTCTGCTTGATTGCATTATGATTTTCTAAATATCTTGCTACTATTTCCATGATGATGGACTCCAGCATTTTCCCAAACATGGATGTTAGGCTAACTGGTTTATAGATTCCTGCTTTCTCTCTCCCTCCTTTCTTAAATAGGGGTGTTACATTTGCGGTTTTCTAATCCGCTGGGACCTTTCCAGAATCCAAGGAATTTTGGTAGATTACTATCAATGCATCCATTATCTCTGCAGCCACTTCTTTTAAGATCCTAGGATGCAGGCCCATCCTTTAGTCCCATTAGTTTGCCTAGTACTTTTTCTCCATTGACAGTGATTGTTTTAAGTTCCCCCTCCCAATAGCCCCTTAATTATCAATTATTGGTTTACTTTTAGTGTCTTCTACCGTGAAGACTGATACAAAATATTTGCTCAAAATCTCCGTCATTTGCCTGTTTCCCATTATTAATTACCCTGTCTCATCCTCTAAGGGACCAACGTTTGCTTTAGCTACTCTTCTCCTTTTTATATACCTGTAGAAGCTGTTACTGTCTGTTTTTATATTTCTTGCTAGTTTACTCTCATAAGCTATCTTCTCTCTCCATTTTTTTAGTCGTCCTTTGCTGGTTTCTAAAAATTTCCCAATCCTCTGGCCTTCCACCTTTCTTCTCAACATTGTAAGACTTTGTTTTCAATTTGATACCATCACTTACTTCCTTAGTTAGTCATGGATGGTTCATCCATCTCTTTGAATCTTTCTTTCTCATTTGAATATATCTTTGCTGAGAATTATGAAAATCTCCTTAAATGTTTGCTGCTGCTTTTCCATAGTCTTACCCTTTAATCTATCTTTCCAGTCCACTTTAACCAACTCTGCCTTCATACCTGTGTAATTGCCTTTATTTAAATTCAAGACATTAGTTTGAGACCTAGCTTTCTCACCCTCAAATTAAATTTGAAATTCTACCATGCTATGATGATTCTTCCCAAGAGGATCCTTCACTATGAGATCGTTAATTAATCCAGACTCATTACACATTACCAGATCTAAAATAGTTTGCTCCCTGGTTGGTTCCACAACGTCCTGTTCCAAGAAACCATCGTGAATACACTCTATGAACTCTTCCTCAAGGCTACCTTTGCCAATTTAATTTGTCCAATCAATATGAAGATTAAAATTGCCTGTGATTATTGGTGTATCTTTATTACAAGCCCCTATTATTTCTTGATTTATACTCTGTCCTACAATGTGGCTACTGATTGGGAGCCTGTAAACCACTCCCATCAGTGACTTATTTCCCTTATTATTTCTTATCTTCACCCAAACTGATTTTACATCTTGATCTTCTGAGCCAATATCACTTCTCACTACTGCACTGATCCCATCCTTTATTGACAGAGCCATCCCACCTCCTTTTCCTTTCTGCCTGTCCTTCCGAAATGCCAAATACCTCTGAATATTCAGTTCCCAGCCTTGGGCACCTTGCAACCACGTCTGTGTAATGGCTATCAGATCATACCCATTTAGTTCTATTTGTGCCATCAACTCATCAATTTTGTTACGAATGCTGCGTGCATTCAGATATAGAGCTTTTAATTTTGTCTTTTTACCATTTTTCCCGACTCTGACCCCTCTTTCTGATGCACTCTTATGTGCATATGCTCTGTCCCTTCCTGTCACACTCTGGTTATCATTACCCCTATCGCTACCCTCCACTTTTACCTTCTCCTTTCTCTTTTTAAATTTCCACTCACCAGAGCCCTCCCCCCACTATTTAGTTTAAAACCCTATCGAGGTGCCCTATTTAGGTGCCCGAGCACACCTGGATAAAGCACTAGAATATTTTAAGAGGAGATGGGTCACACACTGTCACCAAGGTGAAACAATGTGGAAGCAAACATTATGCAATCATTACGGTTGTAGTTATAATACGTCCAGATAGTTAAGGTTTTGTTGTATGTTTTTTTAGATGCCAGAAATGGAAGACTTGGTCATTAATATAAGGTACTGTAAGTGAATGTATATTAGTGGAGGGCATGGGTAAAGTGAAGACAGGACTGTTAATGCAATGTGCACATTTCTAAGTTAGGAGGTCTCTTCTGTGAGAGCTTACCGAATGGCCCTTGTAGCTCGCAACAGGTTCACCTCTGCATGCCTCTCTAAGCTCTGCCTCCTGCTCTTGGTGGTCCCTTTGCAGGCCTTTCTGCTCCAGGGCCTCTAAGGTGATGTCTTTTTGCAGGACAAAATTGTGCACCAAGCAGCAGATTAACATTGTTGTGTAGGCATGCCTGTTCACTGTGTGATGTCTGTAACACTGGCATGCAACATTGAATGTATTGAATGTACCCTTGTACTGTACACACCTTACCGGTACACCAGAGGGTGCTGTTGCTGGAGACCCAGGGATTGCCTGCACACGGCAGGTAACCCAGTATAAAAAGGAACACACAGCTTGTTGTCAGCACTTAGGAGCTGCTAGTAAAAGACTGCAGGTCTGCACATTTAAACCACCATACCCTGTCTCGTGGAGTCATTACTAAAGGTGCCTACATACACCACAACTGGCGACGGGAATACGGGATCACGAACTACAAGCTCAGCATGTCTAACCTCAGCAACTTTCAGCAATTGGAATGAATGTGATGCTCCTTGCAGGACACACACACATGCAGTGGGAGACCCACTACAGGGACAGTGATCAATGGGCAGCCCAGCCACCACCAATGGCAACTGGCATCAGACCAGCCCTACAGCCCCTGGCCACCAGGGCCAACACCAGCAGCATGAGGTCAATACCCTCCAGCTTCCCTGGCAAAGCCTGGGATGACTTGACCCTCATCCCCATTGGTGGACAAGGAGCCCACCCAGTCTTGAGGCCCTGCCCACCACCCCACAACTACCCACATCACAGTGTATACACACCACCCACTGCTGCCGTGGCTACCTCCCCGAGGGATCCCACAACAGTGACACCCACTTGGTTTGTGTGTGAGGCGGGGGAAACGTACAAGGCCAGCCTCAAGCACAGGGGTCACACCTGGCAACCACACAACCCTCACCACAACCTCCCATAGCCCACCACTGATCACCTCCCCTGGTCATGACAACTAGGATACAAAAAATGCTCAGGGGGTAGTATTGTTGTGTAGGCATGCCTGTTTACTGTGTGATGTTTGTAACACTGTCGCGCAACATTGAATGTACCCTTGTACTGTACACACCTTAACGGTACACTAGAGGGTGCTGTTGCTGGAGACCCAGGGGTTGCCTGCACACGGCAGGTAACCCAGTATAAAAAGGAACACACAGCTTGTTGTCAGCACACAGGAGCTACTAATAAAGGACTGCAGGTCTGCACAGTTTAAGTACGATTCCTGACTCGTGGAGTCATTACTAAAGGTGCCTACAAACTCCACAAACATGATACTTGATATTTTATTCTTGTCCCATTCTTCCTCTAAATTTTGCAAGTAGAGGACGATTCTCTCGAAGAAACTTATTGTGCTATTGCAGCAAATGTTTTTAAAAAAGGCAGTGCCATAACACTTGACATAAAGCTTCCTGACCATCTAAATAGAAACAGGGAAAAGAAAACATGAAAAAACAGAAAAGTTCAGAAATAGCATTAAAATGCTTCTACCAATTTTCTTATGGGACTGTTTAAATTCACTTCAGTAAATGTTCAATCCCTAGTCATGCTGGACACCCATTTTATAAGCATGGGTAGATGAATCAGTTCTATGCTGGTGTGAACAGAAAATTGTGTGACTGATGTAATTATTTAATTGCGGCCTCGTTCACATACAGCTGCTGATGTGTGCTTCCTGGGGTACTGAAAATCAGACTATTAAATTAAATGGGGCACTAAATGTGCAGAGAACCGGCATAATTCATCTGTGCCCATTTGTCCAATTGGTTGCAGCAATGTTAAGTCCAACTGTTGGGCATAATTAATCAGATGATCTTGGCTAGTGTATTTTGATAGTTTTGATACATGGTGCAGAAATTAGAATTGAACAAAATAATGTATTTTGTGATTGCAAATATCCTATAAACTGAGACAATTTACCTAAATTAATCACCTTAAGTCAGAGTTATTCCACAGAGCTGATGTACAGGGTTTTGAGTTTGTAAAAACTTAAAACGAGAGCAGAAAACTACATGGTATTCTGAATTGCAAAGGGCCATTTCATGAAGATTAATTTTAACTCGATGGTGAGTGAGGTTTTTATGTTCTATGACTGTTCTATTTTGTTCCCTTTTCTTTCTGTGCAGGATTCACTGGCCCATGTAGTCCATTTATTGTCAACCAGTCTTCAACTGAACACTAACAGGTAGATAGCAGTGGCTTTCCATTCCTTCTGTGGATTGGGTCTTGGCCTCCACTCAATAATTGCCAACAACAGCATTAATAAGTTTAGCAATTTTGGGAAACAACATTTCAGTTGCTTTCATCATGATATCTGGGTGTTCCCTTTCAATGCTGTGCACAATGCCCCATGCCTTCCATTCCCTGGAACTTAACTTTCTATGTGTTATTTGCAACAACATTAAACAATGATTTTTACAGGGCAAATAGAAGATTTGAATTTTCATTGGTGTTGAATGGACTGAAATCTATATAAATTCCAATGGATTAAATTGGGAATGTAATGGTCAAACAATTGGAGAGATTGTTAAGATGTGATGCTATGGTGAGCGAGATATTTATAAAGAAACATTCTCAATTCATTTATTCAATCCCTCATTCACAGGTGAATCTTGCCAAAAAATACCATGGACTAGAAATTCGGCAGGTTTGTGTCCATTTACCGCCGTTTTGCTGCCGTTTTTGGGCAGAAAAAGTAATTTTTTGGGTGGTAAATATGGCACACAAAATTTAGCACTGGGGCGGAAAATTCGCCAGCGGTTATGCGCCGGTGGTAAAAAATAACTCCCACCTTTTTTCCCCATCGTTTTTATGATGTAAATCGGTGTGCAATGCTCCGCTATCGCCATGGCTGGGAAATTCTCTGATATCGCCATTTTTACCACTCACCAAAACAATTACCGTGAAAACTCAAGTCTTTCCTGCTCAGACCCACAATGCAGCCAGCACTAACCACAGCATTTTGAAAAATGGAGCAGAAGTTCAATGCATAAAAGGATTTTGAGAGATGGCTGCGTTTTATAGAGTCAGCTTTATGTGAGTTCATAGTTCGTTTTTAAGACTATTTGAGGCTATTTAAGGCTATTTGAGTCTATGTGAGGCTATTGCAGGACATTTTGAGGATATTTGACGGCATTTAAAAGAATGGGGACTATAATATCTCTGCCAATAATGCTGGCTGCTTTTTCTATGCAGCATAGAGCTGGAAGAAGACTTATTCAAGAACATTATGAGCGTAATCAAAGAGTTCGCTGATGTATGGGGAGGAGGCCTTACCCCCCACGAGGCGACAGCGCTCATACCTGCAGCTGCCTGAGGCACAGTGCGTTTGAAGGCTGCACTTTCGAAAAGAGGTGTGTCAGCTCATAAAAGCAGACCTACAGCGGGAACAGGACTGCACTGCCTGTCGAGGTGACGGTGACTTCGGCACTTGCCCTCTGTGCCTCCGCGCCTTTCAGGCAACAGCAGGAGTATCTGCTGCATCTCACAGTTTGCTACACATAGTTGCATTCGCCAGGTGATCACTGCACTGTACAGACGCAAGATGGACTTTATAAAGTTCCCAATGACCAGGGAGGCACAGAGTGAGAGGGCTGTGGGTTTTTCACGAATTGCTGGCTTCCCTAGTCTTCAAGACGCACATCGCCCTGTGAGCACCTTTAGAGGAGACAGAGGTTTACCGAAACCATATGCAGCGTATCGTGGCAGCCAATGCCCAGTTTCCAGAGGGCATCCATGATGCTTTCATCTTGCATGAGACCACTGTCTCTGACCTGTTTGAGCGTCAACCACAAGGCCAGAGCTGGATGCTGGGGGATAAAGGTTACTGCCTCGCCACCTGGCTTATGATCCCCCTCCGGAACCCTCAGGCAGAAGCCAAACAATGCTACAATAACAACCATATAGGCACACGCAATATCGTCGAAAAGACAGTGCTCAAGCATCGCTTCCGATGCCTGGACCACTCTGGAGGCAGCCTGCCATACTCCCCTCAGCAGGTCGCTGAGTTCATTATGGTGTGCTGCATGCTACACAACTTCGCATCATGAGGGGACAAGAATTGCCGTTGAGGACTGCAGGACCACCTGAGGAGAGAGGGGAGGAAGAGGAGAAGGAGGAGGAGGATGATGATGAGGAGGAGGAGGACAAGGAGCCTGGCGATGAACCCATGCCACTGCCCCAATCACCACCACAGGGGAGGCCTTGTGGAGGTTTCGCTATGCATAAATCAACGCTTTGCTTGAACAATGAAAGGCACGTTTCACCTATGCCTGCCCACTCTTCCCACCATGTTGACTTTTACCCCTCTTATTCTACAAATAAGAAACTGCACAAGAATGATTAAGGTGAACAAAAGATTTTATAAAACATTGTTACAATTTTGAAACATTTTTACATTGTAGAAACTTGGTAATCTTTAATTTTGAAAGTTAAATACATTATTTGCTTGAAACAATGAGTAAAAATGTTATAAAATAACCAAATCAAACAGGAACAAAACAACAACAACCCCCCCTGCACCAAACTTCTATTTAACTGCAGCCACCTTCCCCCCCCTGATCTTTACAATATATATTAATGATTTGGATGATGGAATTGAGTATAATATCTCCAAGTTTGCAGATGACACTAAACTGGGTGGCAGTGTGAGCTGTGAGGAGGACGCTAAGAGGTTGCAGGGTGATTTGGACAGGTTAGGCGAGTGGGCAAATACCTGGCAGATGCAGTATAATGTGGATAAATGTGAGGTTATCCACTTTGGGGACAAAAACACGAAGGCAGAATATTATCTGAATGGCGGCAGATTAGGAAAAGGGGAGGTGCAGCGAGACCTGGGTGTCATGATTCATCAGTCATTGAAGGTTGGCATCCAGGCACAGCAGGCGGTGAAGAAGGCAAATGGTATGTTGGCCTTCATAGCAAGGGGATTTGAGTATAGGAGCAGGGAAATCTTGCTGCAGTTGTACAGGGCCTTGGTGAGGCCCCACCTAGAATATTGTGTTCAGTTTTGGTCTCCTAATCTGAGGAAGGACGTTCTTGCTATTGAGGGAGTGCAGCGGAGGTTCACCAGACTGATTCCTGGGATGGCAGGACTGTCATATGAGGAGAGACTGGATCGACTGGGCCTGTATTCACTGGAGTTTAGAAGGATGAGAGGGGATCTCATAGAAACATATAAAATTCTGACGGGACTGGACAGGTTAGATGCAGGAAGAATGTTCCCGATGTTGGGGAAGTCCAGAACCAGGGGACATAGTCTTAGGATAAGGGGTAAGGCATTTAGGACTGAGATGAGGAGGAACTTCCTCACTCAGAGAGTTGTTAACCTATGGAATTCCCTACTGCAGAGAGTTGTTGATGCCAGTTCATTAGATATATTCAAGAGGGAGTTAGATATGGCCCTTACGGCAAAAGGGATCAAGGGGTATGAAGAGAAAGTAGGAATGGGGTACTGAAGGAATGATCAGCCATGATCTTATTGAATGGTGGTGCAGGCTCGAAGGGCCGAATGGCCTGCTCCTGCACCTATTTTCTATGTTTCTATGTTTAACCCCTCCGCCCACCCGCTCGCTTCTTGCCCCTACCCCTACCCGTGTGGGCACCAAGACAGTGTGCAGCAAGGCGCGCAGGGCGCTGCTGTTGTTAGGGGAGAGACAATGGAGATGCCATTGGACCCTCGGGAGAAGCTCGGGCTATAGAAGGCCCGGCATCTGAGTCGGAAGACACTTGTTCGGCCTTCCCACTCACAGGTGCTGTCGGTCTGGGTGGTATGACACTGGGGACTGCAGTGCCGAAAGTCGAGACCATCAATTGCCGCAGAGCATTTTCAGCCTCGGTGTTCTCCCAGATCGCAGCAGCAATCTGTGACATGTCCGCAGATTGTGTCGCAGATTGTGCTGCGATGGTGCCGGAAATGCCACCCAGGGCCAGGAGGAGTTCTCGACCGAGTTCGATGCTCTCCCTTGTCAGTCCCACCATGTCCATATGTGCATCTGCCTGTCTTTCAGCAGACCGGCTTTGCCGACTCAACCTCTGCAGAGATGGCATACGGGGTTCTAGCCACTTGGACCTGCTGCCTCGGATGGGACAAAGCGTGTAAAAGTGGCATCCTCCGAAGAGCTTGTGGCCGCAGCTAAAACACTTGCTGACTGTACTGCCCCCTCCACCCCCTTCACCCCCTCCACCCCCAGCACCTCCAGCACCCACTCCAACCCCGATAACAACACCCTCCCGCAACAGCTTGAGCATGTTGTTCCTCCCATAGAGGGTCCTCAGTGCGCCCCTCATCTTCGTCTTCAACCCACACACGATGGGCTGACGTGGAGGCTTGCATCAGATGATGTGGCACCTCAAAATCCTCATCTGCAAAATAGAAAACAACAGACAAGTGGTTAGCAGCAGGGGAGGGGGCTGGGTGACATGAGTAAGGTCAGATAGCGCAGGCTTATTTGAAGGATCAACACTACTGCATTATATGTTGTCGAGAGACACTGCATCACATTACCTGAACCTGAGTCCACAGACACTGCATCACATTATCCGGACCCGAGTCGACAGACACTGCATCACATTACCCGAATCCAAGTCCACAGACACTGCATTACATGACCCCAACCCAGCAGGACTTGCCCTCAGTTCCGACCATGGGGTCAGCATCCGCATGGATAGTTGATTTCCTGTGGCCACCGATTAAGCCTGCCACGCACTCCTCCACGTCTGTCAAAGGATGTGTAGTGGGTGGAGCACCGTCTGTCCATCGCTGCTTGCGCTGATTGTGTGACAGTTTTTCCTGCAAAAATGACAATAGGAATGGTTACCAGAGTGCCATTCTGCGCTTGTGGCACAAACAGATAGTCATCAAAGCACTTATGCCATACTGTGTGCATTTAATACTGTGTGCTGTCTGTTTAATAGCCCTGGTAATTCCACGTGGTTCATGAGGAAGACATCAACATGCAGAAACATCTTTAAGATGTCAAAAAGCAGTCTTAGTAATGTATAATGATCATAGCAAATAAGGTGCAACACTAAGCCTACCTACAGAACATGTCAGATTTACAATTTAAGTAATGAAGGAGTGCATGAATAAAAATATTATTTACTCTCACCACCCTGCAAGGGTCATTTCACCTCTTCCAACATTGCTGGTAGGCCCATGGAATATCATCCACTGAGGATACCTCCTCAGCAACAGCGTTCCAAAATCTTGTTACAATGGGTGGGGGGGGGCGGAGGGGTTTACCTCGACCCCTCCTGTTAAACTCCCCCCATCTGCTCTCTATTGCTGTAATAAGAGCCTCATTGGCGTCAAAACTAAATTTTCGGGCCCTCTGCCTGCTTTGATGAACATGCTGCATGTTGTCTGTGTCTGAAAAATGTCTGATTGAGAGTTGGGTGTACTACGCAAGCGCGGGCGCACCCTGACACCTGACCAGAATTGCCGGAAAAAAAATCAGAAAAAATATTCGGTGAAAAAAAAAATGTGTGCATGAGCAGAAGGTCCATTTTTTTTTCAGATCACTGAATTCGACTCCGGCGCACAAATCCCGTCGTGCAAGACCAGATTTTACTGCTACTGCTACCGCCGATCACCATTTGGCGAATTTTGCGGCCTTCCGTCACAGTGGTATTCCGGCGGTAAAAAAAAATAGAAATCCTCAAATACCGCCCTAATTTCTAGCCCCATAGATCTTTTAGTGTGAGGCATTTTTTCTTCCTTTGAAGTTGCAAGTTCAACTTGTTAAGGTGTTTGAAATTGGCAAGTAAATAGTCCGGCTATGCAAGGAATTCCTTTTCATTGATTTTTCCATATTCAGACAGCAATTTTCTGTCAAAACTCTTCCAGCTCATCTCATTGTTTGAAGGCAAAAGTAAAGTTTTTACTGCCTAATAATTGACACACTTCCATTTGCAAAAGGAGCTGTGCTCAATCAGAGCCAATTTCTTTGCATTTTGACAGCTACCTACTCAGTGCCACTGGATTTCAGGTAATAAAATCTTTTCACTGTATCAAACAGGACTTCATACAGCTTCTCTCCAAGGTCTTTTAATGCTGAGTGTTCTTGTGGGATCACACATTACCTAAAATACTACAAAACCATAATATAAACTCAAGTAAAGTGAAAGAGTTCACCTTCCTAATCATGTTGCTGTTTGTGGTTTATCCATGTAATGCACCAATGAAGCAATTAGGATTATAACATTAATTAACGACGGGCAGTATGCTCAAACACTTCCATTCATATTACAATAGAAGTTTTGAGTCCTTGTCCACTGCTACTCCCAAATTTTGGGTAACAACTTGTGATTTTCCAATATGTACTGAAGGAGTGTGAGGAGTTGGAAAATGTAATCTATTATGTCTGAGATATTTTACTCACCTTGCCAACGCAATTTTCTTGAGGTATAGAGATACAGCCAATGTCCAGATCATTTACGTACAGTCTAAATAAAAATGGCCTCAACAGAGACCCCTATGGAACACAACTGACCATATCACTGAAATTTCCTCAGGGATTCTCCTGATCGATTGCTGTAACTCCAGTTGACGATCAGTGGAAACCCAGGATAGACACATAAACGAGCATAAAGAGTATAAAACAGGCTGCCGATTTGCTATCACCCACTTTGCTCTACCATCCAAGATGTATTTCAGCCCCCTGGTGTTAAAGGGATTGTGACAGCATGGATCAGAAGTTGGTTGAAGGAAAGAAAACTGTTATGGTTAATGGATGTTTTTTGGATTGGAGAGTTAGAAACAGTGGTGTCCCCCAGGAGACAGTGTCGATATAATGAACACTTGGCCACACCTGCTGCCTCATTCTATCAGAATGCACATTATTCTAGGTTGCCTCAAATATCTTCAAAAGCATTCAACAGCGCACACACTAATCCACTTCCACTTTTCTTGCAGGAGAAGCTGGCACACAACAGAACAGGAGGAAGTCCAGCTGCTATATGCATCCTGTCACCAATGGAGGACATTAACATCACTGGCAGAGAGAGAGAATCTTGGCCTTTATTGCAAAGGGGATGGAATAGAAAAGCAGGGAAATCTTGCTACAGTTATACAGGGTATTGGTGAGGCCACACCTGGAATACTGCCTGCAGTTTTGGTTTCCATATTTACGAAAGGATATACTTGCTTTGGAGGCAGTTCAGAGAGGTTCACTAGGTTGATTCCGGGTATGAGGGTGTTGACTTATGAGGAAAGGTTGAGTAGGTTGGGCCTCTACTCATTGGAGTTCAGAAGAATGAGAGGTGATCTTATCGAAATGTATAAGATTATGAGGGGGCTTGACAAGGTGGATGCAGAGAGGATGTTTCCACTGATGGAGGAGACTAGAACTAGAGGGCAACATCTTAGAATAAGGGGACCGCTCATTTAAAACAGATGAGGAGGAATTTCTTCTCTCAGAGGGTTGTAAATCTTTGGAATTTGCTGCCTCAGAGAGCTGTGAAAGCTGGGACATTGAATAAATTTAAGGCAGAAATAGACAGTTTGTTGAGTGATAAGGGAATAAGGGGTTATGAGGAGCAGGTGGGGAAGTGGAGCTGAGTCCATGATCAGATCAGCCATGATCTTATTGAATGGTGGAGCAGGCTCAAGGGGCCGTATGGCCTACTCCTGTTCCTATGTTCTTATGTTCTTCCATTATATTTTCTACTTAACCTTCTCACTCACACACTCAGCATGATAATCCGTTGTTGCATTGTGTTGCCACCCATCCACTACTGCTTATCTTTTCCATTACATGCTAATCCTTGTCGCTCTCCCCATTTTCTAGATCCATTAGATGTTCTGGGTCTTGCAGGATCACCCACTGAGGGGAACGAACCCTGCTGAACATGCACCATGGCTCGTTCTCACCCTTGCAAGGACCAGCACAAAATCTCACCCCATGTGTTATAGATACTCAGTTAGATGGGTCTGCACTGAGCACAACTGAACAGCTGCAAGTGAAAGGTCACCCCAGGAAACAGCTGAGCAAACTCGTGTTCTACCTCTGCTGAAGAGGACAGAGATGCAGACTTCAAGGACTCAGCCTTCAAATGATGTTTTTTGTGCACCAGCAATTGCTGAACAGATTGGATTGCCTGCCAGGGAGCTTCTAAAACATTTTGGAGAATATGGAGGAGTCTTACGTGGGGTCGGGTGAATGGCATCGATACTCTGAATTCAATCATAGAACATGTGGTCATCTCAGTGGATGCTATAGCTAGGCCTCCCTGCAGGCATTTCACATTCCAGTAATAGCATCTCCCAGGGATGTTCATACTGAGGCCATAGAGGCCCTGGACTCAACTATCTCCTCTGCCATGGACAGCCTGGGAGACCGAATGGATAAAGGCTTAATTTGGATCATGGAAGTCTGCTCTCCCATAAATCAGTGGGAATGTTGACCTGCAGATTGATGGTAGGGGCAGTTGTGTAATGGGAAGGGAACAAGTTACCATGTCTTATGATGACCCAGAAAACTAGTTGGGCTAGACTGCCTTGGCAGTCGTGAAGCTGTAACAGTCTGAAGCCAGGCTCTATAAGTCTGAGCTCTCAGTGGTGTAAGCATCGGCTCCCCAAGGATTGTTGGATATCTGGGCAATTCCTTTTTAATATTTCTCACTGCAGAAAAAATCTGGCAGCTTGTTGTGCGAAGGGCCCAGGTACTTTTCCATGTTGTACTCAAAATCCACATCTGATGGGCGGGGGTGGTCTGGGAAGTTACAATGGCCAGGAGAAGGCAACGCATCACAGGTAATGGGCAAAGATGGAGGGTCCATTGTTAAGCAATGTGAACTGGTCAGTGATCAAGCCGTTATCTGGAATGAGATAACCGCGAGGCAGGAATCCAGAACAATAGAAAGCCATTAAGCTCCAGACCGGTTGGAAGCGAAACCCCATCACCAGCCATCACTGGAATACACATGGGCCACTCAGATAGAAGCCTCGAAACAAGGAAAACTTTATTTGGCCAGAAAAGGCAAACAGACTTTGGATATAAAAGGTGGCTGCATGGCCATAGCTCTCTCTTTTTCTCTCTCGCTTGCTTCACCTCTACAAGGACTGAGCACTCTGTCTGGGATGGAGAGAAGAAACCATAGACAGTACGGAACCAGAAGAGACACGTTTTCACCCGGAGAAGCCGCGAGTAAGCCAACGAACCGGTGAGCATTATCCCTGCTCACGCATCTTTTAGATCACAGCCACTGTGTGAGGAGGTGTCGTGTGTTCTCCCAACCAAGCCTTAGAAGGGTTTTAGTGGGGAGGTTTTGCTGCGAGGCCCATAGGGGTATGCCCAGCCAGCTGCTACAGATTCGGGGGTACACTGTGGATTCGAGCAGAGGGTTTAGATGTTGGGTACTTCGCGATAGGGGCGGTTTAGACATGCCAGGATATTGGATTGTACCACATCATCACTGTGTTTACTTTTAGTTTTGCTGTGTTGAGGTAGCTTTAATAAAGCATTGACAGTTAAGACCGAGGTATTTGTCCGTGACTCATTCATTTGTTCAGTACAGGAATCACTCCCAGGTCTAGAACTATTGTAACGTGGGGGTGCGTCAAAAACACCTAAGGGAAACCATTTACAGTGGTCAGTGACCCTCCAGACTCTTTGACTCAGCCACAGCAGCCTTCCACCTCCCATGTTGCAGAGAATGAGGAAGCATTGCGTATGAGAACGAGACTAGGTTTAGAGCACTTAACATAGAAACTAAGCAGTGGTCACACCAGAGTGGAAATTAGTATTATGGCACTTTGAAGCATGAAAATTATAATCCTTCTGGACTTTCTGCGCAGAGATAATTTCTGTAGTAGCTGTTGACCCTGCAGTTTTAGGTAACATGAATTTCAAAGTTAGTCTTTGGGTAAATGCAGTTCATACAAGGGTGGGAGGATGCTAAATGTTGGCCATGACTGTTAATGTGAGGGAGCGGGGACTGTTCAGTTGAAATGCTCTTCAGTAAGCTGCTGCTGAAGACTTCTGGCTAGAGGCATGTGTTGAAGCCCGAACACATCCTCACCATTCTCTGTCAGGAGTGCCGTCAACCTCATCATGCTGAAGGTCCTTGTCCAATGGTGACTCCATGTGTTGTTCCCGTTGCAGAGCAAAGTTATGCAGCATACAGCCAAGCACTATCATACGGGACACCGGGCTTACTGTGAATTAATTCATGCCAGCTGATAGTATTTCTTTTTGGAAAAAGAAGCATGGTCATTCAAAAACACTAAAATAATTTCACAACGGTTAATTTTCCTACAATATGCATATGTTGATGAATCGACAGTGAATGGATAATTGTAGTTCGTTTCTGTTGTGTATCTGTAAAGCATGCAGTCCCATGTTCCACCACCAGGAAGTGCATCCCCTGAAGTCCTAAGGGATCCCAGCATCTCTTGGGAGCACTGTATATAAGCTGGCCCCTAAGGCCTGTTCCTCACTCTGGAGTGTCTTAATAAAGACTGAGGTCACTGTTACTTTAACCTCCCTGTGTGCAGTCTCATCTGTGTTAGAAACACAATAGTTTCATTATCAATGTAGTGTATTCTTCTAACACAATAATATTTTACAACATAGCCCCGATTTTGCACTCTCTGCATAATCTGCACAAGGAATGGCTGTTTGCCAAAACCATGAGTGCACTGAGGTGACGGTGTCACATTTTGCAAGGTCAGGTCATTTGAATAATTAGCACGAGTTCTCAGAACAGATTTGACCTTGCACCAATAGTTAGCCTAATCGGAAGTGTGGCAAATTAATTTTAAAGGAATGAGTGCACTTCAATTAGCTGCATATTGGAGCAAATATTCTTTCAGCTTTGATAAGGCTTCAAGCTAGATTGTAAATATTTATACAGAAACGATTGCCTGGATAAATACATTTGGGTTCTGCCTAAGACAGGTATGTACATAAATTGTGAGACAATTGAAGAAGCCTTTCTTCTCAAGAAATAGTCTTCCTTCAACAAATCTAGGAAAGCCAGAAGAATTTCCATCCTGTCCACTTTGGTTGCTGCAAGCAAATGGAGATGAAAATTAATGCTACAATAAATATGCAGATAAAGCAATAGAACAGGCAAAACAAAATGTTAAAAGATGTGCTTACCTTTAAGAAGCCTCATACAAGTCAGACCATGAAGTGTCACCATGTCATTTCAAACAAGAGCAAAACGAAGCATGCAAGAAATTAGACGTGCTAGCCTATTTGTGTTCAACTTGCTTCTAGGGAGGCTCCGTGCTGCCAAAGAGCTTTGTCAAAATCAAACTCATATCTGTTACTAATAAAGTATGAAAATGTAATCTAACTGCAATTGCCAATAAACAACAACTATTGCTATTCATTTGATTTTTATTCAAGCTGGTTTGAAATGGTTGGAACTGGAAACAGTATACCAACCAACAGCGAGTGTAGGTGAGAATGGTTTGGGAGGTTCTGGTGAAGAAACCTTGGCAACTTACTTCAATCATCCTTTAGATAATACACACTGCAGCCACAGTTCACCGGTGATGGAGAGAGTGGGGGGCTGAAATTGGCTATCGCCTGGTTTGGGGGCGGTAACCTTTCCGAGGCCGGACATTCTGCGCCGGCCACAGAGGTCCCGCTCCGGAAGTGAAATTGGGGTTACCGCCCCTCACAGCAAGTAGAGCACAATGCCACACGCTCCACTTCCTCTCGTGGCAGGTTTGGGGGCTCTACGGGGCCTCTCTGCGTAGCGCTGACCCATTTCAACGTCCCTCCCCTTCCATTATAGGGGAGGGACGCTGTGAGTTCTGCAGGCCCTTTGATCGCCTCCACTGGAACACCATGAATGCAGGGTGCCATGGCCACAGCCCGGCACCGAAACAGTATGCTAGGCTATACGATTGCAGCCCGGAACCCACGAAAGCATCGGACAATGGCCCGACTGGTAAGTAGGTTAAAAAAATAAGATGGCGGCGCAGCACACCTCCCTTTTAATTTTCGCCCCGCGATCGATGTGTGGCCCGGTTCGTGACCTGTGAGGCTTGCGAGGGCATTGCCCATGGCAGCCTAACTGGATGCTGCCCAACTTCTGCCACGTGGTAAAAAGGGTTCGCCGTGCACTGCGATGATATCATTGCTGGAGACGCAGTGGTATTTGCGTCTCTGCTAACTCCCATGCAATTTTGCGGGGTCCGGTAGAGTCCCCCATCCTCCCTCCCACCCCCCTCGCCCCCACCCCCAGGTGAAAACACTTTCGCGGCCTGTTGGCTCCCCCCGGAGGCATTAATGGGAGGCGCATAATCAGGGAATTTTGCCTCCCCTGGATGTTTAAATCAAACGCGGCGTCTCCACAAGACCGTTCTTGTGCACTTCCTCATAGCTAGTCAAGGTTCTATGATTCCTCTTAGATTCATCATCATAGGCAGTCCCTCGAAATCAAAGAAGGCTTGCTTCCACTCTAAAAGTGAGTTCTCAGGTGTCCAGGGACTCCCAGGTGTCGGCGGGGATGTTGCACTTTATCAAGGAGGCTTTAAGGGTCTCCTTGAAATGTTTCCTTTGCCCACCTGAGGCTCGCTTGCCATGTAGGAGTTCTGAGTAGAGCGCTTGTTTTGGGAGTTTTGTGTCGGGCATGCAGACAATGTGGCTCACCCAACGGAGCTGGTCGAATGTGGTCAGTATTTCGATGCTGGGGATGTTGGTCTGATCGAGAACACTGATATTGGTGCGTCTATCCTCGCAGGGGATTTGCAGGATCTTGCGGTGACATCTTTGGTGGTATTTCTCCAACGATTTGAGGTGTCTGCTGTATATGGTACACATCTCTGAGCCATATCGGAGGGCGGGTAGACCATAAGTTTGGTGCCAGATTTGAGGGCCTCACAAAGGCCTTTGACACTGTTAACTGCGAGGGACTATGGAGCGTCCTCCTCTGTTTCGGCTGCCCCCAAAAGTTTGTCACCATCTTTCGCCTTCTCCACGATGACATGCAAGCCGTGATCCTGACCAATGGATCCACCACAGACCCAATTCTCGTCCGGACCGGGGTCAAGCAGGGTTGCGTCATCGCACCAACCCTTTTCTCGATCTTCCTCGCTGCAATGTTCCATCTCATGCTCAACATTCAGGAGGTATGTCACTTGAGGGAACCAACAAGGGAAGGTATGGGAGAGAAGAGGGTTTTTTTTGCCTTTATGGAGGGATACAGATTGTTTTCCCTCAAAATAAAAGGTTCAAACTAATGCATGGAAATATAAGGTAATAGACCAGGAATGTGCTATATTCCACTGTAGGGTAATGTTAGTGAAAGTTTCTGGTGGAGTTGAGAGAATTGAAACTGGAAATCTTGCAAATGCTTTGTAACTTAAACCTGATCCTGTAATATAGATCACGAGTCAGCATAAATCAGAAAACTCACTCTGCAGCACATTTGTCAATAAGTGCAGATTCATTATTTTTTTAAAGGTCAACAAAAAATGCTTCTTCCACAATTAAATGGGCTAAACTGAGCCTTCAATCCTAACTTCTAATACTATATAAAGCAGTTATCATTTAATAACTATGGTTATTTTGCATAAGAAGAGTAGGTGTGCACATTATATGCAAATAATCACTGTTCTTCAGGTGATTTACTAATGTCCTTTAGGGAAGGAAATCTGCTGGTCTTACCCAGTCTGGCCTATATGTGACTCCAGACCCACAGCAATGTGGTTGACTCTTAACTGACTACTAAAATGGCCGAGCAAGCCTGCCACTCAGTCGTACCAAACTGCTACAAAGAAGTATCACCACACGGATTGCAGCGGTTCAAGAAAGTGACTCACTACCACCTTCTCAAGGGCAAGTAGGGATGGGCAATGAATGCCAACCTTGCCAGTGACATCCACATCCTGTGAACGAATAAATACATTTTAAAAAATCACCAAGAGAGAACAGGGCAGAGCTAGCAAGTGTGTATTTCTTTGAAAGAGTGGGGATTAAGGAAGGTAGAAAGATGAGGTATGTAAAAATGAATGGAAGTGCTGACAGTTTGTGTTTATTTCAGATAGAAAGAAAAGAAATAACTTGCATTTATATAGCACCTTTCATGATCTCAGAACGTCCCAATGTGCTTTACAGCCAAAAAATTACTTATGAAGTGTAGGCACTGCCGTAATGTAGAAAACGCGGCAGCCAATTTGCGCACAGCAAGGTCCTACAAACAGCAATATGATAAATGACCAGATCATTTGTTTTATTTAGTGATGTTGGTTGAGGGATAAATATTGGCCAGGACACCAGGGAGAACTCCCCTCTCTTCATGAAAATTCAATCAGATAATGGGCCATGGCTGTAGTGAATCACAGCGGCCATCCATTTTTCATTTCTGGTTCTTGATTGCAATTAAATGAAAGAATCATGGCATGTAAGCATTAGGATGTATAATTTGGTCTCTCTAGCCACCGAGCAGCTGCCCATTCCTGGAGTGAAAGCCCTTTCTGTTCAGGAAGGATGTACCTTTCGGGATAGGTGTTCACATGACCATAGGTGCGCCATCAATAATGTTCTGCACTTTGGAGAATATAGCCAGACAATAAAGGTGCAGTTTTTTTCTTATCGCTCTCTATTTTCCATAGGTCTGGGTAAACAAAGCAGCAAACCTGAGGACTGGGAGAAATTTAAAATTCAGCAGAGGAGGACAAAGGGTTTAATTAGGAGGGGGAAAATAGAGTATGAGAGGAAGCTTGCTGGGAACATAAAAACTGACTGCAAAAGCTTCTATAGATATGTGAAGAGAAAAAGATTAGTGAAGACAAACGTAGGTCCCTTGCAGTCAGAATCAGGTGAATTTATAATGGGGAACAAGGAAATGGCAGACCAATTGAACAAATACTTTAGTTCTGTCTTCACGAAGGAAGACACATATAACCTTCCGGAAATACTCGGGGACCGAGGGTCTAGCGAGAAGGGGGAACTGAAGGAAATCCTTACTAGTCAGGAAATTGTGTTAGGGAATAAATCCTCAGGGCCTGATAGGCTGCATCCCAGAGTACTTAAGGAAGTGGCCCTAGAAATAGTGGATGCATTGGTGGCCATTTTCCAACATTCTATAGACTCTGGATCAGTTCCTATGGATTGGAGGTTGGATAATGTAACCAAACTTTTTAAAAAAGGAGGGAGTGAAAACAGCGAATTATAGACCAGTTAGCCTGACATCACATAGTGGGGAAAATGTTGGAATCAATTATTAAAGATGAAATAGCAGCGCATTTGGAAAGCAGTGACAGGATCGGTCCAATTCACCATGGATTTATGAAAGGGAAATCATGTTTGACAAATCTTCTAGAATTTTTTGAGGATGTAACTACTAGAGTGGACAAGGGAGAACCAGTGGATGTGGTGTATTTGGACTTTCAAAAGGCTTTTGACAAGTTCCCATAAAAGAGATAGGTGTGCAACATTAAAGCACATGGTATTGGGGCTAATGTATTGACGTGGATAGAGAACTAGCTGGCAGAAAGGAAGCAGAGAGTCGGGATAAACGGGTCCTTCTCAGAATGGCAGGCAGTGACTAGTGGGGTGCCATAGGGCTCAGTGCTGGGACCCCAGCTATTTACAATATACATCAATGATTTAGATAAAGGAATTGAGTGTAATATCTCCAAGTTTGCAGATGACACTAAGCTGGGAGATGGTGTGAGTTGTGAAGAGGATGCGAAGAGGCTGCAGGGTGACTTGGACAGGTTAGGTGAGGGGGAAAATGCAAAGCAGATGCAGTATAATGTGGATAAATGTGAGGTGGCAAAAACACGAAGGCAGAATATTATCTGAATGGCAGCAGATTAGGAAAAGGGGAGGTGCAACGAGACCTGGGTGTCATGGTACATCAGTCATTGAAAGCAGGTGCAGTAGGCGGTGAAGAAGGCAAATGGCTTCATAGCTAGGCGATTTGAGTATAGGAGCAGGGACGTCTCAATGCAGTTGTACAGGGCCTTGGTAAGGCCTCAACTGGAATATTGTGTTCAGTTTTGGTCTTCTAATCTGAGGAAGGACGTTCTCGCTATTGAGGGAGTGCAGCGAAGGTTCACCAGAGTGATTCCCGGGATGGCAGGGCTGACCTATGAGGAGAGACTGGATCAACTGGGCCTGTATTCACTGGAGTTTAGAAGAATGAGAGGGGATCTCATAGAAAGATATAAAATTCTGACGGGTTTAGACAGGTTAGATGCAGGAAGAATGTTCCCGATGTTGGGGAAGTCCAGAACCAGGGGTCACAGTCTAAGGATAAGGGGTAAGCCATTTAGGACCGAGATGAGGGGCAACTTCTTCACTCAGAGAGTTGTTAACCTGTCTACCGCAGAGAGTTGTTGATGCCAGTTCGTTAGATATATTCAAGAGGGAGTTAGATATGGCCATGACTGCTAAGGAGATCAAACGGTATGGAGAGAAAGCAGGAAAGGGGTACTGAGGTGAATGATCAGCCATGATCTTATTGAATGGTGGTGCAGGCTCGAAGGGCCGAATGGCCTACTCCTGCACCTATTTTCTCTGTTTCTATATTTCTATGTGATGTATATGATTCAACTGTGCACTTCAGGTTAGGGACTTACAGGGGAGGATAAAGAAAAAACGGGAAGCTTATGTCATATGCTGACGGCTAAAGATTGTAGAATCTTTGGAGTATAGAAAGTTCAGATGTAAAATTAAAAAGGATATTAGGAATGCTAAGAGAGCGCATGAAAAATTCTTGGCAAGTAAAATCAAGGAAAACCCAAAGATGTTCTACAAATATATTAAGAGCAAGAGGATAACTAAAGAAAGAGTAGGACCTATTAGAGACTATGAGGGTAATCTCTGTGTGGAGGCGGAAGATGTTGGTATGGTTCTTAATAAATACATTGCATCTGTTTTCACTAAGGAAAGGGGCAATGCAAATACTGCTATTGAGGAGGAGTGTGAAATTCTGGATGAAATAAACATAGTGAGAGAGGCGATATTAAGGGGGCTCAGTGGTTTTGAAAGTAGATACGTCCCCAGGCCCAGATGAACTGCATCCCAGGCTGTTGAGCGAAGTAAAAGACGAAATAGCAGAGGTCTTGACCATCATTTTCCAGTCCTCTTTGGATTTGGGCATGGTGCCAGAGGAGTGCTAATGTGGTACCCTTGTTTAAGAAGGGAGAAAGGGATAGGCTAAGTAATTACAGGCCTGTCAGCCTAACCTCAGTGGTGGGAAAATTATTGGAAGAAATCCTAAAGGACAGGATAAATCTACATTTAGAAAGGCAAGGATTAATTAGGGACAGTCAGCACGGATTTGTTATGGGAAGATTGTGCTTGACTAACCTGATTGAATTTTTCGAGGAGGTCACCAGGTGGGTCGATGAAGGTAGTGCGTATGATGTAGTGTATATGGACTTTAGTAAAGCTTTTGATAAAGTCCCACATGATAGACTGTACATGAAGGTCAAAACCCATGGGATCCAGGGCAACGTGTCAAGTTGGCTCCAAAATTGGCTTCGAGGTAGCAAGCAAAGGTTATTGGGTGATGTATGTTTTTGTGACTGGAAGGATGTTTCCAGTGGGGTTCCACAGGGCTCAGTACTGGGTCCCTTGCTTTTTGTGGTATGTATCAATGATCTAGATTTGAATACAGGGAGTATGATTAAGAAGTTTGCAGATGACACTAAAATTGGCTGTGTGGTTGATAATGAAGAGGAAAGTCATGGACTGTAGGAGGATATCAATCTACTGGTCAGGTGGACAGAACAGTGCCAAAAGGAATTTAATTCAGAGAAATGTGAGGTAATGCACTTGGGAAGGGCTAATAAGGAAAGGGTATACACATTAAGTGGTAGGCCACTTAGAAGTGTAGATAAACAAAGGGACCTTGGAGTGCTTGTCCACAGATCCCTGAAAGTAGCAGGCCAGGTGGATAAAGTGGTTAAGAAGGCATACGGAATGCTTGCCTTTATTGGCCGAGGCATAGAATACAAGAGCAGGGAGGTTATGCTTAAATTGTATAATACTCTGGTTTAGGCCACAGCTAGAATACTGCGAGCAGTTCTGGTCGCCGTATTATAGGAAGGACGTGATTACACTAGAGACGGTGCAAAGGAGATTTACTAGGATGCTGCCTGGAATGGAGAATCTTCGTTATGAGAATAGATTGAATAGGCTGGGTTTGTTCTCATTGGAACAGAGGAGGCTGAGAGGATACCTCATTGAGGTGTATAAAATTTTGAGGAGCCTGAATATAGTGACTAGCAAGGTGCTATTTCCCTGGGTGGAGGGGTCAATTATGAGGGAGCATAATTTTAAGGTGGTTGGTGGAAGGTTCAGAGGGGATTTGGGGGGAAGCTTCTTCACGCAGAGAGTTGTGGGGGTCTGGAACTCACTGCCTGGAAGTGTGGTGGATGCAGAAACCCTCACTACATTTAAAAGGTGCTTGGGTGGGCACTTGAAGTGCCGTAACCTGCAGGGTGTGGGACCTAGAGCTGGTAAAGTGCCGTAACCTGCAGGGTTAGGGACCTAGAGCTGGTAAGTGAGATAACCTCTTGTTGGCTGGTGCAGATACGATGGTAAGTACTGCAGGGAATCGAATACGGCCAGGGTGATCTCCTGGATTAGATTCAATTGCCTAGATGGGTCAGAGAGGAATTTTCCCAGATTTTTTTCCCCCAATTGCCCTGGGTTTTAACTGTTTTTTTGCCTCTCCCAGGAGATCGCATGGCTCCAGTTGGGGTGGAGTATAAAATATTGCTGTACAAGGGTTGTTGCAGTTGTGTGGGGCAGACTGGCTGGGCAGCATGCTCTTTACTTTTCCGCCATTGTTCATTGTTCATAGGTTTGTATGTAATCTTCAGGGCTGCTGACCGAGGGCCGTGTGGCTCTTTGTCGGCCAGCACGGGCATGATGGGCCGAAATGGCCTCCTTCTGCGCTGTAAATTCCTATGTGACCTTTGAAGATCCCAGGAGCATAAATATTTATGGCAGCAATTATCTTATGGAAGCAATTATGGAAGCACTGACAGAGCTTCCCCTATCATAGAACTGGTTTCTAGGTCTGGCTGGAGGACACTGCAAAATCCTGTCATGGCTTCCTTGAGGAATTATTGAGGTGATTTTTGTCTTCAGTGCACTAGCGGTAATCTAACAGAGCAGATCACTTACCCGTTATAGAACGCGTCCGCTTTTCATGGTATGCAATGAAGACAAAAATTTACCGCATTCTCTTCACACACAGGCTTCTTTTGATATATCCAGCAAAGATTGCTCGAGCCTGCATACATGAGTGGTACTATTGAAGACAGGTCCTACTTGATCAATGAGGGTGCATACACACCTGTCTTTGACGTTCATCCTCATTCAGAACATAATCACTATGTGATCATATCCTTGGGTAAGGTAGCATAGTGGTTATGTTACTGGACTAGTAATCAAGAGCACCTGGACTAATAATTTGGGGACATAAGTTCAAATCCCAGCATGGCAGCTGGGGAATTCGGTTAATTAAATGTAAAAAAAATCTGGAATAGAAAAGTAATATCAGTAATGGCCACGAAACTACCGGATTGTTGTAAAAACCCATCTGGTTCACTAATGTCCTTTCGGGAAGGAAATATGTTGCCCTTTCCTGATCTGGCCTATATGTGACTCTAGACCCACAGCAATGTGGTTGACTCTTAACAGCCCTGTGAAATGGCAAGCCACTCAGTTGTATAAAGTAGCTAACCACCACCTACTCAAGGGATGGGTAATAAATGCTGGCCTTGCCAGTGACACCCACACCTCATGAAATAATAAATCAAAAACAAAAGAGAGAATGGCCAGAGGGGATACCCATATGTCCTCTATAATCACAATGTAATCAAACCTCACACAATGACAGTTGCTGGGATAACAGGCACAGATAGTAGATAAGGTACTGTTTTAAGAATCTGAGAAAAATAGCAAAAAGGCTTTAAAATCAGAGCAATCAAATAGAGGAGCTGCAGGCAACAATAACAAAAAATATGAGTCCACTTTAAGAGAAAATACCCGACATGGTGACTGCCTGATTCATATGTTCAGGCACTCTGACTGCATTTTTGGCTATGACCACATTAGCATTTTCCTGGGTCTCACTGAGCTTAGTGCACAACTGGTTCACAGACTCGCAGCAACAACAGGTGTTTTCAAATCATAGTATAAAATGCTGCAGGCAAGTAAGCAGGCCTCACAGCCCAATAAAATAGGGTAACGCTTTCTGATTACAGCAGTGTTACAGGTGCCAAACATCGCATTATCAGCCTAATTAATAACGTTTAATGTGGAACCGTATGTGTGAATGACACAAATATGTGAATGGTGGATCATTAGTTCCGCTAGTTCAAAAATAGTCTGAACATTTGGTTTATACACAGCTGATGGTTATTAAGCAGAGTGCAAATGGTGGAATTTTTTATATTATTTTTTTGGACATGTTTCATGTAGTTCTATTGATGTTGCATCAGTTTGGATGGAGATTAGGAATAATAAGGGGAAGAAGTCAATGGTGGGTATAGTCAATAGGCCCCCTAACAGTAGCTACACTGTTGGACAGAGTATAAATTAAGAAATAATGGAGGCTTGTAAAAAAGGAATGGCAATAAGCATGGACAATTTTAATCTTCATATTGATTGGACAAATCAAATTGGCCAAGGTAGCCTTGAGGAAGAGTTCATAGAGTGTACCCGGGATAGTTTCCTTGAACAGTGCGTTGCGGAACCAACCAGGGAGCAGGCTATCTTAGATCTGATACTGTGTAATGGGACAGGATTAATAAATGATCTCCAAGTAAAGGATCCTCAAGGAAAAAGTGATCAGAGCATGGTTGAATTTCAAATTCAGTTGGAGGGTGAGAAAGTTAGACCACAAACCAGTGACCAAAGGTTAAATAAAGGAGACTACAAAAATATGAAGACAGAGTTGGCTAAAGTGGACTAGGAAAATAGATTAAAGTTTAAGACGGTTGATGAGCAGTGGTGGACATTTAAGGAGATATTTCATAACTCTCAACAAAAATTTATTCCAATGAGAAGGAAAGAATTTAAGAGAAGGGATAACCATCCATGGCTAACTAAGGAAATAAATGATGGCATCAAATTGAAAACAAGGGCATACAAAGTGGCCAAGATTAGTGGGAGGCCAGAGGATTGGGAAACTTTTAAAAACCAGCAAAGAATGACTAAAAAAATGATAAAGAGAGGGAAGATAGAAACATAGAAACATAGAAAATAGATGCAGGAGTAGGCCATTCAGCCCTTCGAGCCTGCACCACCATTCAATAAGATCATGGCTGATCATTCCCTCAGTATAGATTATGACAGTAAACTAGCAAGAAATATAAAAACAGATGGTAAGAGTTTCTACAGGTATATAAAAAGGAAGAGAGTGGCTAAAACAAATGTTGGTCCCTTAGAGGATGAGACTGGGGAATTAATAATGGGGAACAGGGAAATGGCACTTTGAACAAATATTTTGTATCAGTCTTCATGGTAGAAGACACTAAAAACATTCCAATAATGGATAATCAAGGGGCTATAGGGAGGGACGAACTTAAAACAATCACTGTCACTACAGAAGAAGTTCTCGGTAAAATAATGGGACTAAAGATGAACAAGTCCCCTGGACCTGATGGCTTGCATTCTTGGGTTGTAAAAGAAGTGGCTGCAGATAAATTGGATACATTGGTTGTAATCTAACAAAATTCCCTAGATTCTGGGGCGATCCCAGTGGATTGGAAAACCGCAAATGTAACGCCCTATTTAAAAAAGGAGACAGACAGAAAGCAGGAAACTATAGACCAGTTAGCTTAACATCTGTCATTGGGAAAATGCTGGAGTCCATTATTAAGGAAGCAGTAGCAGGACATTTGGAAAAGCATTATTCAATCAAGCAGAGTCAGCATGGTTTTATGAAAGGAAAATCATGTTTGACAAATTTGCTGGAGCTATTTGAGGATGTAACAAGCAGGGTGGATAAAGGGGAACCAGTGGATGTGGTGTATTTGGATTTCCAGAAGGCATTCGATAAGGTGTCACACAAAGGTTACTGCACAAGATGAAAGTTCATGGGATTGGGGTTAATATATTAGATATATTGGATAGAGGTTTGGCTAACTAACAGAAAACAGAGAGTCAGGATAAATGGGTCATTTTCCAGTTGGCAAACAGTAACTGGTGGGGTGCCGCAGGGATTGGTGCTGGGGCCTCAACTGTTTACAATCTATATTACTGAATAGGATGAAGAGAGCGAGTGTAATGTAGCCAAATTTGCTGATGATACAAAGATGGGTGGGAAAGCAAGTTGTGAGGAGGACACAAAAAATCTGCAAAAGGACATAGACAGGCGAAGTGAGTGGGCAAAAATTTGGCAGATGGAGTATAATGTGGGAAAGTGTGAGGTCATGCACTTTGGCAGAAAAATAAATCAAAGAGCAAGTTATTATTTAAATGGAGAAAGATTGCAAAATGCTGCAGTACAGAGGGACCTGGGGGTGCTTGTGCATGAAACATAAAAAGTTAGTATGTAGGCACAGCAAGTAATCAGGAAGGCAAATGGAATATTGGCCTTTATTGTAATGGGGATGGAGTATAAAAGCAGAGAGGTCCTACTACAACTGTACAGGGTATTGGTGAGGCCACACTTAAAACACTGTATACAGTTTTGGTCTTATTTAACGAAGGATATACTTGCATTGCAGGCAGTTCAGAGAAGGTTCACTTGGTTGATTCCTGAGATGAAGGGGTTGACTTATGAAGAAAGGTTAAGCAGGTTGGGCCTGTACTCATTGGAGTTCAGAAGAATGAGAGGTGATCTTATTGAAACATAAAAGATAATGAGGGGGCTCGACAAGGCAGATGCAGAGGATGTTTCCACTCATGGGGAATCTAGAACAAGGGAGCATTGTTTTAGAATAAAAGGGGCCGCCCATTTAAAACTGAGGTGGGGAGGAATTTCTTCTCCAAGAGGATTGTAAATCTGTGGAATTCTCTGCCCAGAGAGCTATAGAAGCAGAGTCATTGAATGTATTTAAGGTGGAGATAGACAGATTTTTGAGCGATAAGCGAGTAAAGGGTTATGGGGAGTGGGCAGGGAAGTGGAGCTGAGCCCATGATCAGATCAACCATGATCTTACAGAATGGTGGAGCAGACTCGAGGGGCCAAATGGCCTATTCCTGCTCCTATTTTTTATGTTCTTATGAATGGACTGTAATTAATTTCTTTACAGACTAGTGATAAAGTGGGCTAAGAAATATAAATCTTAGATTTTCCTGGTAATTCAAGCAAACACTAGCGTTTTTCATCAATTTATTGTTCAAGCAAAGAAGCAATAAAATCCACCTGCCATTTATATTAATTGGAGCAGAAAATGCTTAGACCATAATATCCAGGAGCAATGTGTAATCAGGCAATCTAAACATTGCTAACGGGTGCCAGCACAAATATGGCCGCAATTTGCCACCTGCTTTGGTGGGAGGAAGATTCAGTGCTATACGGCCCCTTTGGCCTGCTCTGCCATTCAATAAGATCATGGCTGATCTGACCATGGACTCAGGTCCACTTCACTGCCCACTCCCCATAACCCTTTATCCCCTTATCGTTTAAGAAATTGTCTATTTCTGTCTTAAATTTATTCAATGTCCCAGCTTCCACAGCTCTCTGAGGCAGCGAATTCCACAGATCCACAACCCTCTGAGAGAAGAAATTTCTCGTTATCTCAGTTTTAAATGGGCGGCCTCTTATTCTAAGATTATGCCCTCTAGTTCTAGTCTCCCCTATCAATGGAAATATCCTCTCTGCATCCACCTTGTCAAGCCCCCTCATAATCTTATACGTTTCGATAAAATCACCTCTCATTCTTCTGAATTCCAATGAATAGAGGCTCAACCTACTCAACCTTTCCTCATAAGTCAACCCACTCATCTCCGGAATCAACCTGGTGAACCTTAACATAAGAACATAAGAATTAGGAACAGGAGTAGGCCATCCAGCCCTTCGAGCCTGCTCCGCCATTCAACAAGATCATGGCTGATATGGCCGTGGACTCAGCTCCACTTACCCGCCCTCTCCCCGTAACCCTTAATTCCCTTATTGGCTAAAAATCTATCTATCTGTGATTTGAATACATTCAATGAGCTAGCCTCAACTGCTTCCTTGGGCAGAGAATTCCACAGATTCATAACCCTCTGGGAGAAGAAATTCCTTCTCAACTCGGTTTTAAATTGGCTCCCCCGTATGTTGAGGCTGTGCCCCCTAGTTGCAGTCTCCCCGACCAGTGGAAACAACCTCTCTGCCGCTATCTTGTCTATCCCTTTCATTATTTTAAATGTTTCTATAAGATCACCCCTCATCCTTCTGAACTCCAAAGAGTAAAGACCCACTCTACTCAAAAAAGGTAACCACCTCATCTCCGGAATCAACCTAGTGAATCGTCTCTGTACCCCCTCCAAAGCTAGTATATCCTTCCTTAAGTAAGGTGACAAAAACTGCATGCAGTACTCCAGGTGCGGCCTGACCAATACCCTATACAGTTGCAGGAGGACCTCCCTGCTTTTGTACTCCATCCCTCTCGCAATGAAGGCCAACATTCCATTTGCCTTCCTGATTACCTGCTGCACCTGCAAACTAACTTTTTGGGATTCATGCACAAGGAGCCAGCGCCTCACAACTTGAGCCGCCTCGGGGAAATCCCCTCCGTGCCTTTCAGTTCCGCGCGGAGGGGTTTCCTGTACGGGCTGCTCCTACACACCCTCAACTTTGCCATCCTCGCCGGCCGTCCGGACACGCCATGGCGTACCATCTTGCCGTCCGGAGGAGGCGGGGGTCCCCGATGGAGGGCACTCTACGCAGGGGTCCTCCCACTATTCATCGGGGACTTGGCCTGGAGGGTGGTGCACGGAGCAGTGCCGTGCAATAAATTTTTAAGCCGGTTCACGGACTCCCAGGCCGCCTGCAATTTCTGCGGTCTGGAGGAGTCCGTGTTCCATGTTTTTATTGAGTGCACAAGGTTGCAGCCCCTGTTCCATTATTTGAAGGGGCTGCTCCTGAAATTCTGGCTGCACTTCAGTCCCACTCTCCTGATCTTTGGGCACCCTGTGCGGAGGGGAGCGGGTAGGTCCGAGGGCCTCCTCGTAGGACTGCTCCTGGGCACGGCCAAGGGTGCCATCAGCTGGTCCAGGCAGCGGGCGGTCGAGGGGGTCGTTCAACCTGACTGCCTGCCTCTCTTCCGCTCTTACATCCGGTCCAGGGTGGCCTTGGAGATGGAGCACGCGGTGTCCACCGGTACGCTCGCGGCCTTCCGCGAGAGGTGGGCACCGGAGGGACTGGAGTGCATCATCACGCCCGGCAACCAAATTTTAATTTGATTTTACGTTTTAAAGTTTAATTTGTTTTCATTGCCGGTGCTTTTAGTGTCCCCCTTCCCTTTTATAGGGGGCACTGGGGAAAATTGTGATTTTAGTGCCCAAAAAAAAACCAAAAAAAGAAAAACACAAAAAAAAAACAAAAAAAAGGGGGGAAAAAAAAGGGCCTTGTAAATGTCTGGAGTGTCACCCAGGTCGGGTGGCACCGTTTAATGTTTTATGTTTTGCAGGTGAACTCCAAAAAGAGTTTCATGCACAAGGACCCCCAGGTCCCTCTGAACCGCAGCATGTTGTAATTTCTCCCCATTCAAATAATATTCCCTTTTACTGTTTTTTTTTCCAAGGTGGATGACCTCACATTTTCCGACATTGTATTCCATCTGCCAAACCTTAGCCCATTCGCTTAACCTATCTAAATCTCTTTGCAGCCTCTCGGTGTCCTCTACACAACTCGCTTTCCCACTAATCTTAGTGTCATCTGCAAATTTTGTTACACTACACTCTGTCTTCTCTTCCAGGTCATCTATGTATATTATAAACAGTTGTGGTTACAGCACCGATCCCTGTGGCACACCACTAACCACCGATTTCCAACCCGAAAAGGACCCATTTATTCCGACTCTCTGATTTCTGTTCGCCAGCCAATTCTCTATCCATGCTAATACATTTCCTCTGACTCCGCGTACCTTTATCTTCTGCAGTAACCTTTTGTGTGGCACCTTATCGAATGCCTTTTGGAAATCTAAATACACCACATCCATCGGTACACCTCTATCCACCATGCTCGTTATATCCTCAAAGAATTCCAGTAAATTAGTTAAACATGATTTCCTCCTCATGAATCCATGTTGCGTCTGCTTGATTGCACTATTCCTATCTAGATGTCCTGCTGTTTCTTCCTTAATGATAGCTTCTCTGAACTGCCTCCAAAGCAAGTATATCCTTTCGTAAATATGGAAACCAAAACTACACGCAGTATTCCAGGTGTGGCCTCACCAATACCCTGTATAACTGTAGCAAGACTTCCCTGCTTTTATACTCCATCCCCTTTGCAATAAAGACCAAGATTCAATTGACCTTCCTGATCACTTGCTGTACCTGCATACTATCCTTTTTTGTTTCATGCACAAGTACCCCCAGGTCCCGCTGTACTGCAGCACTTTGCAATCTTTCTCCATTTAAATAATAAATTGCTCTTTGATTTTTTCTGCCAAAGTGCATGACCTCACACTTCCCAACATTATACGCCATCTGCCAAATTCCCCTCGGCCCTCTTCTGGGCAGAGGTGTAGTATTTCCAGGCCCTGCTCGATTTCCCATCCCACTGTACTTTCAACAATTTTATGTTGGGAGTGCCCATGCCCTGAGAAAATTCAGAGCAATTGTTTGTAAGTCAATTTTGGCAAAAATGCTTGCTGTCCTGAAAACACCAAGGTCTAGAAATTAAGGTGTGCCTATTTTTGGGCATGAGAGGGGGTGCAGGAAACAATCCCTTGGCCTGAGCAATAGGGTGTGATATTGGGCCTCGAGCCTCGGAAGGAGGTAGTGGCCCCGGGGAGAGGTAGGTGGCTGGGGGCGTGGGTAGCTGCGGTGATCGGAGGAGGGGGAATGGTAGTCGGCAGCAGCCTACGTTCTTTGAATGTGGAGTTTGGAGTAGCATTCCTGCTTTGACTGGCTCTACATTCAGTGAAGTATATTTTAAAAACTCCTTTAAAGGAACACCCATTCGAGCACATGCCTCTGGTCGAACCAAACTTACAGTGGAGGCCTTAAACAGATGTTCGGTCCCTTATTTTGTATATGGAAAGGCCCTGTCGTCTTTTTCAGGCATGGGCACTGCACTGTGATTTTTTTGGTCTTTACATAGACATAGAAACATAGAAAATAAGGCAGGTGATGCATTTCCAGTTCAGAATGAGTGTTCATTTCTGGCCTGCCCTATTGGAAGCCTAGGAGCCTGTGGGTGTTGCTCAGCTAAACTTAAGATTAAACTGTGCCATTTGTGCCGTAAAAAAGTGGTATAAAATCAAGTGGAATGCACAATTGTAATAGCAGTACATGTGGTAGCACACTCAGGGAAGGGGGAACATCATTTGGAAGGAGTTGTGCAATTTTAAATTTGATGCCTTTTTCCCTTCTTTGTGTCTTTTAGTTCCGACACTCAACAATTATTACCCTTGTTCTTTTGCAAGTTAACCATAAATTCCTCTTTTTGATTGTCGCAATTTGTGGTTGGTATACTTAAAAAAAGAAAGTTGACATTTTGCTGCTAAAAGGAAAGATTTCTGCAGGCAACTGTAACCTATATAACAGCCCTCTGAATTCATTAAAGTTATGACAGGTTTTGGACTAATTAAACAAGTTAGAGATGAGAACAGTTTGGATAGAGGTAGAAAGCAAAAAAATAAAATAGACAGTTATTTTGCTAAGTACTCTCCCAGTGGGAAAACTTCACTAAATCCTATTTCACAATCCAAACATAGCTGTTTCAATTCCTTCTGAGCGCGTGTGTATATGTTGAAACTGAATGACATTCAGTCTGCCGTTCAATCGTTCTTAGCTGGGTCACTAGGTAAAAGGTAGTTTCCCATTAGGGATATGCATATCTATTTATATAATAAAACATTTAGCATCTAATGCATCACTCACATCACATGTCAAATATTTAATGCATCACACCTCACAATTGTCACACTTCAGCATGCCGTACCTCGGACATCCTGTATCTGTAGGGTGGAACATAATGATTAGCTGAAATGAGGACTTATCTTTTAAGTTGCTAAACAGGAACAAAATAAAAGCAATTTGATTCAATCAGGAGGTACCAATGATGAATGAGGTAAAGAATTGAGCAATCAAATCACTCAATTTTTTTGAAACTACCAATCCTAAAGTACTAAGAAGCAACCAATCAAATGCTCAAATAACTTTGTGAAGTTGTCTTAAGCCACCATCTTGAATGTTTCAATTACTTGAAAATTTACCAGCAAAAATAATGTTTATATCACACGTAAAATCAGCCACTTGCAGGAGATAACCGCTATCAAAAATCTGAAGACATAGGGAAGGGAAATTGCCCTCTTCTTTAAGGCCTGTTACCGCCTATAAGAGGAGGTAATGGAGCAGTAAGGTTTTTCCGTCCGGGGCAGGAGGCGGGGCCGAGCCTTCCAGAATTGCCCCCAGGTTGGGGACAGCGGGAACGGGTTTCTGCTGTGCCCTGTGTTTCCACCCAGCGCGCCAACCACACAAAAGGTTACTGCAGAAGATAGAGGTACGTGGAGTCAGAGGAAATGTATTAGCATGGATAGAGAATTGGCTGGCGAACAGAAAGCAGAGAGTCGGGATAAATGGGTCCTTTTCGGATTGGAAATCGGTGGTTAGTGGTGTGCCACAGGGATCGGTGCTGGGACCACAACTGTTTACAATATACATAGATGACCTGGAAGAGGGGACAGAGTGTAGTGTAACAAAATTTGCAGATGACACAAAGATTAGTGGGAAAGCGGGTTGTGTAGAGGACACAGAAAGGCTGCAAAGAGATTTAGATAGGTTAAGCGAATGGGCTAAGGTTTGGCAGATGGAATACAATGTCAGAAAGTGTGAGGTCATCCACCTTGGGGAAAAAAAACAGTAAAAGGGAATATTATTTGAATGGGGAGAAATTACAACATGCTGAGATGCAGAGGGACCTGGGGGTCCTTGTGCATGAATCTCAAAAAGTTAGTTTGCAGGTGCAGCAGGTAATCAGGAAGGCGAATGGAATGTTGGCCTTCATTGCGAGAGGGATGGAGTACAAAAGCAGGGAGGTCCTGCTGCAACTGTACAGGGTATTGGTAAGGCCGCACCTGGAGTACTGTGTGCAGTTTTGGTCACCTTACTTAAGGAAGGATATACTGGCTTTGGAGGGGGTACAGAGACGATTCACTAGGCTGATTCCGGAGATGAGGGGGTTACCTTATGATGATAGATTGACTAGACTGGGTGTTTACTCGATGGAGTTCAGAAGGATGAGGGGTGATCTTATAGAAACATTTAAAATAATGAAAGGGATAGACAAGATAGCGGCAGAGAGGTTGTTTCCACTGGTCGGGGAGACTAGAACTAGGGGGCACAGCCTCAACATACGGGGGAGCCAATTTAAAACCGAGTTGAGAAGGAATTTCTTCTCCCAGAGGGTTGTGAATCTGTGGAATTCTCTGCCCAAGGAAGCAGTTGAGGCTAGCTCATTGAATGTATTCAAATCACAGATAGATAGATTTTTAACCAATAAGGGAATTAAGGGTTACGGGGAGAGGGCGGGTAAGTGGAGCTGAGTCCACGGCCAGATCAGCCATGATCTTATTGAATGGCTGAGCAGGCTCGAGGGGCTAGATGGCCTACTCCTGTTCCTAATTCTTATGTTCTTATGTTATGTTCTTACCATCTAGCGAGAACCCTTACCGTCCGGCGGTGACCCCTTACCATCCTGGGGGGAAAATTGGCCCGCAGGAGTGCGGACGCCACCGTTCGGTGCTCCTCACAGCTTCAGGGAGGTGCACTGCCATG
Source organism: Pristiophorus japonicus (assembly GCF_044704955.1). Lineage (NCBI taxonomy): Eukaryota > Metazoa > Chordata > Chondrichthyes > Pristiophoridae > Pristiophorus > Pristiophorus japonicus. The sequence continues at coordinate 449,603,599 of NC_091977.1, read as the reverse complement.
GCCGCTATTTTGTTTTAAATGTTGGCTGACACCTGAGTCAGCCCAACAATAGTGGCCACTGGCCTGGCATAACCCCTTTCTAATGGCCCCGTCTGCCTCATAGCGTCGCTTCCCTTTAAGTGAAGGTGAGGGATGTTGCGATGCGTCAGCACGACAAGACACGTCCGCATTGCGCTGACGTCGTCACCACTGCGCTGACATGTTCAGTGCGGACGTGATGGATACCGCCCCGCTACCTCGCAAATCTGCCCCAATACTGCCTCAAATAGCATCCCAAAGTGGCGGAAGGTGGTGTCAAAGTTAAAGTGCTGAATTTTCCGTCTCTTCCCTCTGACTCCCACTGGGCGGTAAATTTATGTTGATTCAAAGTGCCCTCCCCAATGATCCGCTGAGGGCAATTTCGGCCCCATATATTCAAAACAAGTGGCCAATAAGCCAGAATGATAAGGTAGTCTCTGACAGAAAACACTTTCAGTTATCTGCACGAACTGCCAAAGGACAACAGTCATTTCCATGTGTGCTCAGTACACTAGCCAAACAAAGGCCTCTAGGGCAACTAAGGATGGGTGCTAAATTCTGGTTTTGCTAGTGATGCCTAACCCAAGAATGAATTTAAAAAAAAGATCAGGCTATAAAGAGTGTGAGTGTTCTTGCTCAAGCCAACATTCCCAGCATCGAAGCATTGACCACGCTCGATCAGCTCCGCTGGACAGGCCACATCGTCCGCATGCCTGACACGAGACTCCCAAAACAAGTGCTCTACTCGGAGCTCTGACACGGCAAGCGAGCCCCAGATGGGCAGAGGAAATGCTTCAAAGACACCCTCAAAGCCTCCTTGAAGAAATTTAACATCCCCACCGACAACTAGGAATCCCTGGCCCAAGGCTGCCCAAAGTGAAGGAACAGCATCCGGGAAGGCGCAGAACACCTTGAGTCTCTTTACCGAGAGCAAGCTGAAGCCAAGCTTCGATAGCAGAAGGGGCGCCGGGCAAACAAGACACCCCACCCATCTGTTCTTTCAACCACTGTCTGCCTCACCTGTGACAGAGACTGTAAATCCTGCTCAGTCCCCTGAGAACTTATTTTTAGTGTGGAAACAAGTCATCCTCGCCTCTGAGGGACTGCCCATGGTGTGTTAGATTAGTGCAGATTGGGCTGAGTGCTTCCAAGTCTGCTTGCCCATCCACCCACTCCAAGTGCTTACTGTTTTGCTTTTTCACTCACCTGCCTAGCCCAGTGCACCTCACCTGCCCTAACTTGTGTACAAGCTGCGCCCTCACCTGTCTGCCCCATCTGCCCAAATGCTTCCTGGCTCAAATGTGAAAGAAGGGTGTGAGAGGTGGTGAAGGGAACAAAGGAGAGTGGGAAGATGAAGGATGCAGCTTGAAGGATTGAGCTTTACAGATATCCTGAGGGGAATCTCCATTATCCGTGCCAGCTCCTGCCTGTTTCCTTCTGCTGTGCGCTCCCTCAGCATGTGCTGAGATTGGTGCTGAAGCAGGCTATTGGGCAGCAATTAGGTTTTCAAAGCCCTGTGTTATGGTGATCTCCATCCAGTTCCTCAGCAAGGTGACACCGAACAAAACAAACTACAATGGATTAGAGTGCAAGCCCTCGAGAGCTCCAATCAAAGCAATGGTGGAAGGCAAGTCTGAGCTTAGGATATTGGCCAATGAGGGACCTGCAGTGGCTGTACTCTCCATTCTGAGGCAAAACAGAGCGACAGGAAGGCAGTCGACGACCCAGTACAAATTTTAATGCCCGCATTACAGCAGGTTATGGGGCACGGTGGAGGAAAGCTGGACCAAAAAACTGTGATATATGTAAACTTGTATTTACTCTGTACAGCCACCAGAGGGCTCATCCACTGGAGTTCCATGGGATCCCATAATCCCTTGGGAGCACAGGTATTTAAGGAGGCTTCACAGGTTGGAGAGACACTCTGGAGACCTGCAATAAAAGATTAAGGTCACACTTTACTTTGAGCTCACAGTGTTCAGTCTGACTCTCCATACACAATACCTGGCGATGAGATATAGATAGTGAACGCAAAGATGCAGAGGACACTGGGTATCCTGGGAAATTCTCGGAAGGAGATGATTGGGAAACTTTTGTGGAGCGACTTTATCAATACTTCGTGGCCAACGAGCTAGATGGGGAAGAGAGCACTGCCAAACGAAGGGCGATCCTCCTCACCGTCTGTGGGGCACCAACGTACGGCCTTATGAAGAATCTGCTCACTCCAGCGAAACCCACGGAAAAATCATATTTGTGCACACTGTCCAAGAGCATTTGAACCCGAAGGAAAGCGTTCTGATGGCGAGGTACCGGATCTACACCTACAAAAGGTCTGAAGGCCAGGAAGTGACGAGTTATGTTGCTGAGCTAAGATGCCTTGCAGGACATTGCGAATTTGAAGAAAATTTGGAGCACATGCTCAGAGACTTTTTTGTACTTGGCATTTGTCATGAAACCATACTTCGCAAACTTTTGATGTAGAGACCCCAACCTTGACTAAGGCCAAAGCGATAGCCCAGGTGTTCATTGCCACCAGTGTCAATACAAAGCAAATCTCTCATCACACAAGTGCTGCTACAAGTACTGTGAACAAAGTGATGTTGTTTTCGAATCGGAACGTACAGGGCAGGTCACACATACCTGCAGCTACATGTCCGCAGATGCCTCAGAGTCCACCATCAAGGGTGATGAATGCAAGGCCATTAACACCTTGTTGGCTCTGTGGGGGTGATCATCGTTTCCAGTCATCCTGATTCAAGTTGTACGTTAGCAAGAGCTGTGGACCAATGGGACACCTCCAACGAGTGTGCAGGCGAGCTGCAAAGCCTGTTAAACCTGCAAACCACCATGTTGCAGAGGAGGACAGATTTACGGAGGATCATGACGAACCAGAGCCTCAGATTGAGGACGCAGAGGTATATGGGGTGCACACATTCACCACGAATTGTCCCCCGATAATGCTGAATGTTGAACTAAATGGACTCCCCGTGTCAATGGAGCTGGACACAGGTGCGAGCCAGCCCATCATGGGCAAAACGACTTTTGAAAGGTTGTGGTGCAACGAGGCCTCAAGGCCATTCTTAACTCCAGTTCGCACGAAACTAATAACTTACATGAAAGAACTGATTCCTGTAATCGGCACTGCTACCGTAAAGATCTTCTATGATGGAGCGGTGCACAAGCTACCACTCTGGGTGGTACCAGGCGATGGTCCCGTGCTGTTCGGCAGGAGCTGGCTGGGAAAGATATGCTGGAACTGGGACGCGTCCGAGCGCTATCGCCCGCTGACGAAATTTCATGTGCCCAGGTCTTAAACAAATTTCCTTCGCTCTTCGAACCAGGCATCGGGAAATTCCAAGGAACAAAAGTGCAGATCCACCTAATTCTGGGGGCGCGACTCATTCATCACAAGGCGAGAACAGTACCGTACATGATGAGAGAAAGGGTAGAGATCGAGCTAGACCGGCTGCAAAGAGAGGGCATCATTTCCCCGATTGAGTTCAATGAATGGGCCAGTCCAATCGTCCCAGTCCTCAAAGGGGACGGCACCGTCAGAATCTGTGGCGATTACAAAGTAACTATCAATCATTTCCCCTGGAGGACCGATACCCACAACCTAAGGCCAATTACCTCTTTGCAATGCTGGCAGGAGGAAAAACATTCACGAAGCTGGATCTGACTTCAGCCTACATGACGCAGGAACTGGAGGAATCATTGAAGGCCCTCACCTGCATCAACATGCACAAAGGTCTTTTTGTTTATAACAGATGGCCGTTTGGAATCCGATCCGCAGCGGCGATATTCCAGAGAAACATGGAAAGCTTACTGAAGTCGGTCCCGCACACCGTGGTCTTCCAGGACGACATCTTGGTCACAGTTCGGAACACAGTCGAGCATCTGCAGAACCTGGAGGAGGTTCTTAGTCGACTCAACTGCGTGGGGCTCAGGTTAAAACGCTTGAAGTGCATTTTCCTGGCAGCTGAAGTGGAGTTCCTGGGAAGGAGGATTGCGGTGGGCAGCATCAATCCCACCAACGCGAAGACAGAAGCAATCGAGAACGCACCGAGGCCACAGAACGTGACGGAGCTGTGGTCATTTCTGGGACTCTTGAACTACTTTGGTAACTTCTTACCCCGTCTCAGTACACTGTTAGAACCACTGCATGTCTTACTACGAAAAGGGGCAAATGGGTTTGGGGCAAAAGCCAAGAAAATGCCTTTGTAAAAGCGAGAAAATTGTTATGCTCAAACAAATTGTTTGTGTTGTACGATCCATGTAAGCGTTTGGTACCAGCTTGTGATGCGTCATCATATGGCGTCGGGTGTGTATTGCAACAAGCTAATGATTTCGGGAAATTGCAACCGGTTGATTACGCATCCAGGAGTCTGTCTAAGGCTGAGAGAGCCTACAGCATGATTGATAAAGAAGCGTTAGTGTGTGTCTATGGGGTAAAGAAAATGCATCAATACCTGTTTGGGCTAAAATTCAAATTGGAAACTGACCATAAGCCACTTATATCCCTGTTCTCTGAGAGTAAAGGGATAAATACCAACGCATTGACCCGCATCCAGAGATGAGCGCTCACATTGTCCGCATACAACTACGCCATCCGCCACAGGCCAGGCACAGAAAACTGCACCGATGCTCTCAGTAGGCTGTCATTGTCCAGCACGGGGGTGGAAATGGCACAGCCGCTGATCTAGCCATGGTTATGGAAGCATTTGAGAGTGAGCAATCTCCCGATAGTGCTCGGCAGATCAAAACCTGGACAAGCCAGGATCCCTTATTATCTCTAGTCAAGAGCTATGTGCTTCACGGGAGCTGGTCCAGTGTCCCAGTGGAAGTGCAGGAAGAGATAAAGCCGTTCCAGCGGCACAAAGATAAAATGTCTATACAGGCAGACTGCCTTCTGTGGGGCAATCGAGTAGTGGTCCCCAAGAAGGGCAGAGACACCTTCATCAATGACCTCCACAGTACCCACCCAGGCATCGTAATAATGAAAGCGATAGTCAGATCCCACGTGTGGTGGCCCGGTATCGATGCGGACTTAGAGTCCTGTGTTCACCGATGTAATACATGCTCGCAGTTAAGCAATGTACCTAGGGAGGCACCGCTAAGTTTATGGCCTTTGCCCTCCAAACCGTGGTCTAGGGAACATGTCGACTGTGCAGGCCCGTTCTTGGGTAAAATGTTCCTTATGGTTCTAGACACGTACTCCAAGTGGATTGAATGTGTGATAATGTCAGCCAGCACGTCCGCCGCCACCACTGAAAGCCTGCGGGCCATGTTTGCCACACACGGCCTACCCGATGTCCTGGTGAGCGAAAACTGGCCATGTTTTACCAGTGCTGAGTTCAAAGAATTCATGACCCGTAATGGGATGAAACATGTCACATCTGCCCCGTTTAAGCCAGTGTCCAATGGTCAGGCAGAGAGAGCAGTGCAAACCATCAAGCAAGACTTGAAGAGGGTAACTGAAGGCTCACTGCAGACTCGCCTATCCCGAGTCCTGCTCAGCTACCGCACGAGATCCCACTCATTCACTGGGATCCCACCTGCTGAACTGCTCATGAAAAGAGCACTTAAGACAAGGCTCTCGTTAGTTCACCCTGATCTACATGAACAGGTAAAGAGCAGGCGGCTTCAACAAAGTACATACCATGATAGCGCAAATGTTTCACGCGAGAATGAAGTCAATGATCCTGTATTTGTATTAAATTATGGACAAGGTCCCAAATGGCTTCCTGGCACTGTCTTGGCCAAATAGGGGAGCAGGGTGTTTCGGGTCAAATTTTCAAATGGACTCATTCACTGGAAACACTTGGACCAAATCAAACTCAGATTCATGGACCATCCTGAGCAACCCACCTTGGACCCTACCTTTTTGATCCCCCAACATACACACCAGTGGCAACCGACACCACAGTTGACCACAAAGCAGAACCCATCATCCACAGCAGCCTAGCAGGGCCCAACACACCAGGCAGCTCAGCAAGGCCAGCTGCACAGCAGCCCAGCGAGGGCACAACAAATGATTCAACAACACCAGCTTTTACACCGAGACGATCAACCAGGACAAGAAAGGCCCCAGATCGACTCACATTGTAAATAGTTACATTATTGACTTTGGGGGGTGGGGGGAGTGTTGTTATTTTTGTAAACTTGTATTTACTCTGTACAGCCACCAGAGGGCTTATTCCCTGGTGTCCCAAGGGATCTCATAACCCCTTGGGAGCACAGGTATTTAAGGAGGCTTCATAGGTTGAAGAGGCACTCTGAAGACCTGCAATAAAAGACTAAGGCCTCACTTTACTTTGAGCTCACAGTGTTCAGTCTGACTCTTTCTCCATACACAACAAAAACCTCTGATGTTTCAGTGTGAATGATAAAGTTAAAAGCATGTGTATGGTTTTTAACTTGTCATTAAGTGTGTGTGTATGTATAGTTTTCTTCAACTGGCACTGGTTAGTTTGAAATTGGTTTGAATTAATTTGGAGTTGGTGAGGTTAATTAACCTGTGAAAACAGATTTTACTATGGCCATGGTGAATTTTGGGTTGGTTTAAATTGTGTGAAAAACCTCTAGTTCCGGACATGAGGCAATCACATGTATTTGGTATTTTAAAATTTAAAAAAATTCTGACCTATTCCAAAATCTGTGGACCAGTAGAGAAAAGGGTGTGCACTGCTATTATGCATGAAAGAGAGAACCATTGTAATGTGTAAGCTATTGGTATGCGCGGTACCATGATCGGGGCCCAGGGAAGGCATGAGTTCGGGGCCAGGAGCAGCACGGGGGCAGCACGGGCCAGCCCACACTGCGATATGTGTGCACACTAGGTCCGTGCAGCAGAACAGGTCTCCAGTTGTCTTGGGCAATCCTTGCCACTGGACCAAGACCTAGCTCTGTCAAGCCCTTGTGGTGGCTGGTGTGCAACGGCCACCACACGTTAAAAAAATCCACACACAGGCATCTTCCACCCTTGAGGATGTAGTTCGGGTTCTTCATTCGAAACACCTGTGAACTCATCCTTTTTTTGGCGTGGAAGCAAATCATCCTCGTTTCGAGGGACCGCCTATGATGATGACTCTCCATGGTGCACTGCAACTCAGTCAGATGTTCATGTCGCACTGCACAGATACAGCCTTGTCAATACCTCCATAAACTCTACAGGCCGCTTGGCACCATTCAAATGACTGCATGAACTGCTGATGCTGAGCTGACAAATTATGTTTGAAAGCAGGCTGTTGTAGCTCTGAATCCCTTGGCTCAGTACTTACTGGATTCTGTGATGAGCAGATTGCATTTCCTGCAATTCCATCTGCACGTGCTCGTCCTTACTCATTCTCTGTATTTCATCAATTGCTCCCTGCTACAACTTACAGTGCTTGCCTCTGTAAAATTTCTTGACACAGGCTACTGTGAGGTTGTGACAAAAATTAAGTATTTTTTATCTGTAATAGATTATTTATTTTGATCTATCTTCCCTGCCACTGTACACAAAATCAATTACTGTTAAGGCTTATTGATACACATTACTTTGGTAAGCTGAAGGTACTAACATTCCTATGAAACAAAAAATAGTTTAATTTGAGGCAAAGCCATTAGTGTCGTGCAGGCCAGCTCTGCTCCTGATAGCTGGCTGGTTTGATATGAACTTTCTACAATTACAGGCTATGAGCTTTAAAGGATGGTAGAGATTACTTTGTCCAGTAAGCATTCTTGGTATTTGGAAGCTTGTGAATGGCTGATTACATAATGTGGTTAGAAAAAGTATATGGTGATTTTAATTGACCAAAACCAGCGATAACAGGGCAATAAGTGTCTCAAAATGGATTTGGTAGACATACCATTATTTTAATGTCAATGCTCCGGCTGATACCATCTTGAAAGTGGTCCTACTCCTGGATGACTGCAGTGACTGTCCGAAACAGGTGGCAGGCCTCTCACCTATACGGTTCTAGTGACGTAGTTAGGATTCTGATTGAAATTTGAAGGGGTTCATGGGTGGAGCTTGTGTATACTGGTGTTGAGCAGCTTAAGGGACCACTGCTGGTGTTGAGGAAAATGGCTTTTTATGCTCTATTTCCAGTGTGCCCACAACTCTTCTGCCAAGGCTATGATGGATGAACAGGAGAACCACCACAGAAATTACCACCAGAGTTTTACATAAGCAACATATTGCAGTGTGTTAGTCTGCACTGCATGACTGACATAACTGTATCTTTGGGGAGATCTTTGATCAACCTCTCCCCCACTCCTGCTTTATTGCCTGCATGCCCATATTCCCTAGTGCTCTTTACTCATCGTGTCTGCTATTTTCCAATGTTATATTATAATTCAAAATCTAATCAACTTCTATGACTATTAACAGATTTAAATCAATGCATTTCTACTCCTTGTCATGCCTATAGGTGCCAATGTAATAAGCTTTCCAATTCGAATTGAACAATGAGTGGTTATAGCCCCTGTCACGCCAGCAGATCTAGCTGTACAGCGGGTGGGGCGACAGAGCTTCTACCTTGCCCAGGACAACTACCACAACACATCACCCTAACTTTAGCTATGTTTTAAAATAGCTCAGTAGCTGAGTCATCTTCCTAGTGCAATTCCAGGGTAATTCCAGTCTGTGTGCGTAGGGCATGGTTGTTAATGAGGAGAAACATACATCAACCAGGTTTTTACTCCTACTGAGAAGCTCGATACCATCCTGAACAGGGAAGTTCACATTCTGATGAAAGGTCAGCGACCTGAAATATTAACTCTGTTTCTCGCCCCACAGATGCTGCCTGACCTGCTGAGTATTTCCAGCATTTTCTGTTTTAGTAATTAGAGCAGTTCCCATGATTGGTGCCCCTGCCAATAGACTCATTATTCACTCCCTCCATTAATGACAGACTGTGGTTGCAGTATGTAAGATTCATAGGATGCATTGCTGCAACGAATCAACAACAACTTGCATTATATAGCATCTTTAACGTAATAAAAAGGCACTTCACAGGAGTGCTATTAAACAAATTTGGCAAAATCAATCTTACTTCAATAGCACTTCCCTCCCCTGCAACCTTTACTACCAAGAAGAACAAGAGTGGGAATGTTGTGGGAATACCATCATCTTCAAATTCTTTTTCAAGTCACACACCATCCTAATTGGGATCATCGCTGGGTCAGAATCCCGACAGTGCCGATCTAATAGAATTGTGGAAGCACTATCACCAAAAGGACTGCAGTGGTTCAAGGAGCAGGCTCGCCACCATGTTCTCAAGGCAACTAGGAATGCACAATAAATGCTGTCTTTTCAGTGTTCCCCCCATTCCAAGAACAAATACAATAAAAAATTTCAGGGTGAACTCATTAGAGTAAGTTGCAATAGGTAGGCGACATAAATATAACCTGCGTTCCACAGCTATTGTGATATTTTTAGGGAGCTCACAGCAAACACAGCCTTAAGATGGCAGAATCTTCTCGAAGTCACCAGTCAGGTGACCTGGTCTCTTTATTATAAACAGCACTGACTGCAGTGCCACAGGAGTCCACAGTGTGGCGCTACAGACATTACAGCTTCTCCCTCTTTAATGAAGAAGTAATTATAACAAACAATCATCATACATAACGTGCATGGTTATACATAATAAAAGATATCGACTTATTTTGCCATGTTTACAAATTAAGCTTAACCACTTGTTTTCTGTTTCGAAGAGGATACTTTCGCTCTTGAACAGAACCTTCCAAACATGGTGTCGAATTTAAACTCATTTGAGGCTGATCCTGAGGAAAGTTTTCCTCCAAGGGATGCCCTTGATTGCTATTTGAACACTCTCTAACTTCAGACTGCTTGTCTGCCTGACTTGGACTCAGACTTAAATTCTGACTTTCTCTTGGATTTGTTTACAGTACACTGGTGTATCAAAACTATCTGATGAGTCAGAAATCATTGAACCATTCCCACCTTCCACATCTGTAGGTAAAATATGATCAATGTGAACAAACCTAACCTGTCCATGATCAAACATCTTGACCAAATATGTGCGAGGACCACACATCTTCACCACTCTTCCATTTATGGTGATGGTTCTTCACTCTCACCTTCTGATTTAATTTCATGCTTCTCTCTTTTACTCTACCTTTATCATGATTCTCTTTCTGTCTTAATTGTGTCTCTTCCAGGGACTGTGCCAAGTTTGGTTTTAACAACAAGAATCAGGTTCATGGCTGTCGTTTGAGAAACAACTCTGCTGGTGTTCTACCAGTAGTAGTGTGAGGAGTATTATGATATGTAATTAGGAAATTAGCCAATTTGTGGTCCAATGACAACTGTTGTTTCTTTGGATTTGGATCTGTTTGATGATTCATCACCCCTTGGAATATGGCAGGGGCGGAAGACACTCCAAACAGTAGCCTATTAAATTGATATAGGCCTAGATGAGTATTTATAGTCAAGCATGACTTAGACTCCTCATCTAGTTCAAGCTGTAAGTAGGCATTTGTAAGATCCAACTTTGAGAAGATCTGACCACCTGTCAATGTTGTGAACAAATCTTCTACATTTGGCAATGTATTGGAGACATTACCCTCTAGAACCTGGTTTATGGTTACTTTATAATCACCACAGAATCTTACCTTACCATCGGACTTAGGTACAACAACAATGGGTGTAGCCCAATTACATCAATCTATCTTAGAAATAATGTTCTCTGTCTCTAGTCTTTTGAGTTCTGGGTCAACATTCTCCTTGAGTGCATATGGTACAGAACGTGGCTTGCAGTAAACCGATCTAGTGTCCTTCTGTACCCTGACACTCACCTTGAAGCCTTGGATCAGACTACCTGTTTCACAGAACACCTTCAGATAATTCTTGATGACATCATCCTTTGATGCAAATCTCGTTTCAACACGAAAAATCTCACTTCAATCCAGCTTCAGTGATCCCAACCAATTTCTTCCTAGTAAGGCAGGCTTGTCTCCTACTATTAGAGGCAAACTCTGAAAGTGATCCCTGTATTTCACCGGTACGGTGATACGACCTACCACAGGAATGTTCTCTCCTGAGTAGCCTCGCAGCTCTATCTTGGATTTCTCCAATGGGAAATCACGCAATTTGTCGAGGTATAGCGACTCCGATACTACACTCACGGATGCACCAGTGTCGATTGTCATGGGTATCTTGATTCCTGCAACATCTATGTGGATTATGATACTTTTCGGATCGCTGTTAGTTAACCTCGTGCTCCTGATGATGTTTAGCTCTAACATCTCCTCGTCCTGTTGTTTTTCTTCCAAACTAAGTAGTTTCTGGGGATTTCTACTCATAGCTTTGAAAGCCGGTTTACCCTTCAGTCAGCATGCCTTCGCAAGATGTTCAGTTTTACTGCAGATGAAACACTCTGCCTTCACATATGGACAACTTTGAGCAATGTGTTGTCCCAGGCCTTCAATGCTCTGTTACCATTGCCAGTTTCTGAGACTTTGGGGCCCAACTGCCTTTTACTTTTAACCTGCAGGCGATTCACCTCGGTTGTCTGATGACTGAAAATAGTATGAAATTCTCGGGAATATTGGTCGGCCATGTTCATTGACATAGCTGTCTGACAAGCTAAATGAAAAATCAAGTTAGGCGTTGTCAATAACTTTCTTCTGATCGCATCATTTTTCATCCCACAAACAAAACGGTCACGCAATGCTTGGTCCTGAAAGTTTCCGAAATTACAATGAAGAGATAGCTTTTTTAATGCTACAATATACTCACTGATATTTTCTTCGGTTAACTGATCTCGTATTCTGAAACGATAACTTTCAGCAATTTCCAAGTGCTTGGGGCTATAGTGCTGTTCTAACTCTGCTTAAGAGTTGTATCCTTTGGCTTTCAGGCCCAAGCAAAATTTTCAAGGTTTCATACACCTCAGGCCCTGCTTCAGTTAAGAAACTAGCCCTTTTTCATTCCAACACCACCTGGTCATGGTTTTCATCATCGGCGATTTTGATAATATTATTTGCAGTGATAAACATCTCTAGCCGCTCCACGTACACGCCGAAACTTTCACCAAACACCCTATTACCCCCATATGCACGGCCATCTGGACTCTGGCAGTTCAAACAAGTGTTAACAACAGTTAAAGAGGAGCAAGATTCTTGTGCAGCAGCATGATATAATGGAATTGAAAGTTGGAAGAGATGTATAACAAGCGGCTGAATTGATATTGTCTGTTTTATGCTATCACCCAAAGTCAAAATTACCCAATATATTAAGTGAACGGCATTGAAATGTCAGTGACCACCACTGTATCAACCCTCGCTGTGATTTGTGGATCAAATGTCATTCATCTGTCAGTATCAGCAGCCAACTGAAATATCTATATATTAAGATGTATCCTCCCTCTTGGAGTGAAATGCCCCCCTAAATGTTGACATTGCAACTGTGCAGGCGTCAGCCCCTATTTGAAGCTGAGTAGAGGCTTTCAGATGATATCATTGCCTTCCTAATACCATGATCTCTTTTATCCTTTATCACAGGAGTGGATTGCCCACAATAATACAATCGCAGGTTACAGGTAGAGGAACACCAGATATTTTGATGCCACAAGAGAAAGAAACTCTACAAATCCTGGGAAGGCAGTCACCATACACTGTAGGAGATGGTGAAGTAGGAGGGCTTGTGGTACCTGCAGGTTTATTCGCACCATTAGGAGCTTGCAGTAATCATGGCCAGTGAACAAGGAGTTTAATTGGCTTCCGAGATGAATTTGAATTGATGCTACCTGGAGCAAGTAGCAGTTCCAGAAACTCAGCATGTGCCCCTGTAACCGAGAGAAGCATTCAGAACAATTACTGACTCCTATGTGGAGGCATTGACCATTGGACTTCAAATCTTGGAGGAACCACAGCAGGAGAACCAGTTCTAACAGCTTTGGGACACCAGCTTTCAGGGTCTGCATGATCTAAATGCCATCATCAGGTCTGCCCTCACAGTGATCAGTGGTCAGGCAGATCCAGGACCCAGCTCAAGTACCATGACAAATGTCCACCATTTTGATGCTGGCCTCATTCTTGAGGACAGCTTTTGTGAACTTTCCAGTCATCCCCCTCAGATGCCTACTCACTTAAGTGGCAGGATACAGGACCAGGCTGCCCATGCCCATGCAACTGCAATTGCAACGCAACCTGCAGAAGAGTCCTGGCAAGTCTCAGAATCCCTGAGACGAAGGCCACCTCGTTCCCAAAAGTCCCATGATACCACAATGCAGGCAAGTACCACCGGCTTCCCTGGCCCTCAGATTCCACCAGAATAGCACAGAGACAAAAGGAAGCATCTGTTATAAATATTAGTGTGCACATTTAAAAAGGAAACGCTTGTAAATATATATGACAGTAAAGACACTTTGTGAAATGAAATCCAGTGGTCTTGCATGTCTCTTTATTCAGGGTTTATGTTTCAATGTTCTTGAAGTATTCTATTTACAGAGGAGTAACAAGCGGAATGAAGTATCTCTGTTTGGCAAATGGTTGAGGGGAAAAGGGCAAAGTGAAGTTAAGAATGAATGTAAGGGCTGCAAAAGAGGGTCACCTCTTAATTTATTGATTAGAGAAGGTGGTAATATCAAATATTGTCTCATTAATTTCTCCTGATCCCGGGGTCTATCTTGCTTCTTCCTCTTGCACTTACTGGTCAAGTGGCTGCTGAGCTTTTTCTGACTCCCTGACCTCATTAGGGCATAGTTATGAAGGACCCCAACTGGTTTGGAGACAGTGGAAGCGCACCTTAAGAAATTCTATGATGTGCTGCACAGTGATATAAGGCCTAACTTGAACCTCATTAAGATTTGCACCACATCTGTGAAGGGGTTACTGACAGGAGACATTAACCAAGCAGCAGGGGATAGCCCCTATCATCAAGGAGCCAACCAGACCTATCTTCTTCTTCCTGAAACAGAGGACGGATGCTGGAGTTCCTCAGAATGAAGACATCATGATATCTTTTAAAAATTTGGCAGTCACATGCAAGATCTGATGTTGGCTGCAAAGTTCTATCAGAGAGGGTTGATGAGGGTACTGAGGTTGATGTTGTGCATATGAACTTTCAAAAGGCGTTTTATTAAGTATCACTTAATAGACACGTTAGCAAAATTAAAACCTGTGGAATTAAAAGGGCAGTGGCTTTGTGGATACGAAATTGGCTAAGGGACAGAAAGCAAAGAGCACTGGTGAAAGGTTGTTTTTCAGGCTGGAAGAAAGTGTGCAGTAGTGTTCCCAGGGGTTGGTTTTGGGACCGTTGTTCATGTTGATATATATTAATGACTTGAACTTCAGTATACAGGGCATAATTTCAGATGACATGAAACTCGGAAATGTAGTAAACAATAATAACAGACTTCAGGAGGACATAGAAAGAATGGTGAAATGGGCAGACACATGGCAGATGAAATTTAACACAGAGAAGTGCAAAGTGATAGGAAGAATAAGGAGAGGCAATGGCCCTGAAATTCTGGCCAGAGGCTTCCTTCGGACGAATGCCTCCGACCAGAGAATTTTTTGCGAAAGTACCTGGTAATCCCGGAGCTACTTTAGATTCCGGTTGGAGGCCTTCTCTTACCATGAATCGGAGCGTGTCCACATCTTCCAGGTACGCACGGAGAAGCTGGAGTCACTTGTGTTATATATGTGGACTTGTATTTACTCTGTATAGCCACCAGAGGGCTCATTCCCCAGAGTCCCAAGGGATCCCATAATTCCTTGTGAGCACAGGTATTTAAGAAGGCTTCACAGGTTGGAGAGGCACTCTCGAGACCTGCAATAAAAGATTAAGGTCACACTTTACTTTGAGCTCACAATATTCAGTCTGACTCATTCTTCATACACAATAACTGGCGACGAGATATAGATAGTGAACCCAAAGATACAGAGAACAGTGGGCATCCTGGAGAAATTCTCGGAGGGAGATGATTGGAAAACATTTGTGGAGCGACTTGACCAATACTTCATGGCCAACGAGCTAGATGGGGACGAGAGCACTGTCAAACGAAGGGCGATCCTCCTCACCGTCTGTGGGGCACCAACGTATGGCCTCATGAAGAATTTGCTCACTCCAGCGAAACCCACGGTGAAATCATACGACGATTTGTGCACATTAGTCCGAGAGCATTTGAACCCGAAGGAAAGTCCTGCATTCACAGATGTAATATATGCTCGCAGTTAAGCAATGTACCTAGGGAGGCGCCGCTAAGTTTATAGTCTTGGCCCTCCAAACCATGGTCTAGGGTATACGTTGACTATGCAGGCCCATTCTTGGGTAAAATGTTCGTTGTCGTTGTAGACGCGTACCCCAAGTGGATTGAATGTGAGATAATGTCGGCTAGCACGTCCGCTGCCACCACTGAAAGCCTGCGGGCCATGTTTGCCACTCATGGCTTACCCGATGTCCTGGTGAGCGACAACGGGCCATGTTTTACCAGTGCTGAGTTCAAAGAATTCATGACCCGTAACGGGATCAAACATGTCACATCTGCCCCGTTTAAACAGCGTCCAATGGTCAGGCAGAGAGAGCAGTGCAAACCATCAAGCAAGGCTTGAAGAGGTAACTGAAGGCTCACTGCAGACTCACCTATCCCGAGTCCTGCTTAGCTACCGCATGAGACGACACTCACTCACCGGGATCCCACTTGCTGAACTGCTCATGAAAAGAGCACTTAAGACAAGGCTCTCGTTAGTTCACCCTGATCTACATGAACAGGTAGAGAGCAGGCGGCTTCAACAAAGTGTATCCCATGATAGCGCAAGTGTGTCACGCGAGATTGAAATCAATGATCCTGTATTTGTATCAAATTATGGACAAGGTCCCAAGTGGCTTCCCGGCACTGTTGTGGCCAAAGAGGGGAGCAGGGTGTTTCGGGTCAAACTTTCAAATGGACTCATTCACCGGAAACACTTGGACCAAATCAAACTCAGATTCACGGACTACCCTGAGCAACCCACCTTGGACCCTACCTTTTTTGATCCCCCAACATACACACCAGTGGCAACCGACACCACGGTTGACCACAAAGCAGAACCTATCATCTACAGCAGCCCAGCAGGGCCCAACACACCAGGCAGCCCAGCAAGGCCAGTTGCACAGCAGCCCAGCGAGGGCCCAACAAATGATTCAACAACACCAGCTTTCACCGAGACGATCAACCAGGGCAAGAAGGGCCCCAGATCAACTGACATTGTAAATAATGACACTATTGACTTTGGGGAGGAATGTTGTTATATATGTGGACTTGTATTTCCTCTGTACAGCCACCAGAGGGCTCATTCCCCAAAATCCCAAGGTTGGAGAAGCACTCTGGAGACCTGCAATAAAAGACTAAGGTCACAATCTACTTTGAGCTCACAGTGTTCAGTCTGTCTCTTTCTCCATACACAACAACGTGGGCCTGGACAACCAATCATGGTACAGTATTCTCGTTGATAGCAATGGGAACTCAGTAACTCCGAGTTATCATTGCTATCAATGTGCAAAAACCCCAAAACACTCAAACACAACACAACAAACAAAAATAACTCCTCATAATTCCAAAACCAATTGAAATGAAAGTTAATCAAATGTTTTATAAAATAAAAATTTGGGCGTATTTATTTTTTATGTCTTTTAATAGAGTCCAAAATAAACTTACCTTAATGGACAGGGCCCCCACTCTAAAAATGTGTGTTTAAATTTAATTTTATGTTTTACGCTGGTAAAATTAGGCTATGCCTGACTGCGCCAGCGCCTACTGTGCCTTTCCTTCTGGAAGTCTGCTATTTGCAGACTCCATGCGTCAATCCCCTACCTCTCCCTCACGGCAGCCCTTCTCCCATTTATGCTTGCAGATGAGAAACTGAGTGACAGCACACCCAGCACAATGGGGAGTGAGGAAAGACCTCGCAGACCAGCTGGAGCCAGTGACAACCCCAAGACCGACTGCGAGCACACCCAGCACAATGGGGAGCGAGGAAAGATCTCGCAGATCAGCTGGAGGCCTGGATGTGACCTTTCACAACATATCAAATCAGAGCAGTGACGACAATAAGGGGTCAAGCCCTGGTGACAGTGCCGAGGGCACTCCATCGTTTGGGGAAGTGACTGATGAGGAAGGGGAAGAGGAGGACACTGATGGCACCAACGCGTCACTGCTTCCACCCACACAAGCCACTCAGATACCGGGAGTGCACAGTCAGATATAGTTGAGGTAGTACACGGGTCTGCACTGGGTATTACACTGGGGCCTTGCGGGCTGCAGCATGGTGATGGGGTTGGGCAACCTCAGGTGCCATCTCTCCGGGGGAGCAGGGGGGGGGTCGAGTCCGCACCTGAGTTCTGCCAAGGAGGACTCAGACAATGCCACCCTCATCCCCGGAATCAACCTAGTGAACCTTCTCTGAACTGCCTCCAAAGCAAGTATATCCTTTCATAAATATGGAAACCAAAACTGCATGCAGTATTCCAGGTGTGGCCTCACCAATACCCTGTACAACTGTAGCAAGACTTTCCTGCTTTTATGCTCCATCTCCTTTGCAATAAAGGACAAGATTCCATTGGGCTTCCTGATCACTTGCTGTACCTGCATGCTAACCTTTTGTGTTTCATGCACAAGTACCCCCAGGTCCCTCTATACTGCTGCACTTTGCAATCTTTCTCCATTTAAATAATAACTAGCTCTTTGATTTTTTTTCTGCCAAAGTGCATGACCTCACACTTTCCAATATTATACTCCATCTGCCAAATATTTGCCCACTCACTTAGCCTGTTTATGTCCTTTTGCAGATTTTGTGTGTCCTCCTCACACATTGCTTTTCCTCCCATCTTTGTATCGTCAGCAAACTTGGCTACATTACACTTGGTCCCTTCTTCCAAGTCGTTAATATAGATTGCAAATAGTTGGGGTCCCAGCACTGATCCCTGCGGCACCCCATTGGTTACTGATTGCCAACCCGAGAATGAACCATTTATCCTGACTCTCTGTTTTCTGTTCGTTAGCCAATCCTCTATCCATGCTAATATATTACCCCAACCCCATGAACTTTTATCTTGTGCAGTAACCGTTTATGTGGCATCTTGTCAAATGCCTTCTGGAAGTCCAAATATACCACATCCACTGGTTCCCCCTTATCCACCCTGTTCGTTACATCCTCAAAGAATTCCAGCAAATTTGTCAAACATGACTTCCCCTTCATAAATCCATGGTGACTCTGCCTGACCGAATTTTGTTTTTCCAAATGTCTTGCTACTGCTTCTTTCATAATGGACTCCAACATTTTCCCAACCACAGATGTCAGGCTAACTGGTCTATTGTTCCCTGCTTTTTGTCTGCCTCCTTTTTTAAATAGGGGCGTTACATTTGAAGTTTTCCAATCTGTTGGGACCTCCCCAGAATCCAGGAAATTTTGGTAAATTACAATCAATGCATCCATAATCCCTGCCGCTACTTCTCTTAAGGCCCTAGGATGCAAACCATCAGGTCCAGTGGATTTACCTGCCTTTAGTCCCAATATCTTACTGATTTAGATGAAGGAATTGAGTGTACTATCTCCAAGTTTGCAGATGGCACTAAGCTGGATGGCGGTGTGAGCTGTGAGAAGGATGATAAGAGGCTGCAGGGTGACTTGGACAGGTTAGGTGAGTGGACAAATGCATGGCACATGCAGTATAATGTGGATAAATGTGAGGTTATCCTCTTTGGTGGCAAAAACATGAAGGCAGAATTTTATCTGAATGGCAGCAGATTAGGAAAAGGGGAGGTGCAACGAGACCTGGGTGTCATGGTACATCAGTCATTGAAGGCTGGCATGCAGGTACAGCAGGTGGTGAAGAAGGCAAATGACATGTTGGCCTTCATAGCTAGGGGATTTGAGTATAGGAGCAGAGAGGTCTTACTGCAGTTGTACAGGGCCTTGGTGAGATCTCACCTGGAATATTGTGTTCAATTTCGGTCTCCTAATCTGAGGAAGGACATTCTTGCTATTGAGGGAGTGCAGCGAAGGTTCATCAGACTGATTTCCGGGATGGCAGGACTGACATATGAAGAAAGACTGGATCGACTGGGCCTGTATTCACTGGAGTTTAGAAGGATGAGAAGGGATCTCATAGAAACATATAAAATTTTGATGGGACTGGACAGGTTAGATGCAGGAAGAATGTTCCCGATGTTGGGGAAGTCCAGAACCAGGTGTCACAGTCTAAAGATAAGGGGTAAGCCATCTAGGACCAAGATGAAGAGAAACTTCTTCACTCAGAGAGTTGTTAACCTGTGGAATTCTCTACCGCAGACAGTTGTTGATGTCAGTTCGTTAGATATATTTTCAAAAGGGAGTTAGATATCGCCCTTACGGCTAAAGGGATCAAGGGGTATGGAGAGAAAGCAGGAAAGGGTTACTGAGGTGAATGATCAGCCATGATCTTATTGAATGGTGGTGCAGGCTTGAAGGGCCGAATGGCCTACTCCTGCACCTATTTTCTATGTTTCTATGTTTACTGAGTACCATCTCCTTAGTGATTGTGATTGTGTTAAGTTCCTCTCCCCCCCCCCCCGCCCATAGTCCCTTCACACTCCACTGTTGGAATATTGTTAGTGTCCTCTACCGTAAAGACTGATACAAATTATTTGTTCAGAGTTTCTGCCATCTCCATGTTCCCCATTACTAATTCCCTGATCTCGTCCTCTAAGGGACCAACTCTAGCCACTCTTTTCCTTTTTATATACCTATAGAAACTCTTGCTATCTGTTTTTATATTTCATGCGAGTTTACTTTCATAGTTTATCTTTTCTTTCTTAATCATTTTTAAGTCATTCTTTGTTGGTTTTTAAACGCTTCCCAATCTTCTGTCCTCCCACTAATTTTGGCCACTTTGTATGCCCTTGTTTTTAATTGGATACCTTCTTTTATTTCCTTAGTTAGCCACGGATGGCTATCTTTTCTCTTACACCCTTTCCTCCTCACTGGAATATATTTTTCTTCAGAGATGTGAAATAGCTCCTTAAATGTACACTACTGTTCATCAACCATCCTACCCTTTAATCTATTTTCCCACTCCACTTTAGCCAACTCTGCCCTCATACCGTCATAGTCTCCTTTATTTAAGCTTAGTACGCTGATTAGAGATCCAACTTTCTCACCCTCCTTCTGAATTTGAAATTCAATCATGCTATGATCACTCATTCCAAGGGGATCCTTTACTAGGAGATTGTTTATTAATCCTGTCTCATTACAAAAGACCAGATATAAGATAGCCTGCCCCCTGGTTGGTTCCGTTACATACTGCTCAAGGAACCAGTCCCTTATACACTCTATGAACTCCTCCTCAAGGCTACCCTGACTAATTTGATTTGTCTAATCAATATGGTGGTTAAAATCACCCATGATTATTGCTGTTCCCTTTTTACAATCCCTGACTATTTCCTGGTTTATGCTCTGAGCAACAGAGTTGCTACTGTTAGGGGGCCTATAGACTGCGCCCACCAGTGACTTTTTCCCCTTATTATTCCTTATCTCCACCCAAACTGTTTCAACATCCTGATCATTTGAGCCAATATCATTTCTCACTATTGCAGTGATTCCATCCTTTATCAATAGAGCTACTCCACCTCCTTTTCCTTTCTGTTTGTTCTTCCGGATTGTCAAATACCTCATAATAGTTAATTCCCAGTCCTGGTCACCTTGCAACCACATGTCTGTAATGGCTAGTAGATCATACCCATTTGCCTCAATTTGTGCCGTCAACTCATTTATTTTATTACAAATGCTACGTGCATTTGAACAAAATGCCTTTAAATTTGTTTTACCTGGCATCAACTGCCAGGATCCTACACTGATGGTCACACACCAGCTGCACATTAATGGAGTGGAATCCCTTTCTGTTGATAAAAAGTTTGGGATAGTATTGTGGCGTCCTCAGGTCAACGTGTGTGCAGTCGATGGCACCCTGCATCCTGGGGAACCCTGCAATCCAGACAAATCCGGCCTGCCTCTCCACCTGCTTCTCCCTGATTATCGGGAAGGAGCTATAGTCCACTCTTCTATATAGAGCGTCGGTGACCTTCCGGATGGAGCGATGGACAGAGAATTGGGAGATGATCGTTATGTCTGCAGTTGCAGACTGGAAAGAACCCGTAGCATAAAAGTTGAGAGCTGTGATGATCTTGGTTTCAACGGTGAGAGTGGTCCTGAGCCTAGTGTGAGGCTCCAGATAATGGCGCAGGACATTGCACAGTTCCTTCAGTACGTCCTTTCTAAATCTGAGCCTTTGCAAGCATTGCTCATCACTGAGCTCCAGGAAGGAGAACTGACATCGGTAGACCCTTTGATGGTCGGCCTCCTACCTGCAGGTCTGTGCTGTCCACCTCCCATGGCAGATGGCTGTTCGCCTTCTCCCTGTTCCTCCTCATTTTGCGGAGCCTCCTGCAGGCTGCTGCTGACAAGGCTCCTGGCTCAGTATGTGATGCGGGGGATCAGCATACCTGACCCTCCTCCTGATGCCATCTCGCTCCTGGCCAGCCTCTCTACGTGGCGGTCTGTGCCCATCTGCATGCCCATCTCGATATTGGGCAGCCATGGCTACTGCCTCCCTTGCCCGCTGCCTCTCTTCACATTGCTGACTGTGCCGCCTTCTCCTGCATGCTGCTCTGCGCCTGACAAGATGGACAAGGCGCTCCCCTGCTAAAACTGAGCCCATTCTGTCTGAAGGCTGGACCCTGACAAGCAGGCCTCTGTGGAGCATAGAATGAGGACTACATGCCTCCACTAATCAGTGAGAGCTAAAAGTCTTCAAAGCTCTCCAAAAGTGATTAACACGACTCTGCAGGTTTAGCAAATGAACACAAAGCAACAGAAAAAGTTTTCACCAAAAATACCCAATCGCGGTAATCCTCTGTTCTCCTCCTCCAGTGGTGTCGAGTTGCACGGCAAAGTGTACAGCCCCAAAAAGCTGGTGGGGGCACTGTCCAAAAAAAAGCTGTGTTTTTATGCTGATTTGGGTAGCGTGGCTGCGTAGCAGCAGCGCGCACCCTGATGATGTCAGTACGGCCGCAAGCCCTATACCACGGCGGAAGTTGGCGGCTTGTGACGGAAGCACCCACCGCCAAAAAAATGCTATGCTGAATATCCAATTGACTGGAATGCACTGGCCATTCGATTTTGATGAATGGCCGCTGAAAACCCACGGTAACGGTCCTTCCCGGGACCCTAAATTCCGGCCCCAGAAAGTTTGGCGGATTTTGAGGTTGGCCCATATTATAACACGGGTGCTCTCTATAGCACTTTGCACCACAGGGAATACTGCCTGAGGAGCCTTTCCTGAGCTGACATTCTGAAGGTTGTAAGTTGGGATGCCCTGCTGAAAAGCATTTCAGTAACTTCATCCATACGACAGTGGGCGCTGCAAATTGAGTGAAGATGCAGAAGTCAGCACTTGCAGCCGAATGGACCCTGTGGCATAGAAATTGAGGGGTGTGATGATTTTTATCTGACAGAGAGTGTAATGTCCTTACACCCTACATGAGGCACATTCTGCAAGGTCACTCTGTGACCTGAACCTTTATTCACAGGACCAAGAAGTGATGACCCTGGGTTGGACCTCCCTTTATATACCTGGATGACCAGGTGAGGAGTATCTCCCACAAGTTCACCCCCTGTGGTCAAGGTGTGCATTTCTTAGGTGTATACAGTATGCAGTGTTATTATGAAGGTTACAGTTACATGAAGGTTACATACATGACAGAGAGTGTAGAGGATGTTTGGCGGTCCGGTTACAACAGGCCATGGAGTTTCTGTACTGGCTCCTTCCTGAATCATAGCTTCCTTAAGCAGACCACTTCTGGTACATTGGCAAAATAGCTGCATGGTCTGTAAACTCTGTTGGAAGGTACTACCTAGTTGTTTTTTTTAATTTAGTGCAGCCCTATCCTGTGTGCCTCTCTTCTTCCTGCTCAAGTTCTGCCTCCATATGTGTGTGAAACAAGGATAGGGAAAAAGATTGCCTCAATTACTCTATAGAAATGTACTTTACCAGTACAGTGCAGCAAAACAATATTCAAATTGCTACAGTCAGAAGTAAGATATCAGTCAAAGTTTGTGTTCAGTCACAGCCTGTGAAATCAACCACTTCCTGGTTTGGAACATCATGCAGGCATGAGTCAGATTAGGTGCAATACTGGTGAAATTACAATATTTCTCACAGATTACTTCATTCCTATCTTATCCTACCATTTGCATACATTCACTGCCTTTGGAGTGAGTGTTTCTTCCACCTGCCACCATTATTGCTGGAATTTATCATGCATGTTAGAAGGGGATGGACCTCTGGAATTTCTGAGTCTAGCCCCAAGTCCTGAGCCAGACCCCGCCACCTTCACCGGAAAACCGCTATTTCTGCCCTAAAAGGTTTACGGAATTTCCAGGCTCCTGTACAAGTAGCTTTATGCTGACACTGGGGATAGTACTGCCCATCATGGAAACAAAAAGGTCCAGAGGTAGGAAATGGAACTGAATATCGGATAGGGTGTATAGCAGGCGGCTACTTCAATACTGCCCACTTTGAATTTCTGCCCCATTGACTCCTTACCAGAGTGCAGTTGTGTGGGATCCAGCCACCTTCTGATACCTCGCCTCTCGTAATGCTTCATAAACCTCAGAATCTTTTGACTTTGTGTTGCCAGTAGGAAGTCTTAACTGCTGAAAACGGATATCAAAAATTCGGGCAGGCACTGCACAGAACCATCAATTTTAAACGGGTAGCACAAGGTCAGAAAATGGCGTCTCATATTTTAACTTTTAAGCAGTGAATATCAGCAAGCTATTCAGTTTCAGGAATATCACAGTTGACCCCTGACTTTTATATAACTCAATATCTGCACTCGAAACCCAAGCCACTTTCCCCTCCCGAACCCAGGGTTCCTGAGACCAATTGTAGGGTCCCTATTGCCTGTCTTCTGAGATCAGTTAATGCAGCATTTTGGGAATTAAATTTGGGACCTTCCTAATCTGTATGCTTCAGGTACTCATTAGCTTAACTAGCTGAACCATTGAGGGAGTCTCAATTCATCATGATCAAATAATTTCCCCTGTAAACTCCCTTTTGTCCATTTATTTTGAAGTCTTTTACTGCCATTTGTTAGTTTTACTATTTGTCTAAACATAGAAATTATGTTAGTGAATCAGCTCAATAATATGTCAACATGATAAGACACAACAATAATATTTTTTCTGGACTTTGATAACTATTGGTGAAAAGAACGAACCTCAACTATTAATCTGTTTTACTTTTTGCTCTGGAAAAATGCAGAAAAGTACAACTTTTAATATTTCTTTGATCGTAGGAAATCATCAAAATGCCAATTTATTTTAAAAATGTGCACTTTTAAAAAAAAACATGAAGATTCTGAAAGACAAGATGGGCAGAGTGCTTGAGCACAGATTAGTGCCATTAATACTACACACTCCTGATCTCATCTGGAGTGGGAGAATAGCTGAACAAAAGAAATATGCATCTTTACAGAGCGGGAGGGTAAATTAAAGAGGTCATTCAAGACACTCTTCGAACAGCATTAGCTCAGAACAGATCACACCCCAGTTACCTCAGTGAGGGGATAATTCATGGCACAGGGAAATGTAAAAATTCAAGTTTACCTGCAGAAAAGATATAAAGGAAATTAAACAGAAAGTTGAAAAGTTTATTGGCTCTTTCACTAGTAACTCATGAGGGCATTATCACTGCACAACAACTCTGAGAAAATTACTTATTTTCCTTTTCTTCAAACAATTTATTTACAAGAAAGTTTGGGGGTTATTTTATTTTTCACAAAAAGTTACAAGTCCTATAAACTTATGAAAATACGAAAAGGAAGAGAAAAAACAACAACTGAATCATCTGGCCTGTCCAATCCAAATATGTTGCAGCTGCTGTGGGCCATCAACTCCTCAGCCCACCTCTCAGTCATGCAATGTCCTGGGAGAGGCAACAAAACAGAGAAAAAACCTTAAATCAACTTCGGGAGAACTCTGCGAAATTCCTCTTCGGCCCCTGAAGGCAATCAGTCAAGGTCCAGGAGACTGCAGTAACTGAGTCACTGCTGGCCCCACCGATCTTCTATAACTGGAGAGATATTTTACTTGCAAGAACTCTTTCAGCTCCCTTTTGAGGTCCTGAAGCAAATCCATACTCCCTGCACATTCTGCCAATCTATTGCAGAGGTTGATAACTCTCTGTGAAAAGTATTTCTTGGCATATAACCTAGGTCAATGTTTTACTATTTTGATAGATGCCTCCTAGTCCTCTCTTCCCTATCTAGCTTAAATAAGTATCCATATGGAACATAATCTATTCCTCTTATCATTTAAAATACCTTAATCATATCGCCTAGAGGTCTATGGTTCTCTTTTGAAAAAAGTCCCAGTTGCCTCAGCCTATCCAGCTACTAAGAACTCTGGGAGTTGATGTCATTCTAGTCTCCTTTCTCTGGAGCTTGTCAAGGGTCTTGATACCCTCCTACCATGTCAGGGAACCAAAACCTGTTGCAGTCATCATAGGCAGTCCCTCGCATCGAGGATGATTTGCTTCCACGCCAAAAAGGGATGAGTTCAAAGGTGTTTCAATGAAGGACCTAATATTCCAGGTCCTGAACTACATGTTGAAAGGTGGAAGATGCCTGTGCGTGGATTTTTTAACGTGTGGTGGCCGTTGCACACCAGCCACCACACGGGCCTGACAGAGCTAGGTCTTGGTCCAGTGGCAAGGATTAACCAAGACGACTGGAGACCAGCTTTGCTGCATGGACCTAGTGCACACATATATTGCAGTGTGGGCTGGCCCATGATGCCCCTGGGCCCTCGCCTCTTCTGGGCCCCAAAGTCATGCCTCTCCTGGGCTCCGATCATGTCGCTCTGCAATCTCTCGCCGCTCTTTTGCTCCGACCTCACCGCTCCTTCAAGATATTCAAGATAGCTACCATTAAGATTTCCTAATCAGCATGAGCATATCAGCACATGACCTTTTCTGCACTGTCTGGGCATTCAGGACTTATATATAAACACAGCAACTATGTTCTATTAAACCAGATCTGATGTACATCACCTTAAGGATCAGAAGAGATTCAGTTTTGTAAATGGAGAAGAGCAAAGTATGGCATGTTAGTAACCTTTATGAATTTAGTCATTAGTCTACATTGATAAATGAGCATGAAATACAAGTTTCTGCTGACAATGTAATGCACAGACATAATTGAATTCCTGCAGTACGATAGAATAGGCAACTTAAAGTCATGGTACCATATCTCTTTTTCCAGCTAATGCAAACTGAATTGAATTTCCTCCAACTCCACAAAATGCATCAACAATGATTAACAATGAAAACTCTGCATGACACGATTGGCAATGTGCTCAGCAATCTTCTCAGGAGTGACTGAAGACCAGCCTTCTAGGAGATAAAGATACAATTCTAGATGTGGCCTTACCAATGTATTGTATCGGTTAAGTATTGAATTTTAACTGTCCTAGCGATACATCCTCACTCCCTATACATTTTCCTTACAGTTTTATGGCGCTGGTCATGAACAAGGTCCCTCTACTGCTCCACCGCATTAAGGTGGTGACCTTGTAAGCTATACACATGCCTGGAATTACCATAAATCCAAATGCATCTTGCTGGGTTTATCCATATTGAAGGATACCTGCCACATCCAGGGCCTGGTTTCGAAGCCCATCCCCCCATTGTATTTAAATCAGCCTACAGTTACTCTAAACTTCTAACTTCTGCACATGTCTATTGTGAGCAAACTTAAGGATGGTATTGCTGATGCCTTCATTCAAATGATTGATAAAGATCATGAACAGCAGTGGTCCCAATACAGATCCCAGTCACTAGACTCCACACAGAGCTGCTACCATTAATAACTATCCTCTGCCTATGTGAATGCAACCAAGTCACGATTGAGCTTAACATTTTACCATCAATCCCACAGGTTGCAACTTTATTTAATAGCTAGGCGTGCAACACTTTATCAAAGGTCTTTCGAAAATCAAGATACGCAGGCTGGGATTATCCTCCATTATGCCTAAAAATGATGGTAAATGTGGGTGGTAAGGCCTACTGTCACCTCAGCAACCCGCCCAGGATTGCTCTCCCCCACCCACCAATGCCAAGTCTGCTGCTGGCCTCTCCTTCCCTACAAAACCCACTTTATTACTTAGAAAGTACAACATGGAAACCGGCAGTTTGGTCCAATGAATCCATGTCGTTGTTTATTCTCTAAATGAGCAATAGTGCTAATTCCATGTGGCCACTCTATTGCAAAATATTTTATGGCCTTTCCTTCAACCACCTATCTTATATATTCTTGGAAGTTGACATGGGGCTAGAAATTGCATGCAGATCGCCCCCGCCTGATCCTTAGAGGTATTCCGGCAGTTGCATCTTTTCAACCACCGGAATACCGCTGGTGCACGTTCCTGAGGTTTTCGGGTGGTCCATGTCGGCGGCGGCGAAGCGGTGTGAGAGCGAAGTGCAGCGGGTGGCCAAAGCGGAACCAAAGTCGGCGATCAGCTTACCTGTATAAAGGAAGGCTGAACCACTCTCTGAAAGGGCCGGAAACACTTCTCTGCGCATGCGCAGCCATTCTCCCGCGATTTCAGGGTCAAGGGTGACCCTACACATGCGCAGAGAAGAGAAGGACAGAACTCAACATTTTGAAGCTGCAGAGGTTAGTGCATGTCAGTGGGAGAGGAGCTGTGAGGATTTGTTTGGTTTTTTGAGGATTCTTTACTATTTTCACCATTATATAATATTATAAGAGAATATAATTAATAATATAAGTAATAATAATTATAATAATAAATCTGAATAATAATAATAATAAATAAATAATTATTTAAATTGAAATATATATATTATATATATAAATCAATATGCAAAGAATGAAGAATCAAGCCATGCAAGTGGAGAGGGAGTTAAGTAGGAGAAGAAAGGGCACTGCACTCATTTCTCGGAGGAAGTCCATGAGTCATTGCTGGGCGAAGTGGAGGCCCGTTGGAATGAGTTAACACGGGGTGGGCGAGGGAAACCATCACCATTTGTGTATCAGCGGTTATGGCGAGAGATCGCTGAGGTGGTGTCCTCCGTCGCGCCCATGATGCGGGGTCCGAACCAGTGCCGCAAACGGTGAATGACATCGTTGGATCTGCAAGAGTAAGTACTAACTTTTATCATGCATTGACGATTTACTCTTGAAGAGTACACGTTTTATGATGTTGTATAGCTTGGTGTCATTTTTATTTCCCATCATTGATCTCATTGTGTTAGTCCTCTGTATTTTAATGTATTCTTAATGCAACATTTGCATGCTACCAAAACTTAAATTGTGCAGTCGTTGACAAAAAGACTGGGGGATGGTTAATTGGGGATGTGTACCAATATATTGTGTATGTATGTGTGTGCTTGGTATTAGTAGCTGTCAAATTAGTTCACTCATATTTTTTGTCACCTTTGCAGAAAAAACTAGCCGGCAATAGGGCGGAGCTACACAAAATGGGCGGTGGTCCGCCCAAGACTATTCCTCTCACGGACCTCGAGGAACGCCCTGCAGCCCTGACGGGGACGCATGGTTGCAGCGCCACGTGTGTTGGTGCCGAACCAGTTGTCCCGGAGGGTAAGTCTGCATAATCCCTGGACTGTACTGCGGTAATGTAATTCAATGTTATGGCAATATAATGTAGAATGTAATGTAATGGTGGGACCAAGAAATGTTGTTAGTTGTGTCACTTGGAAACCAAACTGTTTGGGACTGAAGTTTTGTTATGTCATATACTTTCTCTATCCTTTGCTTATGATACTTTGATGTAATGATTCTCAGTAAAAAATGTTTGTTCTCCACTAAGCCCGCGCAAAGTGAATTGCTCTGATGTTACCTCTGACCCCTCCCCTCCCCTGTTGCCAACCATTAATGTTATGTTTTTACAGTTGTAGAGGTGGAGCTGCCTGCCCCTCCCATAGAGGAGTCATTGCAGGGGAGACAAAATAAACAGATGGTGGTGGAGGAGACGGAGGAGATGGTGTTGGAGGAGCTGCAGGAGAACACTCCTCAAAGTGCTGCTGTCGCATGAGGAGGGAGGGGTGGCGGGACTTCAAGGGTCTTTTCTACGTGCAGCCACCGGTTCCTCGTCGGAATCCAACTTTCTTGGATTCCAGTCCGAGGAAGCGGGACCAAGTGGACTGCAACAGTGCACACTGATCTCCGAGGTGAATCCACGGTGGCTGACCTGCCAAAGTGGGAACGCTGCGCGACAGGCAGATGCTAGCCTGGACATGGTGGGATTGTCCAGGATGAGCATCGACTTGATTCGAGAGCTCCTTCAGTCCATTGCTGGGTTCTCAGAAAACATCACAGCTTCAGCAGCCCACCAATCGGAGGACATGGCAGAGCTCAAGGGGAACTACCGGACCGCCAATGCCAATGCAATGTGGCAATCGACAGTTGTGGGATATGGCACTGCACCCCAAGGTGCCATACCACCAATGGTGACAGCACCTGATCGTTAAGAGGAACCAGTTTCTTCCAACTTTGAAGATAGGTCCTTAGCACTTCTATCTTCTCCAGAACCCCGAAACAAAGCGCTGCCATTCTCGCCCCCCCCCCCCTCAGCAGTCATGTTCGATGTGCTCTGCTGGTACATTCTGGTACGTTCAGGTCCCGACGTGGGCAGAGCCAGGGGTATTGTTAGCGGGAGGATCAGGATGGGGTCAGGGCCAAGGGTCGGGGGGGATTGGGGAGGAAAGGCGTTGGGAAAGATGGGAGGGTGTAGGGACTTTTCAGTGCTGCTTATACTGTTGTTGATGTTGTTGTTATCATTGCTGTTTGTTCTTTATAATGCTTGTTGTGAAAATATTTATTCATAAAAAATATACTATTTTATTACATTGATAACATTTTAAAAATTACTACTTTTATATAACATTTTATTCAATTAAGTGTGTCTCACTCACTTCTGGGAAGGGGACAATATATCCCATTAAACAACGTTTAGGAAAGACAACTTTAAATGTGTGATTGATGGTGTCCCTTGTAAACTCATACCTTATCTGAGATGACCTAGGCCCAACTGACTGGGGTTTTCTTGAGTCTTGTGAACATCACACAACTGGGTAAGCCACTTGTAATGCAACAGCTCTACCAACCTGTGAGCATTCTCACAGGAGCATACATTACAGTTGTGATGCCAGCTACAGTTGAATAGCCCCACGACCACAATATCAAGCCACGTGAAAAATGGTTACTTGGATGTACGCCTAGTGAGTGACTTCCTTCTTACCCCCTCCCTCAGGTCTCCTTGCACACCCAGTGACTGACTTCCTTCTCCACCACCCCCCTCAGGCCTCCTTGTACACCCAGTGACTGACTCCCTTCTCCCCCCTCCCCTCCCCTCACCTCAGGTCTCCTTGCACACCTAGTGAGTGACTCCCTTCTCCCCCACCCAACCCCCCCCGACCCCGCCTCAGGTCGTTATGTACACACAGTGACTTGGATGAGACCCCATTGCGTGGACACAACCCATCCCCTCTCCATGTGAGATAGTGAGCCCCTTTATCTCTGTAATCCTGTACTGGGTGTTAATTCAGTGCCTGGTGTGTGTCTGAGACAATGAGCCTCTTTGAATACCCCTTAGAATATGAGAACTATTTTATTACACAATCCAATAATTTGCAAGGCTTTTGCAGGTCACAATTCTTCATAGATTTCCTGATACAATGTTTGCACGTTGGTGAGGTGATGTTCCAGTCCACCACAGAGTTGAAGTGTCAATCAGCTGACACAAAACTAATTTATAGCAGAAACTCAGCATATATGTCGACCCAAAGCCTACTGAACAAAAGGTTCTCCCAATTCTCTCAATCACATTCAAATGATACAAAAGTTAATTTTCTGCATAGAATCACTTAAATACAGTAGTGGTGGTCATGTTGTCAAAACCTCACATGTCTGTTAATATGTACAGCACATATCATTTGCATCAAAAATGGCTTTTCTTCAGTATTCACAAACTTCTGGGCCACTGTGAAGCTGCAAGCAAAATGGAGGGCATCATAACGCTGGGCCCAAGTCAGGTAAGAACTCCAGAAATGGGTGGTATCCAGCGCAGAGTTAATGGGCAGTAGCCGGCCTTAAAAAATAGATTTTAATGGAATTTAGGGCTGGAAGGGAGTTTTCCAACTTTTTTGGATCTCCAAAGTGGGCGGGCGCTTTGCAGCAATGCCGGCGGTAATGGTCGGCCCAAAATTACCGCCGGTGATAATCAGGAGCGGTAATGGGCGGTAACTTGAGAGGAAATTCGGTCTCTGCGTCAATGACTAAGTCCAGCATGCATTCTTCCGCTTCTGTTTAAAACGGTTTCTCCTGCTCTCTGTCCTAAAGTGAAGTTTAACATCGATGTGGGGGCAAACCTGATGGCAGCAAATCTGACGGTAGCCTGTTATACACCCCACCCAATTTTCTTTTCCATTGAAGTTGAATTTCACTCCCAAGACTGTTTCCAGTTATTGAGGGGTACAGAAGAAACAGACATAGCTATAATATTAATTGTAAGAGATTTAGGACAGAGAGCAGGAGAAACCGTTTTAAACAGAAGCTGAGGAATGCATGCCAGATGTAGTCATTGACGCAGAAACCGAATTTCCTCTCAAATCACCCACGCATCCTCTTTTCAATGGTTTTTACCACAGCTGTGGTTGAGGTCGCCTCTTGAGCGAAATTCCACTCTTTGTTGTTTTTTTTTTACTTGGATCCGGAAATCGCTCTTAATGGCGGCAGTGACTACACGAGAAGGGCAGATACGCGGCGTTGGCAACACCTGAGGGCCAGAAGATGGGGGCGGTGTGGAGTGGCCGCTGTGATGATGTCATCAAAGCGACGCGTCACTACGGATCTACCCTTCACTTAAAGGGGCGAGCCTTCGCGGTTTAAAAACTTCGGCCCACAGGGCCACCAGGGAGGGTATCGGCCGGGCCAGCAGCCTGCCACCCAAGACGGGGTGCCAGGCTGCCTGTTGGCGGACTCGCCGAGCCCTGGGGCATAACTGTCGGGCCAATATGGCAGCCGGCTGACAAAAAAAAAACATGGCGGCAGCGGCAGTGCGTCCTCCCCTTTAAGGGAAGCCGTACCGCCACTGCAGAAGGCCACAGCCTCACTGGACCACCGTGAAAAAACAGGTTTTGGAATCGTCGGCAGGCCGAAGATTTTCAGAGGGGAGTGTCGCTGTCAGGCAAGGAAGATCGCCGATGCGCATGGTGATGGTGCACTTAACACGGATCAGCAGCAGCGGAGTGGTGGGGGGGGATCAGGGAACTGCTGGGAAACCTCGGAAGGGCTATTGGGCTATCAGCAGCCATTCCACGAAAAGTTGGCGGCCACTCCATTCCGCAGCAAGGCCATTGATTTGCGGTGGTAACAGGCCTTAAGGAGAGAGACAATTTTGGCCCCTTTGTGTCCCCCTCACAACTTTTTTTCCCACCTACTTTTGAATCATCAGCAAATTTGGTTACAATACACTTGGTCCCTTCATCTAAGTCATTAATATAGATTGTAAATAGTTGAGGCCCCAGCACTGATCCTTGTGGCACCTCACTAGTTACAGTTTACCAAGTTGCAAATGACTCATTTATCCCAACTCTATTACTGTTAGTGAGCCAATACTCTATCCATGCTAATATATTGCCCCACATCATGAGCTCTTATCTTATAAGAACATAAGAATTAGGAACAGGAGTAGGCCATCTAGCCCCTCGAGCCTGCTCCGCCATTCAATAAGATCATGGCTGATCTGGCCGTGGACTCAGCTCCACCTCCCCGTCCTCTCCCCGTAACCTTTAATTCCCTTATTGGTTAAAAATCTATCTATCTGTGACTTGAATACATTCAATAAGCGAGCCTCAACTGCTTCCTTTGGCAGAGAATTCCACAGATTCACAACCCTCTGGGAGAAGAAATTTCTTCTCAACTCGGTTTTAAATTGGCTCCCCCATATTTTGAGGCTGTGCCCCCTAGTTCTAGTCTCCCCGACCAGTGGAAACAACCTCTCTGCCTCTATCTTGTCTATCCCTTTCATGATTCTATAAGATCACCCCTCATCCTTCTGAACTCCAACGAGTAAAGACCCAGTCTACTCAATCTATCATCATAAGGTAACCCCCTCATCTCCGGAATCAACCTAGTGAATCGTCTCTGTACCCCCTCCAAAGCCAGTATATCCTTCCTTAAGTAAGGTGACCAAAACTGCACGCAGTACTCCAGGTGCGGCCTTACCAATACCCTATACAGTTGCAGCAGGACCTCCCTGCTTTTGTACTCCATCCCTCTCGCAATGAAGGCCAATATTCCATTTGCCTTCCTGATTACCTGCTGCACCTGCAAACTAACCTTTTGGGATTCATGCACAAGGACCAAAAAGAGTTTCATGCACAAGGACCCCCAGGTCCCTCTGCATCTCAGCATATTGTAATTTCTCCCCATTCAAATAATATTCCCTTTTACTGTTTTTTTTCCCAAGGTGGATGACCTCACACTTTCCGACATTGTATTCCATCTGCCAAACCTTAGCCCATTCGCTTAGCCTATCTAAATCTCTTTGCAGCCTCTCTGTGTCCTCTACACAACCCGCTTTCCCACTAACCTTTCCTGCTTTCTCTCCATACCCCTTGATCCCTTTAGAAGTAAGGGCCATATCTAAGTCCCTCTTGAATATATCCAATGAACTGGCATCAACAACTCTCTGCGGCAGGGAATTCCACAGGGTAACAACTCTCTGAGTGAAGAAGTTTCTCCTCATCTCAGTCCTAAATGGCCTACCCCTTATCCTAAGACTATGTTCCCTGGTTCTGGACTTCCCCAACATCAGGAACGTTCTTCCCGCATCTAACCTGTCCAGTCCCGTCAGAATCTTATACGTTTCTATGAGATCCCCTCTCATCCTTCTAAACTCCAGTGAATAAAGGCCCAGTTGATCCAGTCTCTCCTCATATGACAGTCCAGCCATCCCTGGAATCAGTCTGGTGAATCTTCGCTGCACTCCCTCAATAGCAAGAATGTCCTTCCTCAGATTAGGAGACCAAAACTGAACACAATATTCCAGGTGAGGCCTCACTAAGGTCCTGTACAACTGCAGTAAGACCTCCCTGCTCCTATACTCAAATCCCCTAGCTATGAAGGCCAACATACCATTTGCTGTACCTGCATGCCAACTTTCAATGACTGATGAACCATGACACCCACGTCCCCTTTGCACCTCTCCTTTTCCTAATCTGCCGCCATTCAGATAATATTCTGCGTCGTGTTTTTGCCCCCAAAATGGATTACCTCACATTTATCCACATTATACTGCATCTGCCATGCATTTGCCCACTCACCTAACCTGTCCAAATCACCCTGCAGCCTCTTGGTGTCCTCCTCACAGCTCACACCGCCACCCAGTTTAGCGTCATCTGCAAACTTGGAGGTATTACACTCAATTCCTTCATCTAAATGACAGATGTTAGGCTTACTGGCCTATAATTTCCTGCTTTCTGTGTCTTTCCTTTCTGGAATAGGGGCATTTGTGAATAACTCACATTTGCGGTTTTCCAATTCGCTGGGACCTTTCTAGAATCTAGCAAATTTTGGACTATTTCTGCAGCCACTTCTTTTAAGACCCTAGGATGCAGGCCATCAGGTCCAGGGAACTTGTTAACCTTTAGTCCCATTAGTTTGCCAAGTACTTTTTCTTTAGTGATAATAATTGTTTTAATTTCCTCCCTCCTTTTGGCCCCTAATTTTCCACTATTATTGGGATGCTTTTAGTGTCTTCTACCATGAAGACCGATACACAATATTTGTTCACAGTCTCTGCCATTTTCTTGTTTCCCATCATTAATTCCCTAGTCTCATTCTCTAAGGGACCAACATTTACTTTAGCTACTCTCTTCCTTTTTATATACTTGTAGAAGCTCTTACTGTCTGTTTTCATATTTCTTGCTAGTTTACTCTCATAATCTATTTTCTCCTTCTTTATTATTATTTTAGTCATCCTTTGTTAATTTCTAAAATGTTCCCAATCTTCTAACCTACCACTATTCTTCACAACATTGTATGCCCTTTCTTTCAATTTGATACCATCCTTCTCATAGAGGCTTTCTTTCTTACTGGAATATATCTTTGTTGAGAATTATGAAATATCTCCTTAAATGTCTGCCACTGCTTATCTACCGTCTTACCTTTTAATCTATTTTCCCAGTCCACTTTAGACAACTCTGTCTTCATACCTTTGAAATTGCCTTTAGTTAGGTTTAAGATACTAGTTTCAGACCCAAGTTTCTGACCCTCAAACTGAATGTGAAATTCTATCAAGTTCTCGAGAGGATCCTTTTCTATGAGGTCATTAATTAATCCTGTCTCATTACACATTACCAGATCTAAAATAGCCTGCTCCCTGGTTATTCCACAGTGTATTGTTCTAAGAAACTTTCCCAAATACACTCTATGAACTCGCCCTCAAGGCTACCTTTGCCAATTTGATTGGTCCAATCTATATGAAGATAAAAGTCGCCCACAATTATTGCAGTACTGTACCTCTCTTACAAGCCCCCATTATTTCTTGATTTATACTCTGTTATACAGTGTAGCTATTGTTAGTGGGCCTATAGACTACTTCCAACAGTGACTTCTTTCCCTTGCTATTTCTTATCTCCACCCAAACTGATTTTATATTTTGATCTACCGAGCCATGATCATTTCTCATTATTGTACTGATCTCATCCTTTAAC
This sequence comes from Pristiophorus japonicus, assembly GCF_044704955.1. NCBI lineage: Eukaryota > Metazoa > Chordata > Chondrichthyes > Pristiophoridae > Pristiophorus > Pristiophorus japonicus. The sequence continues at coordinate 449,567,793 of NC_091977.1, read as the reverse complement.
AGAGCTACCGCAACTCCTTTTCCTTTCTGCCTACCCTTCTGAAATGTCAAGTACTCCTGAATATTCAGTTCCCAGCCTTGGTCACCTTGCAACCACGGTTCTGCAATGGCTCTCAGATCATACCCATTTATTTCTAATTGTGCCATCAATTCATCTATCTTGTTACAAATGCTGCATGCATTCAGATAAAGAGGCTCTAATTTTGTCTTTTTACCATGAACATTTTTCCCTACTCTGACCCTATTTGCTGGTGCACTCTTATGTTTGTATATTCAGTCTTCCTGTCACACTCTGGTTATCATTACAAATATTGCTACCCTCTACTGTATCCTTGTTGTTTCTCTTTAACTTTCTAAATTTCCCCTCACTTGATTTCCCCCCCCCACTCCAATTTTTTAGTTTAAAGCCCTATCTGCAGCCCTAGTTATTCAATTCGCCAGGTTGCTGGTCCCAGCCTAGTTTAAGTGGAGCCAGTGCCGATGGAACAGCTCCCTCTTTCGCCAGTACTGATGCCAGTGCTCCAATCTCATCCCTCCACTCCCTCCCCAGCCAAATGTAACGCCCCCAACCCCCCCCCCACAAACCCCTCCCTGGCTACTAATTGCCCCACCCTCCCCGGTCAGTGATCTCCCCAGCAAGCAGTAGGCCCCTCCCCTCAACCACCCGATCAACCCCCCCCTTCCTCACTTACCTGAGGGCAGGAGCTAGCATTGCAATGATGCTTTGCCAGATGACCTACCTCTTACTCTGTGTTAAGCCCCCGCCCCCCCCCCCGGCTTTATGCTCAGGTCTCACCTCCCCTCCCGCTCAAAACTGGGCCGATCCGAATCTCTCGGCCTATCAGCATGGTAAAGCATGATGTTTCTTTCCAAAATAGATATTGTCTGTTTCTAATTATTTTCTTTTCATCCAGATACTTAGTAATTTCATCTTAAATTAAAGATTCCAACATTTTCCCTGCCACAGATTTGAAACTAAATGGCTTGTAATTACCTGGGTTAGCTTAGTCTCACTTTTCGAAAAAGTTACCACCACTTCCCAGGCCATCATGGAAAAAATGCTGTTAGGCCTTTGTTATATATGTAAACTTGTATTTACTCTGTACAGCCACCAGAGGGCTCATCCCCTGGAGTCCCAAGGGATCTCATAATCCCTTGGGAGCACAGGTATTTAAGGAAGCGTCACAGGTTGGAGAAGTACTCTGGAGACCTGCAATAAAAGACTAAGGTCAAACTTTACTTTGAGCTCACGGTGTTCAGTCTGACTCTTTCTCCATACACAACAACTGGCAATGAGATACAGATGCGAACGCAAAGATGCAGAGAACAGTGGGCATCCTGGAGAAATTCTCGGAGTGAGATGATTGGGAAACTTTTGTGGGGCGACTCGACCAATACTTCATAGCCAACGAGCTAGATGGGGAAGAGAGCACTGCCAAACAAAGGGCGATCCTCCTCACTATCTGTGGGACACCAATGTATGGCCTCATGAAGAATCTGCTCACTCCAGCGAAACCCAAGGAGAAATCGTATGATGATTTGTGCACACATCAGGTCCGAGAGCATTTGAACCCGAAGGAATGCGTTCTGATAGCGAGGTACCGGCTCCACACCTACAAAAGGTCTGAAGGCCAGGAAGTGGCGAGTTATGTCGTCGAGCTAAGACGCCTTGAAGGACATTGTGAATTTGAAGGACATTTGGAGCACATGTTCAGAGACTTTTTCGTATTTGGCATTGGCCATGAAACCATACTTCGCAAACTTTTGACTGTAGAGACCCCAACCTTCAGTAAGGCCATAGCGATAGCCCAGGCGTTCATTACCACCAGTGACAATACGAAGCAAATCTCTCAGCACACAAGTGCTGCTACAAGTACTGTGAACAAAGTGATGTTGTTTTCGAATTAGAATGTACAGGGCAGGTCACACATACCTGCAGCTACACATCCGCATACATCTCAGGTAACTTCGATGGTATGAGACGTGAATTGGCTAGGATAGACTGGCAAATGATTCTTAAAGGGTTGACAGTGGATAGGCAATGGCTGACATTTAAAGATCACATGGAAGAACTTCAACAAATGTACATCCCTGTCTGAAGTAAAAATAAAATGGGGAAGGTAGCTCAACCGCGACTAACAAGGGAAATTAAGGATAGTGTTAAATCCAAGGAAGAGGCATATAAATTGGCCAGAAAAAGCAGCAAACCTGAGGACTGGGAGAAATTTAGAATTCAGCAGAGGAGGACAAAGGGTCTAATTAGGAGGGGGAAAATAGAGTATGAGAGGAAGTTTGCAGGGAACATAAATACTGACTGCAAAAGCTTCTATAGCTATGTGACGAGAAAAAGATTAGTGAAGACCAACGTAGGTCCTTTGCAGTCAAAATCAGGTGAATTTATAATGGGCAACAAAGAAATGGCAGACCAATTGAACAAATACTTTGGATCTGTCTTCATGAAGGAAGAAACAAATAACCTTCCGGAAATACTAGGGGTTCGAGCGTCCAGCGAAAAGGAGGAACTGAAGGAAATCCTTATTAGTCAGGAAATTGTGTTAGGGAATTTGATGGGATTGATGGCCGATAAATCCTCAGGGCCTGATAGGCTGCATCCCAGAGGACTTAAGGAAGTGGCCCTAGAAATAGTGGATGCATTGGTGATCATTTTCCAACATTCTATTGACTCTGGATCAGTTCCTATGGACTGGAGGGTAGCTAATGTAACAGCACTTTTTAAAAAAGGAGGGAGAGAGAAAACAGGGAATTATAGACCGGTTAGCCTGACATCGGTGGTGGGGAAAATGTTGGAATCAATTATTAAAGATGAAATAGCATTTGGAAAGCAGTGACAGGATCAGTCCAAGTCAGCATGGATTTATGAAAGGGAAATCATGCTTGACAAATCTTCTAGAATTTTTTGAGGATGTAATTAGTAGAGTGGATAAGGGAGAACCACTGGATGTGGTGTATTTGGACTTTCAAAAGGCTTTTGACAAGGTCCCACACAAGAGATTAGCGTGCAAAATTAAAGCACATATTATTGGGGTAATGTATTGACGTGGAAAGAGAACTGGTTGGCAGACAGGAAGCAGAGAGTTGGAATAAGTGGGTCCTTTTCAGAATGGCAGGCAGTGACTAGTGGAGTGCCGCAAGGTTCAGTGCTGGGACCCCAGCTCTTTACAATATACATTAATGATTTCGATGAAGGAATTGAGTGTAATATCTCCAAGTTTGCAGATGACACTAAGCTGGGTGGCGGTGTGAGCTGTGAGGAGGATGCTCAGAGGCTGCAGGGTGATTTGGACAGGTTAGGTGAGTGGGCAAGTGCATGGCAGATGCAGAATAATGTGGATAAATGTGAGGTTATCCACTTTGGTGGCAAAAACTGGAAGACAGAATATTATCTGAATGGTGACAGATTAGGAAAAGGGGAGGTGCAACGGGACCTGGGTGTCATGGTACATCAGTCATTGAAGTTTGGCTTGCAGGTACAGCAGGCGGTGAAGAAGGCAAATGGCATGTTGGCCTTCATAGCTGGAGTATTTGAGTATAGGAGCAGGGAAGTCTTACTGCAGTTGTACAGATCCTTGGTGAAGCCACACCTGGAATATTGTGTTCAGTTTTGGTCTCCGAATCTGAGGAAGGACGTTCTTGCTATTGAGGGAGTACAGCGAAGGTTCACCAGATTGATTCCCGGGATGGCAGGACTGACATATGAGGAGAGACTGGATTAACTGGGCTTGTATCAACTGGAGTTTAGAAGAATGAGAGGATATCTCATAGAAACATATAAAATTCTGACGGGATTGGACAGGTTAGAGGCAGGAAGAATGTTCCCATTGCTGGGGAGTTTGCGAACCAGGGGTCACACTCTAAGAATAAGGGGTAAGTTATTTACGACCGAGATGAGGCGAAACTTCTTCACTCAGAGAGTGGTCAACCAATGGCATTTCCTACCAGCAGAAAGTTGTTGAGGCCAGTTCGTTAGATATATTCAAAAGGGAGTTAGATATGGCCCTTACGGCCAAAGGGATCAAGGGGTATGAAGAGAAAGCAGGAAAGGGGTACTGAGGTTGAATGATCAGCCATGATCTTATTGAATGGCGGTGCAGACTCGAGGGGCCGAATGGCCTGCTCCTGCCCCTAATTTCTATGTTTCTACATTTCAGAGTCCACCATCAAGGGTGATGAATGCAAGGCCATTAACACCTTGTTAGCGCTGTGGGGATGGTCATCGTTTCCATTCATGCCGATTCAAAGAGTACGTTTGCAAGGGCTGTGGAACAATGGGACACCTCCAACAAGTGTGCAGGTGAGCTGAAAAACCTGTTAAACCTGCAAACCACCATGTTGCAGAGGAGGACAGATCCACGGAGGATCACGACAATCCAGAGCCTCAGATCGAGGAGGCAGAGATACATGGGGTGCACACATTCACCACGAATTTTCCCCCGATAATGCTGAATGTTGAACTAAATGTATTCCCAGTGTCAATGGAGCTGGATATGGATGCGAGCCAGTCCATCATGGGCAAAAATAGTTTTGAAAGGTTGTGGTGCAACAAGGCCTCAAGGCCAGTCTTAATTCCAGTTCGCACGAAACTAAGAACTTACACGAAAGAATTGATTCTTGTAATCGTCAGTGCTACCGTAAAGGTCTCCTACAATGGAGCGGTGCACAAGTTACCATTCTGGGTGGTACCGGGCAATGGACCCACGCTGTTCGGCAGGAGCTGGCTGGGAAAGATACGCTGGAACTGGGACGACGTCCGAGCGCTATTGCCTGCTGACGACACTTCGTGTGCCCAGGTCATAAACAAATTTGCTTCGTTTTCGAACCATGCATCGGGAAATTCCAAGGAGCAAAAGTGCAGATCCACCTAATTCCGGGGGCGAGAGCCATCCATCACAAAGCGAGAGCAGTACCGTACACGATGAGAGAAAGGGTAGAGATCGAGCTAGACCGGCTGCAAGGAGAGGGCATCATTTCACCGATCGAGTTCAGCGAGTGGGCCAGTCCTATCGTTCCTGTCCTCAAGGGAGACGGCACCGTCTGAACCTGGGCGATTACAAAGTAACTATCAATCGTTTCTCCCTGCAGGAGCAATACCCACTACCAAAGGCTGACAACCTCTTTGCAACGCTGGTGGGAGGAAAGACGTTCATGAAGCTGGATCTGATTTCAGCCTACATGACGCAGGAACTGGAGGAATCATCGAAAGCCCTCACCTGCATCAACACGCACAAAGGTCTTTTTGTTTATAACAGATGCCCGTTTGGAATCTGATCGGGGCGGCGATGTTCCAGAGAAACATGGAAAGCTTACTGAAGTTGGTCCCGTACACCGTGGTCTTCCAGGATGACATCTTGATCACAGATTGGAACACAGTCGAGCATCTGCAGAACCTGGAGGAGGTTCTTAGTCGACTCAACCACGTAGGGCTCAGGATAAAATGCTCGAAGTGTGTTTTCCTGGTGTCTGAAGTGGAGTTCCTGGGAAGGAGGATTGTGGCGGATGGCATCAGGCCCACCAACGCGAAGACAGAGGCAATCGATAATGCACTGAGGCCATAGAACGTGATGGAGCTGCGATCATTTTTGGGACTCCTGAACTACTTTGGTAACTTCTTACCGGGTCTCAGCACACTGTTAGAACCACTGCATGTCTTACTACGAAAAGGGGACGAATGGGTTTGGGGAAAAAGCCAAGAAAATGCCTTTGCAAAAGCAAGAAAATTGTTATGCTCAAACAAGTTGCTTGTGTTGTATGATCCATGTAAGCATTTGGTACTAGCAATTGATGCGTCATCATATGGCGTCGGGTGTGTATTGCAACAAGCTAATGATTTCGGGAAACTGCAACCGGTTGCTTATGCTTCGACAGGAGTCTGTCTGAGGCTGAGAGAGCCTACAGTATGATTGAAAAAGAGGCGTTTGCGTGTGTCTATGGGGTAAAGAAAATGCATCAATACCTGTTTGGGCTAAAATTTGAATTGGAAACTGACCATAAGCCACTTATATCCCTGTTCTCCGAGAGTAAAGGGATAAATACCAACGCATCAGCCTGCCTCCAGTGATGGGCGCTCACGTTGTCTGCATACAACTATGCCATCCGCCACAGGCCAGGCACAGAAAATTGTGCCGATGCTCTCAGTAGGCTGCCAGTAGGGTGGAAATGGCACAGCCCGCAGATCTAGCCATGGTTATGGAAGCATTTGAGAGTGAGCAATCACCCGTCACTGCCCGGCAGATCAAAACCTGGACAAGCCAGGACCCCTTATTATCTCTTGTGAAAAGCTGTGTGCTTCACGGGAGCTGGTCCAGTGTCCCAGTGGAAATGCAGGAAGATATAAAGCCGTTCCAGCGGTGCAAAGATGAAATAATGTCGATACAGGCAGACTGCCTTCTGTCGGGCAATCAAGTAGTGGTCCCCAAGAAGGGCAGAGACACCTTCATCAATGACCTCCACAGTACCCACCTAGGCATCGTAATGATGAAAGCGATAGCCAGATCCCACGTGTGGTGGCCCGGTATCGATGCGGACTTAGAGTCCTTCGTTCACAGATGTAATACATGCTCGCAGTTAAACAATATACCCAGGGAGGCGCTGCTAAGTTTATGATCTTGGCCCTCCAAATCATGGTCTAGGGTACACGTCGACTGTGCAGGTTCGTTCTTAGGTAAAATGTTCCTTCTGGTTGTAGACATGTACTCCAAGTGGATTGAATGTGAGATAATATCGGCTAGCATGTCCGCTGCCACTACTGAAAGCCTGCGGGCCATGTTTGCCACACATGGCCTACCTGATGTCCTGGTGAGCGACAAAGGGCCATGTTTTACCAGTGCTGAGTTCAACGAATTCATGATCTGTAACGGGTTCAAACATGTCCCATCTGCCCCATTTAAACCAGTGTCCAATGGTCAGGCAGAGAGAGCAGCGCAAATCATCAAGCAAAGCTTGAAGAGGGTAACTGAAGGCTCACTGCAGACTCGCCTATCCCGAGTCCTGCTGAGCTACCGCACGAGAACCCCACTCACTCACTGGGATCCCACCTGCTGAACTGCTCATGAAAAGAGCACTGAAGACAAGGCTCTCGTTAGTTCACCCTGATCTACATGAACAGGTAAAGAGCAGGCGGCTTCAACAAAGTGCATACCATGAGAGCGCAAATGTGTCACGCGAGATTGAAATCAATGATCCTGTATTTGGGGTAAATTATAGACAAGGTCCCAAGTGGCTTCCCGGCACTGTCATGGCCAAAGAGGGGAGCAGGGTGTTTTGGGTCAAACTTTCAGATGAACTCATTCACCAGAAACACTTGGACAAAATCAAACCCAGATTCATGGACTATCCTGAGCAACCCACCTTGGATCCTACCTTTTTTGATCCCCCAATGTACACACCAGTGGCAACCGGCACGATGGTTGACCACGAAGCAGAACCCATCATCCACAGCAGCCCAGCAGGGCCCAACACACCAGGCAGCCCAGCAAGGCCAGCTGCACAGCAGCCCAGCGAGGTCCCAACAAATGATTCAACAACACCAGCTTTCACACTGAGACGATCAACCAGGGCAAGAAGGGCCCCAGATAACTCACATTGTAAATAGTTACATTATTGACTTTGGGGGGGGCAGTGTTGTTCTATATGTGGACTTGTATGTACTCTGTACAGCCACCAGAGGGCTCATCCCCTGGAGTCCCACTTTACTTTGATCTCACAGTGTTCAGTCTGACTCTTTCTCCATACACAACAGCCCTTGCCAGCAGCAGTAATAACCCCGGGTACCTCCAATGGAGGAAGAGAGCCTCGTCGTTGCCTCCTGTCACTCCATTGCAGCCTCCACTTACCTTCTAGAGAAAGCGTCAGTCTCTGCTGAAGCTTTCTAGCATGCCAGTCCTCGCATTTTTGGATTTCTTCAGCTCCTTTACCTATCTTGCCTCCTCTTCTGGGGCTAAAGCAGCAGTTCTACTGCAGCACCACTGGAATTTTGCAGCCAAGCAATGACAGGCTTCCTCTTGGTAACAAGAATCCCACCAGGAGCCTGCTGTTCACATGGGATGAACCCTGACCCGGAAGCTATGTCCACCTTCCGGTTCTGTTGGAGGGATGGGTGGAAATCCTGCCCTTGTAGGGCACTCATGCTCCTCCTGGCCCAAATAAAATAATTGTAAACGTATCTTTTTGGTGCCTCTTCTGCTTTACGGGCAGGTTTTACTGAGCGAAGCTTCCGCAAGCTCTGCCCAGTTGTCCGCCAAAATTGTAATTGGGGTCCGATGTATAGCTTCAGACCCCAATTTGCATATTAAAATGGCCTTGTGCCTGAAACAGCGCCTGCCAGTGTTCAAAATGCTACTATAAATGGGGTGGTTACAGCAGGTGGCCCGTTAAAATCTATCGTAGTTTCTCTTACTTTGTACAATTGATATTTTTTTGATTGAATGTAAAGTTTGAAGGGCTAATACTCAAGATACAAAGACGCTTGCATTTAAACCAGTTCATCTATGATTTATATGCTATACCCTCAGATCTCTGCAAATAGAGATATGGAAAATGATGGGAGATCATTTCATGCATTACTGGGAGCTGTTGTGATAGGAAAGCACATTGTGAAGGCAACATAAATTACAGAAGGGAGGCACACAGCTGAGGCAGTAGGAGCACTACAATTAACTCAGTGTATGAGTTAGAGAGAGGGAAATTCAAGAAAAATGTCCACACTTGATCACTATTCCTGCCACATTTGGCAAGGATGGGCTTGGGTTCTGATGTGATGCCACCTGTGACTGAATAGCTTGCCACTATTTAAGATCATATGTGAAGAGTGGCTGCTTCACAGATGAATTATATACCAGCAGTCAACATTTTCCTTCAGGAGGGGGAAAGGGAGTGGTGGGGGTGGTTGCAGGGGGGAATTGAAAAGCTGTATGGGGTGCAGATTTGTTCCTGAATGAGAATTCCCTCTTACCAGACTTGCTTTTAAGTGAAATAATCTGTACTCCTTTATATTCTGCACACTGCCTTTAATAGTTCAACCATCTTACCATATTATTTGTCAAAAGCTGTTACAGGCCTAATCCTGTTCCTGTTCAAAAATTTGGCATCGTAAGACTTTACAAAACAATTCTATTTTTCAAGGACATGTAAACATTAAATAAATATACTGTACATCCATGACCACTCTCATTAACTGACTCTTCTGAAATGTCAATCTGTCTTCCAGATGCTATACCAGCCACCATTATTTTCTTTAAAAAGATGAAACTCAGTGGAAGTTCTGCCAGACCCTCTCCACGAGCAGACTATCAGTCTAATATTGTGACTTACATTGTTATATTACAGTACAACATATATAATTCAACCTTTCCTGATTTGTATTTCACAGATGGTTTTTCAATGGCCCCTACAGCACAGGAACCATTGTGTTCCATATAACATTTCATCATCTGTGTCTACACTTTTACTTACAACTATTGGAAGTAGTGCATCTAAATCTGGTCTCCCGGCTTAAATGAACATTCCAATTTAAATAACATTATGAAGAAATGCCTCTGGCGATTCTTCTCAAATCATGAGGGGGATAGTTCAAGAAAGCTTCACTGCCATTTATTCAGAGGAGCTGACAGCTGTTAAACAGATTAGGTATTGATCTCTCACAAAACGGACCTTGCTGACAGGGTTTTCAATTTCTCATTATCATACTGTATAATGGTCCTAGTGGGCTGATGAAAATGCTGGATTCTGAATGGAGGAATCTAGGCAGAGCATGATCACCTCACAACCATGTAAACTGACCCCAGTGGCACCGAGAAAATCAGCAGCCAATTATAAAACAGGGCAGTTGTGACCTGACTAGAAAAAGCAGAGCTATCTATGCTTGTTGCAAAACTGCTAGTTACTCTTTGCACAGTAATGGAGCAATTCACTCCTGTCACCGTTCACTGATTTTAGTACAGATTTCATAACTGAATGTTTTGGAATCATAGTTTCAAAATGCCTCAACAAAAGTCAGGAAGTTCCAAAGAAATGTCATGATATCTTAAATTTACACTTTTGTTCTTGAAAAAAACTATTTACGCTTGTGAGATATGTAAATTTGTATAAACACAGTAGGTATTCCGTATGGGTCAGGAACAGTGATTTACTGACAGATTTTTGTACCTTTTTGCAAACATTTTTCAAGCTGATTTCTTTATTTTTCAAAATTATTTTTTTTGTTCGGAGGCAGAAGAATAGATTTTTGCATCAACATAAAGGATGTCAGTACTGGCTCATTAAACGCTTACTTTCATTTTGTCTCCCAAACTGAGGATCTATCACTTTCAGGTCTGGCATGTAATGGGCCAGATGAAGAATAAAACTTCCTCCATTCTGTCTTAACAATGTGGCTCAAGTATAACCTCAGAGAAACACCAAAGTTCCAGGCCTAGAAATTTGTCTCAGGCGGTGGCGTAAAACAGGCAGTATCAGATTGGCCGCTCGTTATATGCAGAGCCAGATAAATGGAACTGAATATCAGCTGCTGCATATAATGGGTCGCTGATCCGACATTGCCTGTTTCGCGCCATCAGCCGAGACAAATTTCGAGGCCCCCATTTCCCACACCAGCTATCATTAGGGCCTCTTTGAGTTAAATTAGTGTTGAATTACGGCAGAGCCTGGGTTTGAGACTGGTTAATCATTTTGCTTTGGACTGTTACTGTCAGCAGAGATAGGATTGTTTTGTCCTATCAATCTCAGTGTAATTCAAACTTAGATCTCACAGGGAAATATATACCATTGTGGGGTGTGGGAGGACAGGGGTGTGATTTAACTCTCCCAACTGGTCAAGATCGGAACTGGCAAGCAGTTAAAGTGGAATGGCTTCATTTTCTGCTCCGCTCCTGCAGAATTCCAATTTTTAAGTTGCTGGTTTAGCTGGTGGATGAGGTGCCCATTGGACTCAGGCGGGAGCCTCGTGCATAAATGCTATTCGGGGTCCGATGACATCAATAGGATCCCAATGGCATTTTCATCGGGGTCTGAGCTGTAAAGATGCCGCAGCTATCTCACCAGACCGAAGCAGTTCAGCAGCTGGTGGGAAGGATGAAGACACCCTCCGCAACATCAAAAAAATGTCATTGTGTGCCGCGAAGAGTAGGTGTACTCCTCTGGAGGCCACAGGAAAAGTCATGGTCTCCTTTTGCTCCGGTCCATATTGAATGTGTATGGACCCGGGAAGCATCGCAAAAGCCGGTTTTCAGCGCACAATGCGCATGTGCTGAAAACCGGCTTTTCCGATCTGTCAAGCTCCATCTTGATAGATCCCCCATATCTCGGCAGCCAGGACATTCGCACGGGCAAGACTGCAGTATTTACGCATATCTTGCCCAGCGGATGTCCTGAAAACTCTTGCGCCTGATAAAAACAGGCGCATAGCCTATTTTTTTACAAGCATAAGAGTTTTAAAACATACAAAAACATAATAAAATAAAATTTTAAAAACAAATTTTAGTGTTAAAAACCCTGCCCAATATGGTAAGTTTATTTTAAACCATAATTAAAAAAGCTTTTTTAAAAATTGGAAAAATATTTTTTTTTACAAGACATTAATAACTTTAATTTAAATTCATCTTAAATATGTGGTGTATTTCTTCTATTTTTTATTTGTGTTTTGGTGTTGGGGGATGTTTCTCAATCATAATAATGGCAACTCCTACAGAGTTCCCATTATTATGAATGCGAAAATACTGTACCTGGATTGGCTGCCCAGAGCCATGTGACTCCAGTTCCAGCTTACGGACGTCCCGACGTGCACACGCTACAATGTGCAGTGAGCGTAGGCCTCAGGACCGGGATCTCTCGTGGGCGCAGCAGGAACAGGTAGGTGCGCATCTTTTTTCTCTTTTTCTGTCGTTTGCCCGTGGGAAGACCTCAACTGGGATTTCTAAGCCTATAAATTATAATGTTTACAGAGCTCAGTCGAGTAATGTATTTCTATATGCTGGGTCAGGATGCTAGAACATCGATTTCACTGCTAGAAAAATTTACAATAACAATTTGTGTCTCAGTTTAGCAATGTAAGTTTAGCAATGTACCTCTATACTTGACTATTCCAACACACTCCTGGTCGGCCTCCCACATTTTACCCTATGAAAACCTGCGATCATCCAAAACTCGGCTGCCCGTGTCCTAACTCGCAGCAAGTTCTGTTCACCCATCACCCTTGTGCTCGCTAGCCGACATTGGCTCCCAATTAATCAACTTCTTGATTTTAAAATTCTCATCCTTGTTTTCATATCCCTCCATGGCCTCTCCCGTCCCTAACTCTGTAATCTCGTTCAACCTTACAACCCTCTGAGATATCTGCGCTCCTCCAATTCTGGCCTCTTAAGCATCCCTGATTTTAATCACTCCACCGTTGGTGGCTGTGCCTTCAGCTGCTAAGGCTCTAAGCTCTCTGCCTCTCTATTACTCTTTCCTCCTCCAGGACGCTCCTTAAAACCTATCTCTTTGACCAAGGATTCTGCCCTAATATCTGCTTATGTGGTTCAATGTCAAATTTGTTTGTAAATGCTCTGTGAAGCACCTTGAAAACATACAAGTTGTTGTTGTAGGTGAACACAATATAGTACTCATTTAATCTATTTTTGCATGAGGGTGTCAGCTATAGCTCAGTGGTAGCATACTTGCCTCTGAGTCAGAAGGTTGTGGGTTCAAGTCCAACACTTCAGCACATAATCTAGGGAATTTTGCACTGTTGGAGGTGCTGTTTTTTGGATGAGACGTTGGCCCGAGGCCCCATCTGTTCTCTTAGCAGACGTAAAAGATTCTGTGCCATTATTTGACAGGGGAGTTATCCCCGGTGCCCTGGCCAATATTTATCCCTCAACCAACATCACTAAAATAGATTATCTGGTCATTATCACATTGCTATCTGTGGGAGCTTGCCAGTGTTCAAATTAGCTGAGCGTTTCTTACATTACAACGGAGACTATACTTCAACAGTACTTAGTTTTTGGTAAACCTGAGGTCATGAAAGGTGCTATATAAATGCAAGTCTTTCTTTTTGAACAGAAGTACCTTGAGCCGATTCTTCTGGCTCAGCTGTGCCCCAGATGGAAAGGAGCAGTCTTTTTAGAACCTCCACTAGTTCCTTTCCTGGGGCACTGACATGGATCAAAGGTCCTTCTGGCCCAGACCCACATCTTTGCAAAGTTGAGCTCTGGCAAAAACGGGAGTACATTCTAATGTAGCTGCAAGCTTGCAGCTTTGTTCCTGCCCATTGGCCAGATGTCAGGTAGAAAACTGTGTGACCATAAAATCATCCAAGCTGAGGGTGGGAGGAGCAGGGTTCAAATATATAAAAAGCTTTAGGCTGCCACCAAGACCTCCATAGAACCTCCAGTCAGCACTAGCCCCAGAATCTGTTTTTGGTTTGGGTCTCCCAGAGATGGGACATTAACAAGTGGATATAAAGGAAAGTGAAGCAGGAGACTGGAAACACTCCCTCACAACTCATGTCTGCAATTGGCTTGCACCTGCTGCAGGTACAGGCCCAGTTTCATCCCCCAGGGAGGCACTGCTAATCCCCGGGCAACATAAAGAGGGCAGAGACCCATCAAAATCAATCTCCATTCCTTTTATCTGACCTTTGCACTCAAAAAAGATCATTCCCTGGGACAAAGTTCATAAAAATTGTCCCCCCACCCCCCCATCCGTCCTGCCGTGTCAACATTTATAATTGCAAAATCCTGTCTTATTAAGTCACCATCGCAGCTTGTTGATATACACAAAAAGTATACCAAAAAAAGTGGGGAACCAAGGGGCTGATGAGAGCGAGGAACTTAAAGTAATTAATATCAGTAGAGAAAAAGTACTTGAGAAACTAATGAGACTAAAAGCCAACAAATCCCCTGGACCTGATGGTCTACACCCTATTGTTCTAAAAGTGGTGTCTGCAGAGATAGTGGATGCAATGGTTGTGATCCTCCAAAATTCCCTAGATTCAGGAATGGTCCCAGTGGATTGGAAGGCAGCAAATGTAACCCTGCTATTCAAGAAAGGAGGGAGAGAGAAAACAGGAGACTACAGGCTAGTTAGCCTGACATCAATCGTCGGGAAAATGTTGGAATCCATTATTAAGGAAGGGCATTTAGAAATTCATAATATGATTAAGCAAAGTCAACATGATTTACTGAAAGAGAAATTATGTTTGACAAATGTATTGGAGTTTTTTGAGGCTGCAACTAGCAGGGTAAATAAAGGGGAACCAGTGGATGTAGTATATTTGGATTTTCAAAAGGCAATCGCTAAGTTGCCACATAAAAGATAAGGGCACACGAGGTTGGCATGGATAGAGGATTGGTTAATGGACCAAAAACAGAGAAGAGGAATAAACAGATCATTTTCAGATTGACATAGTGTAACTAATGGGGTGCCGCGAGGATCAGAGCTTGGGCCTCAGTTATTTATAATCTATATTAATGACTTACATGAAGGGACCGAGTGCAATGTATCCAAGTTTGCTGATGATACAAAGCTATCTGGGAAAGTAAGTTGTGAGGAGGACACAAAGAGCCTGCAAAGAACTATAGACAGTTTAAGTGAGTGGGCATTTTCAGCTTTCATAATTTCGGGGCTGTAATAGCGGGACGGTAAAGTTTGCGCCCGCGAACAGTTTGCACCTCAGTCATCAAAATTGGGCTGCTGGGCCTTGAGTCTGAGGCACAGCACTAAGAGAGGCGTTATACACCTCTCTTAAGGCACCAGCATGGGAAAATCCCGAGCTAAAGATTTTTGGACTCTAGGGGAATCAACGGATATGAGGATCAGGCGAGAAAGTGGAGTTGAGGTCGAAGGTCAGCCATAATATTATTGAATGCCATATGACCTACTCCTTCTCTTAATTCTTATGGTTTTAGCCAATCGAATCATTTAAAATGACTTATAAAAACATTCTCTGCCATTTTTGTTCTTCTAATTTCCAAAATAAGGCTTTAAACAAAAAATATATTTCATAATAACATAATTAAATTTACCCATCCAATTATCTTAGTGTTTTAATATCTTCATTAAACTTTTTATTTTGAGGCCTCTTTCTGCCTGTCTCAAAAGTCTGGTCTTATCTGGCTATTTTTATCTCACAACAGATGGATAAAGCTTTCAACCACATCTGTGAATTCTCAGCCTATTCATTTTGCAGAATTTTCCAGCATGCAACAGCAGAATACCTTGAAGGGTAGCAGGCTTTGTTAGTCGCGCATTTCTTTATTACCTTTGAAAGTTCAGCAATAAAACTTCTCTCTTGAGGCTTAATGAATTTTTTTTTGTATCTTAAAAACTTGGAAGTGATGGTAATATGGCAGACAAGAGACAAAAAGATGTTGGGAGTCATAGCTATGTCATCTGACATATATTCATGAGCCTCCTCCCTCTTTCTGGCAGAAGCTCCAGCACTTAACTCAAGTTCCGCATGAAAATTGGAACAAGTGGGAACCAAGCATAAGTTGGTGCATCAACCAGTCGCACTACTTTGGTTCTAATGACCTGTCCGTTTTACAAACAGGGCAGTAGGGCCAGGAAAATTACCTCCCATATCTTTCAACTTCAAAAAAGGCTACCTCATACACAATGCAACACTGTGGCCCTTCTGTTGCATTTCTGCCATAAGTCCACTGATGGGGCTAGATTTTCCCCAACCAGTTTTGACGGCGCACTGACCTCAAGCGCACCTACTTTGCGCGCTGGAAACGGCGCCGGCAAAAACCCACCCCATCCTGGCCGCTGCATGCAGTCCCCGGAGTCCTGGCATGGCGTCGATGTTGAAGTGGGGGGCGGAGCCAAATACCAGCGCCGAAAACACTTCCGGCACCTTCGCACATGTGCAATGGTGCCGGCCCCGACGTGCGCACATGCGCAATAGACAGAGATAGAAAGAAAACTTGGCTCCAGCAGCAGCAACTTCCCTTCCCTATCCCAGGCTGAATGGTCTCACACACAGGCCGCCCGCTGTCTTTCCCAGGCAAACCTTCTCGAGTGGCTCGGCGGGCTCTCTCCCCCCCCCCCACCCCACATTAAATGTAGCTCTAGCAGTTTCTCCGGTGGCTCGGCTGGTTCTCTTCCTCACGCAGCCCCCCCCCCCGCCCCACCCCGCACCCTGCGATTAAATGCGCTGCAGCTCCAGCAGCTGCAACTTCTCCGGTGCATCTTCCCTCCCCTATCCCAGTCACACACAGGCTGGCCGGCTGGCTTTCCCGGGCAGACTTTAAAGATAAGGTAGGATTGACTTCCTTTTTTATTGTATATGCTTTGAGCTTTTCCTTAATATTTGCTGCTTGTATGTTGAGGTCCTCTCCAATTCCCTTTCCTCCCCTATTCCTGCCCTAATGTCTTGAATGTGAGCTGCTTTTTCTTAACTGCCCGCAAGGTTTTTCAGAGCTGGCCACAAGTGGATCTGGAGTACGTTTTTGCTGGCCAAAGTGGCATAAATGGCCAAAACTGATGTAAGTGTCTGGGAACGTCCCCTTTTGAAAAAACAAACTGACCTATAAAAAATCGTACTTAACTGACTTACTCTGGAGCAAATTTTGGGGGGAAAATGGCATTTTCTAACTTAAGCCAGAAAAAACAACTTACTCCAAAAGAACTGATGCAAGTCATGGCCAAAATTGGGCCCATGGTGTGGGGAATTGCTAGCAGTGAGTGGAGATTGTGGAATTGGTCAGACGCCTCATGTGCCATGTGCTGCATTTTGCGGCAATGAAAAGATAACAGTTTTCAGAGCTGTGCCGATAATCAGTGCAATCTAAAATCATTTGGATAGTGGCCTCAAATTCCACCCCTCACATACACTGCTTTGGCAGAGGTAGAGGAACATGTAGAACCCATTTTGAACTCCACTTACCTTTCTGTAGATACATTGCTTTAAATTTGAGCTGCCTTTCGACAAGTCCCTGAACCTGCTGGCTTGCATCTTGGGGTCTTAAAAGAAGTGACTGCAGAGATAGTGGATGCATTGGTTGTAATCTACCAACATTTCCTGGATTCTGGGGAGGTCCCAGCGGATTGGAAAGCTGCAAATGTAATACCCCTATTTAAAAAAGGAGGCAGACAAAAAGCAGGAACTATAGACCAGTTAGCCTAACATCTGTCATTGGGAAAATGCTAGAGTCCATTATTAAGGACACAGTAGCAGGACATTTAGAAAATCATAATACAGTCAAGCAGAGTCAGCATGGTTTTATGAAAGGGAAATCATGTTTGACAAATTTGCTGGAGTTCTTTGAGGATGTAATGAGCAGGATGGATAAGGGGGAACCAGTGGATGTGGTGTATTTGGATTTCCAGAAGGCATTCGATAAGGTGCCACATAAAAAGTTACTGCACAAGATAAAAGTTCACGGGTTTTTGGATAATATATTAGCATGGATAGAGGATTGGCTAACTAACAAAAAACAGAGAGTCGGGATAAATGGGTCATTTTCCGGTTGGCAAACTGTAACTCATTGGGTGCTGCAGGGATCCGTGCTGGGGCCTCAACTATTTACAATCTATATTGATGATTTGAATGAAGGGACCAAGTGTAATGTAGCCAAGTTTACTGATGATACAAAGATGGGTGGGAAAGCAAGTTGTGAGGAGGACACAAAAAATCTGCAAAGGGATATAGATAGGCTAAGTGAGTGGGTAAAAAATTGGCAGATGGAGTATAATATGGGAAAGTGTGATGTTATCCACTTTGTCAGAAAAAATAAAAAAGCAAATTATTATTTAAATGGAGAAAAATTACAAAATGCTGCAGTACAGAGGGATCTGGGGATCCTTGTGCATGAAACACAAAAAGTGAGTATGCAGGTACAGCAAGTAATCATGAAGGCAAATGGAATGTTGGCCTTTATTGCAAGGGGGATAGTGTATAAATGTAGAGAAGTCCTGCTACAACTGTGCAGGGTATTGGTGAAGCCACACCTAGAGTACTGCGTACAGTTTTAGTCTCCTTAATTAACGAGGGATATACTTGCATTGGAGGCAGTTCAGAGAAGGTTCAGTAGATTGATTCCTTAGATGAAGGGTTTAACTTATGAAGAAAGGTTGAGTAGGTTGGGCCTATACTCATTAGAGTTTCGAAGAATGAGAGGTGATCTTATTGAAACTTATAAGATAATGAGGGGACTCGACAAGGTAGATGCAGAGAGGATATTTCCACTCATGGGGGAATCTAGAACTAGGAGGCAGAGTTTCAGAATAAGGTGTCGTCCATTTAAAACTGAGATGAGGAGAAATTTCTTCTCTCAGGAGGTTGTAAATCTGTGGAATCTGCTCCAGAGAGCTGTGGAGGCTGGGTCATTGAATATATATAATGCGAAGATATACAAATTTTTGAGCGATAAGGGAATAAAGGGTTATGGGGAGCGCGTAAGGAAGTGGAGCTGAGTTCATGATCAGATCTGCCATGATCTTATTGAATGGCGGAGCAGGCTTGACGGGCAAAATGGCCTTCTCCTGCTCCTATTTCTTACGTTCTTATGTTCTTAAGAACAAAGTTGTGCTAATTATGCAAATTAACTGGAAATTGTAGACAATCAGTTAAATGCATTGCTTTGTGCTCGTAGCTAGCCATTCCAACTTCATTTCAATGGGATTGCAAAACTGTGCAGTTAATGCATTCATCTGAAATTTCTGTCGATATAAAAGAGAGAAAATTCCAGACAAATGCATTCAACATTCATAAAATAGTATCCCTTGACATAATTTTAGTACCAAGATAGTGCCACAAAAGCTGATGTAAGAACTTGCCTCTTAGCAAAGGGGAAGGAACCACTGATAATAGCAATGTTATACAGTGCAGGAAACTCATCTATCTCAACTAGTCCTTGTTCTCTAGTTGAACCAATCATAACAGTGCAGATAAAGAGTAACAACCAGACCAAAATAGGTCACTGGGATATGTGAGTTACATAAATCTATTATGAACTCCTTATACAAAAGAATAAATAGGCCTAAATAAAACAATAAATAGTGCTTCAATCGCACATTGGGACTGAGACATGCAGCATTTATGATTTGGCACACAGTGAAATCTTGAACTTAATCATAAAATCTGGGAATTTGCAAAACTGGTGGAGACTGGGTGAAGGAGACAGGGACTACTGATGGGATTGTCACCTTTGGTAACTTCTGTGTATCCCCTCTCAGTTCTATCAAAAAGTGACATTGGCAGTGGCAGATTGTTGCAAGCAAGTTGTTGCATGGTGACAGCAAAGTAAACCAAGAGAGACAATAAATAAATAAGAAGACAGAAACAAAACTGACGCAAAACACAGAGGGCCCGAATTTAATGAAGGCCCCTGCCTGCCCAAGTGCCGCCCAAAGGATTGCCGATGGCTGCCGAGGTCCCTGACGTTTCTTTGCGCGGTGTTTTCGTCACCCAGGTTCCTCGAAGGTCGACGGGTGGCAAATCTGCAACGTTCACTGCCAATCTGGGTGGCAGCCGGTGGGAACTCTCATTCTCAGTGGCAAAGGTACTTGCCATCCAAGTGCCGCCGAGGATGGAGTCGGGCCCATGGAGGGTCGAAGACCTGAAGATAAAACTCATCAAAAAAAAATCCATTGGAACACCATTGAGGAAAATCGCTGTGAAATTTTTTTTTTAAGCTTACGAACCTTTTTTTCAGGATCTTCATACCTACCATCGGGGATAGACCAGCCTCCTCGCAGTGGTCCATCCCAGTTCTGGCGCCGACTCCTGCCCGCATGAATATGGAATCTCGGCGGGCAGGAGTCCACTTACGCCACTCGGCCGTCGGCTGACGTCAGCGGGCTCTTCCCGGCGGCTCTCCCCTTCCGCCCGCTCTAGCCCACATCGAAAGTGGCACTGGACAGGTCTTCACGAGGAATATCGGTGGCAGTTGGCGGCAGTCAACGGCAGTGGGCGGTAAGGTGATTCATTTGGGGCCTAATAAATAGTGAACAGCAGCCGATGCAAAAACAATACATACAATGAGCAGCAGTGGCGCAATCCTGCCTGTGAATTCATAATAAAAAATGTTATTCACAGTAGTTATTATTATAACCCTCAGTCATGGAACATAGTGGGTAACATTGTTACTGAGATTATGCAGAAAAGGTGCAGCAGGTTTGAAAGCAGTTCAAAAAGGTTGCCTAGGTTTCTCAGCCACAAAGAAAGCAAGAAGCAATACGCTTTGCATGTAAAACAGATTGGAAACTGTGTGAACGGAAAAACAGGTGTGAACATGTTCTTTCTGCTTTGAACTGTTTGAAGACAGGAGCAGCTAATGCAGCTGCGATGGGGCCATCACACACTGTGCAGACACCAGAGGCAAGCAGTTGATCTTTCCCTATAATGCAAGGTCTGCTGTTTTATTTGTTGTGGTACGATTCACTGGAATCCGGGGCAGGGTTATTGGCTGTCAGCCATTAAAGCTGTGATCGTTTTGGGGGAATAAAAATGGCATAGGCGAAACTTCCCCAATCGCAGATCAGACTCTGGAAATCATGTAATAAGAGGTCCAGCAAAGATGAATGGCCCGTTTGAAGGAGATTGCCACCAGAAAATAGTAAGAAATTTTGTAACAACGTCCATTTGAAATTGGCACTTGCAGACAAGTGCAATTTTAAGATGCTCCAGCTGCAATATGGGGAGTTCCCTTCATGGGCCTTAATGAGCTTTGCGTAGTCAGTGGGCAAAGTCAATACGTTTGCAGCCCACATTGTCATGTGTCATGTGCATTGGGTGCTGAGTAGACTTTAGATCTGGATACCTGATAATAAACGGTTGACAACCTAGGTGTGTCCAATCACAGTCACAGAATGAAGAATGACTCCTATATGGATATATAGATTATTTTTTCATTTAATCCTTTCTCACATGGAGATACTGCTGGAGGAGTTGATGCTGAACAAGGTGGCCACTTCTAGGACTGAGGAGAACACTCCCAGTGCAGCAAATGTGCAGCAGACACGGCACAAGGTGGTGTGAATGCCATGTCCCAGATCTACAGAAGTGGAGGTGGTAGCAGCAGCAATAACAGGAAGAGGGGGTGGGGGACAGACGGTGTCTATTGTGAGACCCATGAGTTTATACTTCACAGGAGCTGCTTATCAAGCTGTAGTCATTATTCAGAAATAGCTCTTTGTGCAGTCCTTTGAGAATGCTCAGAGCACCCTACAGGAGAACATGCTTAGACATCTGTGTAGGAACCTGCAGAGCAACATGGAATGAATGGCTAATCTAGGGCATCCTTTTTTTAATTTGTTCCGGGATATGGGCATCTCTGGCAAGGTCAGCGTTTATTATCCATCCCTAATTGCCCTTGAGAAGGTGGTGGTGTGCCGCCTTCTTGAACTGCTGCAGTCCTTGTGGTGAAGGTACTCCCACAGTGTTGTTCGGAAGGGAGTTCCAGGATAATGGGCTCAATTTTCCTCAACCCCTTTTTTCGGCGCACTCACCCAAGATGCGGCGACTTTATGCATTAGAAACGGCACCGAAAAAATGTGCCCCCATCCTGGCCGCTCTGCCAAGTGTCCCAGGTCCTGGTGCGGCGTATATAGTGGAGTGGGGGGGGCGGAGCTACAGCCCTGCGCCGAAAACAGTGCCGGCAGCTGCCCACATGCGCAGTGGAGTCTGCACGCATGCTCCTTGCCCTCCCAGCGTGTCCTGCAGGCTGTGATCAGGACCCGATGCTTGCCGCCCCTGGCCCTGGCCGAAGGGACAACCGATGTTCGCCGCCCCTATCCCTGGCCGAATGGTCTCCCGCACCGGCTGGGGAGGGCCCATTGTGGATCTCTCTCCCCCCCCCCGCTTCACCAGTGGCACTGTGGATCTCTCTTCCTCCCCGCCCCCCCTTCACTGATGCCGCCTTCAGCCTCTCCCTCCCTCCCCCGTTCACAGATGCTGCGTTGAGCCTAGCCTCCTGGTGTGCATATTGCTGCCCCTATCCCAGTGTTTAGTTGAAGGTAGGATGTACTTCAGTTCTTTATTTGTTAATTGAATTATTTACTTCAGTTCTTTATTTGCTAATTGAATTATTTATTTCAGTTCTTTATTTTTTATTGAATGCTTATTACTTTTTGTGCTGTGTTTAGTGCTTTGTAAGTCTTGGTGCTTTAGGTGCAGGTCTTCTCCGCTTTCTTCTATTTTTTATTTGTTAATTAATTGCTTATTACTTTTTGGGCTTTGTTTAGTGCTTTGTAAATCTTGGTGCTTTAAATGTACTAACCTGTGCCGATTTCGTAACTGCACAGAAGGCTTTTCAGAGCTGGCCACATATGCTGACCTAAGTCGATTTGGAATAAGTTTTAGCTGGCCAAAACTGGCATAAGTGGCTGGGAATGTCTCCTTTTGAAAAAAAAACTCAACTAAAAAAAATCGTACCTAAATTAGTTACTCTGGAGCAAGTTTATTCAGGAAAGTGGCATTTTTTAAACTTCCGCCAGAAAAACCAACTTACTCCAAAAAAATTGGAGCAAGTCATGGCCAAAATTGAGCTCTTTGACCCAGCAATGATGAAAGAACGGTGATGTATTTCCAAGTCAGGATGGTGTGTAACTTGGAGGGGACTTTGCAGGTGATGATGTTCCCATCCGCCTGCTGCCCTTGACTTTCTAGGCGGTAGAGACCACTGATTTGGGAGGTGCTGCTGAAGAAGCCGTGGTGAATTGCTGCAGTGCATTTTATAGATGGTACACACTGCAGCCACAGTGTGCTGGAGGTGGAGGGAGTGACTGTTCAAGGTGGTGGATGGTATGCCAATCAAGCAGACTGCTTTGTCCTGGATGGTGTTGAGCTTTTTGAGTGTTGTTGGAGCTGCACTCCTTAGACAGTATTCCATTACACTTCTTGTTAGGTCTCAAATAAAGCAATGCGACTGAGTACTGTAGACTTGAGTATTGACTCCAGAGTGCTGGCACAGCATGGGAGGCCTGCTTATATGCAGTGCTCCCAAGGGATGCTGGGATCCATAAGAACATAAGAACATAAGAATTAGGAACAGGAGTAGGCCATCTAGTCCCTCGAGCCTGCTCCGCCATTCAACAAGATCATGGCTGATCTGGCCTTGGGATCCAACAGTTACACCCTCTGGTGGCGGTAGAATTCTGGTTACTAGGGGGCCAAGTTTCGGCCTGAGTTGCTCCTGATTTTTTGAAGCAACTGGTTTAGAATGGAGTATCTTAGAAATTTGAATTCTCGGCATTTAGTTTGCTCCAGTTCTAGTCAGTTAGAACAGTTTCACTTTGGAACAGAATTTCTTTTCAAAAGGGGGCGTGTCCGGCCACTTATGCCTGTTTTCAAAATTTAGGCAGTGAAAACTTACTCCAAACTAACTTAGAATGGAGTAAGTGAAGATTTTTGTACATTCGAAAAAACCTTGTCTACACTTTAGAAAATCAGGCGCAGGGAAAGGGGGGGGGGGGGGGAGCTAGGGTTTAAAGGGAAGTTTACAAACATTAAACACTTCAGTTTTACAAATAAAGAGCCATCATCAATAATAAATGATAAAAACATCAATAAATCAATCAAAAAAAATTAATTAAAAATTAAAAAAAAAATCAATAAATAAAACATTTTCTACTTACCGACTGCAGCACCGGGAGTCCTCCAACGGCATGCTGGGACGGCCCCCCCCAGTGTGTCTCTGTCAGTGTCTCTATCTCTCTGTCTGTCTGTGTGTGTCTCTCACTCTCTGTCTGTCAGTGTCTGTGTTTCTGACAGCGAGGGGAGGGGGAGAAGGGGGGTGGGAGGGGGATAAGGGGGAGGGGGAGAAGGGGGGTGGAAGGGGGAGGGGGAGAAGGTGGATGGGAGGGGAGAAGGGGTGGGGTGTACTGGGAGGAGGGGGGCAGGGGGGAGGTGGGGAGGAGGAGGTGGGGTGGAGGGGGGAGAAGGGGGGTGGGGAGGAGGAGGTGGGGTGGGCGGGGAGGAGGAGGAGGAGGGGGTGGGGGGAAGGAGGAGGGGGAGGTGTGAGGTGGAGGGGGGTAGGGGGAGAGGAGGGGGGGAGAGGAGGAGAAGTGGTGGAGAGGAGGGGGGGAGAGAGGGGGAGAAGGGAGAGAGGATGGAGGGAGAGAGGGATGGAGGGGGGGAGAGGGGGAGAAGGGAGAGAAGGAGGCTGAACGGCTGGGCCCAAGACTTCGAGCTGGATTTACAGGTAGGTGGCGTCGGGTCTCGGGGGGGGTCGCGGAGGTCCGGTGGGGGGGGGAAGAGACGTGGAGGTCCGGGGGTGGGGGGGGGGAAGAGTCACGGAGGTCCGGCGGGGGGGGGGAAGAGTCGCGGAGGTCCGGGGGGGCGGGAGAGACGTGGAGGTCCGGGGGTGGGGGGGGAAGAGTCGCGGAGGTCCGGGGGGGGAGTCATGGAGGTCGGGGGGGGTGGTGGGAGAATCACGGGGAGGGAAGAGAGAGAGTCACGGGGGGGGTCGCGAAGGTCGGGTCGGGTCGGGGGGGGGAAGCGGAGGTCGGGTCGGGTCAAGGGGGGTGAGCGGAGGTCGGGTCGCCGGGCGGGGCTGGGGGAAGCAGAGGTCGAATCGGGTCCGGTCGGGTGGGAGGAGCCTTATGCACGCAGCCCCAGTGAGGCCATTCGGCCAGGGCTAGGGGCTGCGTGCTTCGGGCCCCTCCACAGTTTTGGGCGCCTGGAGCTACTGCACATGCGCGCCCACTGTAGTGCGCCTGTGCAGAGGTCCCGGCACTGTTTTCAGCGCAGGGACCTAGCTCCGCCCCCTACAGCTCGTGCTGCGCTGCGCCCGGCTCCAGAGGGCCTGCAGGGAGCCGGAGAATAGGTAAGTTTTTTTTAGGCGCACTTTGTGGCGCAAAAAACGGGCGTCCAGGTCCGGGCTGCGCCGTTTTAGGCGTGGCCCAAAACTTGGTCCCATGGTGTTGCATACATAACATCACTTCCCCCCCAAAGTCAATAGTGCACTTATTTACAGAGTGAGATGATCTGGGGCTTTCGCTCCCTAGTCGATCGTTTCGGTACAAACACAGGTGCAGGTGAGTTGGTTGGGCCTTCGCTGGGCTGCTGGGGATGATGAGTTCAGCTTCGTGGTCGACCGTGATGTTGGTTGCCACTTGTGTGTGTGTGTCGGAGGGTCGAAGTTGGTGGTGTCCTCTTCAGGTTGCTTGTGGCTGTCTGTGAATCGCAGTTTGGTTTGGTCCAAATACTTTCTGCAAGTTAGTCCATTTGCAAGTTTGACCTCAAACACCCTACTCCCTTCTTTGGCTATGACAATGCCAGCAAGCCATTTGGGACCATGTCCATAGTTGAGTACAAATACAGGGTCATTGACTTCAATATAGTGTAACAAATTTGCGTGATCATGGTACATGCTTTGTTGATGCTGCCTACAAAGGACATGATCATGGAGACCAGGGTGGACTAGAGGGAGCCTTGTTTTGAGTGCCCTTTTCATGAGCAGTTCGGTAGGGGGAACCCCGGGTCTTGTGCGGTAGCGGAGCAGGACTCGGGACAGGCGGGTCTGCAGGGAGCCTTCCGACACACGTTTCAAGCTTTGCTTGATGGTTTGGACTGCTCGTTTTGCCTGACCATTAGATGTGGGCTTGAAAGGGACAGATGTAATGTGCTTGATCCCATTGCGGGTCATGAATTCCTTGAATTCAGCGCTTGTGAAGCACAGCCCATTGTCGCTGAAAACGACATCAAGCAGGTTGTGCGTGGCAAACATGGCTCGTAGGCTTTCGATGGTGGCAGTGGATGTGCTTACAAACATTATCATGCACTCAATCCATTTTGAATAAGCATCCACAACAACCAAAAACATTTTGCCTGGAAACGGGCCAGCGAAGTCAACATAGACCCTAGACCACGGTTTGGAGGGCCATGACCACAAACTTAGCAGTGCCTCCCTGGGTGCATTGCTCAGTTGGGAGCAAGTGTTGCAGTGGCGCCACAAGACTCCAAATCTGAGTCAATGCCGGGCCACCACGCATGGGATCTGGCTATAGCTTTCATCATTACTATGCCTGGGTGGGTACTGTGTAGGTGGCATATGAACGTTTCCCTGCCTTTCTTCGGCAAAACCTCGCGATTACCCCATAAAAGACAGTCCGTCTGTATGGACATTTCATCTTTGCGCCACTGGAATGGCTTGACCTCTTCATGCATCTCCGCTGGGACGCTGGACCAGCTCCGATGGAGGACACAGTTTTTTACAAGGGACAGTAAAGGATCCTGGATGGTCGAGGTCCTGATCTGGCGGGCCATAAGGGTGACTTTTCGTTTTCAAATGCATCCATCACCAAGAGCAAGTCTGCAGGCTGTGCCATTTCCATCCCGGTGGTGGGCAATGTTAGCCAACTGAGAGCATCAGTGCAGTTCTCTGTGCCTGGCCTGTGGCGAATTACATAGTTATATGCAGATAGCGTGAATGCCCACCTTTGGATGCGAGCAGAGACATTGGTATTAATACCTTTGCTCTCTGAGAATAGCGATATGAGTGGCTTACGATCAGTTTCTAACTTGAACTTAAGCCCAACAGATACTGGTGCATTTTTTTCAACCCGTAAACGCATGCCAGAGCTTCTTTTTCAATCATGTTGTCGGCCCTTTCTGTCTTGGACAAACTCCTGCATGCATAAGCGACCGGTTGCTATGTTCCCGATTCATTTGCTTGTTGTAACACACATCCGATCCCGTACGAAGACGCGTCACAAGCTAGCACTAAATGTTTACATAGATCATACAGAACAAGCTGTTTGTTGGAACATAACAGATTTCTGGCTTTCTCAAAAGCAGTCTCTTGTGATTTCCCCCATACCCAGTCATCTCCCTTGCGTAGCACCACATGTAGAGGTTCTAGCAAGGTGCTTAACCCGGGTAGGAAATTACCAAAATAATTGAGGAGTCCCAGGAACGACCGCAGCTCCGTCACATTCTGTGGTCTTGGCGCATTCTTGATGGCCTCCGTCTTGGCGTCGGTGAGTCTGATGCCGTCTGCCGCGATTCTTCTCCCTAAGAACTTGACCTCTGGTGCCAGGAAAACACACTTCGAGCATTTCAACCTGAGTCCCACATGATCTAGCCAACTTAGAATCTGTTATGTCTTGAATAAAGAGTCAGACTAGATACTGCAAGCTCAAAGTAAAGTGCGACTGTAGTCCTTTATTACAGATCTCAGAGTGCTTCTCCAGCCTGTGAGGCCTCCTTAGATACAGGTGCTCCCAAGGGATTGTGGGCTCCCTTGGGACTCGAGGGGATAAGTCCTCTGGTGGTTAGATATGGTATTTACAGGTTTACATACATAACAACACTCCCTCCCAAAGTCAATAGTGCAACTATTTACAATGTGAGTCGATCTGGGGCCTTCCTTTCCCTGGTTGATCGTCTCGATGCAAATGCTGGTTTTGTTGGGTCGTTTGTTGGGGCCTCGCTGGGCTGCTGCGCAGCTGGCCGTGGTGGGCTGCTGGGGGTGGTGAGTCCTGCTGGGCTGCTGCGGGTGATAGGTTCTGTTTCGTGGTCAACCGCTGGGTCAGTTGCCACTTGTGTGTGTGTGTTGGAGGGTTGAAAAAGGTGGAGTCTATTGTGGGTTGTTCTGGATAGTCCGTGAATCTGTGTTTGGTTTGGTCCAAATGTTTCCTGCAGGTGAGTTCATTTGCGAGTTTGACCACAAACACCCGACTCCCCTTTGGCCAAAATCGTGCCAGAAAGCCACTTGGGACCTTGTCCATAGTTCAACACAAATACAGGATCATTTATCTCAATTTTGCGTGACACATTTGCGCGATCATGATATGTATTCTGTTGAAGCCGCCTGCTCTCTACCTGTTCGTGTAGATCAGGGTGTACTAACGAGAGCCTTGTCTTAAGTGCCCTTTTCATGAGCAGTTCAGCGGGAGGGACCCCAGTGAGTGAGTGGGGTCTTGTGTGGTAACGAAGCAGGACTCGGGATAAGCGAGTCTGCAGTGAGCCTTCAGTTACCCTTTTCAAGCTCTGCTTGATTGTTTGAACTGCTCGTTCTGCCTGACCATTGGACGCTGGTTTAAACAGGGTAGAGGCGACATGTTTGATCCCATTGCGGGTCATGAACTCCTTGAACTCAGCACTGGTAAAGCACGGCCCATTGTCACTTACAAGGACATCAGGCAGGCCGTGCATGGCAAACATGGCCCGTAGGCTGTCAATGGTGGCAGTGGACGTGCTTGCCGACATTATCATGTATTCAATCCAGTTGGAGTATGCATCTACAACCACTGAGAACATTTTTCCCAAGAATGGGCCTGCATAGTCGACAAGGGCCCTGGACCACGGTTTGGAGGGCCAGGGCCATAAACATAGTGGCGCCTCCCTGGGTGCATTGCTTAACTGTGAACATGTATTACATTTGTGCACATAGGACTCTAAGTCTGCATCGATACCGGGCCACCACACGTGGGATCTGGCTATCGCTTTCATCATTACGATGCCTGGGTGGGTGTTGTGGAGATCACGGATTAAAGTGTCCCTGCCTTTTTTTGGCACCACTACCCAATTACCCCATAGGAAGCAGTCTGCCTGCATAGACATTTCATCATTGCGCCGCTAGTACGGCTTTATTTCCTCCTGCATCTCTAATGGAACCCTAGACCAACTCCCTTGGAGCACACAGTTTTTTTACTAAGGACAGTAAGGGGTCCTGGCTTGTCCAGGTTCTAATCTGTTGGGCGGTAACAGGTGATTGCTCACTTTTGAATGCTTCCATTACCATAACTAAATCTGCGGGCTGTGCCATCTCCACCCATGGTGGGCAATGGCAGCCTACTGAGAGCACTGGCACAGTTTTCTGTGCCTGGCCTGTGGCGGATGACATAGTTGTATGCGGACAACGTGAGCGTCCATCTCTGGATGTGGGCTGATGCATTCGTATTTATCCCCTTGCTTTCAGAAAAGAGGGATATAAGCGGCTTATAGTCGGTTTCCAATTCAAATTTGAGCACGAACAGATATTTTCTTTATCCCGTAAACACACGTTAACACTTCTTTTTCGATAATACTGTAGGCCCTCTCGGTCTTAGACAGACTTCTGGATGCATAAGCAACCGGTTGCAGTTTCCCAAATTCATTAGCTTGTTGCAATACACACCCGACCCCATACGACGACACATCACCTGCTAGTACCAAACGCTTACATGGATCGTACAACACAAGCAATTTGTTTGAACATAACAGCTTCCTAGCTTTCTCAAAGGCATTTTCTTGGCTTTTACCCCATACCCATTCATCTCCTTTACGCAGTAAAGAGTGCAGAGGTTCTAACAATGTGCTAAGACCCGGTAAGAAGTTACCAAAATAGTTCAGGAGTCCTAGAAACGACCGCAGCTCCATCACGTTGTGCAGTTTCGGTGCGTTCTTGATTGCTTTCCATCTTCGAATCGGTGGGCCTGATGCCGTCCGTTGCGATTCTTCTCCCAGGAACTCCATTTCAGGCACCAGGAAAATGCACTTCGAGCATTTTAACCTGAGCCCCACATAATTAAGCCGACTAAGAACCTCTTCCAGGTTCTGCAGGTGCTCAACGGTGTCCCGACCTGTAACCAAGATGTCGTCCTGGAAGACCACGGTGCGCGGGACCGACTTCAGTAAACTTTCCATGTTTCCTGGAATATCGCCGCGGCTGATCAAATCCCAAATGGACATCTGTTGTAAATGAAGAGACCATTGTGCGTGTTGATGCGGGTGAGGCCTTTCGATGATTCCTCCAGCTCCTGCGTCATGTAGGCCAAGGTCAAGTCCAACTTTGTGAACGTTTTCCCTCCCGCCAGCATTGCAATAGGTCGTCTGCTTTGGTAGCGGGTATTGATCCTGCAGTGAGAAACGATTGATAGTTACTTTATAATCACCACAGATTCTGACGGTACCATCTCCCTTGAGGACTGGAACAATCGGACTGGCCCACTCATTGAATTTGATCACCGAAATGATGCCTTCTTGTTGCAGCCTGTCCAGTTCGATGAAAGGTACCGCTCTCGCCTTGTGATGGATGGGTTGGCCCCCCCCGGAATCAAATGCATCTGCACTTTTGCTCCTTGGAACTTCCCGATGTCTGGTTCGAACAGCAAGGGGAACTTATTTAGGACCTGGGCACATGAAGTGTCATCGACGGACGAAAGTGCTCGGACGTCGTCCCAATTCCAGCGTATTTTTCATAGCCAGCTCCTGCCAAACAGCGTGGGGCCATTGCCCAGTACCACCCAGAGTGGTAACTCATGCACCGCTCCATCGTAGGAGACCTTTACGGTAACACTGCTGATTACAGGAATTAGTTCCTTTGTGTACATTCTCAGTTTAGTATGAATGGAAGTCAGGACTGGCCTTGAGGCCTTGCTGCACCACAATTTATCGAAAGTCTTTTTGCTCATTATGGATTGGCTTGCACCCGTGTCCAGTTCCATGGACACCGGGAGTCCATTTAATTCAACCTTCAGCATTATCGGGGGACACTTTGTGGTAAATGTGTGCACCTCATATACCTCTGCCTCCTCGGTCTGAGGCTCTGGTTCGTCGTGATCCATTGTGAATCTGTCCTCCTCTGCAAGATAGTGGTTTGCAGGATTAGCAGGGTTTGCAGCTCGCCTACACATACGTTGGAGGTGTCCCATTGTTCCACAGCCTTTGCAAATGTATTCTTTGAAGCGGCATGAATGGAAACGATGATCACCCCTGCAGTGCCAAAAAGGTGTTAATTGTCTTGTATTCACCACCCTTGATGGCGGACTCTTGAGTCATCTGTGGACGTGCAGCTGCAGGTGTGTAAGTTCTGCCCTGTACATTTTGTTTCAAAAACAATGTTACTTTGTTAACAGTACTTACAGCAGCACTCATGGTGCTGAGAAAGTTGTTTGGTATTGTCTCTGGTGGTGATAAACGCCTGGGCTATCGCTATGGCTTTACTCAAGGTTGGGGTCTCCACAGTCAAAAGTTTGCGAAGTATTACTTCATGGCCAATGCCAAGTATAAAGAAGTCCCTGAGCATGTGCTCCAAGTGTCCTTCAAATTCGCACTGTCCTGCAAGGCGTCTTAGCTCGGCGATGTAGCTAGCCATTTTCTCTCCTTCAGACCTCTTGTCCGTGTAGAACCGATACCTCGCCATCAGAATGCTTTCCTTCGGGTTTAGATGCTCCCGGACTAGTGTGCACAACTCATCGTACGACTTGTCTGTGGGTTTTGCTGGAGCGAGCAGATTTTTCATGAGGCCATACGTTGGTGCCCCGCAAACGGTGAGGAGGATCGCCCTTCGTTTGGCAGTGTTTGCTTCTCCTTCCAGCTCGTTGGTCACAAAGTATTGGTCAAATCGCTCCACAAAGGTTTCCCAATCATCTCCCTCCGAAAATTTCTCCAGGATGCCCTGCATTTGTTTCGGTGGGGTTCGTCATTTGTATCTCGTCGCCAGATGTTATGTCTTGAATAAAGAGTTAGACTAGATACTGCAAGCTCAAAGTAAGGTGCGACCGTAGTCCTTTATTATAGATCTCAGAGTGCCTCTCCAGCCTGTGAGGCCTCCTTATATACAGGTGCTCCCAAGGGATTGTGGGATCCCTTGGGACTCCAGGGGATAAGTCCTTTGCTGGTTAGACATGGTATTTACAGGTTCACATACATAACAGAACCTCTTCCAGGTTCTGCAAGTGTTTGATGGTGTCCCGACCTGTGATCAATATGTCGTCCTGGAAAACCACGATGCGCGGAACCGACTTTAGCAGACTCTCCATGTGCCTTTGAAAAATAGCCGCAGCCGATCGAATCCCAAATGGGCATCTATTGTAGATGAACAGACCTTTGTGCGTGTTGATGCAGGTGAGGCCTTTCGAAGATTCCGCCAGCTCCTGCGTCATGGAGGCCGAGGTCAGGTCCAACTTGGAGAACGTCTTCCCTCCTGCCAGCATCACAAATAGGTCGTCTGCCTTGGGTAACGGGTACTGGCCCTGCAGCGAAAAATGGTTAATCATTACTTTATAGTCCCCACAAATTCTGACCGTGCCATCACCCACGAGAACCGGAACAATCGGACTTAGCCGCTTGTTGAACTCAACCAGCTCGATGATGCCCTCTCGTTGCAGCCTGTCCAGCTCGATCTCCACTTTCTCTCGCATCATGTATAGCACCGCACGTGCCTTGTGGTGGATGGGTCGTGTACCGGGAACCAAATGGATCTGCACCTTTGCCCCAGAGAAATTTCTGATACCTGGCTCAAACAACGACGGGAACTTGCTCAAATCCTAAGCACATGAGACATTGTCGACGGACGAAAGTGCTTGGATGTTGTTCCAGTTCCAGCGGATTTTTCAAAGCCAGCTTCTGCTGAACAATGTGGGGCCATCTCCTGGTACAATCCATAGTGGTAGTTTGTGCACCGCTCCATCATAGGAGACTTTTATTGCTGCACTGCCAATTACAGGGATCAGCTCTTTAGTGTAAGTTCTCAGCTTGGTATGAATAGGGCTCAGCTTGAGCCTTTGTGCCTTGTTGCACCACAGCCTCTCAGAGGCCTTTTTGCTCATGATAGACTGACTCGCACCCGTGTCCAATTCCATGGATACTGGAATTCCGTTCAGTTCAACTTTTAACATGATCGGTGGACATTTCGTGGTGAAGGTGTGTACCCCGTACACTTCTGCTTCCTCGGTTCGAGTCTCTAGTTCAGTTTAATCCGTCATGGATCGGTCTTCCTCTGCAACATGGTGGTTTGCATGGGAGACCTGCTTATATGCAGTGCTCCCAAGGGAAGCTGGGATCCCTTGGGATTCCAAAAGATGCACCTTCTGCTGCTGTAGAATGCTGGTTAGAAGGTGTTGCATACATAACATTCCTGACTTGTGCCTTGTAGATGGTGGAAAGGCTTTGGGGAGTCAGGAAGTGAGACACTCGCCACAGAATACCCAACCTCTGACCTGCTCTTGTTGCCACAGTATTTACGCGGCTGGTCCAGTTAAGTTTCTGATCAATGGTGACCCCCAGGATGTTGATTGTGGGGGATTCGGCAATGATAATGCTGTTGAATATCAAGGGGAGGTGGTTAGACTCTTGCTTGTTGGAGATGGTCATTGTCTGACACATATTTGGCACGAATGTTACTTGCCACTTATTTGCCCAAGCCTGAATGTCATCTAGGTCTTGCTGCATTTGGGCATGGACTGCTTCATTTTCTGAGGAGTTGTGAGTGGAACTAAACACTGTGCAATCATTAGCGAACATCTTCACTTCTGACCTTATGATGGAGGGAAGGTCATTGATGAAGCAGCTGAAGGTGGTTGGGCCTAGGCCACTGCCTTGAGGAACTCCTGCAGCGATGTCCTGGGGCTGGAATGATTCACCTCCAACAGCTACAACCATCTTCTTTTGTGCTAGGTATGACTCCAGCCAGTGGAAAGTTTTTCCCCTGATGCTATTGACTTCAATTTTACTAGGGCTCCTTGATGCCACACTTAATTGTTTTCAAAAGACAATGGCCCAGAAATTGCAGTCGGAGGCTTTCCATGGGAGGAACGAACACTTCGGCTCTGAGGCCTAGCTGTGCAGCCCAGAGCAGAGGCCCATGCATCACCAATGGGCCTCCACCACCAATGGGCCTCCACCACCAATGAAAATGTAATATTCCCATTCATAGTAATGGCAGCTCCATTTGTATGAAGATGCCATTACTATGAGTGGGAATACCTCCATAAACAAATAAAACACTTTACATAAATAAAAAAAACACCTAACTTATTTAACATTAATAGAAATTGAATTAAATTAAAAGTTTTAGGGCTAGAACCACTTTTTTTGCATGCTTAACGCCCAGATAGCGCCCATTTAGCCACAAAATGGAAACTGACGGTCATTTTTCGGAAATTTAGCATCGAGCGTTACTTTCCCCACGTGCTTAACACCGGGAAAAAATAATACCGCCTGCCCACTTTTTTTGTGCGGAATTATCAGAATGGGCGAAAACCATAATATCGCCGAACATTAAATTCTGCATTGATTTAACGCCGAGATTCAATAATACCACCCGCCCACTTTTTTTGGTCGTACAGAGCATAATTACCGAAACTAGCGGCTATGAGATCGCCCAGCGTCACTTTCTCCACCTCGCACACATATCGCCCACAATATCGCTCGCCCAAAAAACTGCCCCGAAAAAGTGGAACTAAACGGAACTAATCACAGCGTTATGTATGCCATGTTCTACATCACATGTCGCATCCTTTAAAAGGCTGCTGTGCTTCAACCTCGGGGGAGTTCGGATGTACTGTGAAGGTCATTGGAGTTGAGGTGAACATCTGTACAAACATCTTGACCATACTATGACTGATTGGAATTGAATAGGTGTCTTCGTCGGGACATTCATTGTTTGTGACCAATCGGTGGAAAACAAAGAGCTATTGCAATGGGGCCTGTCCTTTCTCATTCTCTCTTGGTGATCAAATACATGCAGCAGACTTGCGATCGCTGAAGGTACGCTCCACAGCATTATGTGCCCAATGTAAGACATGCCAGACTGATGAGGGGGACCAGACATTGCACCCCCGTAAGTACAGGGAGAAGTTGTCTTACCTCAACTTGCCTGACACCACCTGCTTTCGGAGACTGTGCTTCCACAAAGAGGTTATCACTGAGGTATGCCAGCTAATAAGGGGAGATCTGCAGCCTGCCAGCACCATCAGTACTGCACTGTCTGTTGAGGTCAAAGTCACCAATGCACTGCCGTTCTATGCCTTGGGTTCTTTTCAGGCCACAGCTGGTGACATTTGCGGACTTTCTCAGCATGCCACACATTGCTGCATTAGACAGGTCACTGAAGCCCTGTACACATGCAGGAGGGACTTGATCAGCTTCCCTATGACCAGGGAGGCACAGAGTGAGAGGGCTCTAGGATTCTCCAGAATTGCAAACTTCCCCAAGGTGCAGGGAGCAATAGACTGTACTCACATCGCGATGCGGGCACCTTTTCAGGATGCAGAGGCTTTCAGGAACCACAAGGGACTCCACTCCCTGAATGTGCAACTCATTGTCGACCACCAGCAAATTATACTGGCAGTGAATGCTCAATTTACGGGCAGCATCCATGATGCTCACATCCTGCGTGAGAGCACTGTATCTGACTTGTTTAACAATCGGCCACCAGGTCAATGCTGGATGCTTGGGGACAAAGAATATGGCCTTGTCACCTGGCTGATGACCCCACTGCATGACACCCATACCTAAGCTGAGAGGCGATACAACGAGAACCACTCGCAATATCGTGGAGAAAACCATTGGAGTGCTTAAGCAGCGTTTTAGATGCCTGGACCACTCAGGAGGCGAGCTCCAATATCACCCTGAGCAGGTGCTCAATTTGTGGTGGTGTGCTCCATGCTGCACAACTTGGCTATCAGGAGGGTACAAGAATTGCCTAATGAATCTGACAGTCCACCTCACCAGAGAGTGGAAGAGGAGGATGAGGAGGCAGACGCTGACTTCAGCCCACACAATCAGGCTGAGGTTGAAGCCATGCCCCTGCCCCCCTGTAGACCGCATGAAAGGGCCTGTGGTGGCATGATAGCTGCAAGAGCCTTACGTCAGGAGCTCATCAATGATAGCATTGCCTGAAAGAAAGTTGGTGTTATTTACAAGGCTGACACACTGCTGGGTGTGCAGGTGATACATCAATGGTGGACGTCACCTTAGTGACAGTTAAAGTTTAAGTTGATTGAAGTTAAGTGTGATTATACCCTTTGATGTTAAGGAATTACCAGCGTGTAACGGTGCAGCTATCTGAGCCAATGCATAACAAGGTTTTGTTAAATAAAAAACATTTAAACCGAACATTTATCTGAAATCATCAGTATTTCTGTAAAAACTAACGCTTCCCCCCCCCCCCCATCCCCACTTCTCCTCCTCACCACTATCCCTTCCCCTCCTGACTCCAAGCCGCCTGGCCGAGGAGCTCCTCAGGCGATACTTCATTGGGGAGGGGTGGGGGATGATGGCCAAAATGCTGCTTGGACGGATACGAGTGAGGACAGTTCCGAGGTGGGAACGTGCTCCGAGCCAGAAGCAAGATGTTGCTGCTGGCTCTCGTGTGGTTGGCAATGGGTGTGCGGCACCTTGGGGTGCAGTGCCGCGCTCCGGGACCACTGCCACCAGTGTTCCTGGCTTCCAGCTCCAGGGCCTCCACTATCCCTTCCATGTTATATCTTATTTGTTGGAAAAAAACTCGGTGCCAACTATGTTCTTGGTGCTTAGTAGAGGCTTTTTGCTGCTGGTGAATCTCCCTCATGCCTCCTACAACAACCAAACAAGCACACACCACAGCCACACACGTCTTCAGTCCATCTGAGCTCCTTCTCTCTCTGTCTCCTCTTCTGCGCATGTCATGATGACCCTTGACCTCCTGAAGCGTGGGAATTGAGCGTTGCCATGCCGTTGCTAAGGACGGCGGCACTTTACAGCAGAAGGTCAGCGAGATTTAACGCTGCCGCTCATTTCATATCGCTCGTGGCAACGTCCATTTTCAAAAATGGAGACTAGATGCTTTGAGAATGGGCGAGAAGCCGGTGATCTGAAAACCCTTTTGTACCTCCCATGCCGGAAATAACGCCCATTTTTGGGCGATAAGCATAAAAGTGGAAAATCTAGCCCTTAGAATTTTTTTTATTTTGTTGAATTTTTAAAAAATATGTTTTAATAGTGTTAAAAATAAATTTACCTCAATGAACAAGGTTTTTAATATAAAAATTATTCATAACAGTTATTTTTTTCTATCTTTTAAAACTCTTACGCTGGTAAAAGCAGGCCTTACACCTGATTTTACCAGGCGTAAGAGTTTTAAGGACACTCGCTGGGCAGGAGTTGGGTAAATAGCCCAAATCTCCGCCCGCAGAGGCCATTTACTTTCGCATTTGTACTGTAATTTTGACAGATCGCAAGTGCCGGGTTTAGGTATATGCGCAGTGCACGCCTAAACCCGGAACATGCGGGGCCACTTCGGGTGCGTGCACACATTATACCGCACCTGGAGCGGCCTCAATTTACGGCCAAATACATTCTTCAAATTTGTAGACAACGATCAGTCATAAGCCATGTACTAGAGCTGGTAGAGTATTCTAAATAACTCGTGGAAGAGGAGCAGTTGTTCAAAATCATTACCTTTGACCTAATTTTAAACAGTGGCGTCATCTGGTATTTCTCAATATTACTACTGTGTTGAAATGCCGTGATACCATGCTGATTAAAGCTCTATCTCACCAGAGCAATAGATAAATATGTTATTGCAAATATTGCCTGAGGCAAAGGACATTTAAAGCAAATAAAAGTAATTTTTCAGAGGTTCAAATGAATTTGTCCTGCAGTAGCGCAGACCATGAGCTACAAATCATGGGAGCCTTAACATTTGTCTTGCATTAGTGACAGTGAATAAAGTAAAAAGTGGTTACTAGAGGTCAGACTGCCAGCCAGCTGGAGTGGATATCTTTGCAAGAAGTAACCTGAGGTTTGGTGCTACTTTCTAACTGTAGGAACCCAATACTTGATTACAACAGCAAACAGTCATAAGGAATTGGAATGTTTGCAGTAACCACACTGCCGTGGAAGAACGTGCCAGGGCAGCTTCCTACGGTAAAAATATAAGTTGGTGCAGTGAACTACTTTTTGGGCTGAATTTGCGCCACCATTCTGCGCCATTTTTTTGGCCTACGTTGTGTTTTTTGGAGCAGATTAAAATCTGCAAGTTTCACCAAAGTTTCTGCGCCATTCTAAAGTAGGTACGTCCGATTTTTTTAGTTCCCAATTTTTTTACATCACTGGAGGAAGAACCTGCCGGGTGCGCCATTTCTGGCCACTTAAGCGAGTTTGGCCAAGTACGATTTTTTTCTAAAACAGCGCACTGCGCCCTTCTGAAAAACTTTAATTACACTTAAGGAAATCGGTGCAGAGAAGGAAAAAAATCAGTGGCTAGAAGACACCATTGTTTCAGCAGAGCAGAAGACATGGCACCAAGGGGGCGGAGCCTTTCAGCCTGGAATAGGTGCGGGCTGGTGCAAGGTCCTTTTGGCCTGAGATAGGTGCAGGCCAGTGCGGGGTCCTTTCGGTCTAGGAAAGAAGCGGGCCGTGCAGGGTCCTTTTGGCCCAGGATAGAAGCGGGCTGGTATGGGGTCCTTTCGGCCTGGGATAGGGGTAGGCTGGTGCGGTGGCCTTCCGGCCTGGGATGGCAGCGGGCTGGTGCAGGATCCTTTCAGCTCGGGATAGGTGTGGGCCAGTGTGGTGTCCATTCAGCCCAGGATAGAAGCAGCCAGTGCGGGGGCCTTTCGACCCGGGATAGGTGTGGGCCGGTGCGGGGGGCCTTTCGACCCGGGATAGCTGTGGGCTGGTGCGGGGGCCTTTCGGCCCGGGATAGCTGTGGACCAGTGCGGGGGTCTTTCGACTCGGGATAGGTATGGGCTGGTGCGGGAGCCTTTTGACTTGGGATAGATACGGGCCGGTGCAGTATCCTTTCAGCACGGGATAGTGCGGGCCAGTGTGGTGTCCTTTCAGCCCAGGATAGAAGCAGCCGGTGGGGGGGTCATTTG
This sequence comes from Pristiophorus japonicus, assembly GCF_044704955.1. Lineage (NCBI taxonomy): Eukaryota > Metazoa > Chordata > Chondrichthyes > Pristiophoridae > Pristiophorus > Pristiophorus japonicus. Next base: position 449,529,286 of record NC_091977.1, on the reverse strand, counting down.
GCCCGGGATAGCTATGGGCCAGTGGGGGGCTTTTCGAACCGGGATAGGTGCGGGCTGGTGCGGGGGCCTTTCGGTCCGGGATAGTTGTGTGCCGGTGCAGGGGCCTTTCGTCCCGGGATAGCTGTGGGCCGGTGCGGGGGCCTTTCGTCCTGGGATAGCTGTGGGCCGGTGCGGGGGCCTTTCGTTCTGGGATAGCTGTGGGCCGGTGCAGGGGCCTTTCGGTCCGGGATAACTGTGGGCCGGTGCAGGGGCCTTTCGGTCCGGGATAGGTGTGTGCCGGTGCGGGGGCCTTTCGTCCCGGGATAGCTGTGGGCCTGTGCAGGGGCCTTTCGGTCCGGGATAACTGTGGGCAGGGGCCTTTTGGCCTGGGATAGGTGCGGGCCGGTGTAGTGGGGGTGGGGGGTTGGGGGGGGGGGGCCTTTCGGCCCGGGATTGCAGCGGCACCAGCACTGTAGAGGTGAAAAAAATCTATAAATGCTAAAAAGGAATAAAGGAATTTCATACTGTTTCATATATTGAGATTTCAATCTGTTGTCCCAAGTCTCACTTAGTGATCTTGCAAAGGGGAAATGCTTTATTTGTGCCTCAGCCCTTCAGTGTGTCCTTTGTTACCCTGGCAACCTCAGCTTTTTGGCGCAGACCTTAAGCTCCACCCACAGAGCTTAAGGACATCTGCGCCGCTTCAAAATGAAAGGTTATGCCGGTGAAACTTGGAACTTTTTTGGCGGGCGCAGTCGGGCCACTAAAAAATCGGTCGTACGTCTACAACTACGCTAAAAAAAATCCATGTGGAATTTTTGCCCTTGGTGTGTCTGTGATAGCTTCCCCTCTGAAGTAATTTGATAAAAAATTAACATTAGTATTTTGTGTGGGGATTCGCCCCATCTCCTGAAGTCATGGCGGGAGATCAGCGACATCCTGTGGAAATTCTAATTCATAGTCAAATGTCCCACTGCAGCAAAGGGTGAAGTTGCACAGCTGTCTCCCTGCGGAAATGTAAATGACGAAGATCCAGCTGATGGAACATGTCCAGGAAACTGTGGTGGGTCTAGACATGTGGCTCCATGGGTGGCGCTGCAAAACTTTCCTCCAATTCAGGTGCACTTGCCTCTGCTCTTGACTGAAACATTCCTTTTCAACTTCCATCCCCTGAAGGCAAGGGGAATTTCCAAAGGAATGCTTATGTCATCCACAACGTGTAACAAGTTGCCTCGCTCAGGCAATCTATCTTGAATGGGAGGGATGCAAATGTTAAATTCAAACCAAAACCCACACTAGAGGGAAGAATGTATAGCTCTGAATTACCAGCACAGAGCCTTGCATGACAGGTACCTGCGTTGGAAATTCTGGCCCATAAATCAGTGGGCGCCACAGGATTTTCCATTCATAGACTTAATTCCTCCGGAACCTGCTCACCTCTGCACCTGAATTCCTGATTTACATTCATAGCAAGGTTAAGGCCATCTCCTCAGGGCTGGAGAGGAACTTGGAGTGGGAGGGGGGAAGATCCAGTTGTTGTGGTCCATGTAGGTGCCAATGACATACATAGGACAAAGAAAGAGGTTCTGCTGAGAGAGTGTGAGCAGCAAGGGGCCAAATTAAAAAACAGAACCACAAAGGTAATAATCTCTGGATTACTGCCCGGGTCACGAGCAAATTTTCATCGGGTAAATAAGATCAGAGAGTTAAACACGTGACTCAAAGACTGGTGTGGGAGAAATGGGTTTTGGTGCATGGGACACTGGCACCAGTACTGGGGTAAGAGGGAGCTGTTCCGTTCGGTCGGGCTCCACTTAGACCGTGCTGGGACTGAGGTCCGAGTGAATCAAAGAATTAGGGCTGTAGAGAGGGCTTTAAACTAATTAGTGGGGTGGGCGGGGGTTGCGGTGGTGGATTCAGGTGAGTGAAAATTAAAAAAGTCAACGAACAAGGAGAAGGGTAGCACTGGGGGAAATGAAAACCAGAGCGTACCAGGAAGGGACAGAATGTATAAACATAAAGGTGAATCAGAAAGTGGAGTCAAAGCAGGAAAAAATTGTTAAAAAAACATTAAAAGCTCTTTATCTGAATGCACGTAGCATTCGTAACAAAATAGATGAGTTGACGGCACAAATGGGTATGATCTGACAGCCATTACAGAGACGCGACTGCAAGGTGACTAGGACTGGGAGCTAAATATTCAGAGGTATTTGAAAATTTAGAAGGACAGACAGAATGGAAAAGGAGGTGGGATAGCACTGTTAATAAAAGATGAGATCAGTGCGTTAGTGAGAAATGATATTGGCTCAGAGGATCAAGATGTTGAATCAGTTTGGGTGGAGATGAGGAATAATGGGAAAAAGTCGCTGGGGGGGCATAGTTTATAGGCCCTCTAACAGTAGCTACATTGTTGGATGGAGTATAAATCAAGAAATAATGGAGGCTTGTAATAAAAGAACGGCAATAATCATAGGCGATTTTAACCATCATATTGATTGCACAAAGCAAATTGGCCATTGTAGCCTTGAGGAAGAGTTCATAGAGTGTATCTGGGATAGTTTCCTTGAACAGTACATTACAGAACTAACCAGGGAGCAGGCTATCATAGATCTGGTACTTTGTAATGTGACAGGATTAATAAATGATCTCGTAGTAAATGATCCTCTAGGAATGAGTGACCGTAACATGGTTGAATTTCAAATTCAGTTGGAGGGTGAGAAAGTTGGTTCTCAAACCAGTGTCCTAAGCTTAAATAAAGGAGACTACAAAGGTATGAGGGCAGTGTTTGCTAAAGTGGACTGCGAAAATAGATTAACATATGGGATGGTTGATGAGCAGTGGCAGTTATTTAAGGAGAAATTTCATAACTCGCAACAAAAACACATCCTAATGAGTAGGCAAGACTGTAAGAGAAGGGATAACCATCCATGGCTAACTAAGGAAATAAGGGTTGGTATCAAATTGAAAACAAGGGCACATAATGTGGCCAAGACTAGTGGAAGGCCAGAGTATTGGAAACTTTTAAAAGCCAGCAAACAACGACTAAAAAATGATAAAGAGAGGGAAGATAGATTATGAAAGTAGACTAGCATGAAATATAAAAGCAGATAGTAAGAGTTTCTACAGGTACATAAAAAGGAAACGAGTGGCTAAAGTAAATGTTAATCCCCTAGAGGATGAGATTGGGATTTAATAATGGAGAACAGGGAAATGGCAGAGGTATCGAACAAATATTTTGTATCGGTCTACACGGTAGAAGACACTAAAAATCACAATAGTGAATAATCAAGGGAGGGAGGAACTTAATATAATCACAATCACTAATGAAGTAGTACTCGGTAAAATAAAGGAACTAAAGGCAGACAGGTCCCCTGGACCAGATGGCTTACATCCTAGGGTCTGAAAAGAAGTGGCTGCAGAGATAGTGGATGCATTGGTTGTAATTTACCAAAAATCCCGGTCTCTGGGGCAGTCCCAGCGGATTGCAAAACCGCAAATGTAACATCCCTATTTAAAAGAGGAGTCGGACAAAAAGCAGGAAACTATAGACCAATTAGCCTAACATCTGTCGTCGGGAAAATGTTGGAGTCCATTATTAAGGAAGCAGTAGCAGGACATTTGGAAAAGCATAATTCAATCAAGCAGAGTCAGCATGGTTTTATGAAAGGGAAATCATGTTTGACAAATTTGCTGGAGTTCTTTGAGGATGTAATGAGCAGGGTGGATAAGGGGGAACCAATGGATGTGGTGTATTTGGATTTCCAGAAGGCTTTTGATAAAGTGCCACATAAAAGGTTACTGCACAAGATAAAAGTTCACGGGGTTGGGGGTAATATATTAGCATGGATAGAGGATTGGCTAACTAACAGAGAGTCGGGATAAATGGGTCATTTTCTGGTTGGCAAACAATGATTGGTGGGGTGCTGCAGGGATCAGTGCTGGGTCCTCAACTATTTACAATCTATATTAATGACTTGGAGGAAGGGACCAACTTGAATGTAGCCAAGTTTGCTGATAATACAAAGATAGGTGGGAAAGCAAATTGTGAGGAGGACACAAAAAAATCTGCAAAGGGATATAGACAGGCTAAGTGAGTGGGCAAAGATTTGGCAGATGGAGTATAATGTGGGAAAATGTGAGGTTATCCACTTTGGCAGAAAAAATAGAAATGCAGATTATAATTTAAATGAAGAAGAATTACAAAGTGCTTCAGTACAGAGAATTAGCACTTGGTCGTGGTTTTCTCTGGTGCAAGCAAGTCCCTGACGAGGCCGTAGACCGCGGGCCCACAATTGGTCAACAGGATAGCTCTGCACTTATCTGCCAGCATGGCCGGATCATCACCTCCCAGGTCGTTTGCTAAGAAATATTGGTCGAGCCGTTCCATAAAGGCTTCCCAATCTTCACTCTCTGAGAACTTTTCTAATGCACTAACTAACGCTAGTCATTTTTGCGTGAAAGTTCGTAATCTCATTGCCAGTTGTTATGTCGTTAATACTCTTATGAATGACTCTACGAGGTCTAGTATTGTACTTGAGCTGTTGTGACCTTAGTCCCATTTATTGTAACTCCAGAGTGAGGCACAAGCATGGTGGGCAGCCTTCTATACTGGGTACTGCACACGTATGCAGGTGACCCTCAGGTCTCCCAACGCAGTGCCCTCTGGTGGCACACCTTATGTGACGATACATGGTCTACATACAAGACAGTGTGTTACATTTAGAGCCTTGTGAGACATTTAGAGAATATGCCTGTCATGATAAAATTGATAGTCTGTAGTATGTAAGATGAGAGTTGTGGGGAATTGAGGGTTGCAATAGTGATGAGTGTGTGGGTATGAGAAGGAGGAGGAGCAAAGTGTGGTGCAATGATTGTACGAGACTGAAGGGAAGCAGGGTAGGGGAGTATTGTGAATCTGCGGATGGTGGAGGTGTGAGCAGAGAATAAGAGAGCAGTATTCTTTGAAAACTCTGGTGAGGTCATTGAACTTCTTTTGGCATTGCGTCCACGTTCTTGGAGCCTAGTTCCTGGCATTGACCTCCTCTGCAAACTCTTTTCAATGGCGATGGCGGTGTTATCTGGAGGGCTTTCTGCCCCCTGGGGGAAACAGAATCTCCCTTTTCCTATATACTGCCTGCATCATGGCCTCCAACACTATATCAGAGTATCTGGCTACCCTCTCAGGGTCTCTTCCAGCAATTCTTTCCAATCTGGGAAATGTCCCTGTCGTATGCATCCAGCATCCACTTCTCCTTTAAGAGCTACTGGCTTGCTTTTTGTGATGTGAGAAACACCTGATTCCCCAACCCGCATACTCCTGAAAAAAAAAAGTGCAGCCAATGAATAGTGCAGGTAATCCTGGCTGCACATCTGAATCATCATAATGAGGTCTCAACACCAATTTCACATGATCCCTTGCATGCAGCAAGCGCCCCTACCCCTGGGCACTCGTTTTCAGGCACGATCGAATTTCTAGGCCATTGCCTCTGCAGCCTGAAACAGGGAAAGACTGGAACAAAGCCAAAGCAGCAATAAAACAGAAAAAAGAAAGGACATTTATATAGCCTTTCACGACCACCAGATGTCCCAACATGCTTTACAGCCAATGAAGTACAGTCACTGTTGTAATGTAGGAAACATGGCAGCCAATTTGCATGCAGCAAGCTTCCACAAACAGCAATGTGGTAATGAGCAGATAGGCTGTTTTAGTGATGTTGATTGAGGGATAAATATTGGCTGGGACACCGGGGATAACTCCCCTGTGCCATGGGATCTTTTACGTCCACCTGAGAGAGCAGACAGGGCCTCACTTTAACCTCTCATCTGAAAACCAGCACCTCCGGCAGTGCAGCACTGCCTCAGTACTGCACTTGAGGCCTAGAGTTTTGTGCTCAAGTCTCTGGAGTTGAACTTGAACCCCCAACCTTCTAACTCAGTGGTGAGGGTGCTACCAACTGAGTCACAGCTGACACTGAACCCATGCATGCACAACACTGAGGAATTGTCAGCTGGAAAGGCAGAGATGAAGATTTGCATTTCCAGGAATATTGCAGAACTCAAGCTCCAGGCCCCAGAAAGAAGGGTAGGCCTGTGTGGGAGCAGTTGCTGCAGGTAAGTTTAATATTTTTTTTAATCAATGGTCTAATTTTTTATGTATTACTTTTGTAAAAATATATAAAATATATTACAATAGCTAATATTTTGAAAATGTAGTTCTTAGCGTTATATTTTACAGTGACTTAGGAAGCAACATTTCTGCTGAAACAACTTTGAAAATGAATTGAGCAATTTAATCAGTTGGTTTTCTGATAGTTGCTGGTGCCTGTTTGGTAGTAATAGCTTTTTCAATCTATTCAGTGACAAATGGATGTTTTAAACAAATTAGCTGGTTAGCTAAACAAATAGTGGTTACTAAGTCAATCATTGAAATATGACAAATTATTTATTATTCTGCAGCACTATGGGTGGAATATACCAAGTTTTTAATTATGTATATAGATCTTTATACAAATGAATGAATGAAGAAAAATATTTGCTTTACTACTGAAAAGGATAATGAAAGTTAATGGAGGGTGAAGATAATGCTCTGGATCACAGCTTCACCTTTTGTCAAAACTTCTGCTAAGTATCCAGGCCTAGAAATTCAATCAAGCCCGAAAACAGGCGGTGGTACCGTGGGCCAAGGTTAACTCCGCCCCTAAAAAGAGTGCAGGCAGCATTGTAATTTTGGTGCTGCCTGCTGATCTTAATAAATGCAGAGCAGAACCTACCGCTCTTCCAGCCAGCAAGATCAGCAGGAGGCCGAAGGTCAGGTATGAAGTATCTGTGCAGCCTTATCAAAAAATCATGATTTATGAAAGTGAAGTGCAATGTTTCCGGTTATGTTTGTTGACAGAGAGAGTATGCACAGTAAATCAAAGCCTAAAAATAACTAATCTGACAGATTTTAAAGAATGCAAGCCTGCAGTTTAGCTGAATTCTATGTTTAATTCAACTGCTGACACTCTCAAATATTTAGCCGTCTAATTTGTCAACTACAATTATTAATCAAAAAAAGTAATCATTTACTGATTAAATAACTGCAATTTGGGTGGAATCATTCTGGCAGTTTGAGGTTCCAAATATTTGAAGATATGAAAACTCATGCTACATGTGTCATAAAATTTCTGATTACACTATTTAGTGCAAACAATGACAAAATTATTTGAAACAATGGTCAGTGAAGAATCCAAACCTGCATGATTATTGAAGACATCTCAGAGATCTATAGATCTCTACCACTCTCTCCCAGGTCAATGTGCTGGCAACGGCTGCATGCACAGGCATGCTTTGGGGAGGATGGTAAAAGGAGCAGCAACGTTAGTAAAAGTTAGTATGCGGGTACAGCAAGTAATCAGGAATGCAAATGGAATGTTGGCCTTTATTGCAAGGGGTATATAAGCAGAGAAGTCCTGCTACAACTGTACAGGGTATTGGTGAGGCCACACCTAGAGTACTGCGTACAGTTTGGTCTCCGTATTTAAGGAAGGTTATACTTGCACTGGAGGCTGTTCAGAGAAGGTTCACTAGGGTGATTCTGGAGATGAGGGGGTTGACTTATCAGGATAGGTTGAGTAGGTTATATACACATTGGAGTTCAGAAGAATGAGAGGTGATCTTAATGAAACATATAACATAATGAGGAGGCTTAACAAGGTGGATGCAGAGAGGATATTTCCATTCATAGAGAAAACTAAAACTAGGGACACAGGGGCTAGAGTTTCCTCATTTTTTTGCATACTTAACGCCCATTTAACGGCCATTTTACCACTGAAATGATGTGTAATGCCCATTTATCGCCCACTTAGCTACAAAATGGAAACTGATGGGTATTTTTCAGAAAATTATTGCCGAGCGTTACTTTCCCCATGTGCGTAATGCCTGGAAAAAATAATACCGCCCGCCCACTTTTTTGGGGCGGAATCATCAGAAAAGGCGAAATCAATGCCCACAATATCGCCCAGTGTTACTTTCCACATGGAATCAATGCGAAGATTCAATAATATCGCCCGCCCATTTTTTTTTGTCATAAAGAGCACATTTGGCGAAACTAACGCCCAGGAGATCGCCCACCGTCACTTTCACCATCTCGCACACATATCACCCGCAATATCGCTCGCCCAAAAAAACGCCCAGAGAAAGTGGAACTGTTTTGAACTAAAGCCAGCGGTGTGGCTGCCATTTTAAAAATCGCAGGTCGCTTCATTCAAAAGGCTGCTTCAACTTCGGGAAGTTTGCATTGACTCTAGAGTTCTTCTCAGGTGAAGTGACTGTCATGTATTCAACCAGCATTGTAACCCATGTATAAACTGACCTAAGTTGTACACCGTGAGAACACTGACCACTAGGTGGGAGACACTCCTAACCTGGACCTTCAGGTATAAAAGGGGAAGCTCCACCCACCTTCATCACTTGAGTGCTAAGGAATAAAGGACAGGTCACAGACTGACCTTCTCTCAAGCATGGGCCTTGTGTGCATTTATATCACATGGATGCATGACCAAGGCTTGGTGGGCCATGGCCAGGGGCTAAGGGGAGCTTCCCTGGGCGCATGGCCCAGCTGGGCACACGTGTTGCACCTACGAACACAAAGTTCCAGATCTGCATCGATCCCTGGCCACCAAACGTGTGACCTGGCAATTGCCTTCATCGTGACAATGCCCGGGTGCCCATTGTGGAGTTCTCTGATGAACACCTCTCTGCCCTTCTGGGGCATGACTACGCGGTTTCCCCACAGTAGGCAATCGGCCTGAATCGAGAGTTCACCCTTGCGTCTGTGATATTGTTGGTGCCTATTAGACTGACTGGTATACCACCGCAGGGAGCAGCGCGTGCTGCTGCAGGAAGGCGACAGCTGATTGCAGTGCGGGTAGGTACAGCAGGAGCGGCGAGGTCGGGGCGAAGGAGCAGCAAGAGTTCATAGAGGGATGTGATTGGGGCCCAGAAGAGGTGTGGGCCCAGGGAAAGCACGGGCCAGCCCACACCGCAATATGTGTGCGCACTTGGTCCGTGCAGCAGAGCTGGTCTCTAGTTATCGTGGGTAATCCTTACCACTGGACCAAGACCTAGCTCTGTCAAGCCCGTGTGGTGGCTGGTGTGCAACGGTCATCTCACGTTTAAAAAAATCCATGCACAGGCATCTTCCACCCTTCAGGATGTAGTTTGGGATCCGAAATATCATTGAAACACCTGTGAACTCATCCATTTTCCGGTGTGGAAGCAAGTCATCCCTGGACTCATGCCTCAGCGTGAGTCCGGGGAGCATCCTAGGCCTATAAAGGCCGTGAGAGGCAGCGGGAGTTCATGGTTGCTAAGGCGTGAGTCCGGGGAGCATCCAAGGCCGATAAAGGCTGCGAGAGGCAGTGGGAGTTCGTGGTCACTGAGGCATGAGTCCGGGGAGCGTCTGAGGCCTATAAAGGCCCAGCCGGTGCAGCTGCAGCAGGGAGAGAAGGCAAAAACGAAGTAGAAAGAAAACGAAAGGTGACATCACAGCCAAGGGGGTAAGTTATTGGCTGGTGATTGGTAAGTAGTTTTTCGTTCTCTTTTCTTTATCAGTAAATAACATTTAGCATTGTTGTTGCCAAATTAAGTTTATCTAAGGGTTAAGTCATGGCAGGAGAGCTCGGACACGTGTTATGCTCCTCCTGTACTGTGGGAACTCAGGGACGCTTCCGGTGTCCCTGACGACTATGTGTGCGGGAAGTGCATCCGCCTGCAGAACCTGACAGACCGCATTGCGGCACTGGAGCTGTGGGTGGATTCACTCTGGAGCATGCACGATGCTGAGATTGATGTGAATAGCACGCTTAGCGCAGGTAAAGGGTACACAGCCAGATAGTAAATGGGTGACCAACAGGAAGAGCAGTGAAAGGAAGGTAGTGCAGGGGTCCCCTGCGGTCATCCCCCTGCAAAACAGATACACCGCTTTGGGTACTGTTGAGGGGGATGACTCATCAGGGGAGGGCAGCGGCAGCCAAGTTCATGGCACCGTGGGTGGCTCTGCTGCACAGGAGGGCAGGAAAAAGGGTGGGAGAGCTATAGTGATAGGGGATTCAATTGTAAGGGGAATAGATAGGCGTTTCTGCAGCCGCAACCGAGACTCCAGGATGGTATGTTGCCTCCCTGGTGCAAGGGTCAAGGATGTCTCGGAGCGGGTGCAGGACATTCTGAAAAGGGAGGGTAAACAGCCTGTTGTCGCGGTGCACATAGGTACCAACGATATAGGTAAAAAAACAGGATGAGGTTCTACGAGACGAATTTAGGGAGCTTGGAGCTAAATTAAAAAGTAGGACCTCAAAAGTAGTAATCTCAGGATTGCTACCAGTGCCACGTGCTAGTCAGAGTAGGAATCGCAGGATAGCTCAGATGAATACGTAGCTTGAGAAATGGTGCAGAAGGGAGGGATTCAAATTCCTGGGGCATTGGAACCAGTTCTGGGGGAGGTGGGACCAGTACAAACCAAACGGTCTGCATCTGGGCAGGACTGTAACCAATGTCCTTGGGGGAGTGTTTTCTAGTGCTGTTGGGGAGGAGTTAAACTAATATGGCAGGGGGACGGGAACCTATGCAGGGAGGCAGAGGGAAATAAAAGGGAGACAGAGGCAAAAGATAGAAAGGAGAATAGTAAAAGTGGAGGGCAGGGAATCCCAAGGCAAAAAAAAAGGGCCACATTACAGCAAAAGTCTAAAGAGACAAGGTGTGTTAAAAAGACAAGCCTGAAGGCTCTGTGCCTCAGTGTGAGGCGTATTCGGAATAAGGTGGACGAATTAACTGCACAGATAGCAGTTAATGGATATGATGTAATTGGCATCACAGAGACATGGCTCCAGAGTGACCAAGGCTGGGAACTCAATATCCAGGGGTATTCAACATTGAGGAAGGATAGACAGAGAGGAAAAGGAGGTGGGGTGGCGTTGCTGGTTAAAGAGGAAATTAATGCAATAGTAAGGAAGGACATTGGCTTGGATGATGTGGAATCGGTATGGGTGGAGCTGCGGAATACCAAAGGGCAGAAAACGCTGGTGGGAGTTGTGTACAGGCCACCAAACAGTAGTAGTGAGGTTAGGGACAGCATCAAACAAGAAATAAGGGATGTGTGCAACAAAGGTACAGCAGTTATCATGGGTGACTTTAATTTACATATAGATTGGGCTAACCAAACTGGTAACAATGCGGTAGAGGAGGATTTCCTGGAGTGTATTAGGGATGGTTTTCTTGACCAATATGTCGAGGAACCAACTAGAGAGCTGGCCATCCTAGACTGGGTGATGTGTAATGAGAAGGGACTAATTAGCAATCTTGTTGTGCGAGGTCCCTTGGGGAAGAGTGACCATAATATGGTAGAATTCTTTATTAAGATGGAGAGTGACACAGTTAATTCAGAAACTAGGGTCTTAAACTTAAGGAAAGCTAACTTCGACAGCATGAGGCATGAATTGGCTAGAATAGACTGGCAAATGATACTTAAAGGGTTGACGATGGATAGGTAATGGCAAACATTTATAGATCACAAGGATGAACTTCAACAATTGTACATCCCTGTCTGGAGTAAAAATAAAACAGGGAAGGTGGCTCAACCGTGGCTAACAAGGGAAATTAAGGATAGTGTTTAGTCAAAGGAAGAGGCATATAAATTGGCCAGAAAAAGCAGCAAACCTGAGTACTGGGAGAAATTTAGAATTCAGCAGAGGAGGACAAAGGGTTTAATTAGGAGGGGGAAAATAGAGTACGAGAGGAAGCTTACTGGGAACATAAAAACTGACTGCAAAAGCTTCTATAGATATGTGAAGAGAAAAAGATTAGTGAAGACAAACGTAGGTCCCTAGCAGACAGAATCAGCTGAATTAATAATGGGGAACAAAGAAATGGCAGACCAATTGAACAAATACTTTGGTTCTGTCTTCATGAAGGAAGACACAAATGACCTTCCGGATGTACTAGGGGACCGAGTGTCAAGTGAGAAGGAGGAACTGAAGGATATCCTTATTGATGGGAAATTGTGTTGGAGAAATTGATGGGGTTGAAAGCCGACAAATCCCAGGGGCCTGATTGTCTGCACCCCAGAGTACTTAAGGAAGTGGCCCTCAAAATAGTGGATCATTTTCCAACAGTCTATCGACTCGGGATCAGTTCCTATGGACTAGAGGATAGCTAATGTAACACCACTTTTTAAAAAAGGAGGGAGAGAGAAAATGGGAAATTATAGACCGGTTAGCCTGACATCAGTAGTGGGGAAAATGTTGGAATCAATTATTAAGGATGAAATAGCACCGCATTTGGAAAGCAGTGACAGGATCGGTCCAAGTCAACATGGATTTGTGAAAGGGAAATCATGCTTGACAAATCTTCTGGAATTTTTTGAGGATGTAACTAGTAGAGTGGACAAGGGAGAACCAGTGGATGTGGTGTATTTGGACTTTCAAAAGGCCTTTGACACGGTCCCACATAAGAGATTGGTGTGCAAAATCAAAGCACATGGTATTGGGGGTAATGTACTGGCGTGGATAGAGAATTGGCTGACAGGAAGCAGAGAGTCGGGATAAATGGGTCCTTTTCGGAATGGGAGACAGTGACTAGTGGAGTGCTGCAGGGCTCAATGCTGGGACCCCAGCTCTTTACAATATACATTAATGATTTGGATGCAGGAATTGAGTGTAATATCTCCAAGTTTGCAGATGACACTAAACTGAGTGGCGGTGTGAGCTGTAAGGAGGATGCTAAGAGGCTGCAGAGTGATTTGGACAGGTTAGGTGAGTGGGCAAATGCATGGCAGATGCAGTATAATGTGGATAAATGTGAGGTTATCCACTTTGGGGGCAAAAACATGAAGGCAGAATATTATCTGAATGGTGGCAGATGGCATGTTGGCCTTCATAGCTAGGGGATTTGAGTATAGGAGCAGGGAAGTCTTACTGCAGTTGTACAGGGCCTTGATGAGGCCTCACCTGGAATATTGTGTTCGGTTTTGGTCTCCTAATCTGAGGAAGGACATTCTTGCTATTGAAGGAGTGCAGCGAAGGTTACCAGACTGATTCCAGGGATGGCTGGACTGACAGATGAGGAGAGACTGGATCAACTGGGCCTTTATACACTGGAGTTTAGAAGGATGAGAGGGGATCTCATAGAAACGTATAAGATTCTGATAGGACGGGACAGGTTAGATGCGGGAAGAATGTTCCCGATGTTGGGGAAGTCCAGAACCAGGGGACACAATCTTAGGATAAGGGGTAGGCCATTTAGGACTGAGATGAGGAGAAACTTCTTCACTCAGAGAGTGGTTAACCTGTGGAATTCCCTGCCGCAGAATCATTGATGCCAGTTAATTGGATATATTCAAGAGGGAGTTCGATATGGCCCTTACGTCTAAAGGGATCAAGGGGTATGGAAAGAAAGTGGGAAAGGGGTACTGAGGTGAATGATCAGCCTTGATCATATTGAATGGTGGTGCAGGCGCGAAAGGCCGAATGTTCTACTCCTGCACCTATTTTCTATGTTTCTATGTTTCAAGGGACTGCCTATGATACAGTGTTAGACTGGGGTTGGTGTAGAGAGAGTAGTCATAGAGAGAGTAGAGAGAGAGTAGTAGAGTGAAAGTAATTATTGATAGTGATGGGGCCTATGCTTTCTGCGCCATTACTCGTAACTGCTCACACGCTGGTTTCTGAAAGGATCAATCGAAGAGCTGGCAGAGTAATGCGTAGACAGAGACAGAGGAGACAGAGGAAGCAAGCGTACAGCCAACGAACGTACTGGAAAAGAAATCTTACCTCAACTTGTCTGAAAATGTGTGTCTTAGGAGGCTGTGCTTCGGAAGGGGGTCATCGATGAGATTTTCCAGCTCGTCAAGGGTGTTCTGAAGCTTTCCAGCACCATCAGAACCGCACTGTCTGGTGAGGTGGAGGTTACTGCAGCCCTAGCCTTCTACGCATCTGGATCTTTTCAGGCTTCAGCTGGCGACATCTGTCATATCTCTCAGCATGCCACACACTGCTGCATTCGGCAGGTGACTGAAGCCCTTTATGCTCACTGGATGGACTTTATAAGCTTCCCCATGACCAGCTAGGCACAGACCGGGAGGGCTTTGGGTTTTTCGAGAATAGCAGACTTCCCCAAGGTGCAGGGAGCAATAGATTGCACGCACATTGCCCTGAAAGCCCCTTTAAAGAACACAGAGGTGTTTTGTAACAGAAAGGGATTTCACTCCCTAAATGTGCAGCGTTTTATCGACCACAACCAAATAATCATGACAGTAAACGCTACATTTCCAGGCAGCATCCATGATGCGCACATCCTACATGAGAGTGTCATCCCTGACCTGTTTCTCATTCAGCCAGAAGGTCATGGATGGATGCTAGGTGATAAGGGATATGGCCTTGCCAGTTGGCTGATGACCCCACTGCGTAATCCCGCCACTGAAGCAGAGAAACATAACAATGAAAGCCACATAATGGCACGCAACATCGTCGAAAAGACAATTGGAGTCCTAAAGCAGCGCTTCAGATGCCTGGACTATTCTGGTGGCAGCCTACAGTACCACCCTGACCAGGTCGCTGAGTTTATTGTGGTGTGTTGCATGCTGCTATAAAGGAGAGGACAACTAATGCCAGATGGGGCTGCAGGTCCACCTCCAGAAGGAGGGGAGACGGAAGAGCCAGCCGGCAAGGAGCAAGAGAAGGAGGAGGAGGAAGAGGAGGAGGAGGTTGGTGAGGACCTGGGGGAGGCGATGTAGCCATGGTCCCATGGCCCCCTTCCCCCAGAAGACCCAGAAGACCATTACCCCGTGGGAGTTACTTGGCTGCAAAGCTGTTGCTTCAGCAGCTCATAAATGAACGCTTTGCACGAACTTGCATTGGGGACAGTGAAATTTACATTTACAGCTATGGTTAAACAAAAATTGCATTTGCGTAGAGTTACATTGAGTTTTGTTTTAGTCTCGCCTGCACTGGCCTTGCCTGTCCATTGTTGTACAACATTTTCATTCTTGCTTAACTGAGCTCAAGTTATATTTTTGTTATTGTAAGACAATGCACAACAATTGTTAGATTCAAATAAAAGTTTTAATTTTGACAGAACGATTTTTATTCAACAACCTCCAGCCTCCCACCCACCCACGCACCAACACCTCCCCCACCCCCATAACTATATATGAATTTTAAACATGCCCCCCCCCTCCCTATCTGCGGCCACGTCTCCCTCCAGATCCTTTTCGTTTTGGTTCCCGCAGACCGAGACGTCGCTGGCCTGCAGCCGGCAACGCCAAGACTTCCTGCCATGGTGGTAGTGTTGGAATGGAAGACGAGAGTAGTGGCTCATCTTCCGAGTCCACAGGAACTCTATCCTCCGTACTCGTTTGCGTACTCGGGGTGTCACCAGGCCGTGTCCAGCCAGCAACGCATGCCGAAGGGCATTTGTTGCGGCAGTCTGTTTGCGGACACCTTCCAGGGTCTGCCGTGCTACCTCCAATAGCTCGGGTAGCACGGAAGACACCTGTGAGAAGTCTTGCGCGAACTGTGTGAACCCCTGAAGAAGGTCGCAACCTATCGCGACCGTCTCCGCGCACAGGGACATCAAGCCCTCCAAGTGATCAGCCTCCGTGGGGTCGGCGTGTGCAAAATGGGGTGCCTCGGCGTTGCCAGCTGCATGCCGCTTGGTCCTGGTGCCTCTTCTGTCTCAATTGAGACGACCGCAGGATCATCCCCCCCAAAAAATGGCGTTCTCCCCTCCTCTTCTGGCTCAGTATGCATCTGGTGCTGCTCCACCTCCTCCTCCTCAACGTTTCGTGTCAGTGAAGGTGTGCGTTGCACCTCGACCAAGGTTTCAGGGTGACCTTAAAAGCAAATTAGAGATTATTAAAGAGCTTAGAGCATAAGGATGCACACATTAATGAGCGACTTTACATATCAATACATTTCACTACCCCAGAAAGCTGCAGCAACTGCTTCTGATGCACAAAGGCTACATGCATGACATGACATAACATAAATCGTATATTCCGTATTGCATTATATTTACAGGACATCACAGTACATTACTCTTTAATACTGTTTGACACATTACTCACGGGACGCATCGCTGGACTCCGCCAGACCGCGTGTGGTGACTGAACGAGTTTCAGAGCCTACGAACGCGGCCGCAAGCTCCTCCAGGTCTGTTAGTGGAGTCAACAGAGCAGAGCGCCCCCCGTACGCCTCTGCTCTGCCCTGTTGTTCGATATCTTCTTCTGCAAATGAGAAAAGGGCATCGCATAAGCATAAGCTAATAGATTAGGTAGTATCATGGAGTCACAACAATTAAAACATTACATGCTACAGCTTGACACTTATACACATATACATCTCTCTCTGGAGTTTATGGGATCTTAAAATGGAGTTTATGTAATACATGTTTGAATCATTAAATACAATTCCATCCAGGGGATTCAATTTTAAACTCAAAATTTTCATAAGTAAAAGAAAATGCTACTTACTTTTGCTGCAGCCACCAGGCTATTCCAATGTTTACGGCATTGATCTGAGCCCCTTGCCTGATTAGATGCCGAGGTCACCACGGCAGCAATCTGTACCCAGATTTTTCGATATGCACGCGGTGGGGGGGGGAGGTGCCATGAACACCCCGAGTTAAGTCCCCACAGCGTGCAATCACCTCACTGACAAGGGCCTCTTCAGCCTCATCGCTATAGGACTTTGCCCTTTTCCAATTGAACAAGTACTTTGGTTCGGTATTCACTGAGGAGGACACAAACAACCTTCCGGATATAAAAGGGGTCGGAGGGTCTAGTAAGGAGGAGGAACTGAGGGAAATCCTTATTAGTCGGGAAATTGTGTTGGGGAAATTGATGGGATTGAAGGCCGATAAATCTCCAGGGCCTGATGGACTGCATCCCAGAGTACTTAAGGAGGTGGCCTTGGAAATAGTGGATGCATTGACAGTCATTTTCCAACATTCCATTGACTCTGGATCAGTTCCTATGGAGTGGAGGGTAGCCAATGTAACCCCACTTTTTAAAAAAGGAGGGAGAGAGAAAACAGGGAATTACAGACCGGTCAGCCTGACATCGGTAGTGGGTAAAATGATGGAATCAATTATTAAGGATGTCATCGCAGTGCATTTGGAAAGAGGTAATATGATAGGTCCAAGTCAGCATGGATTTGTGAAAGGGAAATCATGCTTGACAAATCTTCTGGAATTTTTTGAGGATGTTTCCAGTAGAGTGGACAAGGGAGAACCAGTTGATGTGGTATATTTGGACTTTCAGAAGGCTTTCGACAAGGTCCCACACAAGAGATTAATGTGCAAAGTTAAAGCACATGGGATTGGGGGTAGTGTGCTGACATGGATTGAGAACTGGTTGTCAGACAGGAAGCAAAGAGTAGGAGTAAATGGGGACTTTTCAGAATGGCAGGCAGTGACTAGTGGGGTACCGCAAGGTTCTGTGCTGGGGCCCCAGCTGTTTACACTGTACATTAATGATTTAGACGAGGGGATTAAATGTAGTATCTCCAAATTTGCGGATGACACTAAGTTGGGTGGCAGTGTGAGCTGCAAGGAGGATTCTATGAGACTGCAGAGCGACTTGGATAGGTTTGGTGAGTGGGCAAATGCATGGCAGATGAAGTATAATGTGGATAAATGTGAGGTTATCCACTTTGGTGGTAAAAACAGAGAGACAGACTATTATCTGAATGGTGACAGATTAGGAAAAGGGCAGGTGCAAAGAGACCTGGGTGTCATGGTACATCAGTCATTGAAGGTTGGCATGCAGGTACAGCAGGCGGTTAAGAAAGCAAATGGCATGTTGGCCTTCATAGCGAGGGGATTTGAGTACAAGGGCAGGGAGGTGTTGCTACAATTGTACAGGGCCTTGGTGAGGCCACACCTGGAGTATTGTGTACAGTTTTGGTCTCCTAACCTGAGGAAGGACATTCTTGCTATTGAGGGAGTGCAGCGAAGGTTCACCAGACTGATTCCCGGGATGGCGGGACTGACCTATCAAGAAAGACTGGATCAACTGGGCTTGTATTCACTGGAGTTCAGAAGAATGAGAGGGGACCTCATAGAAACGTTTAAAATTCTGACGGGGTTAGACAGGTTAGATGCAGGAAGAATGTTCCCAATGTTGGGGAAGTCCAGAACCAGGGGACACAGTCTAAGGATAAGGGGGAAGCCATTTAGGACCGAGATGAGGAGAAATTTCTTCACCCAGAGAGTGGTGAACCTGTGGAATTCTCTACCACAGAAAGTTGTTGAGGCCAATTCACTAAATATATTCAAAAAGGAGTTAGATGTAGTCCTTACTACTAGTGGAATCAAGGGGTATGGTGAGAAAGCAGGAATGGGGTACTGAAGTTGCATGTTCAGCCATGAACTCATTGAATGGTGGTGCAGGCTAGAAGGGCCGAATGGCCTACTCCTGCACCTATTTTCTATGTTTCTATGTTTCTATCTCCCTCCGACGCCTCCACTTACGATTTATTCATTTCAGCCATGTGTCTTGGTGCCTTTTCAATTGATTCTCTCGCTCTCTCTCTTTCACCTCCACCCTGGTACCTTCTGCGCATGTGTGATGACCTCTGACCTCCAAAACACAGTAAAAAAAATCAGCCCGAAAAATAAATTAACACATGTGCAGAATGCCGTTGCTAGGGAAGAATTTTTTTTTTGACTTCCATTTTTGGTGGGCAATTGTGACATCGCTGGAAAACCACATCACCCATTCCACGTCGCCGGGCTAATCGCAACAAAAAATGGGCAATGTACCAGCAATCAGCAAGGCTGAGATGTTCCACATTGCTGGAACAAGACCCATTTTTTTCAGCGATGGATCCCTGGTGGAAAGTTTAGCCCCACGTGTATTTTAGTGAGGAAATTATTGCTTCTGATCAATCGTTATTATACTTTCATTACAATGGGGCCAACCATTTCTCAGCCTGCATCGATTAATACGCAGATGCTGCAGAGCGCAGATGGCTCAATGTGTGATGCACATCATTATGTCTCCAATTTAAGACATGCAAGAATGAGGAGGAGGGCCATACCATACACACCCCGCACATACAGGGAAAAGAGGTCTTACCTCGACGTGACTGACCACACCTGCCTTCGGAGACTGCGCTTCCACAAGGTGATGATCAATGAAGTATGTGAGGTCATCAGGTCACATATGCAGCCTGCCATCAGAGCATCAGTGTCGGTTGAGGTCAAGGTCACCGCATGCACTGTCTTTCTACGCGTCCGGTTTCTTTCGGGCCTCCGCAGTCGAGATTTGCCCTCTGTCTCACCATGCAACCCATCGCTGCATTAGACAGGTCACGGAGACCCTGCACGCGAGAATGATGGATTTTATCAGCTTCCCCATGACCATGGAGGCTCAGACTGACAGGGTTGGAGCAGTCTACCACATTGCTAAGTTCCCCAGAGTGCAGGGAGTATTCAGTGCATTCGCATCGCCATGCGGCCACCTTCTCAGGACCCGGAGCGTTTTCGTAACAGAAAAGGATTTCACTCCCTGAAGATCCAACTAGTTGTCGACCACTGCCAGATCATCATGGCAGTGAATGCCAAATGTCCAGGCACCTTTGATGAGGCTCACATCCTGCGTGAGAGCGCTGTCTCTGACATCTTTAAGAGTCAGCCACAAGGACAATGCTGGATACTTGGCGATAACCGATATGGCCTAGCCACTTGGCTGATGACCCCGCTGCGTGACACCCACACCGAGGCCGAGAAGCGATACAACTAGAGCCACAGAGACACACGCAATGTGGTCCAGAAAACAATAACTGTGCTTAAGCAGCGCTTCAGGTGTCTGGACCACTCAGGAGGGGAGCTACAATACAACCCTGAGCATGTAGGTAAATTCGTGGTCGTGTGTTCCATGCTGCACAATCTGGCTATCAGGAGGAGCCAAGAATTGCCAGAAGGGACTGATGCTCCATCTCAGGAGAGAGGAAGAGGATGACGAGGAGCTGGACGCTGACCTAGGGCTAGACAACCAGGCTGGCTATGCAACCATGCCCACAACCCCTTCCAGACCACAGGAAAGGGCCCGTGGTGGTGACATAACTGCAATACTTTTACGTGAGGAGCTGATATCTGAATGATTTGCCTGAAAGAACGTTGCTGTGAGTGACAACGCTGACACACTGTTGTGTGTCTGCAGCTCAGACATCAATGGTGCCCATCAGCTTGGTGCCAGTTAAAGTTTAAGTTGATTGAATTAAGTTTTATTTAACACTTTTATGTTAAGGAATTACCAGTGTGTAACGGTCCAGCTATCCGAGACAATGCGCAACAAGGTTATGTTCAATAAAAAAGTGTTATACCAACATTGGTCTGAAATCATAAGTACCACAGGCAAAAACACCCCACCCCCGCCCACACCCCACTTTTTCCACCATTGACATCAATCAAATGTTCAACATGTCCAGCAACACAGAATACAAAGGTAAAGCAGGAGCATGGTCCCCTCCCCCCATACATTACAACAAATTGCATACACCCTGAGGGAGATATAACACAGCCATCACCTGCGGATATGCACCTCACTTTCCTTCCCTCCTCCCCTTCTTCTCCCCACCTCTACCCTTTCCCCTCCTCGCTCCACAGAGCCTGGCTGAGGAGCTCCTCAGGTGGTGCCTCATTGGAGAGGAGATGAAGGCAGAGGTGTTGGTTGCAAGGGGACGGGAGCGGGGGTGCTGAGGGGGCAACATTCTCTGATGCAGAAGGAGGATCTTGGTCCTTGCTCTCATCAGTCATTCGCAGTGGTGCTGCGGAACCTAGGAGTGGAGCGCCACGCTCTGGGACCACTGGGAGGCCTGTGCCAGCAGTGTTCCTGGCTATCGCATCCAGGGCCTCCGCCATCCGCGGAATGTACTCAATCATTGTAGCCAGCTGTCGGGATATGCCGCCCAATACTTCGATGAGCTGGTCACCAATGTCTACAGTCCTCCTGGACAACTGTACCATCTCTCCGCTGTCATGTGGAGCTCGTGGACCAGACCTGCCGCGTCCACGAGGCCTCCGCGGGGTCGACGCCGTCCTTGGGACAAATGGGATGCCCTGTGGCAAGGTGCTTGGAGCCGGTAACTCCAGACTGGAGGCGGGAATGACCGGAGGACCACTAGATGGCCTTGGAATGGAATGGCTTCTGGAGCGTGGCGATGCAGGTTCCTCGAAGTCCGCGCTCTCAACTGTAGAGAACAGACCCAGCGGATTGACGGGCGAGAATCGGATCTCCTCAGCACCAGATATAGGATCGTCTGGAGAGTCGGGCCCCGTGCCCCCACCTTCTTGCCTCTGTGGTTTTGCCTGGGGCTGCGTTGCTGACTGAGATGCAAAACACAAATGAGGTTATTAGAGGAGACGGGGGTGCTCGGGTCACAAGATGAGTCCAGCGCTACACACAGCATATGCACACAAAAGCACCATCGCTATCAAATTCATCACAGACATCACATTTCATGACCATCAACACATTTGCATTGCAATGATTTTCATTAGGCCAGTATTATTTCTAGGGCAATTTTAGAAATTATCTATCATATATGATTGTTCGGAGATGAGTGGGTGTGGCATCTATTGACTTTACATTACGCAATGGTGTAAACTTTACTCACGTGGCATCACTTCAGGTTCTGTTGATGCATCCATGGCTGTCCGGGTGTGCTTCCCCACGAGTGCGCACACCCGCTCCTCCATCTCAGTGATGTCACTGGAGACTGGTAGCCCCCCCACCCATTCGCCTCTGCACGGACCTCATCGTTGAAAGCTTCTTCTGTAAAAGGTGACAGGCCGATATGGCATGAGATCATTGTGTGATATCTTTGTTAGGTACTGTCACAGAGACTGATACAACACATAACCAACAGATGTAATCATGATTATTCAGATTATTATCATTCTTTACCTAAAGACGTGCACCGTGACCGCAGACTTTGAGTAAAACATTCCCGGTAAAAGTGAAAGATCTCACATCAGCTGATAGTCACTCATGACTGTTACAAATCAAATTATATAAGTACATAAATACATGTAAATCAATGTAATACTTACTCTTGCAGATCCCACAAGATCGTTCCATCATTTGCGGCATTGGTTGCCCTCACGCACCTTGTTGGTCGTCGACAAGACCACCTCTGCTATCTCAGTCCATATCTTCTGGTTGGCCTTTGGGCTGGGCTTCCCATGCCCTCCCTGTGTCAAATCACCCCAGCGTAACTCGACCTCCTGCAGGAGGGAGGCATTTGCTTCATCTGAGAACCTCCTTGCTCTTTTGTGCCCTCCAATGTGCTCCTCTCCCGGCTCACTGCTCTCGCCAGTGTCAGTCTCCACAGCATGCTGTGATGCCTCCTCCTCTCCCTCCATTATAGGCCAAATTCAGGCAAATATGTGGCTGGTAACAGCTAATTTTTGTATCCCTATTTGCTCTAAAGCTCTAAACTCTCCTTCCTTCCTCCTAAATTGGTCATAGCACACCCACACATGCCTTTAGACCCTCTCAGCTTCCTCTCTCTCTGTCTCCTCTTCTGCACATGTCATGATGACTCTTGACTTCCTGAATCGCGGGAATTGAGCGTTGCCATGCCGTTGCTAAGGACAGCGACACTTTACGGCAGAAGGTCAGCAAGATTTAACGCTATCGCCCCATTTCATATCGCTCGCGGTAACGCCCAATTTCAAAAATGGAAACGAGGTGCTTTGAGAATGGGCGAGAAGTCGGCGATCTGAAAACCTATTTTTACCACCCACACCGGAAGTAATGCTCATTTTTGGGTGATAAGCGCAAAAGTGTAAAATCTAGCCCATAGTCTCAGAATAAGTGGCAGCCCATTTAAAACTGAGATGAGGAGGAATTTCTTCTCTCAGAAGGTTGTAAATCTATGGAATTCTCTGCCCCAAAGAGCTGTGGAGGCTGGGTCATTGAATATATTTAAGGCGGAGATGGACAGATTTTTGAGTGATAAGGGAATAAAGGGCGTTGGGGAGCGGGCTGGAAAGTGGAGCCGAGTCCATGATCAGATCAGCCAAGATCTTATTGAATGGTGGAGCAGGATCGAGGTGCCAGGTGGCCTACTCCTGCCCTATTCCTTATGTTCTTATGTTCTTATGAGATTCATTGCCATGTCGAGTGGCAACTCTGGAGGAGATGTTGTACAGCCAGAAACCTTGCAGTATCTTCTCAAACGGTAGAAATCAGTTGTAGAAGTGAGAAAACAGGCCAAAAACATCCAATAGTTAACCAGCAGCCTAAAAGGACAAACCAGCAACAAATCTGTATGTCGTGGATGAGCCCTTTAAATATGACCCTTGCTGACTGCTAGTGTTATGAGACGCTGAATGGGTTTATCACATGTTGAGTGAGATGCTGGTGCAATTTCACAAAAGGGTCCTACAACAAGCGAAAGATCATTATTTAAATATTTGAATTATTGTTTTGAGTACTTCCTGCATGCCTGTGGAGTAGCCTGATCCAATATGCTGGATATTGCACTTCCAGCATCGGAAGGGCACTCATGTGCCACCTGCCATATTGGACACTTAGGCTCCTGCTTTTTGCTTGTAAAATGAGCGTGGTGCCAACAAATTTATAGACCATTATTTCCTTTTACTTTTAATCTGTCATAAGTCTAGCTTCTCCAGAAACAAATCCCTGTGAGGTTGCCTTCATTACATTTCTTGAATTATATTTTCTGTCTTTTATAATTCCAGATTTACATAATCCCATATGAAATGAACAAAAATACCCTCAGACTGTCTATTGATCCAGTATGCAGATCTGATTAGAGCAGAACAAAACAATGATGAGTCATTTTATGGTTTGATTAAGATTATAAATAGGGTTAGGGTTTGTAGGATGCCCACATTAAAACTTGTTCATTAGTTTCATTCTCCTTCGTGGAAATGAGAATGATGCAAATGGCCCATTCTTGTATGAATCAAATGCGTAAACTTGTATCAGCTTTCAAATCAGCAGAGCTGAAAAGAGCAATTTATGCACTTGTGTAAAAAGTTGCTGGCTCAGCTATATTGACATAAAGTCATTTTTAGAAACAATTGTAATTCCTTATATCTATCTTTTCTCTTTTCAGATACTAATACTGTGTATTTACAGCATTTTCCATTTTCTGGTAATTTGTCATGTACAAAAGAACCAATGAACTATAGCACTATCTTAACAATTACATTGTGTATAGTGCAAAACTCATCTTGTAGCTTTGTCAAGGAGAGGCGGGGGGGCTATAGTAATATATTTACCATAGTTCCAAAAGGTTACAAAGCTGGAGTACAATCACTAGAAACAGAAAATTATCTCTTTTTATTTTACAGTTGAGAATGAGCTTGAAATTACACAGCAATTCACCTATCACATCTCCCAGAAATGTCTCAAAGCTGATATTGGACTATAGTTGCAGTTCCTCTTGGGCTGCACCATGAATGGAGATAGAGCAGAGGCAGCAAAGGGACAAGCTGCTCACAGAGGAAGGAGGAGCAGGAAAAGAAGGAGGAGGAAGAGGAAGAAATCAAAGAGTAGGAAGCAGAAGAGGAGGAAGCAGAAGGAAGGAGGCAACCCAGACAACCCCTTGCTGGCTGGGATATCTGGGATCAAATCAATCGCTTGCAGTACCAGTGAATACAACCCCAATTCCACTCTCAACATTTGCCCCACATCTTACCTTCCCTCTATTACTGATCATCACAGCATCCTCTTGAGCACATTGTTGAAATAAAAGCCACCACAAAGCAAACTTTCCAATCTAATTTTATTCATATATGCATTCAATATTCCATCAATCAACTAATCACCCTTGTGCATTTCCTTAGTGTGTGTCTTGCATGTGCCTTTGCCTATCATAGTGCACTTACGCAGTGCTACCCCAGCATGGCTGGTGGAAGCCAGCTGACTTTCAGTGGGGGACGCTGCAGATAGCCTTGCAGGACGACCTCGAGGAGTTGGTGGCTGGGAGTGTGAAATCGAGTGATGGTGTTTCTTCGTCTTCTTCTTCACTCTCCTCTCCCTCTTCTTGGCCAACCACTGGCTAGGCAGGCTGGATTTTTTGGGTGTCTGAAATGAGTTAGGCAAAAGGGTAGGGTTGTGATGAGATGAGCGGGTAAAGCATACTTACACCATGTGTAGCTTGTAAATCAGAAGAGATTGCGGGACGAGGAGAAAGTGAAATGTTAGAAAGAGGATAATGTATGAGGATACCAGAATCTTGTATTCTTTCATTCCCGCTGCTGGCCAAGGGCTCAACCAAGCCCCTGCCAAGAATGGTCAGCACCATCTCCTCCAAGGCGTTGCAATGAAACTAGGAATGTGAGGTGTTCCTCATGTTTGGTTGAGATTGTTGATAGGTGAGCAATGGTGTTGTCGTGCATTGAGCAGTGTGTGAGGCTAATGGTGCAGTTGGTAGAAGATGGCTTTTGAAGATTCATTCACTGACCTTGACCACACATCTGAGGTCAAGGCACTGGAGCCACGTCCTGGGTCCGACACTACTGGCAGTGACCACCTTGGTGATCTGGTCCCACATCCTTCTTTCTGGAGGGCCTCCTGGAGGACCTCTCTTCCAGTGTTGACCCCCTACACACAGCTCAAGTGCTGTGTTTGAGCCCCTTGGTGCCCTTTCTCTGGCCTGTTGAGCCATTTGGGTTTGTGCTGAAGCACTTTTACCATTTTTCATCAACAGAAGGCAGCTCAACTTTAAAAGGTGCAGACTGCCTAGTGCTGAAGCATTTTTAAAAATTCATCAGCAGAAGGTAGCTCCTCTTTAGCTGGTGCAGATTGTCAAGTACTGAAGCACTTTTAACATTTTTTATTTGCAGAAGGCAGCTCACCTTTTAGAGGTGCAGACTGCCTTTAACAGGAGCAGGCTAGCTCTAAGTAAAGCTAGTCTCGCTCAAACAACATGAACTTCGGCCCGCTTCTGAATGCACAACCTGTAAGCAGCGTGTTTAGTGCTAGGCTGTGCACTACTATCATTACAATTAGCAGGCGGCAGGATGTTGATGTGCTGCCTGCGTTCTTTGAACTGCCGTGGGTATATTTCACATTGCGATGCCCGCGCCCATTTTCCGCATTATCCAATTTCTAGGCCAGAATCTTTAGTGTCCACCTAAGCAAGCAGATGGGGCCTCAGTTTACTGGCTCATGCAAAGAACGGTTCAATATTCAACAGTGGAGATGAGAAGAATTTATTTTATACACTGAGTTTTTATGATCTGGAATGCACTACCTGAAAGGGTGGTGGAAGCAGATTCAACAGTAACTTTCAAAAGGCAAACATTTGCAGGGCAATGCGGAAAGAACAGAGGAGTGGGATGAATTGGATAATTCATTCAAAGAGCCGTCACACACACTTCTGTGCTGTAAGATTCTATGATTCTATGAATTATTTGCTATGCTAAGGGTCAGCATTATTCAATTAAACATTTATCGTACCATGTTTGACAGAAACCATAGCATCAAAGGAAAGTAAGAGTAAAAGAAGTCTAATAAAGGACAATACTGAAATCGAAGATGACACATGAATCACATAGCTCAGTAAGCATAAGCACTATGTCTGTTGCACTGAACCATACAGACCAAGAAGGTCAGAAATCCAGTTCCAGATCTGTGTTCAGTTAGCCAATTTTAGCTGACTCTTTTAATTGCAGTGCCATCACCAATTAAGAGGTAGTATGTGTGGCCTTCTTAAAGGGGCACAATCAATACAAGCTGTAACTTAAACCAAAATTAAAGGAAACTTACCAAATTAAATCAAAATTCTATTTTCCGGAGTGATGAAGCACTCTAGTCCCTCCAGTGTCATAAGAACATAAGAAATAGAAGCAGGAGTAGGCCATACAGCCCCTCCAGCCTGCTCCACTATTTAATATGATAATGGCTGATCTGATCATGGACTCAGGTCCACATCCCTGCCCGCTCCTCATAACTCCTTATTCCCTTATTGGTTAAGAAAATGTCTATTTCTGTCTTAAATTTATTCAATGTCCCAGTTTCCACAGCTCTCTGAGGCAGCGAATTCCACAGATTTACAACCCTCTGAGAGAAGAAATTTCTCCTCATCTCAGTTTTAAATGGGCGGCCCCTTATTCTAAGATTATGTCCTCTAGTTCTAGTCTCCCCTATCAGTGGAAACATCCTCTCTGCATCCACCTTGCCAAGCCCCCTCATAATCTTATACGTTTCAATAAGATCACCTCTCATTCTTCTGAATTCCAATGAGTAGAGGCCAAACCTACTCAACCTTTCCTCATAAGTCAACACCCTCATTTCCGGAATCAACCTAGTGAACCTTCTCTGAACTGCCTCCAAAGCAAGTATATCCTTTCGTAAAAATGGAAACCAAAACTGCACGCAGTATTCCAGGTATGGCTTCACCATCACCCTGTATAACTGTAGCAAGACTTCCCTGCTTTTATACTCCATCCCCTTTCCAATAAGGGCCAAGATTCCATTGGCCTTCCTGATCACTTGCTGTACCTGCATACTATCTGTTATGTATGCATGCTTGTATTGTTATATGACATCTGTAACACTGAATGTACCTTACACTGTATACACCTTACTGTACACCAGAGGGTGCTGCTGCTGGAGACCTAAGGGTTACCTACACACTGCGGGTATCCAGTATAAAAGGGAACTCACAGCTTGGTGTCCTAACTCGAGGAGCTGCAAATAAAGGATTACAGTCTACACAGTTTAAGTACCATACCCTGCCTCATGGAGTCATTACCAAAGGTGCCTGCATACACAACAACTGGTGACGAGATCACGAACTACACGCTCAGCATGTCGAATTTCAGCAACTTTCAGCAATTTACCGATGGGGAAGATTGGGACGCTTTTGTAGAAAGATTGGAACATTTCTTCATCGCCAACGACCTGGATGGGGACACACCTGCTACACGACCAAAAAAGCGCAGTTGTGTGCACACCATCCATTGTTTCGTCAGGGACTTGCTAACCCCGGAGAAGACAACCACCAAGAGCTATGAGGAACTTGTAACACTTATCCAGAAGAAACTAAAACCAAAAGAAAGCATCCTCACAGCCAGGAACCAGTTCTACTCTTACCGGCAGCCCAAAGGCCAAGAAATTACTAAATATGCTGCACATTTAAGAAGACTGTCTGCACCGTGTGATTTTGACGACCAGCTTAATGAAGCACAAAGGGACATATTTGTCATTGGAATCGGCCACGAGGGCCTCCTACACAAATTGCTCTCTGCGGACATCACAGTCACCCTGCAGAAAGCAATTCAAGTGAGCCAGGCCTAAATGGGTTTCAGCCGGTGATTCCAGAATAATACTGACCCAGGACTCTAAACCGGTGAACGCAGTGCACCACATAGCTACTTCTAAAGGAAGAAATGCTGCTCCGAGTCCCACAACCCTGAGTATGCCACATGGGGCAAATCAGGGTGGCACCGTGCTGGTGCTGTGGAGGAAATCACAGGGCCCACCAGTGCCGCTACAAAGACTATACATACAAAGACTGCAAAGAAAAATGGCACCTTCAGAGAATGTGCAGAAAAGGCTGTACTCACCACGTCACTGAAGAGTTGGCTGATCACTGGGGCTCCGACACAGATGAAGATGAAGCTGCTCAACCCCTGGAAGAAGAGTATGGAGTTTATACCTGCTCCACCGAAAGTTCTCCATGGACGATGGAAGTAGACATCGATGGGGTCCCAGTTTCTATGGAGATCAACACAGGGGCGAGCCAGTCTGTAATGAGCCCAACGATCTTTCAAAAAATTTAGATGAATCCCGCCAATCGGCCAAAACTGTCTCCTGTCCAGGCGTAGCTGCTCACCTACACCAAAGGTAAAATCCAAATCACTGGCAGCGTGGACGTCCAGGTCTCCCAGGGCAGTGTGTTGAACAAACTCCCCCTGTGGATCGTTGCCGGAGATGGTCCCACACTGCTGGGAAGGAATTGGATGAACCCAGTCCCAATCAGTCGAAGTGGCGACAGCCTCCGGGCTCCAGCAATTGACATTGAACATAGATCCATCGCTGCATCCAGAGATCCCACTGTCCAGCTCGACTGCGCAGCAAAATCTCCAGGACCACACCACGACGAAATCTCCAGGACCGAAAACCCAAACTCCACCTTCTGGGCCGGGGCAAGACTCCAAGAGGTGAACATCATCGAAAGAAGTGGATTTCCAACGTCCATGGCCAAACCTGAGGAAGAAAAGATCACCACAGCCTACCTGGAGAGCCAGAAGATGGCGGCTGCACCTCGAGGAGAAGAACCTAAAATCAAAATTGCCACGACCAGACCACGAGGGGCAGCATTGGAGGAGTGATGCAGCCAATCGGACTTGAAGGCTCCCTTAAAGGAGACCGGTAACAAAAAAAATTTAAAGGGACAGTTTCAACTTAAAGATGACAGGGAATGTAAAGCTAAAAATGCAGTAAAAGGGTGCAAGTATGATAATGTAACCATGAATTGTGATGCTGGTGTAACTAATGTGAGAAATGAAATGAATGTTTGTGTAAGTAAGGTTAAGAACAAGCTTATTATGTGTGATGATTATGACAGAGTGTTTGAAATGCCTAATGTAACCATGTCTGGGAAGACCAGTATAGCAAAAAGTGATACAAATGCTGTTATTAACAATGTAAAGGCAGTCAATAATGAAGACTCGACTATGTATGACCAGAGCCATGGTGTCATGTGTACAGGTAGAAAGAACACTGTTAAAGGACACTAGGTTCTATAGGGACCATGCAAATGCTAGAGGAATCCCCTCTTCGGAGACCCCCAGGTCCAGCTGGCTCCCAGACCATGTAGCCTGGACCTTTGGAACGAGTGTGATGCCCCAGGAAGGACATACACACAACCAGTGGGAGCAGACCCACTACAGGGACAGTGGTCAATGGGCAGCACTGCCACCATCACTGGCAACCTACCCCAGACCAGCCCTACACCCCCTTGCCACAAGGGCCAACTCCAGGAGCGAGAAGCCAAAACCCTCCAGCTTTCCTGGCAAACCCTGGGATGACCAGACTCTCATCCCAATTGGAGGACAAGGAGCCCACATAGTCCTGTGGTCCACCACCACAACTACCCACATCACAGAGTATGCACCCTACCCACTGCTGCAATGGCTACCCCACTGAGGATCCCACAACAGTGACACCCACATGGTCTGTGTGTGAAGGGGGGGGGGAATGTATGAGGCCAGCCTCAAGCATAGGGATCACACCTGGCACCCACACAACCCTCACCATAACCTCCCATAGCCCACTACTGATCACCTCCCCTGGTCATGACAATAAGGACTTGAAAAATGCTTAGGAGAGAGTGTTGTTATGTATGCATGCTTGTATTGTTGTATGATGTCTGTAACACTGAATGTACCTTACACTGTACACACCTTACTGTACACCAGAGGGTGCTGCTGCTGGAGACCTAAGGGTTACCTACACACTGCAGGCAACCCAGAATAAAAGGGAGCTCAAAGCTTGGTGTCCTCACTCGAGGAGCTGCAAATAAAAGACTACAGTCTACACAGTTTAAGTACCATACTCTGCCTCGTGGAGTTATTACCAAAGGTGCCTGCATACACTACACTATCCTTTTGTGTTTCATGCACAAATACCTCCAGGTCCCGCTGTACTGCAGCACTTTGCAATCCACCGGACACAGAAGGCCTCAAGCATGCCTGTGGACACAACGTGCTCTAGCCAATTTTAGCTGGGGCAGTTGTGAGTACACAATAATTACCCTCGGTGTCCTCATGTGAGGGAGGGAAAAATTAGCTTCTACTGAAAAATTACAATGTGAGGACAAGATCAGTTGCAGTTGGGATTGCTCCAAAGCTGACTAACTTTCCCGCACTCCAAGTATAATCTCACACACGAAGAATGACCACTTGCAGGAGGGGCCATGTAGTCCATAGCATAAAAGTCACCATCTTTAGAAAAGAATTAAGGGAAGAAGAAATGGAGGAAAAAAAATATAAAGAGCAAAGGAAACAGGAAGTAAATGGTAAACTAACACAGTTGTATCTAATCAGCAGTAAATTACTAACAGCATTCCAGAAAGTGTCCACTATTTGGTCAAAACACCTCAATGAAAGCAC
Source organism: Pristiophorus japonicus (assembly GCF_044704955.1). Lineage (NCBI taxonomy): Eukaryota > Metazoa > Chordata > Chondrichthyes > Pristiophoridae > Pristiophorus > Pristiophorus japonicus. Next base: position 449,498,170 of record NC_091977.1, on the reverse strand, counting down.
AGTCAAATTGTTGACACACTTGACAACGTTTTTCTAAAGTTGGAGTAAAGTTTGTTGGTAAGATCTGCACGAGAGGCAAGGAATTCCTCCCAAAATAGCAAGAAAAACCTATAAAAGGCCTGCAGCAGCAGTTCGGGAGCAGCAGCTGGTGCAGGGACAAAAGTAAACAAAGAAGTAAAAAGAAATTGAAGTGTGACATGACAGCCAAGCGGATAAGTGATTGGCTGATAGATTGGTGAGTATTTTATCTTTTTCTTTTTCTTTTTCTTTTCAGTAAGAAACCTTTGGCATTGTTGCCAAATTAAGTTAATTTAAGGGTTAAGTCATGGCAGGAGAGCCCAGACCTGTGTCATGCTCCTCCTGTGCTATGTGGGAAATCAGGGTCACTTCTAGTGTCCCTGACTACTATGTGTGTGGGAAGTGTGTCCAGCTGCAGCTCCTGTCAGACCGCATTGTGGCACTGGAGCTGTGCATAGATTCTCTCTGGAACATCCGCGATGCTGAGGATGTCGTGGATAGCATGTTTAGTGAGTTTGTCACACAACAGGTAAAGGTTACAAAGGCAGATAGGGAATGGGTGACCATCAGGCAGAGTAGGAGTAGAAAGGTAGTGCAGGAGCCCCCTGCGGTCATCTCTCTCCAAAACAGATATACCGCTTTGGATACTGTTGGGGGAGATGGGTCATCAGGGGAAGGCAGCAGCAGCCAAGTTCATGGCACCATGGGTGGCTCTGCTGCACAGGAGGGCAGGAAAAAGAGTGAGAGAGCTATAGTGGTAGGGGATTCTATTGTAAGGGGAATAGATAGGCGTTTCTGCGGCCGCAAGCGTGACTCCAGGATGGTATGTTGCCAGGGTCAAGGATGTGTCGGAGCAGCTGCAGGGCATTCTGGAGGGGGAGGGTGAACAGCCAGTTGTTGTGTGCATATAGGTACCAACGATATAGGTAAAAAATGGGATGAGGTCCTACAGGCTGAAATAAGGGAGCTAGGAGTTAAATTAAAAAATACGATCTCAAAGGTAGTAATCTCAGGATTTCTACCAGTGCCACGTGCTAGTCAGAGTAGAAATAGCAAGATAGTCAAGATGAATATGTGGCTTGAGGAATGGTGCAAGAGGGAGGGATTCAAATTGCTGGGACATTGGAATCGGTTCTGGGGGAGGTGGGACCAGTACAAACCGAACGATCTGCACCTGGGCAGGACTGGAACCGATGTCCCAGGGGGAGTGTTTGCTAGTGCTGTTGGGGAGGGGTTAAACTAATATGGCAGGGGGATGGGAATCTATGCAGGGAGACAGAGGGAAGTAAAATGGAGGGCAGAAGCAAAAGGTAGAAAGGAGATAACTAAAAGTGGAAGGCAGAGAAATCAAAGGCAAAAATCAAAAAAGGCCACATTCCAACATAATTCTAAAATGACAAAGAGTGTTAAAAAACAAGCCTGAAGGCTCTGTGTCTCAATGAGAGGAGCATTCGTAATAAGGTGGATGAATTAACTGCGCAGACAGCTGTTAAGGGATATGATGTAATTGGGATTACGGAGACATGGCTCCAGGGTGACCAAGGCTGGGAACTCAACATCCAAGGATATTCAATATTCAGGAGAGATAGACAGAAAAGAAAAGGAGGTGGGGTAGTGTTGCTGGTTAAAGAGGAGATTAACGCAATAGTAAGGAAGGACATTAGCGTGGATGATGTGGAATCTGTATGGGTAGAGCTGCAAAACACCATAGGGCAGAAAAGGCTAGTGGGAGTTGTGTACAGACTACCATACAGTAGTAGTGAGGTTAGGGATGGCATCAAACAGGAAATTAGGGATGCGTGCAATAAAGGTACAGCAGTTATCATGGGTGACTTTAATCTACATATTGATTGGGCTAACCAAACTGGTAGCAATACAGTGGAGGAGAATTTCCTGGAGTGTATTAGGGATGGTTTTCCAGACCAATATGTTGAGGAACCAACTAGAGAGCTGGCCATCCTAGATTGGGTGTTGTGCAACGAGAGAGGATTAATTAGCAATCTTGTTGTGCGAGGCCCCTTGGGGAAGAGTGACCATAATATGGTAGAATTCTTCATTAAGATGGAGAGTGACACAGTTAATTCAGAGACTAGGGTCCTGAACTTAAAGAAAGGTAACTTCAATGGTATGAGACGTGAATTGGCTAGGATAAATTGGCGAATGATACTTAAAGGGTTGACGGTGATAGCCAATGGCAGACATTTAAAGATCACATGGATGAACTTCAACAATTGTACATCCCTGTATGGCATAAAAATAAAACTGGGAAGGTGGCTCAACCGTGGCTAACAAGGGAAATTAGCGATAGTGTTAAATCCAAGGGAGAGGCATATAAATTGGCCAGAAAAAGCAGCAAATCTGAGGACTGGGAGAAATTTAGAATTCAGCAGAGGAGGACAAAGGGTTTAATTAGGAGGGGGAAAATAGAGTATGAGAGTAAGCTTGCAGGGAACATAAAAACTGACTGCAAAAGCATCTATATATATATGAAGAGAAAACGATTAGTGAAGACAAATGTAGGTCTCTTGCAGTCAGAATCAGGTGAATTTATAAAGGGGAACAAAGAAATGGCAGACCAATTGAACAAATACTTTTGTTCTGTCTTCACTAAGGAAGACACAAATAACCTTCCGGAAATATTAGGGGACCGAGGGTCAAGTGAGAAGGAGGAACTGAAGGATATCCTTATTAGATGGGAAATTGTGTTAGGGAAATTGATGGGATTGAAGGCTGATAATTCTGCAGGGCCTGATCGTCTGCATCCCAGAGTATTTAAGGAAGTGACCCTAGAAATAGTGGAAGCATTGGTGGTCATTTTTCAACATTCTATTGACTCTGGATCAGTTCCTATGGATTGTAGGGTAGCTAATGTAACCCCACTTTTTAAAAAAGGAGGGAGAGAGTAAACAGGGAATTAGCTTGACATCGGTAGTGGGGAAAATGTTGGAATCAATTATTAAAGATGTAATAGCAGTGCATTTGGAAAGGAGTGACAGAATCGGTCCAAGTCAGCATGGATTTATGAAAGGGAAATCATGCTTGACAAATCTTCTAGAATTTTTTGAGGATGTAACTAATAGAGTGCGCAATGGAGAACCAGTGGATGTGGTGTATTTGGACTTTCAAAAGGCTTTTGACAAGGTCTCACACAAGAGATTAGGGTGCAAAATTAAAGCACATGGTATTAGTGTAATGTATTGACGTGGATAGAGAACTGGTTGGCAGACAGTAAGCAAAGAGTAGGAATAAATGGGTCCTTTTCAGAATGGCAGGCAGTGACTAGTGGGGTACTGCAAGATTCAGTGCTGCGACCCCAGCTATTTACAATATATATTAATGATTTAGACGAAGGAATTGAATGTAATATCTCCAAGTTAGCAGGTGACACTAAGCTGGGTGGCAGTGTGAGCTGGAGGAGAATGCTAAGAGGCTGCAGGGTGACTTGGACAGGTTAGGTGAGTGGGCAAATGAATGGCAGATGCAGTATAATGTGGATAAATGTGAGGTTATCCACTTTGCTGGCAAAAAAAGTCAGCAGAATATTATCTGAATGATGACAGATTAGGAAAAGGAGAGGTGCAACGAGACCTGGGTGTCATGGTACATCAGTCATTGTAAGTTGACATGCAGGTACAGCAGGCGATGAAGAAGGCAAATGGCATGTTGGCCTTCATAGCGAGAGGATTTGAGTATAGGAGCAGGGAGGTCTTACTGCAGTTGTACAGGGCCTTGGTGAGGCCACACCTTGAATATTGTGTACAGTTTTGGTCACCTAATCTGAGGAAGAACATTCTTGCTATTGAGGGAGTGCAGCGAAGGTTCACCAGACTGATTCCCGGGATGGCAGGACTGACTTATGAAGAAAGACTGAATTGACTCGGTTATATTCACTGGAATTGAGAAGAATGAGAGGGGATCTCACAGAAACATATAAAATTCTGACGGGATTGGATAGTTTAGATGCAGGAAGAATGTTCCTGATGTTGGGGAAGTCCAGAACCAGGGGTCACAGTCTCAGGATAAGGGGTAGGCCATTTAGGACCGAGATGAGGAGAAACTTCTTCACTCAGAGAATTGTGGACCTGTGGAATTCTCTACTACAGAAAGTTGTTGAGGCCAGTTTGTTAGATTATTCAAAAGGGAGTTAGATGTGGCCCCTACCGCCAAAGAGATCAAGGGGTATGGAGAGAAAGCAGGAATGGGGTACTGAAGTTGCATGATCAGCCATGATCATATTGAATGGTGATGCAGGCTTGAAGAGCCGAATGGCCACTCCTGCACCTATTTTCTATGTTCCTGTGTTTCTAAAAAGACTCCGCTGAACTTAGCGCTCCTACAACCAAAATACACTTTATATTCCAACCTCACATTACAAGAAAACAATGAAAAAAAAATGTTTAAAAACTTTTTATGTTCACCTTCCCTCCCCCCACACAGCCACTGGAAAAGCAGAGCACACTGGAAGATGATTCTGCTCTCTTTCAGGGAAATGCTGCCAATCAAATGACAGTGCCTGTGCCAGAAAGCTGCCGGAACCTGGCAGCCACCACAGGGCCATATATGGCAGAAGCAACTGCAGGACTAATGCCTTCGTACAGGGACACAGAGAACCACATAAGAACATAAGAAATAGGAGTAGGCCATTTGGCCCCTTGAGCCTGCTCTGCCATTCAATAAGATCATGGCTGATCTGATGATGGGCTCAGCTTCACTTCTCTGCCTGCTCCTGATAACCCTTTACTCCCTTATCGCTCAAAAATCTGTCTATTTCCACCTTAAATATATTCAATGACTCAGCCTCCACAGTTCTGGGGAAGAGAATTCCAAAAATTTACGACCTTCTGAGAGAAGAAATTCCTCCTCATCTCAGTTTTAAATGGACGACCCCTTATTCTGAAACTATGCTCCCTAGTTCTAGAATCCCCCATGAGTGGGGAAATCTGCTCTGCATCTACCTTGTCGAGCCCCCTCATTATCTTATATATTTCAATAAGATCATCTCTCATTCTTCTAAACTCCAATGAGTACAGGCCCAACCTACTCAACCTTTCTTCATAAGTCAAACCCTTCATCTCAAGAATCAACCTAGTGAACCTTCTCTGAACTGCCTCCAATGCAAGTATATCCTTCCGTAAATATGGAAACCAAAATTGTATGCAGTATTCTAGGTTTGGTCTCAGCAATACCCTGTAGAGTTGTAGCAGGACGTTCTGCTTTTATACTTTATCCCCTTGCAATAAAGGCCAACATTCCATTTGCCTTCCTGATTATTTGCTGTAACTGCATACTAACTTTTTGTGGTTCATGCAAAAGGACCCCCAGGTCCCTCTGTACTGCAGCATTTTGTAATTTTTGTCCACTTAAATAATAATTTGCTTTTTTATTTTTTCTGCCAAAGTGGATAACCTCACACTTTCTCACAATGTACTTCATCTTCCAAATTTTTGTCCGTCTATATCCCTTTGCAGATTTTGTGTGTCCTCCTCACAACTTGCTTTCCCACCCATCTTTGTATCGTCAGCAAACTTGGCTACATTATACTCGGTCCCTTCATCCAAATCATTAATATAGATTGTAAATAGTTGAGGCACCAGCACTGATCCCTGTGTGACCCCACTAGTCACTGTTTGCCAACCGGAAAATGGCCCAGTTATCCCGACTCTCTGTTTCTGTTATGTCTCGAATAAAGCAATGTAACTGAGTACTGTAGACATGAGTAAGTGTGACCTTAGTCTCTTTATTCTAACTCCAGAGTGTTCGTACAGCATGGGAGGCCTGCTTATATACAGTGCTCTCAAGGGATGCTGGGATCCCTTGGGACTCCAACAGATTTACATACATAACATCACTCCTTCCCAAAGTCAATAGTACACTTATTTACAGGGTGAGATGATCTGGGCTTTCCGCTCCCTAGTCGATCGTCTTGGTATAAATGCAGGTGCAGGTGAGTTGGTTGGGCCTTTGCTGGGCTGCTGCGCAGCTGGCTTTGCTGGGCTGTTGGGGATGATGAGTTCAGCTTCGTGGTCAACTGTGATGTCAGTTGCCACTTGTGTGTGTGTCGGAGGGTCGAAGTTGGTGGTGTCCTCTTCAGCTTGCTCGTGTCGATCTGTGAATCGCAGTTTGGTTTGGTCCAAATGTTTCTGCAAATTAGTCCATTTGCGAGTTTGACCTGAAACACCCTACTCCCTTCTTTGGCTATGACAGTGCTAGCAAGCCATTTGGGACCATGTCCATAGTTGAGTACAAATACAGGGTCATTGACTTCAATATCGTGTGATAAATTTGCGCGATCATGGTACATGCTTTGTTGATGCTGCCCGCTCTCATCATGATCATGAAGATCAGGGTGGACTAGAGAGAGCCTTGTTTTGAGTGCCCTTTTCATGAGCAGCTCGGCTGGTGGAACCCCGGTGAGCGAGTGGGGTCTGGTGCGGTAACTGAGCAGGACTCGGACAGGTGGGTCTGTAGGGAGCCTTCCGACACGCGTTTCAAGCTTTGAATGATGGTTTAGACTGCCCGTTCTGCCTGGCCGTTGGATGATGGCTTGAACGGGGCAGATGTGACATGCTTGATCCCAATGCGGGTCATGAATTCCTTGAACTCAGCGTTGGTGAAACATGGCCCGTTGTTGCTGACAAGGACATCAGGCAGGCCAAGCGTGGCAAACATTGCTCGTAGGTTTTTGATGGTGGCAGTGGAACTGCTTACAGACATTATCACACACTCAATCGATTTTGAATAAGTATCCACAATAACCAAGAACATTTTGCCTAGAAACGGGCCAGCGAAGTCAACGTGGATCCTAGATCACAGTTTGGAGGGCCATGATCACAAACTTAGCGGTGCCTCCGTGGGTGCATTGCTCAGTTGAGAGCAAGTGTTGCATTGGCGCACGCAAGACTCCAACTCTGAGTCAATGCCGGGCCTCACAGATGGGATCTGGCTGCAGCTTTCATCATTACTATGCCTGGGTGGGTACTGTGTAGGTCGCGTATGAACGTTTCCCTGCCTTTCTTGGGCAAAACCATGCGATTACCCCACAAAAGACAGTCTGCCTGTATGTACATTTCATCTTTACGCCGCTGGAATGGCTTGATCTCTTCATACATAGTTATATGCAGACAGCGTGAACACCCATCTTTGGATCCGAGCAGAGACATTAGTATTAATACATTTGCTCTCTGAGAATAGCGATATGAGTGGCTTATGGTCAGTTTCTAACTCGAACTTAAGCCCAAACAGATACTGGTGCATTTTTTTCACCCCGTAAACGCATGCCAGAGCTTCTTTTTCAATCATGCTGTCGGCCCTTTCGACCTTGGACAAACTCCTGGATGCATAAATGACCAGTTGCAATGTTCCCAATTCGTTTGCTTGTTGTAACACACACCCGACCCCGTACGAAAACGCATCGCAAGCTAGCACTCAACGTTTACATGGATCATACAAGCAAGCAGTTTGTTGGAACAGAACAGATTTCGGGCTTTCTCAAAAGCTGTCTCTTGTGATTTCCCCCATACCTAGTCATCTCCCTTGCATAGCAACATGTGTAGAGGTTCTAGCATGGTGCTTAACCTGGGTAAGAAATTACCAAAATAATTCATCACGTTCTGTGGTCTTGGCGCATTCTTGATGGCCTCTGTCTTGGCATCCGTGGGTCTGAGGCCATCTGAGGCGATTCTTCTACATAAGAACTCAACCTCTGGCACCAGGAAAACACACCAAGCATTTCAACCTGAGTCCCACATGATCTAGCCGACTTAGAACCTCTTCCAGGTTCTTCAAGTGTTCGATGGTGTCCTGACCTGTGATCAATATGTCGTCCTGGAAAATGACGGTGTGCAGACTCTCCATGTGCCTTTGAAAAATAGCCGCGGCCGATCGAATCCCAAACGGGCATCTATTGTAGATGAACAGGCCTTTGTGCGTGTTGATGCAGGTGAGGCCTTTCGAAGATTCCGCCAGCTCCTGCGTCATGTAGATCAAGGTCAAGTCCAACTTGGTGAACGTCTTTCCTCCTGCCAGCGTCGCAAATAGGTGGTCTGCCTTTGGTAGTGAGTACTGGTTCTGCAGCGAAAAATGGTTAATTGTTACTTTATCATCCCCACAAATTCTGATCATTCCATTGCCCTTGAGAACAGGAACAATTAGACTTGCCCAATCGTTGAACTCCCCCGGCGCGATGATGCCTGCTCTTTGCAGCCTGTCTAGCTCGATCTCCACTTTCTCTCGCATCATATATGGCACCGCCCGTGTCTTGTGCTGGATGGATCGTGTGCCGGGAATCAAGTGGATCTGCACCATCGCCCCCGAGAAACTTCTGATGCCTAGCTCAAACAATGACGGAAACTTGCTCAGAACCTGGGCACATGAGGCATTGTCAACGGATGAAAGCGCTCGGATGTCATCCCAGTTCCAACGGATTTATCCCAGCCAGCTTCTGCCGAACAGTGTGGGGCCATCTCCTGGTACAATCCATAGTGGGAGTTCATGCACTGCTCCATCATAGGAGACTTTTACTGCTGCGCTGCCAATAACAGGAATCAGCTCTTTAGTGTAAGTTCTCAGTTTGGTATGAATAGGCTCAGCTTGGGCCTGTGTGCCTTGTTGCACCACAGCCTCTTTAAGGCCTTTTTGCTGATGATGGACTGACTCGCACCCGTGTCCAATTACATGGATACTGGAATTCCGTTCAGTTCAACTTTTAACATGATCGGTGGACATTTTGTGGTGAAGGTGTGTAGAAACATAGAAACATAGAAAATAGGTGCAGGTGTAAGCCATTCAGCCCTTCGAGCCTGCACCACCATTCAATAAGATCATGGCTGATCATTCACCTCAATACCCCTTTCCCGCTTTCTCTCCATACCCCTTGATCCCTTTTGCCGCAAGGGCCATATCTAACTCCCTCTTGAATATATCCAATGAACTGGCATCAACAACTCGCTGGGTAGGGAATTCCACAGGTTAACAACTCTCTGAGTGAAGAAGTTTCTCCTCATCTCAGTCCTAAATGGCTTACCCCTTATCCCTAGATTATGTCCCCTGGTTCTGAACTTCCCCAACATCGGGAACATTCTTCCTGCATCCAACCTGTCCAGTCCCGTCAGAATTTGATATGTTTCTATGAGATCCCCTCTCATCCTTCTAAACTCCAGTGAATACAGGCCCAGTCGATCCAGTCTCTCCTCATATGTCAGTCCAGCCATCCTGGGAATCAGTCTGGTGAACCTTCGCTGCACTCCCCCATACTTCTCACTTTGAGTCTTTAGTTCAGTTTGATCCGCCATCTTCTTCTGCAAAGTGGTGGTTTGCAGGGTTTGTAGCTCATCTGCACATTCGCTGGATGTGTCCCATTGTTCCACAGCCTTTGCACGCATAATGTTTGAAGCGGCATTGATGGGCTCGATGATCACCTCTGCAGTGCCAACAAGGTGTTAATTGCCTCGCATTAATGCTTGATGGCGGACTCTGAGTCATCTAAGGTCATGCAACTGCAGGCGTGTACGTTCTGCCATATGCATTCCTGCCTGAAAACAACGTTACTTTGTGTACAGTACTTGCCGAAACGTCTTTATGCTGCAAAATTTGTTTGGTGTTATCGCTGATGAACATAAATGTCTGGGCTATCGTTATGGCTTTGCTCAGGTTCGGTGTTTCAACAGTCAATAGTTTGCGTTGGATAACCTCATGGCCTATGCCAAGCCCAAAAATGTCTCTTAGAATTTGCTCCAGGAATCCATCGAATTCGCAATGTCCTGCAAGACACCTTAGTTCGGTGACGTAGCTCGCCACTTCCTGGCCTTCAGACAGTTGACATGTGTAAAATTGATACCTTGCCACCAAACGCTCTCCTTCGGATTTTGGTGCTCCCAGACCAGTGTACACAGTTCTTTATACAATTTGTTTGTTGGTTTCACCGGAGCAAGAAGATTCTTCATAAGGCCATAGGTTGTTGCCCCGCAGATGGTGAGGAGGATCGCCCTTCATTTGGCAGCGTTCTCATTCCCTTCCAGCTCGTTGGCCACGAAGTATTGGTTGAGTCGCTCCACGAAGGCCTCCCAATCGTCCCCTTCTAAGAATTTCTCCAGGATGCCAACAGTTCTCTACATTTTCACGTGATGATTCGTTATCTCGTCTCCAGTTGTTATGTCTCAAATAAAGCAATGTAACTGAGTACTATAGATGTGAGTAAGTGTGACCTTAGTCTCTTTATTCTAACTCCAGAGTGCTGGTACAGCGTGGGAGTCCTGCTTATATACAGTGCTCCCAAGGGATGCTGGGATCCCTTGGGACTCCAACAGATACACCCTCTGGTGGCGGTAGAATGCTGGTTACATAGTGTTGCATACATAACAGTTTCCTGTTAGTTAGCCAATCCCTTATCCATGCTAGTATATTACCCTCAACCCCATGAACTTTTATTTTGTGCAGTAACCTTTTATGTTGCACCTTATCAAATGCCTTCTGGAATCCAAGTACACCACATCCACTGGTTTCCCCTTATCCACCCTGCTCGTTACATCCTCAAAGAACTCCAGCAAATTTGTCAAACATGATTTCCCTTTCATAAAACCATTCTGACTATGTTTGACTGAATTATGCTTTTCCAAATGTCCTGCTACTGCTTCCTTAATAGTGGACTCCAGCATTTTCTCAACGATAGATGTTAGGCTAACTGGTCTATAGTTTCCTGCTTTCTGTCTGTCTGCCTCCTTTTTTAAATAGGGCCGTTACATTTGCGATTTTCCAATCTGCTGGGACCTCAAGAGGTTCTCATTGACATCCAGCCATCTGCCTTACTCCTTCCACCTAAAAGGAGCACAAGTTTATGTACGATAGCACATAAAATGTACACTCTCACCAAGGGGAACTACTAGAACAAAAACAATTTTCTCTAAACACTGTTAGGGACTTAAATTTGGTGTTCTTTTGATGGTGCAGAATATGGCATGAGCAAATCAAAGTCTTGGCATCCATCATAATTGATTTAACACAGAATAAAATGTATTTAACCACTTCATTATGTACATGGGGACTGTTAATACTTTGGTCGATGTGGCCCATCACCAGAAGGTCTCCTCCAAGTGTGCTTGGGGTATGACTGTTGCTGCTTGCAATGGTGTTTCAGCAGCAATATCTTTTGATTTATTTTCAGTGTTTTGGTCTTTGATGGGCTTCATCTGTCTCCCCCCCCGCCCCCCCACCCCGGTATAACAGAGCCTGCAAAGGAAGTTTTCTTCGGACATTCCAAGGAAACTGTCCCTGAGTTTGTGGGCACACCTGTGTATAAGAACATAAGAGATAGAAGCAGGAATAGGCTATACGGCCCCTCAAGCCTCCTCCATCATTTAATAAGATCATGGCTGATCCGATCATGGACTCGGGTCCACTTCCCTGCCCACTCCCCATAACCCCTTATTCCCTTACCATTTAAGAAACTGTCTATTTCTATCTTAAATTTATTCAATGTCCCAACTTCCACTGCTCTCTGAGGCAGCGAATTCCACAGATCCACAACCCTCTGAGAGAAGAAATTTCTCCTCATCTCAGTTTTAAATGGTCGGCCCCTTACTGTAAGATTATGCCCTCTAGTTCTAGTTTCCCCTATCAGTGGAAATATCCTCTCCTCCTCCACCTTGTCAAGCCCCCTCATAATCTTATACGTTTCGATAAGATCACCTCTCATTCTTCTGAATTCCAATGAGTAGAGGCCAACCTACTCAACCTTTACTCATAAGTCAACCACCTCATCTCCGGAATCAACCTTGTGAAACTTATCTGAACTGCCTCCAAAGCAAGTATATCCTTTTGTAAATATGGAAACCAAAACTACACGCAGTATTCCAGGTGTGGCCTCACCAATACCCTGTACAACTGTAGCAAGAATTCCCTGCTTCTATACTCCATCCCCTTTGCAATAAATGTCAAGATTTCATTGGCCTTCCTGATCACTAGCTTTACCTGCATACTAACCTTTCGTGTTTCATGCACAAGTACCCCCAGGTCCCGCTGTACTGCAGCACTTTGCAATCTTTATCCATTTAAATAATAACTTGCTCTTTGATTTTTTTTCTGCCAAAGTGCATGACCTCATACTTTCCAACATTATACTCCATCTGCCAAAATTTTGCCCACTTACTTAGCCAATGTCCTTTTGCAGATTTTTTGTGTCCTCCTCACACATTGCTTTTCCTCCCATCTTTGTATCGTCAACAAACTTGGCTACATTACACTCGGTCCCTTCTTCCAATTCGTTAATATAGATTGTAAATAGTTGGGATCCCAGCACCCCACTGGTTACTGATTGCCAACCAGAGAATGAACCATTTATCCTGACTGTTTGTTTTCTGTTAGTTAGCCAATCATCTATCCATGCTAATATATTACCCCCAACCCCGTGAACTTTTATCTTGTGCAGTAACCTTTTATGTGGCACCTTGTCAAATGCCTTCTGGAAGTCCAAATACACCACATCCACTGGTTCCCCTTTATCCACCCTGCCATGTAATGGCATGCATGTTAACCTGTCAGCTATGCCTCCATACATCCTCCTGGTCCTTCAGCAAATTACATAACAAGAGAGTTATCATGTTCCAAATGTTAATTGGAATGGTCAAAAATGTTGCTATCAAAAATATAATGCAAGAAACACTGTTTATGTTGCTTCTCCGGGGTTTGCATGGATCTTCTGCCAAAGTTGCGATTGATGATTGGGAGAACTCCCATGGAAATTCTCCCCCAGCCCATTCAACAGAAAAAACTTTAAAATCCAAATTTAAAGTATTTTTTCCATAAGGATCACATGAAAAATCCAGCTGGTTCCCCTTTAAGTGGTCATTTATATCTTCCTTGAACCAGCCTGATCCTTACTGTCTTTGTCACATGAATTAACAGAGCACACAACTCACGGAATTGCCATGCATTGTACCATGCAATGTAGCATGAATTTTAATATTTAAATGAAGCACTTGACTATTCTGCACTGGCATCACTAATTACATGGAACAAAAATATACCCTGTTATTTCTTTTAAAGGACAGGACATGCAAAAGTTAATGTCCAAAATGATCAAACTCCAAGCATTTACTTAGAAACCAGAAATGGCAGAAACTCAAGACACTTTGTTCAGTACAGATCGTGTCCCTATCAGAATTATTTACATAACTGAGGTTTTCAGATGAATTAAGGTCACATTGTCTCCTTTGGTCCCAAAATCCTGTGGATGTCATTATTATCTTAGATGGCAATGAGGAGATTAAGCAAAGAAAGAAAACAAAATAAAATGATCAAAATTAAATTAAAGTAATGACAACATTGTGCTCTGCAAGAAAACTGAAACAACCCGTCCAATACTTCAACAAATTGGAAATAACTCAGTGCTCTGAATGAAAATAGGAAATCTAGAAAATGAATCATCTAAAGTACTGTGCAGATGAGAAACAATAACATGTCCTCTTCATCTCCAACTTAGAATGAGCTGAAATAAAAACAGAAAATCCTGGAAATATTAGCAGGTCAGGCAGCACCTGTGGAAGGAAACAGAGTTAACTGCTGAGATTTCCAGCATTTTCTGTTTTTATTTCAGATTCCAGCATCCGCAGTATTTTGCTTTTATATTAGAATGAGCTGAGATTGTTTTAACTGTAAATCTAAAATGACCTCCTGACAACTCATCACTGCAGGCAAGTGCGTGAAGAACCAGAAATGCAACTAAACTGACTGATGAGATAGAAATGTTGATTGACAGATTTATATTATTCAGATTAGACCCCAGATAACTGTAAGCTTTATCCCAAAATGTGCTCACTGGTTTCAGAGAGGCGAAATTGTACAATTTTGCTTAAAATCACAGGTAATATAATAAGGATTGATTTTAAAGTTAGGTTTGCTTGGAATAGAATACAAGTGAATATGAGGAGAATGTTAATGAAATTTATGAGGGGATGATTTCAGCTGTCACTATGGGGAAGATATTCCTCTTATTGCACTTGGATGTAATGGTTCACCTGGGTACAGTGCACAGAAAATGGGGTGGAGAGTATCATATACCAGTAATGGAGCTCATCCAGATTTCCATCCACCAATTTAGTTAATTAACTTCATATGGGTAGGATGGGGGTGGATGCTTTCACACTGTTGTAAGTTTAGGGTCTTGCCTTTGATACCTTCTCAGGTTCAATGGCATCATGGATGGATCCTATGTCTCTTATGTATCAGGGTAGATTTACACTGCCCAATATCTACCTATACAATAATGCAACCCAGGGTTGTAACCTTGTGATCAGAATCACATATCCATGTCATTCACATGAGCTCCCAGGTACCTCTCTGATCTTTTTCAAGGTAGACCAAGAAAACACATGGCCAGGTGCAAACCATTAAGTTGCTTTATTTCCCAACAAGTGAAATGTACAGAGCAACAGCTATGATCAGTTTCTTTAAGTGCACTAACCTTTAACAGCACGAAGTAGACCTTAAAGCATTGAAACAGACATGTAGGCTCAGCCTGGCTGTTTGCACATCAATTCTTCTCAAATTTGGGGTGTACCAGGCACAGGAAGTCATGAGATGACAAACAAGTGCTTGAGACTTTGATAGAAGGAATGAAGAAATGGAAGGGGACCATCACTGGGATGAAGAACCAAGTTCAGTATTTTTGCTTGTTTATCCTGCTTGAATTTTGTTGGCCTAGCGTTTTGGAAGAGTAGTTTCTAACATTGCAGCCTCCCTGGAGGATAGATCCTAAATAAAGCAGCAAATCTGTTAGTTTCAACAAATCGAGATATATTCAAATTAATGGGAACACAGATTGAAACTGCTCTGTGACTCCATGGAAAATATCCATGAAAACATAAGTTTGGACATCCCTGAAGTATGCCACAAATACTATGAAGCTGCCTGATACTGTCAACACTCTATGTACATTCAGTATATCAATACTTTTCTTCTGCTTGCACAACAAAATGCCCTTTGGCCAGTCACTGCGTTTGGCACATTTATCTGGCTTCCAGCTCCAAAAGATTGGACATCCCTACACTAAGTCAATAAAAAAACTGCCATCCTGGCAAAAGGATCAGCTAATAAAAATCCCAGACCACTATCATTGATAAACAGTGCTCTGCATTGCAATTTTCCATGGAGATCATGGCAACTCCAGTGGTAGCTAAGTGGAGTCCTCATAGGCACAGTGGAAGTATCTCTCATGAATAATCACACTGCTGCTATAGATACTTTGGGGGTTCAAGATTTGCACTCTGTGCCAGCTACTACCTGCTTGGAGAACAGATGCATGCAACTTTGAGCCAGTGATTCTTAAACCACATAGATGCCAAAATTTCCTTTCTCAGAAAGATTAGTGGACGTATTGAGGGACTGCCCAGCAGCAGGGGCATGTTTATAGTAGTTAAATGGCTGATTCTTGTGACAATACCCTATGCGGACCATAAAATATCTGGGCTGAAATTGGTCTACATCAGTAGCGTGAAATGGGCTCACAGTGAATCAGCAACTCATTTTCACCGCGCCTGATTTTCTTTTCCAGGAGAAAAAACATCAGAGGTAAATGGGCTGCCGATTATGAGTCTGGCAGTGTGGAGCAATTTCATTGCCTCTGTGTGAAAGTGACAGTAGATGTGCTAGAAAGTATGCATGATCAGGTCATCTGAACAGAGTATGGCTGACTCATATGCAAGGCCATCAGAGTTCCACATGGAGGACACATGCCTCCACAATCCAACCTGGTTGACAGGAAAACCCTGCAGACAACCAGCACAGGTACTTCTTCCAGTAGGGAATTACTGAAGAGAAGCAATAGACCATGGTTGAGTGCATGGGTTTGGATGTGGGATTAAATCTGGGAAAAATGGCAGCATGTCAGGAAGCTGGCTTTAACCCACCGACTTCCGCATTTCACTTAAGTGCATTAGGCTGTATGTATGCAACCCTCTCTTGAGAGGCGGTTGCAAATTAATTTATGTTAATCACTCAATTGGAGTAATATTTGCACACACTGTTGAGATAACGTTGGGTCCACGGGATTCCCGGACTTCCTGAAACTCGATAGTGAAAGTAAGGCCAGAACATAGCGGCAATTGAAAAGGGTCAATCAATCTCATGGAAATATGATACTGCTGTCCCTGCCCCACCATCTACTCTTGCTCACTTGTGAAGTGTGAGTTACCAGGTGAAAACTCAACCATCTTTTTACATAGTCCCGCGGAAGTGCATGTATCTGTGCTGGTGCATAGTATGTATGAGTCCTGCGATGGTACATCCTCAGAAGGACATTCACCTATATCTCACCTATATCCTATATCAGCTCCTATGAGGAATCGTTGGCGGTGACCTCCACCAACTTCAGCTGCACGTGTGAAGTCCCTGTCAGAGATAAAATACATGATTTAGTCCTGGCAAGGTAAGAATATGTTGCAAGTTATCATTATGAAGATGATCATATTTCACTTGCTGTTGAAATTAAGTCAACATTACTGAGTGCTCTATGACATGTGGGTCACTAATAAGTAATTGTGTCACCAGGTAGCTGGAGCTCGTGGTTCGTGAATGAGGGTGAGTGGCAGTGGTAGATAGACAGGGATGTGAGGAAGTGCATAGACAGAGAGGGATGGGTGCACCTGCAAGGTAAGTGAGTGTACAGAATGATAGAATAGGCTTGAGAAGGCACAGTGAAAGGTTGGTGTGATGCGCACAGCAAGATATAGGTGAATGTGCAACTCTACTCACCTTTCCTGACTTGGTTAGATCATTAAACCGTTTCTTGCACTGCATCCAGGTGCGTGGCACTACGCTCCTGCTGCTCACTTCCTGGGCAACCTCCAAACACACATTCTTTGTTTCTGCCTCAGGTTTTCTCCTCCCACAGCTGGGAATAGTATCTCTGTCAGATTCCTCACAGCCCCCAGCAACACATCAAGGGAGGCATCAGTGAACCGGGCACAGCCTTTGCACAGCTTGAATCCATTGTTGAAGTTTCTCCTCTCTTCTTCTCAACTCCAACTCCTTCAAATTGCATCTTTGGATTGGCCCATTAAATACTGCACTTGAGATTGCGTCACATGGGTCCTCATCACGCCAGATGTCGCGGATTAGACGGAAACCCAGACGTAAAATGATAATGAGCTGGCTGATTTAAAAGTCACTGACAGACATGCTGAACATACTTCTGGGTTTCCCACACGATATCGGACACACCCGCTCCAAGCGTGTCTCCCAGTTAATATCGGGGCCAAAGTGTCAGCCTTCGCTCAGTTGGTAGCACTTGCACCTCTGAGTCAGAAGGTCATAGGTTCAACTCCCACTCCAGAGACTTGAGAACATATTCTCATATTCTAGGCTGACACTCCCAGTGCAGTAGAGAAGGTGACGAGACGTTAAACTGAGGCATTGTTTGCCCTCTCATGTGGATGTAGAAAGATCCCATTGCACTATTTTTAAGAAGAGCAGGGGAGCTCTCCAGGTGTCCTGGCCAATATTTATCCCTCAACTAAAATCACTAAAACAGATGATTTGGTCATTATCACATTGCTTTTTGTGGGACCTTGCTGTGTGCAAATTGGCTGCCGTGTTTCCTACATTACAACAGTAACTATACTTCAAACTTAATTGACTGTAAAGCACTTTGGGATATCCTGAGGCCAGGAAAGGTGCCACATAAATGCAAGTTCATGTTGGTGTTGGTTAAGGTGTTCCAGCGCCTATGTATAAAAGATCTCATCCCGTGAAATAACTGCTGAGGTGTTCTATAGGGCAGGTAACCATGTGTCATTTAAATGAGATTTGGGGACTCAAACACACAACTTGTACACTGGCTCCCAGATCTGTTTATGATCATCATAGCATCTTGGATTGAAACTTGATAATCGGGTTGTTCTGCAGCTATATTCTCATATCTTGCCTCAGCCTCCTACTCTACCATTTATTTAGCATTCTATTTTTCTTCTTCCGTGAAACTTCTTTGCAGAACAATGTTGTGCTGAATTCAGAGATTATTCTGGATATCTTCAAGGCTTTATAGCAAGGTACCCTGATCGGTATCAACATCCGAAACACTGCTTCAACATGCCTTTGATGAGTTGTGAGGATCTCATATTACAAAATTTTAATATAAATAAGATATATTGAGCAAAACTGTTGGTTGCAAATTTGCATTTTTCACATTGATTTGCTTCACAGCTTTGTTCTTTGTGCTTTAATTCCAGTTGCCATAAACATCATGTTTTGCAATGCAATCTCCTGAGTTATCACACCCTTTACTGCAATAATCTTGTTTCCAGCTGCAATTTCACTGAAAGAAAGGTCTCAGCTTGAGAATTCCTTTGAGCATTGCAACAGCACCACACAACTTGAATGATGAAAATGAATTCATAAATGGATAAGAAAGGTGTGTTTTAGAAACATAGAAAATAGGTTCAGGAGTAGGTCATTTGGCGAAACTGCACCAACATTCAATATGATCATGGCTGATCATGCAACTTCAGTAGCCCATTGCTGCTTTCTCTCCATACCCCTTGATCCCTTTAGCCGTAAGGTCCACATCTAACTCCCTTTTGAATATATCTAACAAACTGGCCCCAACAACTTTCTGTAGTAGAGAATTCCACAGGTTCAAAATTCTGAGTGAAGAAGTTTCTCCTCATCTCGGTTCTAAATGGCTTACCCCTTATCCTTAGACTGTGACCCCTGGTTTTGGACTTCCCAACATCGGGAACATTCTTCCTGTGTCTAACCTGTCCTATCCCATCAGAATTTTATATGTTTCTATGAGATCCCCTCTCATTCTTCTAAATTCCAGTGAATATAAGCCTAGTCGATCCAGTCTTTCATCATATGTCAGTCCTGCCATCCCGGGAATTAGTCTGGTGAACCTTCGCTGCATTCCTTCAATAGCAAGAATGTCCTTTCTCAGATTAGAAGACCAAAACTGTACACAATATTCAAGGATAGGCCTCACCAAGGTCTTGTACAACTGCAGTAAGACCTCCCTGCTCCTATACTCAAATCTTCTCGCTATGAAGGCCAGCATGCCAATTGCCTTCTTCACCGCCTGCTGTTTCTGCATGCCAATTTTCAATGACTGATGTACCATGACACCCAGGTCTCAATGCACCTCCACTTTTCCTAATCTGTCACCATTCAGACAATATTCTGCCTCCCTGTTTTTGCCACCAAAGTGGATAACCTCACATTTATCTATATTATACTGCATCTGCATCTGCGCACCCCACTAGTCACTGCCTGCCATTCTGAAAAGGACCCGTTTATTCCTACTCTTTGCTTCCTGTCTGCCAATCAGTTCTCTATCCACGTCAATACATTACACCAATACCATGTGCTTTAATTTTGCACACTAATCTCTTGTGTGGGACCTTGTCAAAAGCCTTTTGAAAGTCTAAATACACCACATACACTGGTGCTTCAGAACATCCTCAAAAAATTGTAGAAGATTTGTCAAGCATGATTTCCCTTTCATACATCTATGCTGACTTGTACCGATCCTGTCACTGCTTTCCAAATGCACTGCTATTACATCTTTAATAATTGATTCCAAAATTTTTCCCACTACTGTTCTCAGGCTTACCGGTCTATAATTCCCTGTTTTCTCCCTCCCTCCTTTTTTAAAAAGTGGGGTTACAGTAACTACCCTACAATCCATAGGAACTGATCCAGAGTCAATAGAATGTTGGAAAATGACCACCAATGCATCCACTATTTCTCGGGCCACTTCCTTAAATACTCTGGTATGCAGACTATCAGGACCTGAGGATTTATTGACCTTCAATCCCATCAATTTCCCTAACACAATTTTCTCACTAATAAGGATTTCCTTCAGTTCTTCCTTCTCGCTACACCCTCGGTCCCCTAGTATTTCCGGAAGGTTATTTGTGTCTTCCTTAGTGAAGACAGAACCAAAGTATTTGCTCAATTGGGCTGCCATTTCTTTGTTCCCCATTATAAGTTCACCTAAATCTGATTGCAAGGGACCTACATTTGTCTTCGCTAATCTTTTTCTCTTCACATATCTATCGAAGCATTTGCAGTCAGTTTTTATGTTACTGCAAGCTTACTCTCATTGTCTATTTCCCCCCTCCTAATTAAACCCTTCGTTCTCCTCTGCTGAATTCTAAATTTTTCCCAGTCCTCAGGTTTGCTGCTTTTTCTGGCCAATTTATATGCCTCTTCCTTGGATTTAACACTATTTCTAATTTCCCTTGTTAGCCACGGTTGAGCCACCTTCCCCATTTTATTTTTTACGCCAGACAGGGATGTACAATTGTTGAAGTTCATCCATGTGATCTTTAAGTGTCTGCCATTGCCTATCCACCATCATCCTATGGACTGGAGGGTAGCTAATGTAACACCACTTTTTAAGAAAGGAGGGAGAGAGGAAACGGGTAATTATAGACCGCTTAGCCTGACATCGGTAGTTGGGAAAATCTTGGAATCAATTATTAAAGATGAAATAGCAGCGCATTTGGAAAGCAGTGACAGGATCCGTCCAAGTCAGCATGGATTTATGAAAGGGAAATCATGCTTGACAAATCTTCTAGAATTTGTTGAGGATGTAACTGGTGTAGTGAACAAGGGAGCACGAGTGGATGCGGTATATTTGGACTTTCAAAAGGCTTTTGATAATGTTCACACACAAGAGATTGGTGTGCAAAATTAAAGCACATGGTTTTGGGGGTAACGTACTGACGTGGATAGAGAACTGGTTGGCAGACAGGAAGCAGAGAGTCGGGATAAGCGGGTCCTTTTCAGAATGGCAGGCAGTGACTAGTGGGGTGCCGCAGGGCTCAGTGCTGGGACGCCAGCTATTTATGATGTACAGTAATGATTTAGATGAAGGAATTGAGTATAAAATCTCCAAGTTTGCAGATGACACTAAGCTGGGTGGTGGTGTGAGCTGTGAGGAGGACGCTAAGTGGCTGCAGGGTGACTTGGACAGGTTAGGTGAGTGGACAAACGCTTGGCAGATACAGTATAATATGGATAAATGTGAGGTTATCCACTTTGGTGGCAAAAACACGAAGGCAGAATATTATCTGAATGGCGGCAGATTAGGAAAAGGGGAGGTGCAATGAGACCTGGGTGTCATGGAACATCAGTCATTGAAAGTTGGCATGCTGGTGCAGCAGGCGGTGAAGAAGGCAAATGGTATGTTGGTCTTCATAGCTAGGGGATTTGAGTTTCGGAGCAGGGAGGTCTTACTGCAGTTGTATAGGGCCTTGATGAGGCCTCGCCTGGAATATTGTGTTCAGTTTTGGTCTTCTAATCTGAGGAAGGGCGTTCTTGCTATTGAGGGAGTGCAGCGAAGGTTCACGAGACTGATTCCCGGACTGACAGGACTGACATATGAAGAGAGACTGGATCGACTGGGCCTGTATTCACTGGAGTTTAGAAGGATGAGAGGGGATCTCACAGAAACATATCAAATTCTGACGGGACTGGGTAGGTTAGATGCAGGAAGAATGTTCCCGATGTTGGGCAAGTCCAGAACAGGGGACATATTCTAAGGATAAGAGGTAAGCCATTTAGGACTGAGATGAGGAGAAACTTCTTCACTCAGAGAGTTGTTATCTGTGGAATTCTCTACCGCAGAGAGTTGTTGATGCCAGTTCATTCGATATATTCAAGAGGGAGTTCAATGTGGCTCTTATGGCTAAAGGGATCAAGAGGTATGGAGAGAAGGCAGGAAGGTGGTACTGAGGTGAATGATCAGCCATGATCTTATTGAATGGTGGTGCAGGCTCGAAGGGCTGAATGGCCTACTCCTGCACCTATTTTCTATGTTTCTATGTTTCTAACCCTTTAATATCATTTGCCAGTTTCTCCTAGCCAATTTACATCTCATACCATCGAAGTTACCTTTCTTTAAGTTCAGGACCCTAGTCTCTTAATTAACTGTGTCACTCTCCATCTTAATGAAGAATGTTATCATATTATGGTCACTCTTTCCCAAGGAGCCTCGCACAACAAGATTGCCAATTAATCCTCTCTTATTACACAAGACCCAGTCTAGGATGGCCTGCTCACTAGTTGGTTCCTTAACATATTGGTGTGGAAAACCTTCCCTTATACACTCCAGGAAACCCTCCTCCACCATATTGCTACCAGTTTGTTTAGTCCAATCTATATGTAGATTAAAGTCACCCTTGATAACTGCTGTATCTTTATTGCACGCATCCCTAATTTCCTGTTTGATGCCATCCCCAACCTCACTACCACTGTTTGGTGGTCTTTACACAACTCCCACAAGCGTTTTCTGCCTTTTGGTGTTCCACAGCTCTACCCATACAGATTCCACATCATCCAAGCTAATGTCCTTCCTTACTATTGTGTTAATCTTTTCGTTAACCAGCAACACTCCCCCATCTCCTTTTCCTTTGTGTCTATCCTTCCTGAATATTGAATATGTTGGGTTCCCAGCCTTGGTCACCCTGGAGCCATGTCTCCGTAATCCCAATTACAACATTTCTGTTAACAGCTATCTGCACAGTTAATTCATCCACCTTATCACGAATGCTCCTTGCATTGAGACACAGAACGTTCAGGCTGTTTTTTTAACACTCTTTGTCCTTTTAGAATTATGTTGTAATGTGGCCCTTTTTGATTTTTGCCTTTGATATCTCTGCCCTCCACCTTTCCTTATCTCCTTTCTACCTTTTGCTTCTGCCCCCATTTTACTTCCATCTGTCTCACTGCATAGATTCCCATCCCCCTGCCATATTAGTTTAGACGCTCCCCAACAGCACTAGCAAACATTCCCCCTAGGACACTGGTTCCGGTCCTGCCCAGGTACAGACCGTCCAGTTTGTAATGGTCCCACCTCCCCCAGAACTGGTTCCAATGTCCCAGGAATTTGAATCCCTCCCTCTTGCACCATTCCTCAAGTCACATACACATCCGTCATTATATACACATCCGTCATTATCCAGGGCCTACATTTATAGATCAAGACAGACCTACTTTTGCATCTGTCTTTGCTTCTTTCCCCTCACAAGGAAGGCTGTCACTGGAACAATGTCACCTGCTGCAAGCCAAGTTACAGACAACTTCAACAACGGGGATGACCATGACTGTTGCTGTGTAAATAACCAATGCATCAATTTTTCATTCAATCTAATCCTACCAATGCAGCAAATGATACATATGCCAACTTAGCCAGTCTATTGTCCATGGGTCAAATTTTCCTGACCTTTGACCCAGGGAACATTTATTCACGTTGGGTCTCCACCCCTTTATCTTGTTCAGGATTCCCAGGACTTCCCTGAGGGGCAGAGCAGGGCCTGCATTTGCAATGGGCACAGACCCCATAATGCCTAGGTAATGAGGTGGAAGGATTGTTCCCAGCCCTTCTACCTCAGATTCCAGTGTTTACTTCCCAGTGATGCCTGAAGCAGCTTGCGGTCGGCCTGCACCAGGACCTGCCTCAGATTACAGCATAACCTGAAGACAAGTCTTTTCTTTTTGCTTGCAGGTCAATTTTCAGGGCCAGAGGCCATGTGGTTGCTGTTCATCCTGGGCTGGTGAGCAGAACTCGTCATTTTGTAATTTTTTTCTTGGGATGTGGGTGGCATTGGCAATGCTACATTTATTGTCCATCCGTCGGCTACTCTGAGCTTTCTTCTTGAACCACTGCAGTCATTGTGCTGATGGTGCTCTCACAATAATGTTCGGTAGGCATATTGGCCCAATGAAGTTGAAGGAACAGCAAAAAATGTCCAAGTGAAGATGCTGTGTGATTTAGAGCGGTGCCTGGAGGTAATAGCGTTCCTATGATTTTGCTGTCCTTGCCCTTCTTGGTGGTAGCAGTTGAGGGACAGGGAGGTGCTGTTGAAGTAAGCTTGTTCAGTTGCTGTAGTGCATCCTAGTAATAGAACATTCTGCAGCGACAGTGTACTAGTCATAGAGAAGATGGATATTAAGTCCAATGGCAGATGCACCAATCAAGCAGCCCTTAATGTTTCAGTGCAAGGCCCTGACCCAGTGGGCCTTTACTGCACATGCAACCCAGCTATGTTAATAGGCTGGCCCTTCAAAATTGGGCACAGTTTGATCCTGGATAGACCACAGCATACTTCAGGTGTCCAGCACTGTGGCAGAGGAGGGCCAGGAAAACTGGGTCCTATATTTGCAAGGGGCAATATATTTAGCACAAGCATTGTGGTAAATAGACACCTTCTGGGCAGGGTACAGATCTTACTAGGTGGCAGAGTTCCAAGAGTACATGGCATCAGATGGCACCGTGTGGCCATCAGGGCTCCAATGGTCTACATGAACAGAAATTACTTCCATTCCATTAGTTTTCAGATGATGTCAGACCACAGAAATATTGGGGGTAATTTGGGGGAAACTGACAGGATTGGATCAGCTGCTTGTTTTACACCACACCTAATTTTACTTTCCATTTGAAGTCAATCCAATCAGTTTCCCACTGGGTGGGTGAGGTTAACATGAACCACAATATCATGCAAGTCAATGCTCGATAACCTGGAAGGATTGATGATGCATTCAATTTGCGCCACTTTTTGAAGGTACAGAAAGATTGGATGGATGGCTGCTGGTTATTTAAGTAAGACCTTAGAATCATAGAAATTTACAGCACGGAACGAGGCCATTCGGCCCATCGTGTCTGTGCCAGCCGACAAAGAGCTATCCAGCCTAATCCCACTTTCTAGTTCTTGGTCCGTAGACTTGTAGGTTATGGCACTTCAAGTGCATATCCAAGTACTTTTTAAATGTGGCAGGGTTTCTGCCTCTCCCACCCTTTCAAGCAGAGCTCCAGACACCCACTACCTTCTGGGTGAAAACATTTCCCCTCAAATCCCCTCTAAACCTCCTACCAATTACATTAAATCTATGCCCCCTAGTTGTTGACCCCGTTAAGGGATATAGGTCCTTTCTATCCACTCAATCTAGGCTTGTCATATTTTTATACACCTCAAGAAGGTCCCCCTCAGCCTCCTCTGTTCCAAAGAAAACAACCTCAGCCTATCAAACTTTCCTCAGAGCTAAAATTCTCCGGTCCAGGCAACATCCTCATAAATTTCCTGTGTACATTCACTAGTGCAATCACATCTTAACATAGCAACATAGAAAATAGGTGCAGGATTAGGCCATTCGGCCCTTTGAGCCTGCACCACCATTCAATCATCATCATGGCTGATCATGCAACTTCAGTACCCCATTCCTGCTTTCTCTCCATACCCCTTGATCTCTTTAGCGGTAAGGGCCACATCTAACTCCCTTTTGAATATATCTAATGAACTGACCTCAACAACTTTATGTGGTAGAGAATTCCGCAGGTTCACAATTCTCTGAGTGAAGAAGTTTCTCCTCATTTAAGTCCTAAATGGCTTACCCCTTATCCTTAGACTGTGACCCCTGGTTCTGGACTTCCCCAACATCGGGAACATTCTTCCTGCATCTAACCTGTGCAATCCCGTCAGAATTTTATATGTTTCTATGAGATCCCCTCTCATTCTTCTAAATTCCAGTGAATATAAGCCTAGTCGATCCAGTCTTTCTTCATATGTCAGTCCTGCCATTCTGGAAATCAGCCTGATGAAACTTCGCTGCACTCCCTCAATAGCAAGAATGTCCTTCCTCAGATTAGGAGACCAAAACTGTACACAATATTCAAGATGTGGCCTCAGTAAGGCCCTGTACAACTGCAGTAAGACCTCCCTGCTCCTATACTCAAATCCTTTCGCTATGAAGCCCAACATGCCATTTGTCTTCTTCACCACCTGCTGTACCTGCATGACAACTTTCAATGACTGATGTTCCATGACACCCAGGTCTCGATGCACCTCCCCTTTTCCTAATCTGTCACCATTCAGATAATATTCTGCCTTCCTGTTCTTTCCAACAAAGTGGATCACCTCACATTTATTTACATTATACTGCATCTGCCATGCATTGGCCCACTCACCTAACCTGTCCAAGTCACCCTGCAGTCTCTTAGCATCCTCCTCACAGCTCACACTGCCACCCAGCTTGGTGTCATCTGAAAACATGGAGCTATTACGTGAAATTCCTTCGTCTAAATCATTAATATATATTGTAAATAGCTGAGGCCCAGCACTGAACCTTGCGGTACCCCACTCGGCATTGCTAGACATTCTGAAAAGGACTGATTTATTCCTACTCTTTGCTTCCTGTCTGCCAAGAGGTTCTCTATCCACGTCAATACATTACCCCAATACCATGTGCTTTAATTTTGCACACTAATCTCTTGTGTGGGACCTTGTCAAAAGACTTTTGAAATTCCAAATACACCACATTCACTGGTTCTCCCTTGTCCACTCGACTAGTTACATCCTCAAAAAATTCTAGAAGATTTGTCAAGCATGAGTTCCCTTTCATAAATCCATGCTGACTTGGACCGATCCTGTCACTGCTTTCCAAATGCGCTGCTATTGCATCTTTAATAATTGATTCCAACATTTCCCCACTACCGATGTCAGGCTAACCGGTCTATAATTCCATGTTTTCTCTCTCCCTCCTTTTTTAAAAAGTGGTGTTACATTTGCTATCCTCCAATCCATAGGAACTAGATTAGTGAAGACAAATGTAGGTCCATTGCAGACAGAATCAGGTGAATTTATAATGGGGAACAAAGAAATGGCAGACCAATTGAACAAGTACTTTTGTTCTATCTTCACTAAGGAAGACACAATTAGCATTCCGGAAATACGAGGGGACCAAGTGTCTAGCGAGAAGGAGGAACTGAAGCAAATCCTTATTAGTCAGGAAATTGTATTTTCCCCCTCCTAATTAAACCCTTTGTCCTGCTTTGCTGAATTCTAAATTTCTCCCAGTCCTCAGATTTGCTGCTTTTTCTGACCAATTTATATGTCTCTTCCTTGGATTTAACATTATCCGTAATTTCCATTGTTAGCCACGGTTGAGCCACCTTGCCCGTTTTATTTTTACGCCAGACAGGGATGTACAATTGTTGAAGTTCATCCATGTGATCTTTAAATGTCTGCCATTGCCTATCCACCGTCAAGTATCATTCGCCAGTCTATCCTAGCCAATTCACGTCTCATACCATCGAAGTTACCTTTCTTTAAGTTCAGTACTCTAGTCTCTGAATTAACTGTGTCACTCTCCATCTTAATGAAGAAGTATTCTACAATATTATGGTCACTCTTCCCCAAGGGGCCTCGCACAAAAAAATTGCCAATTAATCCTCTCTCATTGCACAACATGCAGTCTAGGATGGCCAGCTCTCTAGTTGGTTCCTCGACATATTGGTCAAAAAAAACATCCCTTATACACTCCAGGAAATCCTCCTCCACTGTATTGCTACCAGTTTGGTTAGCCCATTCGATATGTAGATTAAAGTCATCCATGATAACGGCTGTACCTTTATTGCACGCATCCCTAATTATTGTTTGATGCCATGCCATCCCTTCTGTACACAACTCCCACTACCGTTTTCTGCCCTTTGGTGTTCCGTAGCTCTACCCATACAGTTTCACAACATCCAAGCTAATGTCCTTCCTTACTATTGCATTAATTTCCTCTTTGACCAGTAACGCTACCCCACCTCCATTTCCTTTCTGTCTATCCTCCCTGAATATTGAATACACCTGGATGTTGAGTTCCCAGCCTTGGTCACCCTGGAGCCATGTCTCTGTAATTTTGGAGGGGGAGGGTGAACAGCCAGTTGCCATGGTGCATATAGGTACCAACGATATAGGGTAAAAAATGGGATGAGGGCCTATAAGCTGAATTTAGGGAGCTAGGAATTAAATTAAAAAGTGGGACCTCAAAGGTAGTAATCTCAGGATTGCTGCAGTGCCATGTGCTAGTCAGAGTAGAAATAGCAGGATAGCTAAGATGAATAGGTGGCTTGAGGAGTGGTGCATGAGGGAGGGATTCAAATTCCTGGGACATTGAAACCGGTTCTGGGGGAGGTGGGACCAATACAAACCGGACGGTCTGCACCTGGGCAGGACCGGAACCAATGTCGTGGAGGAGTGTTTGCTAGTGCTGTTGGGGAGGGGTTAAACTGATATGGCAGGGGGATGGGAACCTGTGCAGGGAAGTAAAATGGGGGCAGAAGCAAAAGATAGAAAGAAGAAAAGTAAAAGTGGAGGGCAGAGAAACCCAAGGAAAAATTCAAAAAGGGCTACATTACAGCGAAATTCTAAAGGGACAAAGTGTGTTAAAAAGACAAGCCTGACGGCTCTGTACCTCAATGCGAGAAGTATTCATAATAAGGTGGACGAATTAACTGCGCAGACAGTTATTAACGAATGTGATATAATTGGGATTAAGGAGAACATAAGAACATAAGAATTAGGACCAGGAGCAGGCCATCTAGCCCCTCGAGCCTGCTCTGCCATTCAATAAGATCATGGCTGATCTGGCCGTGGACTCAGCTCCACTTACCCGCCCTCTCCCCGTAACCCTAATTCCCTTATTGGTTAAAAATCTATCTATCTGTGACTTGAATACATTCAATGAGCTAGCCTCAACTGCTTCCTTGGGCAGAGAATTCCACAGATTCACAACCCAGTGGGAGAAGAAATTCCTTCTCAACTCGGTTTTAAATTGGCTCCCCCATATTTTGAGGCTGTGCCCCCTAGTTCTAGTCTCCCTGACCAGTGGAAACAACCTCTCTGCCTCTATCTTGTCTATCCCTTTCATGATTTTAAATGTTTCTATAAGATCACCCCTCATCCTTCTGAACTCCAACAAGTAAAGACACAGTCTACTCAATCTATCATCATAAGGTAACCCCCTCACCTCCGGAATCAGCCTAGTGAATCGTCTCTGTACCCCCTCCAAAGCCAGTATATCCTTCCTTAAGTAAGGTGACCAAAGCTGCATGCAGTACTCCAGGTGCGGCCTCACCAATACCCTATACAGTTGCAGCAGGACCTTCCTGCTTTTGTACTCCATCCCTCTCGCAATGAAAGCCAACATTCCATTCGCCTTCCTGATTACCTGCTGCACCTGCAAACTAACATTTTGGGATTCATGCACAAGGACCCCCAGGTCCCTCTGCACCTCAGCATGTTGTAATTTCTCCCCATTCAAATAATATTCCCTTTTACTGTTTTTTTTCCCAAGGTGGATGACCTCACACTTTCCGACATTGTATTCCATCTGCCAAACCTTAGCCCATTCGCTTAACCTATCCAAATTTCTTTGCAGCCTCTCTGTGTCCTCTACACAACCCGCTTTCCCACTAATCTTTGTGTCATCTGCAAATTTTGTTACACTACACTCTGTCCCCTCTTCCAAGTCATCTATGTATATTGTAAACAGTTGTGGTCCCAGCACCGATCCCTGTGGCACACCACTAACCACCGATTTCCAACCCGAAAAGGACCCATTTATCCCAACTCTCTGCTTTCTGTTCGCCAGCCAATTCTCGATCCATGCTAATACATTTCCTCTGACTCCACATACCTCTATCTTCTGCAGTAACCTTTTGTGTGGCACCTTATCGAATGCCTTTTGGAAATCTACATACACCACGTCCATCGGTACACCTCTATCCACCATGCTCGTTATATCCTCAAAGAATTCCAGTAAATTAGTTAAACATGATTTCCCCTTCATGAATCCATGCTGCTTGATTGCACTATTCCTATCTAGATGTCCCGCTATTTCTTCCTTAATGATAGTTTCAAGCATTTTCTCCACTACAGATGTTAAACTAACTGGCCTATAGTTACCTGCCTTTTGTCTGCCCCATTTTTTAAACAGAGGCGTTACATTAGCTGCTTTCCAATCCGCTGGTACCTCCCCAGAGTCCAGAAAATTTTGGTAGATTATAACGAATGCATCTGCTATAACTTCCGCCATCTCTTTTAATACCCTGGGATGCATTTCATCAGGACCAGGGGACTTGTCTACCTTGAGTCCCATTAGCCTGTCCAGCACTACCTCCTTAGTGATAGTGATTGTCTCAAGGTTCTCCCTTCCCACATTCCTGTGACCAGCAATTTTTGGCATGGTTTTTGTGTCTTCCACTGTGAAGACCGAAGCAAAATAATTGTTTAAGGTCTCAGCCATTTCCACATTTCCCATTATTAAATCCCCCTTCTCATCTTCTAAGGGACCAACATTTACTTTAGTCACTCTTTACCGTTTTATATATCTGTAAAAGCCTTTACTATCTGTTTTTTTGTTTTGCGTAAGTTTACCTTCGTAATCTATCTTTCCTTTCTTTATTGCTTTTTTAGTCATTCTTTGCTGTTGTTTAAAATTTTCCCAATCCTCTAGTTTCCCTTGGCCACCTTATACGCATTGGTCTTTGATTTGATACTCTCCTTTATTTTCTTGGTTATCCACGGCTGGTTATCCCTTCTCTTACAGCCCTTCTTTTTCACTGGAATATATTTTTGTTGCGCACTATGAAAGAACTCCTTAAAAGTTCTCCACTGTTCCTCAATTGTGCCACCGTTTAGTCTGTGCTCCCAGTCTACTTTAGCCCTCATCCCACTGTAGTCCCCTTTGTTTAAGCACAGTACGCTCATTTCTGACACAACTTCCTCATCCTCAATCTGTATTACAAATTCAACCATGCTGTGATTGCTCATTCCGAGAGGATCTTTTACTCGGAGATCGTTTATTTTTCCTGACTCATTACACAGGACCAGATCTAAGATAGCTTGCTCCCTTGTAGGTTCTGTTACATACTGTTCTAAGAAACAATCCCGTATGCATTCTATGAATTCTTCCTCCAGGCTACCCCGTGCGATTTGAGTTGACCAATCGATATGTTGGTTAAAATCCCCCATGACTACTGCCATTCCTTTTTCACATGCCTCCATTATTCCCTTGATTATTGCCCGCCCCATCGTGAAGTTATTATTTGGGGGCCTATAAACTACACCCACCAGTGACTTTTTCCCCTTACTATCTCTAATCTCCACCCACAATGATTCAACATTTTGTTCATTAGAGCCAATATCATCTCTCACAACTGCCCTGATATCATCCTTTATTAACAGAGCTACCCCACCTCCTTTCCCTTCTTGTCTATCTTTCCGAATCGTCAGATACCCCTGTATGTTTAATTCCCAGTCTTGGCCACCCTGCAACCATGTTTCTGTAACGGCCACCAAATCATACCCATTTGTAATGATTTGTGCCGTCAATTCATTTACTTTATTTCGAATGCTGTGTGCATTTAGGTAGAGTGTTTTAATCCTAGTTTTTAAACCATGATTTTTAGTTTTGACTCCTCCTGCAGCCCCTTTATATTCAGTGGCCCTTTTTGTTTTTTGCCTTGGGTTTCTCTGCCCTCCACTTTTACTCATCTCCTTTCTGTCTTTTGCTTTTGTCTCCTTTTTGTTTCCCTCTGTCTCCCTGCATTGGTTTCCATCCCCCTGCCATATTAGTTTAACTCCTCCCCAACAGCACTAGCAAACACTCCCCCTTGGACATTGGTTCCGGTCCTGCCCAGGTGCAGACCGTCCGGTTTGTACTGGTCCCACCTCCCCCAGAACTTGTTCCATGTCCAAAGGAGACATGGCTCCAGTGTGACCAAGGCTGGGAACTCAACATTCAGGAAGGATAGGCAGAAAGGAAACGAAGGTGGGAAAGCATTGATTGTTAACGAGGAAATTAACACAATAGTAAGGAAGGACATTAACTTGGATGATGTGGAATCTGTATGGGTAGAGCTGTGGAATACCAAAAGGCAGTAAACGCTAGTGGGAGTTGTGCACAGACCACCAAACAGTAGTAGTGAGGTTGGGGACAGCATCAAACAAGAAATTACGGATGCGTCCAATAAAGGTACAGCAGTTATCATGGGCGACTTTAATCTACATATTGATTGGGCTAACCAAACTGCTAGCAATATGGTGGAGGAGGATTTCCTGGAGTGTATTAGGGATGGTTTTCTAGACCAATATTTTGAGGAATCAACTGGAGGGCTTGCCATCCTAGACTGGGTGATGTTTAATGAGAAAGGACTAATTAGCAATCTTGTTGTGCGAGGCCCCTTGTGGAAGAGGGGCCATAATATGGTCGAATTCTTTATTTAGATGGAGAGTGACATAGTTAATTCAGAGACTAGGGTCCCGAAATTAAGGAAAGGTAACTTTGACAGTATGAGACGTGAATTGGCTAGGATAGGCTGGCGAATGATACATAAAGGGTTGATGGTGGATCGGCAATGGCAGACATTTAAATATCATATGGATCAACGTCAACAATTGTACATCCCTGTCTGGAGTAAAATATAAAACAGGGAAGGTGGCTCAACCATGGCTAACAAGGGAAATTAGGATAGTTTTAAATCCAAGGAAGAGGCATATAAATTGGCCAGAAAACGCAGCAAACCTGAGGACTGGGAGAAATTTAGAATTCAGCAGAGGAGGATAAAGAGTTTAATTAGGAGGGGGAAAATAGTGTATGAGAGGAAGCTTGTTGGGAACATACAAATTGACTGCAAAAGCTTCTATAGATATGTGAAGAGAAAAAGTTTAGTGAAGACAAATGTAGTCAGAATCAGGTGAATTTATAATGGGGAACAAAGAAATGGCAGGCCAATTCAACAAATACTTTGGTTCTGGCTTCACGAAGGAAGACACAAATAACCTTCTGGAAATACTAGGGGACCGGGGGTCTAACGAGAAGGAGAGACTAAAAGAAATCCTTATTCGTCAGGAAATTGTGTTAGGGAAATTGATGGGATTGAAGGCCGATAAATCCCCAGGGCCCGATAGTTTGCATTCCAGAGTTCTTAAGGAAGTGGCCCTAGAAATAGTGGATGCATTGGTGATCATTTTCCAATTCTGGATCAGTTCCTATGGAATGGAGTGTAGCTAATGTAACACCACTTTTTAAAAAAGAAGGGAGAGAAAACAGGGAATTATAGACCGGTTAGCCTGACATCGGTAGTGGGGAAAATTGGAATCAATTAGTAAAGATGAAATAGCAGCGCATTTGGAAAGCAGTGTCATGATCGATCCAAGTCAGCATAGATGTATGGAAGGGAAATCATGCTTGACAAATGTAGAATTTTTTGAGGATGTAACTAGTAGAGTGGACAAGGGAGAACCAGTGGATGTGGTGTATTTGGACTTTCAAAAGGCTTTTGACAAGGTGCCACACAAGAGATTAGTGTGCAAAATTGAAGCACATGGTATTGGGCGTAATATACTGATGTGGATAGAGAACTGGTTGGCAGACAGGAAGCAGAGAGTCGGGATAAACAGGTCCTTTTCAGAATGGCAGGCAGTGACTAGTGGGGTGCCGTAGGGTTCAGTACTGGGATCACAGCTATTTACAATATATATCAATGATTTAGATGAAGGAATTGAGTGTAATATCTCCAAGTTTGCAGATGACACTAAGCTGGGTGGCGGTACGAGCAGTGAGGGGGATGTGAAGAGGCTGCAGGGTGACTTGGACAGGTTAGGTGAGTGGGCAAATGCATGGAAGATGCAGTATAATGTGGATAAATGTAAGGTTATCCACTTTGGTGGCAAAAACAGGAAGGCAGAATATTATCTGAATGGTGACAGATTAGGAAAAGTGGAGGTGCAACAAGACCTGGGTATCATGGTATATCAGTCATTGAAAGTGGGCATGCAGGTACAGCAGGCGGTAAAGAAGACAAATGGCATGCTGGCCTTCATAGCTAGGGGATTTGAGTATAGGAGCAGTGAGGTGTTACTGCAGTTGTACAGAGCCTTGGTGAGGCTTCATCTGGAATATTGTGTTCAGTTTTGGTCTCCTAATCTGAGGAAGGACGTTCTTACTATTGAGGGAGTTCACCAAACTGATTCCGGGGCTGGCAGGACTGACATATGAGAGACTGGATCGACTGGGCCTGTATTTACTGGAGTTTAGAAGAATGAGAGGGGATCTCATAGAAACATATAAAATTCTGACGGGATTGGACAGGTTAGAGGCAGGAAGAATGTTCCCGATACTGGAGAAGTCCAGAACCAGGGGTCACAGTCTAAGGATAAGGGATAAGCCATTCAGGACAGAGATGAGGAGAAACTTCTTCACTCAGAGAGTTGTTAACCTGTGGAATTCTCTACCGCTTAAAGTTGTTGAGGCCATCATTAGATATATTCAAGAGGGAGTTAGATATGGCCCTTACGGCTAAAGGGATCAAGGGGTATGGAGAGAAAACAGGAAAGGGGTACTGAGGTGAATGATCAGCGATGATCTTATTGAATGGTGGTGCAGGCTCGAAGGGCTGAATGGCCTACTCCTGCACCTATTTTCTATGTTTCTATGTAATCCCAATTACATCATATCTGTTAACAGCTATCTGCGCAGTTAATTCATCCATCTTATTACGAATGCTCCTCGCATTGAGACACAGAGCCTTCAGGTTTGTTTTTTTTAAACACTCTTTGTCCTTTTAGAATTATGTTGTAACATGGCTTTTTTGATTTTTGCCTTTGATTTCTCTGCCCTCCACTTTTCCTTATCTCCTTTCTACCTTTTGCTCCTGTCCCCATTTTACTTCCCTCTGTCTCCCTGCATAGATTCCCATCCCTCTGCCATATTAGTTTAAATTCTCCCCAACAGCCAAAGCATACACTCCCTCTCGGACATCGGTTCCGGTTCTGCCCAGGTGCAACCATCCGGTTTGTACTGGTCCCACATCCCCCAGAACTGGTTCCAATATCCCAGGAATTTGTATCCGTCCCTCATGCAGCATTCCTCCAGCCATGTATTCATCTTAACTATCCTGCTATTTCTACTCTGACTAGCTCATAGCACTGGTAGCAATTCTGAGATTACTACCTTTGAGGTCCTACTTTTTAAATTAACTCCTAGCTCCCTAAATTCAACTTGTCGGACCTCATCCCGTTTTTTACCTATATTGTTGGCACCACGACAACTGGCTGTTCACCCTCCTCCTCCAGAATGCCCTGCAGCTGCTCCGAGACATCTTTGACCCTTGCACCAGGGAGGCAACATACCATCCTGGAGTCTCGATTGCGGCCGCAAAAACACCTATCTATTCCCCTTACAATAGAATCCCCTACCATTATAGCTCTCCCACTCTTTTTCCTGCCCTCCTGTGCAGCTGAGCCACCCATGGCGCCATGAACTTGGCTGCTGCTGCCTTCCCCGTTGAGCCATCTCCTCCAATAGTATCCAAAGTGGTATATCTGTTTTGGAGGGAGATGACCGCAGGGTACTCCTGCACTACCTTCCTACTCCTTCTCTGCCTGATGGTCACCCATTCTCTATCTGCCTTTGTAACCTTTACCTGCTCTGCACCTGAGAGGTGTGACCAACTCTCTAAACATGCTTTTCACGACATCCTCAGCATCGCGGATGTTCCAGAGTGAATCCATGCGCAGCTCCAGTGCCGTCATGCGGTCTGACAGAAGCTGCAACTGGATACACTTCCTGCACATATAGTATTTAGGGACACTGTCCCTAACTACTATGTGTGCTGGAAGTGTCCCTGATTTCCTATACAGCACAGGAAGAGCATGACATGGGTCTATAATGAGGTGACCCCAGAATTACACGCAGTACTCTACGGAGGGCGGGTGGGGGGCGGGGCGCAGGGGTGGGGGCGGTGAAAACAGAGGGAAATAGTAGGATCCAGCTTATATAGCGGGACAGGCTGAGAATGGCAGTCAAAATCAATGTTGGGTTCAGTGGAGCAAAATTCTGCTGCGATTTTCATGGCAAGGTTGTGGCAGAATGCCTCCTCGCGTAATTTATTTTTATCGCCGCAAAACTACCCAAAAGAGCAAGTGCTGTAATATAAATAAGGCTGTAAACACACCTTCTAAGGCAGGGAACACCACCTCACTAAAGTTATTTAATTAATTTCCTCCAGGACCAATTTGACAGAACTCTCATTTTGTTCTGGCCATAGACCAGATACAGAAACAAACAGAATTAGACGACTAGATGTAACTATTGTATGTGTTCTGCAGGGATTTAATTTCCAGCCTCAGACCAAAACTGAATCATTTCAGATGCCATATTTTACAAATTTGGGTCTGCTATCGGTACCTTCTCAAGTTCAGTATCACAGTTGCTTTAATAAGTGGTCTGAGCATCTTACTTTAATGGGAATTGACTCAATGCCCTATATCTACTTATGTGAAACTGTAACCTGGGGATGTAACACTAATGATCCCTTATGAATTGAACTGGATACCAGTGACATTCACGCAGACTTCTTCAATCACTCTGAAACTGGATCAAGCAAGCAACTGGTGACACAAAGCCAGGTACAAATCATTAAGATGTTTTTTGATTGCTGAGACAGTGAAACAAATTGCTTATTTTTAGAAAATGTGGGAACACCATCAAAGCTAGCTCACAAACATCTTACCCATCCGTTGTCCCAGCTTTTTATTTAACTTCCCTGCATACAGTACACTTTAAAAAAACACACATTAAAAGTATCTCTTTTATCAAACCTTTCTGTCGAAAAATAGTCAAAAATCCCAGAACACGACAACGTATATTGGATTCCCCTCCACAATCTGGATGGTGGCAGAAAATGTTGCAAAATTTAGGCTATCAAGCCTACAGCCGTTGCATTATGCGGCATGCATTTACCTCACTGGAACCAATGCCAGGTGCTCTTTCCCTGTCCAACACATGTAAATGGTGGCTGGGAAGTGGAGCCCAGGTACCTGTTCACTCAAGTTACCTCTGCTTACTGGGGTTCCCTGTGGTTGCAGGCCCCAGGAAGCGGCAGTAACAGCTCTGAGGTGTCCCCATGGAGGAATAGGCGCTTGCAGCAGCCTTTTCTCCCTCCATTCCAACTCCAAAACTCATGTCTGATCTCGGCTGAGGCCTTCAGTGAGACATATATTTCACTCTTTGGGTTGCTTCATCATCTTTGATGAAACATCCAGCTTTTCTGGTGCTACAGCAACAGAACTGCTATTGCAGTAGCAGAATTTCCTCCTTCAGCAGTGTGGGATCTTTCCCTCAGGAAACTGGCTTGGGGTTATGGAGGTGTTGGAAAGGTGGGTAGAAGTCTTGCACTTCCAAACAGCCATTGGGAGAATAACCCCAGGGGAAATAGATCCCTCTTTGCTTGTGTGGCACTATTGTCTATAACACCCCATTAAACTGCCATAAGCATTGTAGGTGACCATCTGCTATCTACAATTTAAACCACCACAACAATTAATAAAAATATTGAGAAATTTCCTGGAGTCTGGTACCTTGTATATATCCATTCTGGTAGCATCTTAGTATAAGTGGGATGATGATCAACATCTGGCAGTGTAGTGATGAGTGTGCAGGCATTTTCACTAATGTGGGTACAGCCATTTTCTTTGGTTGCATTGCTGACTCTGATTTGGTGCTAGAAGCACTTATATTGAAGATCCCTAGCATTATTGAAGGTAAGAATGCAATCGTAGTCTCTAGCTTTGGGCATTGGAGAAGGATGTTCAGGTTACATGGTTGTCTGGGATAATTTTCACAACAGTTACGGGATGGCTTATTATCCTTTGCAAGTAACTAAATTTAAAGCCTCCAAAATACAAAAGTAACACTCCTATTTTCTTACATAAGGTATAGCGAACTGTAATTAAAGACCCACTTTTAATGACTAATTGTTGTCCATGTTATATTGCTTGAGCACAGGGTCATTGTATCTATGGGAAGTGGAAGCCCTGGGTCCAGAGCACTGGTGTATTTACAAATGTGAATTTATGTTTGTTAAATGAATACTGTGAAGCTGCTTTTCCATGTAATTGCCAGGCACCAAATGTAGCCGACGGCTATTAATTTAGCCAGCAGCATGCTGGCCTTGAAACAGAGGTATAAATATATCATTATGTTATCTCTTTAGGGACTGCTTGAGTCAGATTGAATGGATTAGCATTTCTGAGAATCATAAAATCAGAAGACATTAGCCATAATTTTTGAGGAAGCAGTTTTGTTGAGTAAGATTGATGTATTAATTGCGTGACAATGGATAAAAACGAGTATGCTTTATTGCTTAATACAAAAATAGCTTATGTTGCATCATATCCAATAATCCTTCTGTATAATTGTTTTAACAGGGACAGACAGCAAACAAAACTCTGATTTGTTGGGAAGATTGTTCCACATTGACCACAACAATTTCATTTGATGGGTATGCCAGATGTTTTATTTTCTTTTCTTTAGCAACCATTTCTATTTAGAAGAAATTACTAGATGTCAGGTTTTGCAATTGTGCTGATGTACATGAGTGTTTAATCTCTCGCATTTACCCTCCACAATGAAACAGACATCACTGCATCATTAGGATTCAGGAAAGAATAAAGTTGCATTTCTGTTTTTTGCATATTGGATGCAAGCCAATTAAGGTTGATTAAACATCAGTCTGCAGCAACATTTCTCTGCCTCAATGACAATTACACTGAGTTTCTATTGTTTGGATTAGTCGTAGAATCCTTTGAAATGATTTTTAAATGGATCTACGTTACTCTCTTGTCCTGCTTGATTGTATTCGGTATTAGAAACTCAGAGAAAGTCATCAGTTTAAATCATATTTTAGTGAGGCAAAATTATATTTGTTACATTTATGTTGAAGGTCAGTTTTTTTGAAAATGTAGACTGAATACATTCTGGCTATCTATTGTCTCTATATCACAACAACTTGTATTTATGTTGTCCCAGCAAATATTTATCCCTCAATCAACATAACAAAAACAGATGATCTGGTCATTATCACATGCTGTCTGTGGGAGTTTGCTGTGAGTGAATTGGCTGCCGCGTTTTCTACATTACAGCAGTGACTACATTCCTAAAGTACTTCATTGGCTGTAAGACGCTTTGAGACATCCGGTGGTCGTGAAAGGCACTATATAAATGCAAGTCTTTCTTTTATAAGGTGCCTTCAATGTAGCCAAACACTCCAAAGTATTTCACACAGGCAAAAGCAGTGGTAGGAGAGGAGTTAGGGGAGCTTACCATATGCAAGAGCAAAGAATTTGAGGAAATATTTGACAGAGGGGAGTGAAGTAACAAAGCAGATGAGTTTTGGGAGAACATTCTAGTAATTGAGGCCAAGACAGTTGAAGATTGAAGGTGGAGCAGAGAATGCAAGAAATGTAAAATGACGAGAGTTGGAAGAGTAGAGGCCACTGACACTTAGGGCTGGACAAGATTGCACAAATAGCGAGGAGCATGGTGGTGGAATCACATGTAAATAGGAACAAAAAGAAAAATGTCTTGCATTTATACAGCATCTTTCATGACCACCGGATGTCCCAAAGTGCTCTACAGCCAATTAAGTACTTTTGAAGTGTAGTCACTGTTGTAATGTAGGATTTTTAATTCAATGCACTGGGGAACAACCAATGAAGGTTGGCAAGGACAGGAGTAATAGGAGAGCAGGACTTAGCATGAAATAGATTGAGGCAGTGGAGTTTTAGATGAATTATAGTTTAATTCATGCAGAACTCAGGAGGCTGATGAGGATAGGGTTGGTGAAGTCGAGTCTGAAAATGACATAGACAAGGATGAAGCTTTCAGTTGCAGTGGGGATGAGATAAGAGTGGTGAGCAAGGTTACATAGTTGGAATTAGTGGTGATGGATAGGATATGGGGTTTGAAGCTCACTCAGGGTCAAACAGGACGCTAATAGCTATTTGCAAACAATTTTATTGCAACCTCAGATATCACCCGGTTTGAACCCATTCCAAATCACGTACTATTTACTGTCCAGACAATGATTTTGTAATATCCGTAAAAACAACATTGTTAATGTCTGTAAACCATTTGCAAAATCAATGCCTTTCATTCATTGACGAGTATATCTTGCTGCAGAACATTAACCACAATGTTTGGTGCTAAAGGTGCTGATCTCCGTGAGATTTGATTTTTACTCATTCTCTGTTGTAGAAAAATCACATTTTAGCACTAAAATTTCACAGATCTCTAACTGTTTTTAGTTAACCCTTAATCTGCTGGCAGGTACAGAGAAATGACAGTCTCCCTGGCTGAATAATTGCAGATTTTCAGATCTGAAATAACACCAATAGCGCAGTAACAACACCCCTCAAATTTTAGTAGATTTAATGCTGTAATATTTACCTTAATCTACTGTAATACATCAGATTTTTGCCTGTGTTGCCTGCACTGAATTTCTAAACTTATAATATAGGGAATGGTAGCATACTGGTACCAGCAATCCAGAGACCTGGACTAATAATTTGGAGACAAGAGTTCAAATCCCACACGGCAGTTGGGAATTTAAAATTCAGTTAATTAAATAAAAAATCTGGAATTTAAAATAAAAGGCTAATATCAGTAATGGTGACCATAAACTACTGGATTGTTGTAAAAACCCATTTGGTTCACTAATGTCTTTTAGGGAAGGAAATCTGCCGTCCTTACCTGGTCTGACCTATATGTAACTCCAGACCCACAGCAATGTGGTTACTCTTAACTACCCTCTGAAATGGTGGCTCACCACGACCTGCTCAAGGGCGACTAGGGATGGGCAATAAATGCTGGCCTTGCCAGTGACACCCACATCACAAGAACGAATTTAAAAAAAATTCCTGTAGGGTTACATTTATCATCTTTCAGTAAGCCAGTAGTCTAAATCCAGATTTGTTATGATCAACATTCCCAGTAAGCTGGGCAGTTATGTGGCCGCATAGGCCGCTCACCAGCTTTTACATGGAAGAAAGCGCATGTGCGAAAATTTGAATGGGCCTTGAAGCCAGTTAAAGGGACTGCACACGAAAAAAAATTAGAGGGCACATTGGTTATGATCGTTTTTTGCAGTGATAGCATGCAAAATAAAGGTATGCTGTTTATGTACAATTGCAAGGATTTCAGGGCTTTGTGAGTGGATCATGAGGGCCTCATGAGGGCCAGGGGCCATTTCATGCATTCGCACAGCCAAGGACCTAGCTGAGGTTGACATTTAGGAGACTAGAGCTCACACAGTGGGTTTCATTGACAGCTTGGTGGGCTGATCCTCCAATTTTACAGACTGAAGACAAGGGTCAGAGCAGTCTGCCTGTCTGTCTGAGAAACAGAGGACAGGCTGGTCCTAATAGGCAGCATAAGTCACAATTTAAAAGTCTACACTGTCTAACTTGGAATAATTTAGCTTGTAAAGTAAACCTATGTTTATGGAGTTAGTTGCTTGGAATTTCCACGGGGGTTCTCTCGTGGCTCTCTCTTACTGTTGCTGGTTCTTCGTAGGGAAGGGGATGAAGTTGTTTGCTGTTGTTTGTTGGGTACAAGCAGTCAGTGAAGGTGTGTTGGCTGCCTGCTGTGCACCAGGAACTATCATTGGAGAAGGGACACTGGGCAGGAGAGCTAAACATAGAAATTAGGTGCAGGAGTAGGCCATTCGGCCCCTCAAGTCTGCATTGCCATTCAATAAGATCATGGCTGATCATTCCCTCAGTACCCCTTTCCTGCTTTCACTCCATACCCCTTGATCCCTTTAGCCGTAAGGGCCATATCTAACTCCCTCTTGAATATATTCAATGAACTGGCTACAACAACTCTCTGCAGCAGGGAATTCCACAGGTCAACAACTCTCTGAGTGAAG
Source organism: Pristiophorus japonicus (assembly GCF_044704955.1). NCBI lineage: Eukaryota > Metazoa > Chordata > Chondrichthyes > Pristiophoridae > Pristiophorus > Pristiophorus japonicus. The sequence goes on along the minus strand of NC_091977.1, from coordinate 449,456,625 downwards.
AAGTGTCTCCTCATCTCAGTCCTAAATGGCCTACCCCTTATCCTAAGTCTATGCCTCCTGGTTCTGGACTTCCCCAACATCGGGAACATTCTTCCCGCATCTAACCTGTCCAATCCCATCAGAATCTTATACGTTTCTATGAGATCCCCTCTCATCCTTCTAAACTCCAATGAATAAAGGCCCAGTTGATCCAGTCTCTCCTCATATGATAGTCCAGCCATCCCTGGAATTAGTCTGGTGAACCTTTGCTGCACTCCCTCAATAGCAAGAACACCCTTCCTCAGATTAGGAGACCAAAACTGAACACAATATTCCAGGTGTGGCCTCACCAAGGCCCTGAACAACTGCAGTAAGACCTCCCTGCTCCTATACTCAAATTCCCTAGCTATGAAGGCCAACATACCATTTGCCTTCTTCACCGCCTGCTGTACCTGTATGCCAACTTTCAATAACTGATGGGGATAGAGTGTCAGGGAGATCAGGCAAAGGGCACGAGTGCTTTAATTTTTGCTAATTTTTATTGTGGTTTCCCCTTCAATGTCCATTTCAATCATATGCAGTGCAGCCAGCCACCTTATTTAAAACATCTCAGGGTCTAAGAGGCCTAGTGCACACCTTCTGTGCACGCTCCCAGCCCCTGCACTCACCACCCATATTGAAGTGCGCTGAGGGCCGGAGGCACATGGTAAGCCTTAAGATCTGAATGGACTTTAAAGGGAGACCTCCTATAAAACCTCTTTGTTTTTTACCTGGCTAGCACCCTCATTGATATAGCCACCCTGCCATGACCAGAAATGTTGTTGGCCCTGGCAGTAATTCTTCAAGGGGGTCTTTGCATCTCAAAGGTTACTTGTGGTGAACGAAATGGCAGCACTATATATCCATATAGAGGATAGATGCACCAACATCAGTGTTCTCGACCAGGGCAACATCCCCAGCATCGAAGCACTGACCACACTCGACCAGCTCCGCTGGGTGGGCCACATTGTCCGCATGCCTGACACGAGACTCCTAAAGTAAGTGCTCTACTCGGATCTCCTACACGGCAAACGAGCCCCAGGTGGGCAGAGGAAACATTTCAAGGACACCCTCAAAGCCTCTTTGATAAAGTGCAACATCCCCGATACCTGGGAATCCCTAGCCAAAGACCGTCCTAAGTGGAGGAAGAGCATCCGGGAGGGCGCTGAGCACCTCGAGTCTCGTCGTCGAGAGCATGCAGAAATCAAGCGCAGGCAGCGGAAGGAGCGTGCGGCAAACCAGACTCCCCACCCACCCTTTTCTTCAACAACTGTCTGCCTCACCTGTGACAGAGACTGTAATTCCCATATTGGACTGTTCAGTCACCTGAGAACTCACTGCCAATGATGAATGATGATACATCCAGCCTGCAGCCCTTTTATAACTGCTGGTGGAAAATGACTCCAGCCCTAACCTCCACCGTGTTCCCAGTGTCATACACTAAGTAGCTAGAACAGCACTACAACAACAACAACTTGTATTTATATAGCGCCTTTAATGTAGCGAAACGTGCCAAGGCATTTCACAGGAGTATTATGAGATAAAACATTTGACATCGAGCCACATAAGTAGAAATTAGTGCAGCTGACCAAAAGCTTGGTCAAAGAGGTAGGCTTTAAGCAACATCTTGAAGGAGGAAAGCGAGGTAGAGAGGCAGTAAAGTTTAGGCAGGGAATTCCAGAGCTTGGGGCCTAGGCAACATAAGGCATGCCACCAATGGTTGAGCGATTATATTCAGGAATGCTCAAGAGGGAAGAATTAGAGGAGCGCAGACATCCCGGGGAGTTGTGGGGCTGAAGGAGATTACAGAGATAGGGAGGGGCGAGGCCATGGAGGGATTTGAAAATAAGGATGAGAATTTTGAAATTGAGGCATTGCTAACAGGAAGCCAATGTAGGTCAGCGAGCACAGGGGTGATGGGTGAACGGGACTTGATACGAGTTAGGACATGGGCAGCCAAGTTTTGGATGAACTCAAGTTTATGTAGGGTAGAATGTGGGAGGCCAACCAGGAGTGCATTGGAGTAGTCAGGTCTAGAGGTAACAAAGGCCTGGATGAGGGGTTCAGCAGCAGATGAGCTGAGGCAATATTTAACTGAGTTTACCTTGCAGAATTAATAACTTGTCTGGTTGCTATAGACACTGGAGGTTGATTTATTCCTTAGTTTATTCTAAGTTCTATGTTCCAGATCTTCAATATGAGACTTATGTTACATAAATCATGATTTAATTCCAGTTAACATCAGTACTAAATGAGGCGAGTAGCTGAAGACAGGTGGAATTTAGCAATCCGGAGACTTTATTATCCAAAGACATTGCTCGAAAAGGGCAGTTATCCATTATGGACTTTGCTTATTCTATTTTTATGCTGAATTATATCAATAATATTTGCTATGAAAAGAGAGAAAATTTGAAGATTGAATTGCAAAGAGTCATTGGGCCCAAAATTGAGATCTCCCGCTGCCGCCTGATTCTCGGCAGTATTTGGGCGGTCCGTGGTTTTTCACCGCCCGCTGCCGCTGCGATTCTCCAGTGGGACTTCCATGAAAATGTACCGGGCGACAGCGGGAGCGGGCGTTGGCGGGCCGGTGCAGGCCATTAGATTTGGCAAAGATCGGAAGCCAAGTTATGTGCATGCGCGATTTTTTTTAATGCGCGTGCGGGATTTTGTTTTGATTTTGACGTCGTTTTTGGCGCGATTGGCGGTCGGCTGCACATGCACAGAACAGCTTGGGAGGGACAACAACTTTGAAAGACAGAGAAGACAGTGAGAAGTTTAGAGAGAGAGAGAGAAAGAAAACAGAAAGTACCAAAGACAAAGCAGGAAAAGTCAGAAAAAAATTAATAATTGTCCAAGATTTATTAATGATCTTAAATAAAATCATGAGTGAAAAGAAGACACTAAGAAATGTCAAAGATCGGCAGAGGCTGAGGGCACCATGGTTTATGGACGAGGAGCTGGACACACTTGTCTCTGCGGTGGAGGCAAGGTATCGACACTTTACCAAGGATGGTCGTGGGAAGCCACCCCCAGTCCAGTACCAGCGGATCTGGAAGGAAATTGGGGAGGCCATGTCCGCATTGCGGACAATCGTGAGGAACGGAGACCAATGTCGCAAAAGGTGGAATGATATTGTAGCCGCAGCCAAAGTGAGTAATCATTTTATTGATGCACTCCCTTGCTACTTACAATGTAAATCTAAATGGGATTACTGGGACATAAAACTAAGGACTAGTGTTTTGATTGCTATTTGTGTGTGCCTGTGTATGTGTGTGTGTGTGTCAAAGCCAGCACCTTGCTAATGATCTGGCCCCGACCTGCGAGAAACCATCAGTGGCAAGTCGGGGACATAAAAGGAGTGGCGTGTGGCCCAGGGAGCAGCGTGGCGGCATGCAACTACAAGGTACAGCGCGAGCTGGTGCAGGAGGGCAATGGCAGCGAAGAGTGTTATCAACAAGGTCCAGGTCAGTGATTGGAGCGTGGGCAGATACAGCAGGAGCGGCAAGATTGGGGCAAAGGAGAGGCGAGAGACTGTGGAGGGATGTGATTGGGGCCCAGGGGAGGCATGAGTTCGGGGCCAGAGGTCCAGGGGCAGCACAGGCCAGCCCACACTGCGATATGTGTGTGCACTAGGTCCGTGCAGCAGAGCAGGTCTCCAGTTGTCTTGGTTAACCCTTGCCACTGGAACAAGACCTAGCTCTGTCAAGCCCGTGTGGTGGCTGGTGTGCAACGGCCACCACATGTTAAAAAAAATCCACGCACAGGCATCTTTCATCCGTGGGGATGTAGTTCATGTTCTTCATTCGAAACGCCTGTGAACTCATCCATTTTTTGGCGTGGAAGCAAGACATCTTCGTTTCAAGGGACTGCCTATGATGAGGGGTGTGTGTGTCATATGTACAAATCGGTTAAAGATTGCTACTTTAATTTCTGCAGAAGAAATTGTCAACCAACGCCTCGGAGCAGCGGCGCATGGGAGGAGGCCCACCAAAGGTGCTGGACATAAGTAATTTGGAGCAACGTGCCTTAACGTTGGTGGGTGGGCAACCCACAGTGGTGTTGATCCCTTGCCACAGCATGGTAAGTTGCAATCATGTAATGTCAGCTCATAATATAATGTACTGTGAAACTGGGGTCATGTAACGCAATGTCATGCATTTTAATGTATTGTCTGTCAGCCATATATAATGTAGTATTGCAGCAGTGGTGGTCCTTGAAATAAGACTGCTACATGACGGTACTCATGTCACCCTGACCCCTCCCCTGCTGCTAACCACTGAAATGTTGTTTTGTACTTGCAGATGCTGATTAGGATGACACTGAGGTAGCCACCACCTCGACCTCCGGCATTCAAGCAGCAACCGCCTTGACCTCTGGCAGCCAAATCATCATCATCATAGGCAGTCCCTTGGAATCGAGGAAGACTTGCTTCCACTCTTCGAATGATTCCTTAGATGGCTGAACAGTCCAATACAAGAGCCACAGTCCCTGCCACAGGTGGGACAGGCATTGAGGGTAACGGAAGGTGGGACAGGTTTGCTGCATGTTCTTTCCGCTGCCTTATTTTCTGCATGCACTCGGCGATGAGACTCGAGGCACCTGGCACCCTCCCGGATGCACTTCCTCCACATAGGGCGATCTTTGGCCAGGGACTCCCAGGTGTCGGTGGGATGTTGCACTTTATCAGGGAGGCTTTGAGGGTGCCCTTGTAACGTTTCCTCTGTCCACCTTTGGCTCGTTTGCTATGAAGGAGTTCTGAGTTCCAAAGAGCCTCGGCCAGACCCTTCACCTCAAGATCCTTCAGATCCTCCACCTCCACCTCTGCCATCCAGGGAAACCAACAACAGGAGGAACAAGAGGAAGAAGGGACACTGTCTCAGCCACTTCAACTGGAGGGGGGGCAGGAGGAGGAGCAGTCCATTGTTTTAACCTTTATGTCTGCACTTGTGGGCACGAATAACTCTGCATCGGGGTCAGAGTCTTATGGCTTTGCAAATAATTCTGAAGAAACGGGACCAAGCGGTGTGCAACAATGCACCCGTAGCTTTCAAGCCGCTATGCTGCATCCACAAAGACTGATGCAGCAAAGAGGGAATGCTGTAAGACAGGGGGCCGCTCAACAGGACATGGTTTAACTGTCAAGCATGAGCATCGAAATAGGTTAAGAGCTCCTCCAGGCCATGACAGTGATAGCTGGGCATATCGCGGGACTTTCAGACCGACATGAAGAGTCTATGTCGAGGGTGATTGCCGCGGTGGAGCGAAACACCGAGTCCGTCGGTGCCATGCGGGATTGATGGTCTCGGGATATAGCACGCAACCCCCTCATGCCATAGCAGCGAGGCCTTCCACATCCCGAACTGCTCGTGTGAGTCCAATCATCACACCGCCATTGTCTTCCCACCAACGATGGCAGCAGCGCTTTAGATGCCGTGCTGTACAACATCCTAGTCCCAATGTGGGGAGGGGTAAGGATGGGGGTCAGCGTGGGATGGATAAAATGGGAAGGAAGGGGGGGTGATGGAAAGCAGGGGGGAGTGGGGGGAGAAAGAGAGATGGTGGAAGTAGCTAGAGTGTTGGATGTTGGTCGTTTTTGTACATGTTGATGTTGGTGTTGGTGTTTTATATGTCATTGTTTGATTAAAAATTTTATTCATGTTCATAATAAATTATTTTAACAATTTACAAAGTTTTAAACTGTTGATATTTTTGAAAGTTGCGAAAGTTTTCCAAGTTTTAAATGTTTTGATTGGCCTAGACATTTCGGTCGGCTGCTTCCGGCGGCGATCAGGTAAAAAAGTTTTAAAAGATGCGCACTTGCCTGAACCTGCTGCGCCCACGCGAGTTTCCGGTCCTGAGGCCTCCACTGACTGCGCGTTGGGATGTCCGCAGGGCTGAAGCTGCAGGCACATGGCTCTGGGCAGCCAATCCAGGTAAAGTATATACTCATTCATAATAATGGGAACTCCATAATTGAGAAAACCCCCAAACCATAAATAAAAAGACAAAATACACATATTTTTATGAATTTAAATTAAAGTTATTTATGTATTATAAAAAAAATATATTTTTCAAAAAGTTTTTAAAATTATGGTTTAAAATAAACTTGCTGTAGTGGGGAGGGTTTTTAAACAATAAAATGTGTTTTTTTAAATTTTATTTTATGATCTTTTTGTGTATTTTAAAACTCTCACGCTTGTAAAAGTAGGCTATGCACCTGCTTTTATCAGGCGCAAGAGTTTTCAGGACATCCACTGGGCAAGATATGGGTAAATACCGCAGTCTTGCCTATGCAAATGTCTTGGATGCTGAGATGCATGCGGTCTGTCAAGCCCCAGCTTGACAGATCAGAAAAGCCGGTTTTCAGCGCATGCGTATTGTGCGCTGAAAACCGGCTTTTGCAATGCCTTCCCAGGTCTGTATACACTCCGTATGGACCCGGGAGGCCGGAATTTCTGGGCCAATGTTTTACAATTTTATATAAATTTTTTTATTGAATTTAACCACTCTTGTTGAGTGTCTAACTTTTAGAAAATGAAGGGTAATAGTCATGAGGATTCCATACAGTGGGCAGACAAAGCTGGTGTTTGGGGAGGGGCGGAGGGGGGGGGGTTTCTGCCATGGTACACTACTACCTTCTACTTAAGATCGTCTAAGATCAGATAAGACCTTACTTTTCAAGATTGTACTTAAGGCAGGCAGTAAATGGATCTTAGTGATCAAATTTGCGTTTTTGGGCTCGCTCCGATGGGCGGGCAGTATTGACTACTGCTGGCAGTAAATATCTGATGAATTTCCGTCGGAGGGAATGTGGGCGGTAACTGGGCAGTAATTGATTTTTTTGGATCAAATTCGCATTTCTGGGCGGTAAGATGATGAATTTTGAGCCCATTGTAACATAGCTTTAAACATTGGAATCGATTTTGACTTTTGGGTGGACAAGCGGCAAAGCAGTTTGGTCCACAGGAAATTTGGTCGGCTGGAACACTGCCAACATCGGAGGAGGGGTAAAGCTGAGAGGGTAAGCTCGTTGGCAGTGGTCCGCAGTATTTTTATGGGATCCAGAGGAGCAGTACTTAGCTTTTGAAAGCCTTTTCTGATCTGATTGAAAACTGATTGAGGTGTGCATGGCACGCGTTCCAACCAGTTTAATCCTAAAATGGCAATTGGGTGCTATGTATGTTATAGAACCTCAATTTGCATAATAAAAGGGGCCTACTACCTAAAACAGGCAGGCGCATTGGGCGCCCAGCAACAGGCCCCTGTGAAAGTCACAGCGGGTTGATTGTTAACAGTGCAATAAGCCTACTGTCCCAATTTTTAGGCTCTTACTGTTCTATAACACTGATTTTACCAAGTGAAATTTGGCACAGTGAGTGCATACTGTTGTAAGCAGAGATCTGAGCATAAAGATAGAAGCATATGTTAAAAATATAGTGGACACAAAATAAATACAAGGGATGTAGACATTCTAGGGGTATGGAGACCACCTTGAGTTAATTGGCAAGATATTATATAACATCAGAATCACAACCATATTGTTGTTCAAATGTAACTTTATTCAAAGCTTTTCCCAATTCAATTTAATGCAGATAATTTTTTGAATGCGTGCTCCCTCCTGAACATACTCATTTGTGCAACTCAAACTCAAGCAGGAGACTGTAGAATTCTTTGTGTCTACTGCCTCCTGAACTTACCAATTCAATCGAAATACACTTAGCAGCAAACAGTGACCTAAAAATAGACCCTGCAAAGTATTGAATGATTGGCAGAGCATTCAGTACTTTCTAGTTCATCAACTATCAAATATACAAGCAGTGAACATGCAGCTCATTAAATATATCAACATTGTGGATGGACCTTTCCTCCATGGGGTATGTATAGCAAAATGGTAAACCCACTTATAAAGAATGGGCTTACAACTTCAAAAGACATGGCGCATAGTGGAAAATTTCCTGCTGTATCACTTTACACTAATGCAATGGAACCTCAGCATGAAATGATTGATAATGTCCATCATAATCTACTTGCTGGGAAGGGAGATAATTATTGCTTATTATGGTGACAAAATCTTACTTTGAATATTTTACATACTAAATATATTTTTAGATCATTAATTGTCACTAGGCATACTTTGCATAAATTAGTATGTTCGGGAGGGAGTAGGCATTCAAACAACTGTGAAAAGTCCTGCTTTGTGTTTAATAGACAGCATCCAGTCCCTTTTGTGTGCTACTGACTCTGACATAGTCTGTTTTCTAAGCACATAGGTTATAAGGCAGTCAGTTTAGAAAACAGGTTGAACCCATTGATATTCTATTCACACTTCCGGTGAATATACAATGAGTATATCTAGTTGTTGCATTTCCCTGAACCTACCATTAATGCCACCATTGGTCCATTTGTGCAGATGGCTTCTCTGGAATTTTGAGAAATAAAGATAGACAGAAAAGGTTGAATTTCAAAACATTTATGTACTTGTGTGGAACAGGCTTTACTCATGTGTGTTCAACATAGTCTTGTGCATGCAAGATAATCTCTTCCACTGTTTCCTGCAAGTGTACAGCTTTTTAAAATGCATAGGCGCTGACCAGTTTTAGCCTGGACAAAAGATGGCTGCCCTAACTAGCCTCAACAGCCTTGGGGAGCCTCAACAACTGCAAAGATCAACGTTTGGGTCCCAGCTATTTACAACCTGTGTGAAATTATCCACTTTGGTAGGAAGAATAGGGAAGCAGAATATTTTTTTTAAAGGTAAGAGACTAGTTAATGTTGGTATTCAGAGGGACCTGGGCGTTCTTGTACATGAATCACAGGAAGTTAATATGCAGGTACAACAAGCAATTAGGAAGGCAAATGGTATATTAGCCTTTATTGCTAGAAGGTTGGTTTATAACCGTAAGGAAGTCTTGCTGCAATTATAGAGGGCTTGGTGACACCACACCTGGAGCACTGTGCACAGTTTCCTTATCTAAGGAAGGATATATCTGTGCTTGCATTAGGAGGTGCAATGTAGGCCTCAAGGGTGTCAGCAGCCTCAGGGGCGTTTGCAACCTCAGGGACATCGACAGCCTCAGTGATCTCAGCAACCTCAGGGAGCAGCTCACTGATACCCTGTGTACTGGACATGGCTTTCTATGATCAGCACTAAGACACCAGTTGAGGGAGGGGAGGGGAGGGGGATGATCATAGGGGGCCATATCCAGTACACAGGGTGTACAGGTCCAGAATAACATGGACCTGACTGAGGAGTAGTGCCGCAAGAGGCTTTGCTTCATCAGTCAGACATCTGCTACCTCCTGCAACGGCCCTGCTACATGATAACCACTAGACCAGGGGCCACACAGGATGGACACGGACTCCTCCATACTGTCAGCCATAGTTGTAACATTCCTTCGCAGATCTTCCAATACCTCGTACATCTGGTTGTGTGATCCCAGCAGTTTTCTTTTTATGGGTGGGCCCCTGTAGTCATCAACTGTGTACTCTAAAACAGAACTGGATGAGGACCTCGCCCTCTAGTGAGCTGTTTCCTGTGCTGTTCCTGCCATCAATACCTGCTGCTGCTCACTGGTGCTCTGTGACTCATCATGTGCAGATCCCTCAAACATTATCTAACCCATGCAGAGTACCAGTCTGAGCTGTTTGCATTCTCAGGAGGATTATTCTCCTCTCAGGTGTCTTCTTGCGAAGGAGGCTCTTGCTGCTGAGAAGGGAATGGAACAAAGAGAAAAGGGACAAGTGTTATGATAGGAGATAGAAGCTGCACATTTTAATGTGATAAGCTATATGCTCAAGACTGAGGTTGTGCAACTTGCAGAGGTGAAGGAAAGGTTGTAACATGCAGATACTCTGCTCTGAATGCTGCCAGTCTCACATTCATCGATGGTACTGGTTCTGCTTGGGTCACTGATCTCCAAGGCATCCTGCTCTGCTTGAGTGAGGCCAATGATATTTGGTACTCCTCCCGCAGTCTTGATTTTTTTCCTTCCCATTGTGCACTGTCTTGATTTGCAGAGAGAGAGAGGGATAAGGATAAACATTTACCTCAAGTTGTCTACATCAATGGACCATTCTCTGCTCTTGTTTTTAAACTATGGACAATGATATTTGAAAACTGCAGTAATGACTCAAGGTAGTAGAAAATATGCTTGAATAATAATAAAGGGCTCCAACTATCCTCCACTGGTAAACAGAGAACAGTAAACCCATTGAAAAACTCGACTTGAAGTTTCAACCATTAAATCAACCTGCCTATCCACAGTTCCTTGCTGCAATAAAGATGGTTGTAAGGTATCAGTTAAACATAATAAGTGGCATCCCAACATAACTGTTTTTTCATGGACTACAAAAATTACAAAAGTACCAATTCAAATTATTTTTTCTCTGTGAAAATCTTCAAGTGTTATAAAAAGCATACATCAGTGTCCACAATATTATGCATATTTCCTTCACAAGACTAACCATAACCTACTTGTGACTCTTTTATCATAGTTATCCAAACTGCTTCATCTAGCAGATATTTAAGATACTTCTAGCCATGGTCTAAGGAAGAATTTATTACAGCATTTATATAAGGCCCAAAGTTGGTGAACTCACTGCCCACTGCTGCTGACATTCCTCTGGAAGATCCACCCAGTGCCATTTTCGAGGTGGGCTGGAGCGGGCGGGAGGGAAGCGCCGCCGGGAACTGCCCGCTGATGTCAGCGGATGGCCGAGTGGCGCAACTTAGCTCCCGCCCGCCAAGCTCCCATATTCATGCGGGCGGGTGTCGGCGCCAGAACGGGGTGGATCACTGGCTGGAGACTGGTCTGTCCCCGACGGTAAAAAAAAGGATAGTAAACATTTTTTTTTCCTCCACAGTGACTTACCTCAATGGGGTCCTCTGAAAGCCTTCCGATGGTTTTTTTTTCCTGATGATTTTTCTTTGCAGGTCTGCGACCCTCTGTGGGCATCGCCATCCTCAGCGGCACTTGGGTGGCATGCGCCTTTGCCACCGAGATTGGGAGCTCCCGTCAGCTGCCGCCCAGATTAGTGGCATAAGTTCCTCATTTGCCGTCCGCCGACCTTCGAGGGACCTTGTTGATGAATATCCCACCTAAAGAACCGTCAGGTACCTCGACGGCCATCGGTGGTCCTTTGGGCGGCACTTGGGCAGGCGGGGCCTTCACCAATTTTGGGCCCATAGTGCCTTATCATATCCTTGGAATGCTGCAAGTGCTTCACAAATCATTTTGAAGTGCAGTCATTGTTCTGTAGGCAAAGCCTCTATGTTGCACTGATCTAAGTCATTGGGATTTGTATTTAAAATGATTTCAACTCTTGTGTCTGTAGTGTGTGAATTATGGAGCTTCCCTCCTCAGGAATGAGCAATAATACGACTCTGGTGAAGGAACCACTACCTTAATACAATTTTCAAAAGAATATTAGTATATCAGAGCATTTTTCAAACCCTTTAAATGATAATTATAACTTTTCTTAATGTAGGGTAAGTTAGTTTGCTTATCTTACAGGAATCAACTGTGACTTTTGTAGGAATCAGCTCTGACTTTTGCAGGCACCAGTTCATTTTGGTGCATCAGGGATCTGATAGTACAAAAGGATAAATCCCACAACACTGATTAATTATTCTTGAAATGTGGTAAGACTGTGGGACAGAATATCCATAATATCAGCTTTGTTCTGTCTTAATTTTTGAGACAATAGGCTTTGTACTACTGCTGCACAGAATTGTGTGGGCTCATAACCTTATGGCCGGTTACGTGGTCTGTACTGTTTACGAAAACAGGAAAGACAGACTCCAATTATGTGGACCTAGGGTTGGCAGCAGTCAAATAATGCAGTGTGCACTGTTTAAGAGGGAAGGCAGCATAATCCTACATTGTGCAATATTCTGTGCTTCCTACTGCTTAAGATTAGCTGCTACCTTACCCCAAATTCTGAATGTTCTATTGTAGTTGGAGCATAACATTTGCATCTCTTCATAAAGTGCTTGCAAAAATCATATTCTGTATAATTCTAATCTTGAAGTTAATGGGGTTGACTAGGTGATACATGGCAGTGATAGTGCTGAAGCACAACAAGCATTAGCAACCAACCCTGTTGGGCACTAAGGCCTGAGGCCTGCGATGCTTTTATTTTGCATAGCACAGTAATGTGCTGGGAAAGCATCTGTGGCACTGAGGGCCTGCACAACAATATGCTCATTAAGGCCTCTAAAAAAAAAAAATGGTTCGTTAGGTCCATGCACCAGAATAGAGTCTCAGTGTTGAACAGCATCACTGGAGGTTAGCATCTGGATAAGACAGGCAGTGAATGGTTAGCCCATTAAATTATATTGGTTACTATTTCTTAGGCTGCTTTATATTTACACCCAGTAGCTGCATGTTGATCTAATGACCTCATTGTTCATTTTACAGCGTCTTTGGGTTTCATGACTGCAATTATTGACACCTTATTAAAGCAGCACCATCTCAGTGTTAAGTAGGCACCAGTCCCACTGTGGTATATTCTGAACCTAAACCTCAGGGGGGAGGTGGAGGGGATGATCGGGAGGAGATAGCAGTGGTGATCTGGGAATCTGGGGAGGTGGTAATCGGGGCGAGGTAGCAGCGATGATGGGGGGATGGGTAGCGGGGGTGATCGAAGGAAGGTCCCGGCGGCAACGGTGGGGGGGGGGGGTAGCGGGGGTGATCAAAGGAAGGTAGCGGCGGCTGAGGGGGTGGTAGCGGGGGTGATTGGGGGGAGGGGCGGGTGAGAGGGGGTGATCAGGGGAGGCAGCAATGATGATCAGGGAGTGGTGGTGATGGCTGATTTTACTGACCTGCGGCATGCTTATTCCCCAAGAGCAAAGGTTATGCAAAACCCATGACAACGGGATTCCATCCCATTTATGCAGGCGCGGAGCAGCAGCTGCACAAGCCCAATGTTATCATTTAAATGAGGCAAGAGAGAGAATTCCCAGCATTCTCAGGTGATTTTCAGATGATCCATGATTTCACTGAATGGCAGAACAGGCACGAGGGGCTCAATGGCCTAATCCAGTTCCTGTGTTCCTATTGTTTAGGTAGCTAGGGCATCTGTAAGAGATAGTAGTGAGTCTTGCACTTGGCACCCTCTCAACTAAGAGTGTCAAAGGGAGCTAGATAGTAGGGCAAGGAATGGTTGAAAAGCCTATAGCTGTGGTGTTGTTTCCACACCGTTACCTGGTGCAAGACACTGCCAGGGGTCGAGCCTGTCCAGGGGTTGTGACTAGGCTATCAAATTTAGTTACAACTTGGTTTGGACAGATGCACTGTCTAGGTAAAGAGGACCAGGTAAATCGATCCCACTTAGACATCTAGCAAGAAACCAAAGTCAAATAAATTAACAATCGGGTTGTGAAATGGATGAAATTATCAGGGAAGATATGCTACACGAGTCCCAAATATGATGGTTCAATTTTGTTTTGTGGTTGTGTTATAGTAGGTGACTGTATGTTACTGAACAATGCTCCACTTCAAGTAAAAATACATTTCTCACCTTATGTCATCAGGAGCATTAAGTAAACTTAAAAATTGTGCTATGCAGCAAATACATTACAAGGTGGTATGAAGATGACAGAAGTGTAGAGAAGGGTGTGAACTGGAGCAACTAGGAATGCAGCAAGCATTAGTTCAGCATGGTGCATGGGGGCATGGCTAATGTTATTCTGAAATGTCAAAGTGAGTATCCTTCAGCCTCCATCTGAGGGGGCAGAGAGGGCCTCGGTTTATCATCTCATTTAAAAGCTAACACCTCTGACAGTACAGCACTGCCTCAGTACTGCACTGGAGTGTCAGCTTAGATTTCTTTGTGCTCAAGCCTCTGGATTGGGACTGGAATCAACAGCCTTCTGACTAGGAGGCAAGAGGGCTACCATTGAGCCACAGTTGACACCTGCAAACAATATCCAGGATATTCGTGGTTTTAAATTCGATTTCCCTATACCAGTTATAGATCTAAATTTACTATTCAAACATTGGTTATTTTTAAACATACACTACACTAAGGAGCTGCATATACTGGAATACATAGGTTCTAGAATGTCAGACAATGGGCTGGATTTTATGGCTTTGCCGTTTTCGGGGCGAAAACGGAGGTGGGACGGGAAAATTACTGCCCAATTAACGTTAGTGATTAATTGAACAACTTTTGCCATTTGGGCTCTGCGCCAGGGCTGCAGTGCAAAGGGAGGCATTGAATTGTTTTTGCAGGGCCGGGAGCGCTCCAAGAGGGGAATTTAAAAAAAACATTAAAAAAACATTGCCAACACCCTTACCTCATAAATCGCTGCAAAAATATAACAAAATTAAAACTTTAACTTACCTTATTTCCAGTTTATCCACCTCACCGCCACTGGCAGGGCTGCACCGCTGTGTTTGGCGAGTTTTGCGGCGTACGGGTTGGGTGATTGACGAATCTTCTGCCGGTGTCGCAATGTGAGCCATTGCACACCTGCCGCAGCTCTCCCTGGTGGTACTTCCAAGCGCTGCCACAAAAACCGACGCGAGGATCGCTGACCGCCCCATTTTTCGCCACGGGGGGTCAAGATCCGCGAAAACTGGGTCGCAAACGACCCAAAAATCCAGCCCACTATGTAGCACATTGAAAATAACTGACAATGGCAGTAAAATGCTTGTTGCAATTGTTTGACTGCTGGAATACTCCTAAATCCCATTAAATTTTAAGTAGCAAACATAAGGGGGTACCTTTGACCTAACCCGCCTGGCGGGAAACTGAAGGGATCAGACTTGCCAGCCGTTTTACACCCCGCCCAATTTTACTTTCCATTGAAACCAGTTTCCCAGGCGGGGAAGGTTAAAATACCCAAGGATTTTGGCATTCCACTTGTCACACCAGGAATAAAAGCAATATTTCAACTAAAGCAAAGGAATCCACTCCTCTCCAGCACAGATCAAATAGGAGAGTTCAAAGCAACAAAAGCAGAAATTGTTTTTCAAATTGTTTGCCTTGCAGAGCAGCTGCTATCCTGGTAAAGATAGAATTTTGATATATTCCCCTCCCAAAACAGTTCATTAAATAAATTTGGAGAATTTGAGGGTGATTTTTGTTCCCGGTGTATAAAGGTGGGTGGCGCAGCTGCCCGATGGGAACCCAAAACCATTTCTGTGGTCAGGCCATGTTGAATTTGAATTGGCAAACTACCAGTTCTAAATCACACTCTTTATAGGAGCTCACCAATTGGGATGGCGAGAAATCCAGTAGGGCAGTGCTACTCAAAGACAATCTGCAGGTGCACTTTTCAAAGGTCAGTCGAGAGCTAGGTATTGAATCAGCAGGTGGCAGTACAGCAGCCAGTGTCTCCTGATTCTCCGATACATCTGTGAAGATGTTGACTGAGCAGCAGGAAGGAGGTCTTCTTATCCTCCAATGAGCAACAGGTACCGATCAAATCAACCAGCCTTAATGGATAGAGTTGGCTGAGCAGGCCAATGCCATTAGCATTGTTCTGAGGACCTGGCTGCAGTGCAGAAAGAAATGTAACCATCTGACCAGTCTGCCAAGGCAAGGCTCCCCTTCACATTTCTCTTACTCTGGAGTACTACCCTACATCCCAGGTCCTACATTCTGGCATGTTGAAGAGGGTAGAGATGCAGATTTCAGGGGATCGGCATTTTAAAAAAAAAGATGCTTTTTGTGCATTACCAATTGCTGAATGCACTGGACTGCCTGCTAGTGAGCTTCCACAACTTGGAGGCGTTCACTGCCAACCTGCTTGGGTTCTTGTGCACAGCATTGACATGTCACCTCAATGGAAATTACAGCTGGGCCCAACTTCCAAGAGTATATGGCACCAATAGTAATATAGAAACATAGAAATTTACAGCGCAGAAGGAGGCCATTTTGGCCCATCGTGTCCGCGCCGGCCGACAAAGAGCCACACGGCCCTCGGTCAGCAGCCCTGAAGGTTATATATAAACCTATGAACAATGAACAATGGCGGAAAGGTAAAGAGCAACTGGCCCAACCAGTCTGCCCCACACAACTGCGATACACCATGCATCGCCACATTTTACACTCCACCCCAACCGGAGCCATGCGATCTCCTGGGAGAGGCAAAAAAGATAAAAACCCAGAATATCTTATAGGGATGCTCATACTGGGGCCATGAAGCCTCTGGGTATCACCATCTCCAACTTGGACAGATTGGGAGACAAAATGGATGGGAGCTTCAATATGGATGGCCTAGAGTCTGCTCTCCTACAGGGGTAGTAGTGCAATTGGACTGGAACTTAACACCATCTCTCAGGATCACAGCACGTCTGGACTATAGCAACCCCCTCAACCCATGTCCACCTGGTGCCAAAAATGCAGCTGTGCCAGACTGCCCCAACAATCATGGAGTTGCTTCACTATGCAGCCAGGTTCTACTATGCCTGAGATCCGAGAGATCACCAACCATAAGCATCTCAAGAGCCCTTGGCTTGGCCACAGCTGTCTTCCACCTCTCATGGAGGAGCACCTCAAAAGAGAACGAGTAAGTAAGATAGCAGTTGGGACTTACATCAGGTCATAAATAGTTTGTAGGCATTTGTGTAAACCAATAAAATAACAAAGCTTTTTGAAATATTTGACAGGAACAGAGCATCTTCCTGTAGTAGCTGGTGACCCTGCAACGTTAATTGACAAGAATATCACTGTAAGTCTTTGGGCACATGCAGTTTAATTAATGTTGGAAGGACTAGGACAAATGTTGAACATGGCCGTTAATGGAGATGGGGCAGAGAAGTGCGCAAGTGCAGCCTTCGCCCACCTGAGGAAAAGATTGTTTGAAGACCAGGCCCTCAAAACCGTCACCAAGCTCATAGTCTACAGGACTGTAGTAATATCAGCCCTCCCGTATAGAAACATAGAAACATAGAAAATAGGTGCAGGAGTAGGTCATTCGGCCCTTCGAGCCTGCACTGCCATTCAATAAGATCGTGGCTGATCATTCCCTTAGTACCGCTTTCCTGCTTTCTCTCCATACCCCTTGATCCCCTTAGGCGAAAGGGCCATATCTAACTCCTTCTTGAATATATCCAATGAACTGGCATCAACAACTCTCTGCGGCAGGGAATTCCACAGGTTAACAACTCTCTAAGTGAAGAGGTTTCTCCTCATCTCATTCCTAAATGGCCTGCCCCTTATCCGAAGACTATGACCCCTGGTTCTGGACTTCCCCAACATCGGGAACATTCTTCCTGCATCTAACCTGTCCAGTCCCGTCAGAATCTTATACGTTTCTATGATGAGATCCCCTCTCATCCTTCTAAACTCCAGTGAATAAAGACCCAGTTGATCCAGTCTCTCCTCATATGACAGTCCAGCCATCCCTGGAATTAGTCTGGTGAATCTTCGCTGCACTCGCTCAATAGCAAGAACGTTCTTCCTCAGATTAGGAGACCAAAACTGAACACAATATTCCAGGTGAGGCCTCACTAAGGCCCTGTACAACTGCAGTAAGACCTCCCTGCTCCTATACTCAAATCCCCTAGCTATGAAGGCCAACATACCATTTGCCTTCTTCACCGCCTGTTGTACCTGCATGCCAACCTTCAATGACTGATGAACCATGACACCCAGGTCTCGTTGCACCTCCCCTTTTCCTAATCTGCCGCCATTCAGATAATATTTTGCCTTCGTGTTTTTGCCCCAAAAATGGATAACCTCACATTTATCCACATTATAGTGCATCTACCATGCATTTTCCCACTCACCTAACCTGTCCAAGTCACCCTGCAGCCTCTTAGCATCCCACTCACAGCTCACACCGCCACCCAGTTTAGTGTCATCTGCAAACTTGGATATTACACTCAATTTCTTCATCCAAATCATTAATGTATATTGTATAGAGCTGGGGTCCCAGCACTGAGCCCTGCGGCACTCCACTAGTCACTGCCTGCCATTCTGAAAAGGACCTGTTTATCCTGACTTTCTGCTTCCTGTCTGCCAATCAGTTCTCTATCCATGTCAGTACATTACCCCCAATACAATGCACTTTGACTTTGCACACCAATCTTTTGTGTGGGACCTTGTCAAAAGCCTTTTGAAAGTCCAAATACACCACATCCACTGGTTCTCCCTTGTCCACTCTGCTAGTTACATCCTCAAAAAATTCCAGAAGATTCATCAAGCATGATTTCCCTTTCATAAATCCATGCTGACTTAAACCGATTCTGTCACTGCTTTCCGAATGCACTGCTATTTCATCCTCAATGATTGATTCAAACATTTTCCCCACTACTGATGTCAGGCTAACCAGTCTATAATTACCTGTTTTCTCTTTCCCTCCTTTTTTAAAAAGTGGTGTTACATTAGCTATCCTCCAGTCCATAGGAACTGATCCAGAGTTGATAGACTGTTGGAAAATGATCACCAATGCATCCACTTTCCAATGTCCCAGGAATTTGAATCCTTTCCTTTTGCACCACTCCTCAAGCCACATGTTCATGTGAGCTCTCCTGCGATTCCTACTCTGACTAGCACGTGGCACTGGTAGCAATCCTGAGATTACTACTTTTGAGGTCCTACTTTTTAAATTTAGCTCCTAGCTCCCTAAATTTGTCTTGTAGGACCTCATCCTGTTTTTTACCTATATCGTTGTATGGCTCAGAAACATGGACCATGTACAGCAGACACCTCAAGTCGCTGGAGAAATACCAATGATGTCTCCGCAAGATCCTACAAATCCCCTGGGAGGACAGACGCACCAACGTTAGCATCCTCGTCCAGGCCAACATCCCAAGCATTGAAGCACTGACCACACTTGGATCAGCTTCGCTGGGCAGGCCACATAGTTCGCATGCCAGACACGAGACTCCCAAAGGATGCGCTCTTCTCTGGACTCCTTCACGGCAAATGAGCCAAAGGTGGGCAGCGGAAACGTTATAAGGAGACCCTCAAAGCCTCCTTGATAAAGTGCAACATCCCCACTGACACCTGGGAGTCCCTGGCCAAAGACCACCCCAAGTGGAGGAAGTGCATCTGGGAGGGCGCTGAGCTCGAGTCTTGTCGCCGAGGGCATGCAGAAATCAAGTGCAGGCAGCGGAAAGAGCGTGCGGCAAACCAGTCCACTCACCCCTTCCCTCAACGACTATTTGTCCCACCTGTGACAGAGACTGTGGTTCTCGTATTGGACTGTACAGCCACCTAAGAACTCTGCCTATGATGATGATGATGATGATGATGGAGATGGGGCAGGGCATGTTCAGATGAAGCCTTCTTCAATTAGCTTTGGCTACACATCTGTTGGCGCTCTTCCACCACCCACCATCCTTTATGTCATCAGTGTCATCTCTCTCACCATGATGAAGGTCCTCATCAAACAATGTGTTGTCCCTGTTGCAGAGCAAAATCGTACAACAACATATGCCAACCACCATCATACAAAGGCACTTTGTAGGGTTTGTATTGCAAAAGGCCCCAGGCCTGTCCAGGCAGCAGAATTATTACTTGCGGACTCCAAAGGCTTGCTCGATGAGTGCTCTAGTCGAATCATGGAGCTGTTTGTTGCATAGTTTGGCCAAGTGTTCATTCCAAAGAGCAATCATGAGCCAAGTGTGCAGGGAATAGCCCAGTCCACAACCATCCAGCTCTCTTTTGCTGTGCAGGGGAAAAAAGTGGAGAGATGGAGCATTGGCGCAATATAAAACAATAATTGCAGCTGACAAGAAAGCAACACAGATCTGCATGATGCATTACTGGTGATCACACACCAGTTGGAGAGGATGCCATTGAGAATGAAAAGGTAGTGGATAACATGGGTGCAATCAAAGGCACCCTGATCTTGGGGGACACCTGCAATTTATGCGAACCCCAGAGCCCTATCCTGTTGCTTCCAGTTATCCCTGGGGAAAGTGTTGAAAGTATTTGCTGCAGCAAACATGGGGCCGGAATTTGTGGTGAATAATAACGGCAAACTAACAGTGTTCGCCAATATTACCACTTTGAAATTGACTGCAACTTCAGGATGTAGCGCATGTGCATCTAAATGTGGAAATACTGAAGTTGTGGTCAGTCATTCACAGCTCCGATACTGGCTGTGCCGTGCCCCCACTTAGCCGGCAAACTGTGCAGTGAAGTCAGTGAAACTGACGAACACTTGAGGCTAGAAATTGGCCAAATAGCACTCGCACTGCTTTTTTGGCGCTAATCACGTTTAATGTTGTTATTTTTTAAAGCGCTGAAATAGCCTCAAAAAACAAGCACACAAAATTGGTTAAACGCTTTTTGATAATCGCTATAGGGGTAAAATTGTGCCATTTTCAAAAACGTGTGTGCTGAAACTCAATTTTTCGGCCTAAAAAAACTGCCCATTTTGCACATGCGCAAAAAAATACACACTTTTTTTTCACCCATTTTTTTCTTCCGATCCTTCTGGCACCTTCCGGGTCATGTGCAGGGCCTATGCATGCGCAGTACACCCAGGGCTGAATCAGCCATTTTTGAGGTTGGAATTTAAACATCAGCAGAGTTCAGCACAGTTTATCAAAATTTAAAAATGCCGGGTGATTCAGTAAGGAAGAGGGCCAAGAGATTCACTCAAGACGCAAATGAGGCCCTCATCACTGCTGTAGAAAGCAGATGGGGATAGATCTAGATGAAGGGTTGTGGAAAACTACATCCATCTGCTATAAAACATGTGTGGAAATGTGTGGCTGAGCAGGTTTCCTCAGTGGGCTCTATCCAGAGGGACTGTGTCCAGTTCAGCAAGAGGTGGAATGACCATTGCAGGGTCGTCAGAGTAAGTAATCTTTTTATTTATGCACTCCAATTACTTAAATTGTAAATGTGACACATGTTGGTATCGCTAGGCTAAGGGTTTCCCCCTTATTTGCCATGAATGATCATCACACATTATAAAGACTGCTTTTTGACATGTTAAAAAATGTTTCTGCACTTCGATGTTTTCCTGATGAACCACGTGTAACTACCAGGACCATTAAACAGAGCACTGTATTAAATGCACACAGTATGGTGTAAGTGCTTTGATGACTATCTGTGTACACCACAAGAGCAGAAGGACCCTCTGTTAAAAATTTGTATTGTCATCTTTGCAGGGAAAGTTGACCCACAACTGCTGAGAGCAGCGGAAAACAGCGGAGAGCAGGTGGTCCGACAAAACTGATCCCACTCACCCACCTTGAAAGTCACAGGTCTGTTGGGTGCCTTGCAGAGATCAACTATCCATGAGGATGCTGACCCCACGTTGGAAAGTGAGGGCAAGTCCTGCAAAATCCACAGTCTGGGTTGGCTCAATGCTATGTACTGTCTGTGGGTTAGGCTTCGGTTTATGCGATGTACTGTCAGTCGTCGACATGTAATGCAGTAGTGGTGGTCTGTCAAATGAGCCTGCGCTATGTGAGCCTACTGATGTCACCCTGACCCCTCCCCTGCTGCTAACCAGTTGTCTGTTGTTTTCTATTTTGCAGATGTGGATTCCGAGTCATCAAATGCAGCAGAGAAAATTCCCAGCTCGATGGATGCCGTGGTTGCGGACTCCGACCTCAGCCCTGCTGAAGAACCTCCACAGGAGGTGCAGGAGGAAGAAGAAAGTCTCATGGGGGTGGGGAAAGAGGGGAGCCCATGCAGGCACCAACGACTTCAGCTGCAGGCAGCAGTTCGTCAGATGAGAACATCACATTCCATGGTTATCCAGCATGCGAGGTCCCGGGTCCCAGTGGATTGCAGCAAAGCACACCCAGGGCAGAAGCCCGTATGCCTTCTGTGCGGACGCCGATTCAGCAAAGCCGCACTGCCGAAAGGCACGCAGACAAGCAAATGGATTGGGTGGGACTGTCTGGAGAGAGCATCCAGCTCAACCGACAGCTCCTCGAGGTCATGGGTGGTGTTGTGTAGGCATGCCTGTTTACTGTGTGATGTCTGTAACACTGTATGCAACATTGAATGTACCCTTGTACTGTACACACCTTACCGGTACACTAGAGGGTGCTGTTGCTGGAGACCCAGGGGTTGCCTGCACATGGCAGGTAACCCAGTATAAAAAGGAACACACAGCTTGTTGTCAGCACTCAGGAGCTGCGAATAAAAGACTGCAGGTCTGCACAGTTTAAGTACCATACCCTGCCTCGTGGAGCAATTACTAAAGGTGCCTACATACACCACAACTGGCGACGGGAATACGGGATCATGAACTACACGCTCAACATGTCTAACCTCAGCAACTTTCAGCAATTTACGGAGGGGGAGGATTGGGATGCTTTTGTGGAAAGATTGGAACACTTCTTCATAACCAACGACCTGGACGGGGACACACCGGCCACACTACCGAACAAACGCAGGGCCATCCTGCTTAGCAGTTGTGGGCCCACCATCTACGGTCTCGTCAGGGACTTACTAGCCCCGGAGAAGACCACTACCAAGAGCTATGAGGAACTTGGAACAATCAAAAAGGAACAACTAAAACTGAAAAAAAGCATCCTCACAGACAGGCACCGGTTCTACACTTACCGGCGACCTGAGGGCTAAGAAATTGCCAAGTATGCTGCACACTTAAGAAGACTAGCTGCACTGTGTGAGCTTGGTGACCACCTTAATGAAGCACTAAGGGACATATTTGTCATCGGAATCAGCCATGAAGGCCTCCTACACAAATTGCTCTCGGCTGACATTACGGTCACCCTGCAGAAAGCAATTCAAGTGAGCCAGGTCTATATGGTTTTGGCCAGCGACTCCAGGCGAATACTGACCCAGGACTCTAAACCGGCGAGCGCACTGCACTGCACGGACACTTCTAAAGGCAGAAATGCTGCCCCAAGTCCCGCAACCCTAAGTCCACCACATGGGACAAACCGGATGACCCCGTGCTGGCGCTATGGGGGAAACCACAGGGCCCACCAGTGCCGCTACAAAGGCTATGCATGCAAAGGCTGCAAAGAAAAATGGCACCTTCAGAGAATGTGCAGAGATGGCTGTACTCACTTTGTCTCTGATGAGTTGGCTAATCACCGGGGCTCCAACACAGATGAAGATGAAGCTGCTCTAACCCGGGGAGAAGAGTATGGAATCTTTACCTGCTCCACCGGATGTTCTCCATGGATGATGGAAGTGGACATCGATGGGGTCCCAGTCTCCATGAAGATTGACACAGGGGCGAGCCAGTCTGTGATGAGCCAAAAGACCTTTGAAAAAATTTGGAGAAATCCTACCACTCGACCAAAACTGTCTCCTGTCCAGGCAAAGCTGCTCACCTACACCAAAAGTAAAATCCAAATCGTTGGCAGTGTAGACGTCCAGGTCTCCCAGGGCAACGTGTTGCACAAACTCCCCCTGTGGATTGTAGCCGCCGACGGTCCCACGCTGCTGGGCAGGAATTGGATGAACCGGATCCACATCAGGCGAAGTGGTGCTGTGGAAGAAAAGACCACCACAGCCTGCCTGCAGCATGACCACAGAATGACTGCAGCACCACAAGCATGTGGAAGAAAAGACCACCACTACCACAGCCTGCCTGCAACAAGACCACAAGAACGTGGAAGAAAGGAGCACCACAAAATGGTTACATTAGGCATTTCACAATCTCTATCATTATTGTTAAACATAATAAACTTGTTCTTAACCTTACTGACACCTGCATTCAACATGCGAGTCAACATGGAGGAGCATCATGTGACATCGAGCCGCCAATCGGATTTGAAAGCTCCCTTAAAGGAGACCGGTAACCAAAAAAATTTAAAGGGGAAGTTCCAACTATTTGAGTACACGGACTTTAAAGCTAAAGATGTAACTAAAGGGTGCAAATATGAAAATGTATGCAATGTAACCATGAATTGTGATGCTGGTTTAACTAATGTGACTAATGAGATGAATGCAGGTGTCAGTAAGGTTAAGAACAAGTTTATTATGCTTAACAATAATGATAGAGATTGTGAAATGCCTAATGTAACCATGTCTGTTGAAACCAGGACACCCAAAAGTGATGCAAGTGCTAGAATGTGTAATGCAGGCTTGACTACATGTGATCAGAGCCAAGGTGTCATGTATACCAGTAGGACACTGCCAAAGGACATTGGGTCCTACAGGGACCATGCTAATGCCAATGGAATCCCCCTGTGGGAGACCCCCAGGTCCAGCAGGCTACCTGACCATGTAGCCTGGACCTTTGGAACGAATGTGATGCTCCTTGCAGGACACACACACATGCAGTGGGAGTAGACCCACTATAGGGACAGTGGTCAATGGGCAGCCCAGCCACCACCAATGGCAACCGGCACCAGACCAGCCATACAACCCCTGGCCACCAGGGCCAACACCAGAATCATGAGGCCAATAATCCTCCAGCTTCCCTGGCAAACCCTGGGATGACCTGACCCTCATCCCCATTGGTGGACAAGGAGCCCACCCGGTCTTGTGGCCCCGCCCACCACCCCACAACTACCCACATCACAGTGTATACACACCACCCACTGCTGCCGTGGCTACCTCCCCGAGGGATCCCACAACAGTGACACCCACTTGGTTTGTGTGTGAGGGAGGGGAAACGTACGAGGCCAGCCTCAAGCACAGGGGTCACACCTGGCAACCACACAACCCTCACCACAACCTCCCATAGCTCACCACTGATCACCTCCCTTGGTCATGACAATAAGGATATGAAAAATGCTCAGGGGAGATTATTGTTGTGTATGCATTCCTGTTTACTGTGTGATGTCTGTAACACTGTATGCAATATTGAATGTTCCCTTGTACTGTACACACCTTACTGGTATACTAGAGGGTGCTGTTGCTGGAGACCCAGGGGTTGCCTGCACACGGCAGGTAACCCTAGTATAAAAAGGAACACACA
Source organism: Pristiophorus japonicus (assembly GCF_044704955.1). Classification (NCBI taxonomy): domain Eukaryota; kingdom Metazoa; phylum Chordata; class Chondrichthyes; family Pristiophoridae; genus Pristiophorus; species Pristiophorus japonicus. The sequence continues at coordinate 449,431,778 of NC_091977.1, read as the reverse complement.
GCTTGTTGTCAGCACTCAGGAGCTGCTAATAAAAAATTGCAGGTCTGCAGAGTTTAAGCACCATACCCTGCCTCGTGGAGTCATCACTAAAGGTGCCTACATACACTACTCGGGTAACGTTGCAGCACTATCTGCAGACATAAGGGAGGGCATGTCGCAGCTAGTCATCATCGTAGGCAGTCTCTCGAAATCGAGGAAGACTTGCTTCCACTCTAAAAGTGAGGTCTCAGGTGACTGTACAGTCCAATACGGGAATTACAGTCTCTGTCACAGGTGGGACAGATAGTGGTTGAAGGAAAGGATGGGTGGGGAGTCTGGTTTGTCGCACGCTCCTTCCGCTGTCTGTGCTTGGTTTCTGCATGCTCTCGGCAACAAGACTCGAGGTGCTCAGCGCCCTCCCGGATGCTCTTCCTCCACTTTGGGTGGTCTTGGGCCAGGGATTCCCAGGTGCCGGTGGGGATGTTGCACTTTATCAAGGAGACTTTGAGGGTGTCCTTGAAATGTTTCCTCTGCCCACCTGGGGCTCGCTTGCTGTGTAGGAGTTCCGAGTAGAGTGCTTGCTTTGGGAATCTCGTGTCGGGCATATGGACGATGTGGTCCGCCCAACGGAGCTGGTTGAGTGTGGTCAGTGCTTCGATGCCGGGGATATTGGCCTGAGCGAGAACACTGATGTTGGTGCGTCTATCCTCCCAGTGGATTTGCAGAATTCTATATGATACAATTTCTGTGAAGGACTGTGCATACATTGCAGTTCCTGTGCATCACCCTCACCATAATCCTTCCTGATACTCCTTCAGCATGTTCCTGTTCTTGTGACCTTTCCTGTACTTGTGATATACTAACATCACCTTTTCTGACATTACCAGCACTGGTTTCACCTTCGCTGACATCAGCAGCGCTGACATCATCAGTGATTATATGAGGCACATCATCTTCCACTCTTTTTTGTGAATCTTGATTGTGTTTATCTTGTATTTCTTTATTCTGCTCGAAAATTACTTAAATGAAGAGACTAAGGGCAATGTATCCAAGTTTATTGATGAGACATAGCAAGGTGGGAAAGTAAGCCATGAGGAGAATACAAAGAGCCGGCAAAGGGATATAGACAGATTAAGTGAATAGACAATAAGCTGGCAGATGGAGTATAATGTGGAGAAATGTGAGATTATTCACTTTGGTAGGAAGAATAGAAAAACAGAATATTTTTTAAATGTTGGTGTTCAGAGAGATTTGGGTGTCCTAGTACAAGAAACAGAGTTAACATTCAGATACAACAAGCAATTAGGAAGGCAAATGGTATGTTGGCCTTTATTGCAGTGGAATACAAGCATGAGGACTTACTACTATTCTACAGGGCCTTGGTGAGACCACACCTGGAGTATTGTGCACAGTTTTGGTCTCCTTATCCGAGAAAGGACAGACATGCCTTAGAGGCGGTGCAACCAACTTTCACTGGATTGATCCCAGGGATGAGAGTGTTATCCTATGAGAAGAGATTGAGTAGATTGGGCCTATACTCTGTGGAGTTTAGAAGAATAAGAGGTGATCTCATTGAAACAGCGCTTCTGAGTGTGATTGACAGGGTAGATGCTGAGAGGTTGTTTCCTTGGATGGAGAGTCTAGAACTAGGGGCACTCCTCCGTTTCGGATGCCCCCAAAAGTTCTTCACCATCCTCTACCTGCTCCGCGACGACATGCAGGCCGTGATCCTTACTAACGGATCCATCACAGACCCAATCCACGTCCGGACCGGGGTCAAACAGGGCTGCGTCATCGCCCCAACCCTCCTAATCTTACTTGCCGCCCTGCTCCACCTCACAGTCAACAAGCTCCTTCTGGAGTGGAACTAAACTGCAGAACCAGTGGGAACCAGTTCAACCTGCACCGTCTCCAGGCCCGGTCCAAGACCCCAACCTCTGTCATCGAGCTCCAGTACACGGACGATGCCTGCATCTGTGCACACACAGAGGCTGAACTCCAGAACAGTCGACGTATATACTGAGGCATACGAAAGCATAGGCCTTACGTCAAACATCCATAAGACAAAGGTCCTCCACTAGCCTGTCCTCACCGCACAGCACTGCCCCCCAGTCATCAAGATCCTCGGTACAGCCCTGGACACCGTGGACCACTTCCCATATCTCGGGAGCCTCCCAGCAACAAGAGCAGGCATCGACGACGAGATCCAACACCACCTCCAGTGCGCCAGTGCAGCTTTCGGTTGCCTAAGGAAAAGAGTGTTTGAAGACCAGGCCCTCAAAACTACCACCAAGCTCATGGTTTTTAGGGCTGTAGTAATACCTGCCCTCCTGTATGGCTCATAGACATGGACCATGTACAGCAGACACCTCAAGTTGCTGGAGAAATATCACCAACGATGTCTCCGCAAGATCCTACAAATTCCTTGGGAGGACAAGCATACCAACATCAGCGTCCTCACTTAGGCTAACATCCCCACATTGAAGCACTGACCACGCTCGATCAGCTCTGCTGGGCAGGCCACATAGTTCGCTTGCCAGACACGAGACTCCCAAAGCAGTGCTCTACTCGGAGCTCCTTCATGGCAAACAAGCCAAAGGTGGGCAGCGGAAACGCTATAAGGACACCCTCAAAGCCTCCCTGATAAAGTGCGACATCCCCACTGACACCTGGGAGTTCCTGGCCCAAGACCGTCTTAAGTGGAGGAAGTGCATCCGAGAGGGAGCTGAGCACCTCGAGTCTCAACGCTGAGAGCATGCAGAAATCAAGCGCAGGCAGCGGAAAGAGCGTCCGGCAAACCAGTCTCACCCAACCCTTCCCTCAACGACTATCTATCCCACCTGTGACAGAGTCTGTAGCTCTCGTATTGGACTATTCAGCCACCAAAGAACTCGCTTCAGGAGTGGAAGCAAGTCTTCCTCGATTCCGAAGGACTACCTATGATGATGATGAGATGCTGAGAGGTTGTTTCCCCTGGATGGAGAGTCTAGAACTAGGGGTTGTGAATCTTTGGAATTCACTGCCCCAAAGAGCTGTGGATGCTGAATCGTTGAGTATATTCAAAGCTAAAAATCGATAGATTTTTGTACTCTAGGGGAATCAAGGGATACGGGAATCGGGAAAGTGGAGTTGAGGTTGAAATCAGCCATGATCTTATTGAATCGTGGAGCCGTATGGCCTACTCTTTTTGGGGATCCAGGTCAATTCTCTAACTTGGTTTTCGATAGTGGGATCCACTTCTGCCCAACAGGCCAGTACACATCATCATCTGCCATGTGAGGCCAGGGCACAGAAACCTCTTGTGAAGTAAATGGAAAAAAAAATCAAAAGAGATGTAAAACGGGCTGCTAACTCACTGTCACCCATTCTAGAAAATCATACAAAGTTAAGATCTACCTCTATGCTTTTGAAACTCAATTTTCTTTCAAATCCTTGTTGTGGCGAAATGGCCAAAAGATCCCAGAATGTGACTTGCCCATTCTGACCGACCATCCTTAAATCTTGCACCTATGCTTGATATTCCTCAAGGATCTTTCTTTTAAAACTTTGACCCCAAACTTGGATCCCAAGGCTTGTCAGCTGAAGGCAGATGTCTCCTCACTTTATAGTCAACAATGTCTGTCTCCTTATCTAACACCCTCACATCTCTCACCTTGTGCTCTGTGCCTCACTCTATGAATTACCCTGTGCATGCCTAACTATTCCCTCTCCCTGACTCACATCTCTAGGCTGTTGCTTGGGAGGGTTATGGTCAATGATGGCTCAGGTGATGAACTGCTGGTGTAAGAAGCAAAGGAGCTTTTGCTAGTCAACTTTCTCCTCTAATTGCTGATAGGTTAGCACATCTAGAAGAGGGTAAAAAGAATAGTGATCACAATAAGTTGCTAAGGGGCCCAAGTTGAATGTGAGTTGCAGAGGAAGGATTGACACTAAGGTTTCATCCAGATCACAGTCACATTATATGGCAACATGAGAAGGTAGAGAAATTGAATGTAAAGACAAATCAGCAATTGCATCTGTCCTCCAAATTCTCTTTCTCCCATGTGCTGCAAGGACCTCCAAGGCTTGCTCAAATGGGTTGAAATGGCGACAGTTATGGTGTCTACCACCTGTGGCCCTCCTCCCCATGTGGTTATGGGCTGTTTTCTTCTTTAAAATGAATGCAGATAGTGTAAATGCCCAATGGCTACCTTGAGATTGGGAGTTGTTCCACTAGGAACACAGTGAAAGGAAAGTGTTGGAAACTGACAGTATAGTGCATTTCTGAAAGACAGGTCTCACTGTTTTTCACCTTGGCTGATTTGATAAGGACATTGATTTCTTTTGCAGTGCTGAGTATCCATTTAAATAATTCTGGAGGTGCCAGGACCAACTTCTTCCATTGTGCCTACACTTTGCCCTTTGATGGTCTCCTCCTCTCCAAAGCTAACATGGACTCTCTCCTCTCCCGAGAAGAACCTCGATAGAATAATCTGTAAATGTTGGGACTCTGTGTCGCGCTGTTGATGTTGCACTGATCATTGTTTTAAGCCTTAGGGCTGCACTTCCTCCTCCCCTTCCTCCCAGGCTTTTGGGTCTTAAATCCAACAGCAGCTTCTATGCCATGCCCTATCTGCCCTCTCAGGATGACATAAAAAAATCCCATGGCATTATTCAAAGAAGAGTTCTTCTGGAGTCCTGGAAAACATTTATCCTTCAACCAATATCACTAAAACTATTTAGTTGGTAATTTACCTCAACATGAGAGGGGAAAACAAACAACAAATACACATCGGAATTCTCTTCATCTTTCATATTATTAAGACATGAGAGAGAACCAGGAAACAGATGGGGGCATGGGGCAGGGAGATTAGATAACTCATCCAGAACCAGTAGAGCAATAGGAAATGGGAGAAAAGACAAACAAGGGGAAGGAACAGAAAGTGATACAGCTACTATAATCATATGTTTGTTTTTTTGTGAAGGATTGAGAAAGTCAGCACCTACAAACTTTTAAAAACTGCCATTTCTGGCCAGCTGTCGGAAGGTACTATACCAACATTTCATTTCTAGAGACTATTGTACGACTGAAAATTAACCACGGAAGGGCCAATAATGTAATCTGTGCATAGTGTTGACAGTTTGCCTGCATCTCACAGATATAATTTTGCTGCATAACGCAAGTTCAAATAATCTTTCACAATTTTCACAATCCTTCCAGCACACAATCCCATCATGAATCTTAGAATCATACAATGACACAGCACAGAAGGAGGCTATTTGGCCCACCATGCCTGTGCTGGTTCCTTGAAAGAGCTATCCAGTAAGTTCCATTTACCCATACCCCTGCAATTTTTTCCTCTTCAAGTATTTATCCAATTCCCCTTTGAAAGTTATTATTAAATGTGCTCCCACCACGCTTTCAGGTAGTACATTCCAGATCATGTCAAATTGCTGCGTAAAAAAATTCTCATCTTCCTTTGATTCTTTTGTCAAATTATCTTAAATCCATGTCCTCTGGTTACCGACCCTCATGCCAGTGCCAACAGTTTCTCCCTATGTACTCAAAACTGCTCATAATTCTGAACACCGCTATTAAGTCTCCCCTTAAATTTCTCTGCTCTGAAGAGAACAATTCAAGCTTACATAGAAACATAGAAAATAGGTGCAGGAGCAGGCCATTCGGCCCTTCGAGCCTGCACCACCATTCAATAAGATCATGGCTGATCATTCACCTCAGTACCCCTTTCCTGCTTTCTTTCCATACCCCTTGATCCCTTTAGCCATAAAGGCCATATCTAACACCCTCTTGAATATATCCAATGAACTGGCATCAAAAACTCTCTGCAGCAGGGAATTCCACAGGTCAACAACTCTGAGTTAAGAAGTTTCTCCTCATCTCGGTCCTAAATGGCTTACCCCTTATCCTTAGACTGTGAACCCTGGTTCTCGACTCCCGCAACATCGGGAAAATTCTACCTGCATCTAACCTGTCCAGTCCCGTCAGAATTTTATATGTTTCTATGAGATCCCCTCTCATCCTTCTAAACTCCAGTGAATACAGGCCCAATCGATCCAGTCTCTCCTCATATGTTAGTCCTGCCATCCCGGGAATCAGTCTGGTGAACCTGCATTGCACTCCCTCAATAGCAAGAACGTCCTTCCTCAGATTAGCAGACCAAAACTGAACACAATATTCCAGGTGAGGCCTCACCAAGACCCTGTACAACTGCAGTAAGACCTCCCTGCTCCGATACTCAAATCCCCTAGCTATGAAGGCCAACATACCATTTGCCTTCTTCACCGCCTGCTGCACCTGCATGCCAACTTTCAATGACTGATGTACCATGACACCCAGGTCTCGTTCCACCTCCCCTTTTCCTAATCTGCCGCCAATCAGATAATATTCTGCCTTCGTGTTTTTGCCACCAAAGTGGATAACCTCACATTTATCCATATTATACTGCATCTGCCATGCATTTGCCCACTCACCTAACCTGTCCAAGTCACCCTGCAGCCTCTTAGCATCCTCCTCACAACTCACACCGCCACCCAGCTTAGTGCCATCTGCAAACATGGAGATATTACACTCAATTCCTTCATCCAAATCATGTATATTGTAAATATCTGGAGTCCCAGCTCTGAGCCCTGCGGCACTCCACTAGTCACTGCCTGCCATTCTGAAAAGGACCTGTTAATTCTGATTCTCTGCTTCCTGTCTGCCAACCAGTTCTCTATCCACGTCAGTACATTACCCTCAATACCATGTGCTTTAATTTGGCACCAATCTCTTGTATGGGACCTTGTCAAAAGCCTTTTGAAAGTCCAAATACACCACATCCACTGGTTCTCCCTTGTCCACTCTGCTAGTTACATCCTCAAAAAATTCTAGAAGATTCGTCAAGCATGATTTCCCTTTCATAAATCCATGCTGACTTGGACCGATCCTGTCACTGCTTTCCAAATGTGCTGCTTTTCATCTTTAATAATTGATTTCAACATTTTCCCCACTACTGATGTCAGGCTAACCGGTCTATAATTACCCGTTTTCTCTCTTCCTCCTTTTTTAAAAAGTGGTGTTACATTAGCTACCCACCAGTCCATAGGAACTGATCCAGAGTCGATAGACTGTTGGAAAATGATCATCAATGCATCCACTATTTCTCGGGCCACTTCAGTTATTCCTTCTCACGAGACCCTCGGTCCCCTAGTATTTCCGGAAGGTTATTTGTGTCTTCCTTCGTGAAGACAGAACCAAAGTATTTGGTGAACTGGACTGCCATTTCTTTGTTCCCCATTATAAATTCACCTGAATCTGACTGCAAAGGACCTATGTTTGTCTTCACTAATCTTTTTCTCTTCACATATCTATAGAAGCTTTTGCAGTCAGTTTTTATGTTCTTCCTCTCATACCTTTATTTTCCCCCTTCCTAATTAAACCCTTAGTCCTCCTCTGCTGAATTCTAAATTTCTCCCAGTCCTCAGGTTTGCTGCTTTTTCTGGCCAATTTATATGCCTCTTCCTTGGATTTAACACTATCCTTAATTTCCCTTGTTAGCCACGTTTGAGCCACCTTCCCCATTTTATTTTTACTCCAGACAGGGATGTACAATTGTTGAAGTTTATCTATGTGATCTCTAATGTCTCCACATAACTGAAGTCCCTCAACCCTCGTACCATTCTATTAAACCCTCTCTAAGACCTTGACATCCTTCCTAAAAGGTGTTGTGTCCAGAATTGAACACAATTGTCCAGCTGAGGCCTAACCAGTGTTTTATAAAGGTTTAGCATAACTTCCTTGCTTTTTTAATTCTATGCCTCTATTAATAAAGCCTTGTATCCCCTATCTTTTTTTTAATAGCCTCTCAACTTGTCCTACCACCTTCAAAGATTTGTGTACATGCACCCCCCAGGTCTCTGCTCCCCCTTTAAATTGTACCATTTAGTTTATATTGCTTCGCCTCATTCTTCCTGACAAAATGCATCACGTCACACTTCTCTGCATTAAATTTCATCTGAAATGTGTCTGCCCATTTCACTAGTCTATTTATGTCCGCTTGAAGTCTGCTACAATTCTCCTCATTGTTTACTACATTTCCGAGTTTTTGTCATATTTACAATCATGATTTATGTACCAGCTGTACATTGATGGTATAATAGCCCTTTGTCTTCATGAATGGCAGAGTGTTTGGTCCAGTGGCATGTATGGCCTCATGAATGAAATCTTTGATGTATTTTACTTGTGGGAATATTGCCAAGTGGTAGAAGTGAAGAGATGGCTCTTTCTTTGTTTCACATAAAGCAGGATGAAATCAATGGCCATGGCAAACAATTGGTTAGATTTTGACAAAAAAAAAGTGTGGGGGTGGGGCGAAGTGGGCGATGGAGGTGGAGAAAGGGAACAGAGTCGATTTACACTGTGTGGCCTCATTTTAAAGCGGAACTGGCATCAAGGCCATCAGGTGGAGCCAGAATTGGGGCAGGAGTCAGATGCCACCAGGGACCCAAGGGAACCGTTTTTGGAATAAGTTAAGTGCTGAGGGGGTGGTTCAGAGCTGATGCTGGTCGAGGGAGGGAGAGGAACGGTTATGGCAGGGGAAGCCCAACGATTCCTTGCGGGGCTGGAAAGTGTGCTCCTGCTCCTCCCGGCCTGGAAGGAATTCCTCCAAAAATGAAAAAACTGAACTTACCTTGGCCACTTCTGGTCTTCCGCTGGATTTGTCTGGCAGGTTTGCCATCAGCGGGCTTCCTCTCCGAGTTCCAGTAAAAATAACGTTGCAGCTCCAATGACATCATCGGGCTGTGACTTTTACATTTCAATGAGGCCCCCACCTGCCTGTAAGCGGAGCCTTCATCGACTTGAAAGTCAGCAAATATAAAATGTCACCAGGTAAGAATGACACGACCTAGGAACAATAAGTCGATTCCCCTGATTTTAACCTCTTCACTTACCATTTCCACCAAGGGGTGTGGGGGGAGTGGTTAAAACCGACCCCAGCTATCCAGTTCATAAACTGAAGATTGGAAGATGCAATTGAGATGTCCTCCAGTTGCCTGGAAGGTTACAGCTGTAACCTTGAAAGTCATTGCGAGAACCATCACTGTGAGGGAAGTGGAGCGGAATCCATGATCTTATTAAATAGTGGAGCAGGCTCTAGGGGTCAAATGGCCTACTCCTGCTCCTATTTCTTGTGTTCTTGGAAGCAGTTACGGCACAATCTCAGCCGTCTTTGATGAATCCTCTGATCCATGTCAGAAAATATAAATAGTAAGGTAAACATAGAAACATAGAAAATAGGTGCAGGAGCAGGCCATTCAGCCCTTCTAGCCTGCACCGCCATTCAATGAGTTCATGGCTGAACATGAAACTTCAGTACCCCCTTCCTGCTTTCTCGCCATAACCCTTGATCCCCCGAGTAGTAAGGACTTCATCTAACTCCCTTTTGAATATATTTAGTGAATTGGCCTCAACTACTTTCTGTGGTAGAGAATTCCACAGGTTCACCACTCTCTGGGTGAAGAAGTTTCTCCTCATCTCGGTCCTAAATGGCTTACCCCTTATCCTCAGACTGTGACCCCTGGTTCTGGACTTCCCCAACATTGGGAACATTCTTCCTGCATCTAACCTGTCTAAACCCGTCAGAATTTTAAACGTTTCTATGAGGTCCCCTCTCATTCTTCTGAACTCCAGTGAATACAAGCCCAGTTGATCCAGTCTTTCTTGATAGGTCAGTCCCACCATCCCGGGAATCAGTCTGGTGAATCTTCGCTGCACTCCCTCAATAGCAAGAATGTCCTTCCTCAAGTTAGGAGACCAAAACTGTACACAATACTCCAGGTGTGGCCTCACCAAGGCCCTGTACAACTGTAGCAACACCTCCCTGCCCCTGTATTCAAATCCCCTCGCTATGAAGGCCAACATGCCATTTGCTTTCTTAACCGCCTGCTGTACCTGCATGCTAACCTTCAATGACTGATGTACCATGACACCCAGGTCTCGTTGCACCTTCTCTTTTCCTAATCTATCACCATTCAGATAATAGTCTGTCTCTCTGTTTTTACCACCAAAGTGGATAACCTCACATTTATCCACATTATACTTCATCTGCCATGCATTTGCCCACTCACCTAACCTATCCAAGTCACTCTGCAGCCTAATAGCATCCTCCTCGCAGCTCACACTGCCACCCAACTTAGTGTCATCCGCAAATTTGGAGATACTGCATTTAATCCCCTCGTCTAAATCATTAATGTACAATGTAAACAGCTGGGGCCCCAGCACAGAACCCTGCGGCACCCCACTAGTCACTGCCTGCCATTCTGAAAAGTACCCATTTACTCCTACTCTTTGCTTCCTGTCTGCCAACCAGTTCTCAATCCACGTCAGCACACTACCCCCAATCCCATGTGCTTTAACTTTGCACATTAATCTCTTGTGTGGGACCTTGTCGAAAGCCTTCTGAAAGTCCAAATATACCACATCAACTGGTTCTCCTTTGTCCACTTTACTGGAAACATCCTCAAAAAATTCCAGAAGATTTGTCAAGCATGATTTCCCTTTCACAAATCCATGCTGACTTGGACCTATTATGTCACCATTTTCCAGATGCACTGCTATGACATCCTTAATAATTGATTCCATCATTTTACCCACTACTGAGGTCAGACTGACCGGTCTATAATTCCCTGTTTTCTCTCTCCCTCCTTTTTTAAAAAGTGGGGTTACATTGGCTACCCTCCACTCCATAGGAACTGATCCAGAGTCAATGGAATGTTGGAAAATGACTGTCAATGCATCCGCTATTTCCAAGGCCACCTCCTTAAGTACTCTGGGATGCAGTCCATCAGGCCCTGGGGATTTATCGGCCTTCAATCCCATCAATTTCCCCAACACAATTTCCCGACTAATAAAGATTTCCCTCAGTTCCCCCTCCTTACTAGACCCTCTGACCCCTTACCTGGAAGGTATTGAGCAGTGTAACAACTACAGTTTAGGAATGGTCAGTGACTAAAGAAGCAACATAAATTCATATAAACATCAGGAATTCTCCAAGTAACTTCACAAACTTCCTTCCTTTACAAGACCAAACAGTGTAGGACCAAAGTTACTTATGGAAATGTAATTAAAAACATGAACCCAACTAAGTGAATGGGCCTGCCACCTCTGCTAATTTTGAACAGGTGCTCAGCCTATCAGGCAATGTTTCCATCGCCTAATCGCGTAAATAAGAGGCCCTGCTCATTTACATCAAATTGTATGGTGTAATGAACCTTGCATACTTTCAGTGTGCAGGCTTCAAGCATACGATGCACAACTGCCCCACGTTGTGATATGCTACACTCATCAGGTAAGGAGGCCTGAAATTACCTCCTTACCTGATAATATGACGATCCCATGCCAGATGCACAATAGCAGATCAGGCAACCGACACTGAATTATTGGTAACATTGTGTTATGCTTTAATCCTCAACAACATATTTTCCACATACCTATATATACTGGCCCTGAAAATCTATGGGAGGGATACATAATTCTTCCCCCAGTAACCCTCATATAGCTAGAGACCACTTCCATATTTAAATACAAAACTTTTAACCCTTAACCTTTGAGGGATCCAGGCTCCAATCACAACCTGAACCACTAGTCGGGCACCATACCTGTTGTGTCAGGGAAGTACGCACTCTGCCGATGCTACACAGGGTTCTGACTGAGGGCCAGGGCATTGGAATTCCTAACTTAAGGAACCCCACATCCGAGCTATATAATTGTCAGAATCCATCTGGTCAGGATCTTCGGTGCTGAACTCGTCAAAGTTTGGAGGGTCATGGAAAGATCCCTTTATTTAAATGCCAATGGCAGACATTCACACCACTGAGGCTGCATCTCAGGAACTCGCCCTTCAAAAGAGGCTGTATAGTGCTGGTTCTGAGCTGGCCCAACTCTGAAAGATTACACATATGCCCTCTTTATAGGGGCAAAAAGGTTTTATATATTGCCTGGAATCTTCAGGGTCTAGGCCAAGATCCAGACCTGGACCCCAGGTGGTCCTTATTTCCACCATTTAGATGGCTGGTCCACCTAATCCACCCACCAAATGAAAAGCTGGAGAAATAGAAATTTCTGGCACTGCGCATCCTTACTGCAGGCCCAGCCCACTCCTACATTGATGACCTTGTTTGGGAACAGCTGTGGATCCACCCCTAAAAAGGCCATCTGGTAAATCTCACATTATGCCAGGACCCAGCTGTGCTGGTGTTGGACACCATGGAGAGTTAAAGGATTAACAGTCAAATTTCTTTGTATCTTGGTGCAATAGACTTGCCAATATAAACAGGATGGCTTTGAACTATCGTGAGAAGAATGCATAGCTTATCTTCTGCTTTGTAAAGTGCTTGTGCACAGAAATATATGACTAATGACGTCAGCCATGAGTGATTAAAGTGTAACTTTAAGACCTAAGGCAATAAACATATGAAATAGTAACAGGAGTAGACATTTGGCCCCTTGAGCCTGCTCCGCCATTCAATAAGATCATGGCTGATCTGATCATGGGCTCAGCTCCACTTCCCTGCCCGCATAAGTAGGGTATCCATTAGCTATAGTATAGAAAGATAATGGTTGATAAAACCTGTGCTTCAAGGAACTACAACCGTTTGCATGAATAGACTGTTTTCAAAGGATATGGTGATATGAGGTCATGAGGTCTTATCTATCACATGTACCTGTGATAAAGGCAAAATATGACCTGTAAAGGAGCATAGTTTTTAATAGCTCTTCAGAGTGCACGAAAGGAATAGAAATCAAAAAGCCACTCTCTGACCCAGGTTGAGTTGATCTCTCAATCTCTCAATCTCGTTATCAATAAAACCTGTTTCGTATAATACAAATGTATTGCTGTATGCCACAGATGAAATGCTAACTTGTTGCCTTTCTGATGCACTCCCGCAACATAACTCTGGAATGGCTGTGGAAGTTCAGCCATACCAAAAATTGAGTAGAGGAGTGTAATGGTACTCATAGAAACATTCCAGAGGTTGGGAGTTCAAATCTACCATAGCAAGTTGTAAAATTGAAATCAATAAATTTGTTAAATTGTGAGCTAGCACAAAAAAGGAGATGACCATGAAAGCTTCCGGATTATTGTAAAAGTCCGACAGTTTCACAAATATCCTTCAGGGCAGGGGATCCACCAACACTTGGGGCTGGATTTTCACTTGTTTCGCCTCTGTTTTCGCCCCGGAGGAATGGCAATGGCGGTAGTAAGCTCTTCCATGTGGGGGGTCAGCTTCCAATGCACCGGCAGAATTTCAGAGCCAGTTTCGGCAGGGCGCGGAGCATTATCGCCTGGAAGAAGCAAACCGGTGTGCAATAGCCCTGGTTGCAACCGCGGCTCGATTTTTGGCTCCTGCTCAATCCGTAGCACTCCATAGAGTGCAGTGCTGGGACTGCCTATAAAAGCAGATGGTCTGAGCTGTAGCAGTTGCAGTGAGGTAAGTAATGTCGACCTCAGGTAAGTGTGACTGGTTTAAAAAAAAATTATTTTGCGATTTATGTTGTGGTGTCGTGAGTTATTTATTGGGAACGTTTTTGGTGGGTTTTTCAGGTTTCCCCCTCCCCCACCCCCAGGTCTGTCTAGAGCGCTCTGAAGCCTGGTGTTGAGCTCGGGATTTTCGCATGCTCATCCGACCAAGCGCCCTAAGAGAGGTGTACAATGCATCCCTTAGCCCTCCGTCGCACACTCAGGGCCCAGCTGCCGAATATTGTTGACTGAGGCACAAACTGTTCCCGGGCGCAAACTTTACCGCCCCGCTGCCATTACCGCCCTGAAATGAGCAAAGCCGAAATTCCAGCCCTCCACATAATTTCAGACTCTCACAATATGAGTGAAACTTAATGCCCTCTAAAGTGACCCAGCAAATAATCTCGTTCAAAATGGCTCATGGGCCATCTCAGGCAGCTCGGGGTGGGTAATAAATGCAACCTTTCCAGAGTCACCTACATCCCAAAAACAAATTTTTAATTTTTTTTAAAAAAGAACCCATTCTGTACTTATTCTGGGAATGTTTGAGATTTATATTGAATAGCAAATTAAAAATCTTCCATTTGCCAGAGCAAATATTCTCTCCTTTGCTAAACACAAAATCACTGCCAGAAATAAACCAATTGAGAACAATGACTGCAACTAATATCTTAAACAGCAGTGTCAGGTAAAAATGCTTTCTTGTAGAATGTAGGAATCAGGTTACTCTGAGTAATGTCATTAATTATTTCTTGTATTAACATGCATAGAATATAAGAACATAAGAAATAGGAGCAGGAGTAGGCCACCTGGCCTCTCGAGCCTGTTCCGCTATTTAATAAGATCATGGTTGATCTGATCATGGACTCAGCTCCACCTCCCTGCCCGCTCCCCATAACCCCTTATTCCCTTATTGCTCTAAAATCTGTCTATCTCCGCCTTAAATATATTCAATGACCCAGCCTCCATAGCTCTCTGGGGCAGAGAATTCCATAGATTTACAACCTGCAGAGAGAAGAAATTCCTCCTCATCTCAGTTTTAAATGGGCGACCTCTTATTCTGAGACTATGTCCCCTAATTTTAGCTTCCACTATGAATGGAAATATCCTCTCTGCATCCACCTTGTTGAGCCCCCTCATTATCTTATATGTTTCGATAAGATCACCTCTCATTCTTCTGAACTCCAATGAATAAAGGCCCAACTTGCTCACCATATCTTCATAAGGCAACCCCCTCATTTCCGGAATCAACCGAATGAACCTTCTCTGATCAGCCTCCAATGCTAGTATATCCTTCCTTAAATATGGAGACCAAAACTGTACACAGTACTCCAGGTGTGGCCTCACTAATACCCTGTACAGCTGGAAGGACTTCTGCTTTTATACTCTATCCCCCTTACAATAAAGGCGAACATTCCATTGCCTTCCTGATTACTTGCTGTACATGCATACTAACTTTTGTGCTTCATGTACAAGGACCCCCAGGTCACTCTGTACTGCAGCACTTTGCAATTTTTCTCCATTTAAATTATAATTTGCTTTTCTACTTTTTCTGCTAAAGTGGATAACTTGACATTTTCTCATATTATAATCCATCTACAAAATTTTTGCCACTCATTTAGCCTGTCTATATCCCTTTGCACATTTTTTGTGTACTCCTCACAATTTGTTTTCCCACCCATCTTTGTATCATCAGCAAACTTAGCTACATTATACTCGGTCCCTTCATCCAAGTCATTAATATAGACTGTAAATAGTTGAAGCCCCAGCACTGATCTCTGTGGCACCCCACTAGTTACTGTTTGCCAACTGGAAAATTACGCATTTATCCCGACTCTCTGTTTTCTGTTAGTTAGTCAATCCTCTATCCATGCTAATATATTACCCCCAACCCCGCGAACTTTTATCTTGTGCAGTAACCTTTTATGTGGCACCTTATCGAATGCCTTCTGGAAATCCAAATACATCATATCCACTGGTTCCCCCTTATCTACCCTACGTGTTACATCCTCAAAGAACTCCAGAAAATTTGTCAAACATGATTTCCCTTTCATAAATCCATGCTGACTCTGCTTGATTGAATTATGCTTTTCCAAATATCCAGCTACTGCTTCCTTAATAATGGACTCCAGCATTTTCCCAACGACAGATGTTAGACTAACTGGTCTATAAAATGTTTCTTCTCCATATTCACAGAGACATGACTTCATTAGCTGTAGATTCTGCAAGCAGAGTTAACAATTACGTAAAATCCCCTTTTCCACTTTTCCATTAGGTTACATTCACACTGACACGAACGTTTGAATTCCCATCCCAATCTACTGGCTAAGCTGTACAATATATCACAACATGAATTATTTCATGAACAATAATATGTAAAACAGAGAAAAGAATTTTCTGTTTTGAGTGCAGCTTTCATCATCATAGGAAGTCCCTCGAAACGAGGATGACTTGCTTCTACGCCAAAAAAAAGGATGAGTTCACAGGTGTTTCGAATGAAGAACCCGAACTACATCCTCAAGGGTGGAAGATGCCTGTGCGTAGATTTTTTTAACGTGTGGTGGCCGTTGCACACCAGCCACCACATGGGCTTGACAGAGCTAGGTCTTGGTCCAGTGGCAAGGATTAACCAAGACAACTGGAGACCTGCTCTGCTGCACGGACCTAGTGCGCACACATATTGCAGTGTGGGCTGGCCCGTGCTACACCTGGCCCCGAACTCATGCCTTCTCTGGGCCCCGATCATGATACCGCGCATACCAATAGCTTACACATTACAATGGTTC
This sequence comes from Pristiophorus japonicus, assembly GCF_044704955.1. Classification (NCBI taxonomy): domain Eukaryota; kingdom Metazoa; phylum Chordata; class Chondrichthyes; family Pristiophoridae; genus Pristiophorus; species Pristiophorus japonicus. The sequence continues at coordinate 449,415,514 of NC_091977.1, read as the reverse complement.
TCTCTTTCATGCATAATAGCAGTGCACACCCTTTTCTCTACTGGTCCACAGATTTTGGAATAGGTCAGAATTTTATTTTTATTTTAAAATACCAAATACATGTGATTGCCTCACGTTCGGAACTAGAGGTTTTTCACACAATTTAAACCAACCAAAAATTCACCATGGCCATAGTAAAAATCTGTTTTTCACAGGTTAATTAACCTCAATAACTCCAAATTAATTCAAACCAATTTCAAACTAACCAGTGCCAGTTGAAGAAAACTATACATACACACACACTTAAAGACAAGTTAAAAACCATACACATGCTTTTAACTTTATCATTCACACTGAAACATCAGGGGTTTTTGTTATGTATGGAGAAAGAGTCAGACTGAACACTGTGAGCTTAAAGTAAAGTTGTGACCTTAGTCTTTTATTGCAGGTCTCCAGAGTGCCTCTCCAACCTGTGAAGCCGAAGTGCAGCTTTAGTTAATGCTTGTATATCCTTTGGCAATAATGCACTTAAATACAGGGTATGTAAGGTGATGTTCAAACATGTACCAGTCAGAATGACATGTCAAATTGGCAAAGTAATGGTTTATTTCACACAGTTCTAAGCACTCTGAAATGTCTATAAAAATGTAAGAAGTAATTATGAACTTAGCTTTGTAACATTTCAACAGCTTTTCCTGTTAAACGAATGTCTGTGAAAAAGTAAACCTTTGGAAATACTGTATTAAATTTGAGTATTGACTTTCTAAATGTAATATTTTAACTCTTCAAGAACTATTCACATGTATGCACCATTATAAATTAACAACTGCTCTATAATTTCAAACATTTCTGTATGTAATCGGACTTTATCAGATTTAGAAATATCAATTGTTTATTTTGCACATGTGGTAAGACAGGAAAAATATGTAACAAAAGTTCAAAGCTTTCTCACTACACAGAACATTAAAGATAAATGTTAACAGAAAGAATACATAGGTTATATCTCTCTTTGCTTTCTTTAACATATTGAATCTAGATTCTAGCTGAATGAAATGTGAATGACTGCTGCAGCTATCTCCAACACTTCAGCTAAGGTGCCTTTGTGAACCCGAGCGATACAACAAGGTGAGACCTTACCAATCTTTCATTGCCCTACACTGGTTAGCCAGTCTGTCTCTGACTAATATTGCACTTGATAACTTTGACCAAAACAAGCAACTCATTATGTGGGAAGCACACGTGCAAATGTTAGCACCTTTTTCTGTGGAGGCGGAAGTTGTGGGTATGGTTCTTAATTAATACTTTGCGTTTGTTTTCACAAAAGAGAGGGGCGATGCAGACACTATTATCAAGGAGAAGAAATGTGAAATATTAGATGAAATAAACATAGTGAGAGAGAAGGTCCTGATACAGTTAAGCAGAGTATTGGTGAGGCCACACCTGGAATATTGTGTACAGTTTTGATTTCCATATTTAAGAAAGGATATATTTGCTTTGGAGGCAGTTCAGAGGTTTACTAGGTTGATTCTGGAGATGAGGGGGTTGACTTATGAGAAAAAGTTGAGTAGGTTGGGCCTCTACTCATTGGAATTCAGAAGAATTGAGAGGTGATCTTATCGAAATGTATAAGATTATGAGGGAGCTTGACAAGGTGGATGCAGAGAGGATGTTTCCAGTGATAGAAGAGACTAGAACTCGGGGCCATAATCTTAGAATAAGGGGCCGCCCATTTAAAACTGAGATGAGGAGGAATTTCTTCTCTCAAAGGGTTGTAAATCTATGGAATGCGCTGCCTCAGAGAGCTGTGGAAGCTAGGTCATTGAATAAATTTAAGACAGAGATTGACAGTTTCTTAACCGATAAGCGAATAAGAGATTATGGGGAGCGGGCAGGGAAGTAGACCTGAGACTATGATCGGATCAGCTATGATCGTATTAAATGGCAGAGCAGGCTGGAGGGACTGTATGGCCTACTCCTGCTCCTATTTCTTATGTAGGAGGTATTAAGGGGTTTAGCAGCTTTGAAAGTGGATAAATCCCCAGGCCCGGATGAAATGTATCCCAGGCTGCTAAGTGAAGCAAAAGAGGAAATAGCAGAAGCTTTGACGATCATTTTCCAATCCTCTCTGGCTACAGGTGTGGTGCCAGAGGACTGGAGGACTGCTAATGTGGTACCTTTGTTTAAGGAGGGAGAAAGGGATAGACTGAGTAATTGCAGGCCAGTCAGCCGAACCTCAGTGGTGGGAAAATTATTGGAAAAAATCCTGAAGGACAGGATAAATCTTCACTTAGAAAGACACGGATTAATCAAGGACAGTCAGCATGGATTTGTTAAGGGAAGGTCGTGTCTGACTAACTTGACTGAATTTTTTAGGAGGTAATCAAGAGGGTTGATGAAGGCAAAGCATATGATGTAGTATATATGGACTTTAGCAAAACTTTTGATAAGATCCCACATGGCAGACTGGTCACAAAAGTAAAAGCTCATGGAGTCCAGGGCAAAGGGGCAAGTTGGATCCAAAGTTGGCTCGGAGGCAGGAAACAAAGGGTAATGGCTGATGGGTGTTTTTGCGACTGGATGTTTCCAGTGGGGTTCTGCAGGGCTCAGTACTAGGTGCCTTGCTTTTTGATATTTACATCAATGATCTAGACTTGAATATAGGGGGTATGATTAAGAAGTTTGCAGATGATGCGAAAATCGGCTGTGTGGTTGACAATGAAGAAGAAAGCTGCAGACTGCAGGAAGATATCAATCAACTGGTCAGGTGGGCAGAACAGTGGCAAACAGAATTTAATCCAGAGAAATGTGAGGTAATGCATTTTGGGGAGGACTTACAAGGAATGAGAATACACATTAAATGGTAGGATACTGAGAAGTGTAGAGGAACAAAGGGACCTTGGAGTGCATGTCCACAGATCCTGGAAAGTAGTAGGCCAGGTAGATAAGGTGATTAAGAAGGCATACAGAATGCTTGCCTTTATTAGCCGAAGCATAGAATACAAGAGCAGGGGGATTATGGTTGAACTGTATATAACACTGGTTAGGCCACAGCTGGAGTACTGCGTGCAGTTCTGGTCACCGCATTGCAGGAAGGACGTGACTGCACTGGAGAGGGTACAGAGGAGATTTATGAAGATGTTGCCGGGAGTGGAGAATCTAAGCTATGAGGACAGATTAGATAGGCTGGATTTGTTTCCATTGGAACAGAAGAGGCTGAGGGGGGACCTCATTGAGGTGTATAAAATTATGAGGCGCCTAGATATAGTGGATAGAAAGGGCCTATTTCCCCTAGCAGAGGGATCAACAACCAGGGGGCATAAATTTAAAGTAATTGATAGAAGGTTTAGAGGGGATTTGAGGGGAAATTTCTTCACACAGAGGGTTGTGGGGGTCTGGAACTCATTGACTGAAAGGATGGTAGAGGCAGAAACCCTCACCACATTTAAAAAGTACTTGGATGTGCACCTTAAGTGGCGTAACCTGCAGCGTTATGGACCGAGAGCTGGAAAGTGGGATTAGGCTGGATAACCTCTTGTTGGCTGGCATGGACACGATGGGCTGAAATGGCCTCCTTCCATGTTGTAAACTTCTATGATTCTATGATTAACCAAGCTTAGGATCAGAATCCAGCTCTCCCAGCTGCACAACAGTTTACTTTATAGGTTGTTCCGCTGGGGCTGAATACTCACCTTTATGCTTAAACTCTAGTACTGTGCTGTATAAATAAGTCAATATTAATGAAAGTAAAAGAATCCTACCTGTATAAAGCCTGTGAACCAGATCAAACACTTTGCACCTATTAATTGAGAATAATGGAACATTCACATTTGTAACTTGAGGAGTAGAAGGAGGCATTCAGCAAATGTAAAATCTTCCGGCCACTACAAAGTTCAAATTATAATTTATACTTTTATATTTTCGTTGTCCTCACTTCAGTTACCTCATTGCCATAGAGAGAATTAAAGAAATTAAATTGCTTTTTTCTCTCCTCCCCGCTCCATATGACAATCTAGTAAATTAGAAAGAATGAAAGAACTTGCATTTATATAATGCCTTCTAGGTCCTCAGGATGCCCTTCACAGCTAATGAATTAATTTTGAAGTGTAGTCGCTGTTGTGAAGGCAAATACAAAAGCCAAAGTATGCAAAATAAGGTCTAAAAAACAGTGTTGAGATAAATGATCAGATAATCTGTTTTCAGTGGTGTTGGTTAAGAGACAAATGTTGACCAGGACACCAGAGAACTCCCCTGCTCTTCTTCAAATAATGCTATAGTATATATTACTTGAATAGGCAGTCAGGGCCTCAGTTTAACATCTCATCCAAAAGAAAGCATACAGCACTCTATCAGCACGGCACTGAAGTATCAGCATAAAATCCAGGATTTTAGTTCAAGTCCCACTAAAATCCTGGAGTGGGACTTGAACCCACAACCTTCTGACTAGGAGGTGAGGGTGCTACCACAGACCTAACCTGACACTTAAGTTAAAAGTAATATCTATAGGAAATGTTATGGCCCAGATTTTAAGTGGGGCTCATGACCATGTATGCACAGTGTACGTGGTCGGAAGTACCCGACAAGTTCCGGGTTTCCATTGGTGCTGCGCATGCGCCAAAACCCAGAACTTGCGATCTGTCACATTTCAGCTTGACAGATTATTCGCATGCACAGGAAATGGACATTTTCTGGCAGAGAGTTGGGCTACTTGTCCACAAAACTCTTACGTCTGGTAAAAGCAGGCGTAGGGCCTTCTTTGACCAGCGTAAGGGTTTAAATAAATACAAAACATTTTTTTTAATCATTTAAACATGCCAAAACTTTAAAAATTAGTTTAGGTTATTTTTGGCTCCTTTAAAAATGTTTACATTTATTTATCAAAAAAATAAATTTTTGTTTTAAATGTTTAATTAAATTGTGTTTTAATTAATTTTAAACATGTTAAGATTTATTTTTACTAAGGTTGTGTGAAAATGTATTTTTATGTCACCCTAATATGCTTATGGGGATTCCTACGTTAATGGAATCCCCATAAGCAACAGGAATCCCCCTTTTTGATTGGTTGGGCCGGCACACGTGATCCCAGGGACGCTTGTGAACCGCATGTGCCCCTGGGATACGTGGGCCTTTACGCAGGCGTATGCCTGCAGATTCAGGACCGCAAGAGTCCAAAGATAAGGAGGCACCAGGTAGATGCATACTGTTCTTGCTGATCGAGGCATTCGCCCATGGGAAGCCTCCGACTGCAATTTCAGGGCTTATATATTTCAGATTTTTCATTATAGCTGTAGTTCAAAAATCATGAAATTTAATGTAGAATGGAAAATTATTCGTAAAATTGAGGCCCCGACATTTACAGGGAGGCCATGAGGGAGCGGGTTGCGTGTTTGCGGGGTGGGGAAATCATATATGTCAGGAATGTGAGGTCCTGACGAACTTAACGCCATTATCACATTTTTACTCCGTTTCCCGCCTGGCTTGCAGCAAGATTGACAAGTTGGCTGGCTGCCGGGCAGGAAAGCCCGCAGTAGAAAGCTGCAACCGGGGACCATTGGGATCAGTCCCTGGAACCTGGGTAACATCGCAGGTTGGTGTTGAGGGGGGGGGGGTGGCGAGGAGTCAGACCGGCAGATAGGTGGGAGATGGGACCAGGAGAGATCGCAGGATTGGTGAGGGAGTGGGGGGGTGGCAGGGAGGCGGATGGAGTCGGACTGGCTATCAGGAGCGAGGTGAAACTGGGAGATTGCCGGGTTGGTGGGGTAGTTGAACCAGGAGAGATTGCAGATTTGGAGGGTGGGGATCGGCTGTTCACAGCAGTAGATTTGCCTAAGGGGCTGGAGGAAGCACTCCTGCTCTTTCTAACTCACAGCAATACTAAAAAAAGCACTTATCTGCTGGATCTGGCTTCCCCCACCTCCCTTTAGCCCTGGGAAACCTGGCTGGACAATAGTGAATTTAAATGACTGCCAAAATATCATGAAGGGAACCTCATTTACATATTATAATGACAGAACCACCTATCCGGAGGTGGTTGTGTCATTACTCAGAAGCCCGCAAACCCACCATGCTTAAAACAGAAGCAGGCTCATTTGCAGCGGGTTGGGGTCGGTTTCACATATTTGACAATTTAACAACCTCCTCATATGTTCAGCAGGGTTATGAGTTTTGAAGCACCCAGTTGTGCCTGATGACTAAGTTTCCATAACAAGGGCATTAAGCTGCGGTTGGCAGCTTGAGCTTGAGCTACCCTGCTCCAACAAGTGATCTTAGATAATGTAGAACAGATGAAGCAAGTTTAAGATTTATCTAGAATACACTCCCAAATCATGTGTAGCATGGGTACGAGGTCCCTTTTCACTACAATACCAAGCACTTCTAGGTTAGCTGCTATTAGGAGCTCTCTCTAGGAATAGTGTCACCATACATACACTACAACTTCTGTGCATTCATCCCACAACAGAATGTTTTCAGTACCCTCATCCGGTTTCACTTTGGTGCACAAAACAAGTACTCATTAAATGTTCAAGAAAGGTTATTACATGAAGACTGCATGTACGCCCATTAGTCTCACTATCATCAGAGATTCTGAAAACAGCAAGGGCTGGATTTTTGGCTGCTGTCCACCTCTGTTTTCACCCCAGAGGGGCGGCAATGGTGGCGGTGAGCTTTCCTGGGCAGGTGGCAAGCTTCCAGCGCCCCGCCGGGGTTTTTGGGGCTGGTTTTGGTGGGGCGCGGAGCATTACTACCCAGGAGATGCGAGTCAGTGTGCTACGCACCTGGTTACAACACCGGCTCGATTTTTGACTCCTTTTTTTTTGAAATTCGTAGCCAATCGTTCCAATTCTTTGTCAAATCACAAACGCCAGAGGTCACCTTGCACACGCCAAGGATCACTCTGCGCCAATGCTCTTAGCCAAAAGGCCTAGAGCCACTGCACCGTTCCTGGAAGTACTGCAATACCAGGTTCGTGCCATGGAGGTGGATGGGTCAGGTCCCCCACACACCTCCGTGGAGGTGGATGGGTCAAGCCACCCCACCCACCTCCTGTTTCCAAAAAAGCAAGCATATACCTTCCTGATCCAGGGAGAACCACCCAGAGGTCATGGTGGCTACTCCCCTGTCAGGTCAGTTACGCATGATCTTAGCCAAAAGGCCGAGAAGCGATTTTTGACTCCTGCCCGACCCATAGCACCCCGCAGCGCGCCTGTGGATTCCAAGCTGTCGCGGCTGCAGTGAGGTAAGTAATGCCGACCTCAGGTAAGTGTGATTGTTTTTTCTTTTATATTGTGGTGGCGTGGGCTATGTAATGGGAATGTTTTTGGTGGGTTTTTTTCAGATTTTTTTCTTTTTCCCAGACCTCTCTTAGAGCGCTCCCAGGCCGGCTGTTTAGCTCGGGATTTTCACATGCTCAGCCGGCCGAGCGCCCTAAGAGAGCTAGCTGTGCAATGCCTCCCTTAGCACTCTGTCTCACACGCAGGGCCCAGCTGCCGAATTCTGCTGTCTGAGGCGCAAACTATTCCTGGGCACAAACTTTACCGCCCCGCCGCCATTACTCCTCCGAAATGAGCAAAGCAGAAAATCCAGCCCTCAAGCACGTTGCAGCAGTCAATTTGATAACAAGAATTTAAAGAACCAACAAAAACAAATATTAAATCTCATTACCCAGAATAAACCACCAGAGCACAAGAACATATAAATCTGTAAGCTTTTTCTCGTGGTTTCTTTTTAAAAGTGTGTACAATAAGGAGTACTAAAAATTCAAGTATATTACAGTCTACTCCTATACACTCAGTCATTATTTTTGCTCACAATGTTTTTGAATTATCCAGGGGTTTTAATAAAACAGCACAATATTTTGCACAACTTCAATTTGAAGGAACGGATGATTCAAATTAAGTAGGTGTAAACTGAGTTCCTGAGCTCTGGGGTCATTCATAAGCCGATAATATACAAAGCTGCCTTGAAACTTTTTCCAAATATTGTCCCCTGTAATTTTGACTCTTTTAAATCTAAAAATGTGGAAGATTGAAAGGAGAAATAACCAATCATTACCAATGTCTTTTATCTTTGATTAGAAACATCTCTGGTAGCAAAAGGGAGCCAGAACTTTGAAAGAAAACCAAAGGCTGATGGATACGTGCTGCCTTCTGCCTCACCATGAAGAATTGCCACTGGGAAAAATGTTGGTGGTTTCCACAGAACAATACGCCAACAGAATTAAGCACACAAGGAAAAAAGTGGGAGGAAGAAAGCATTTAGCTTCTATGGTGGCTCTCAAAGCTGGTTTGTCTCCTGCTCTGAGTATTTCCTTATTCCTTTGCTAAACGTTGTTCTCTAGTATGGGAAAGCTAGGATAGTTTCTTTTGGCAACACCTGCCTATATTTGTATAAGTTCAAGATCTTCAGTTCGAAGGTGACCTTATAGGATTTTACTTTAGCTGGAAATGTTGCAGATCTGAGGAAAAAAAGATACACTTACTCAAAGAATGTGGCTATGATCTACATTGCATCCCAAATGTAACACATTAAACTGTTACTTTGTTATGAATATTCAAGGCTGAGGCAATGGGAGTGTTCCTCGTGAATTCCATTTAACTTTTTACTGAATTGAAACTTTACAATGCTAAAATCATAAATGATCATTATTTGAATTATTTATATACTATAATCTTATATTTCTTTCAAAATTAGTACCACTCTATTCTCACACAAGAACTGTACACAGTTCGCTGCTGATGCCGTTTCCTGTTTGCGGAGAAACAAGTTTCCAATCAAAACTTACAGGGGAAGTTGTTTCAGTGTCTAACAGCACTCTGCCTAGAAATTGCGTAGCGCCAGTTTGGGGTGATAACTTTTGTGGGAGCTCAAACACACAAACTCAACAACAGTCAGAAGTGATATCCATTAGTGGGATAAGATTTTTTTCCATTTCCAATGATCTCGCAGATGCTCATTCTATGTTTTAAATATAATATTTTAATTCAGAAAGGTACTTTGTATCAGTGCTCATCTCAACTGAGCAGTATCTAATAATGCAAAAAGAAATAGTAGTTCAGTAGTTAAGGAGTTACTCTATAATTTTAAATAATCCTGGATTCCACTGTATTCATTGATCAATAAATATATGATTTTGTAGAATATAACTTCTGTCATTGGGAAATGCTGGAATCCATTATTAAGGAAGCAGTAGCGGGACATTTGGAAAAGCATGATTCAATCAAGCAGAGTCAGCATGGTTTTATAAAAGAGAAATCATGGTTGACAAATTTGCTGGAGTTCTTTAAGGATTTAACGAGCAGGGTGGATAAGGGGGAACCAGTGGATGTGGTGTATTTGGATTTCCAGAAGACATTCGATAAAATGCCACATAAGAGGTTACTGCACAAGCTAAAAGCTCATGGGGTTGGGGGTAATATATTAGCATAGATAGAGGATTGACTAACTAACAGAAAATAGAGAGTCGGGATAAATGGGTAATTTTCCAGTTGCCAAACAGTGACTAGTTGGGTGCTGCAGGGATCGGTGCTGGGGTCTCAACTATTTACAATCTATATTAATGACTGGAATGAAGGGACCGAGAATAATGTAGCCAAGTTTGCTGATGAGACAAAGATGGGTGGAAAAGCAAATTGTGAAGAGGCACAATAAATCTGCAAAGGGACAGGCTAAGTGAGACAGGCTAAGTGAGTGGGCAAACATTTGGCAGATGGAGTATAATGTGAGAAAATGTGAGGTTATCCACTTTGGCAGAAATAATAGAAAAGCAAATGATAATTTAAATAGAGAAAAATTGCAAAGTGCTGCAGTACAGAGAGACCTGGGGGTCCTTGTGCATGAAACACAAAAAGTTAGTATGCAGGTACAGCAAGTAATCAGGAAGGCAAATGGAACATTGGCCTTTATTGCAAGGGGGATAGTGTATAAAAGCAGAGATGTCCTGCTACAACTGTACAGGGTATTGGTGAGGCCACACCTGGAGTATTGCACACAGTTTTGGTCTCCGTATTTAAGGAAGGATATACGTGCATTGGAGGCTGTTCAGAGAAGGTTCACTCGGTTGATTCCGGAGATGAGGGGGTTGACTTATGAGAATAAGTTGAGTAAGTTGGGCCTATACATATTGGAGTTCAGAAGAATGAGAGGTGATCTTATTGAAACTTATAAGATAATGAGGGGGCTCGACAAGGTGGATGAAGAGAGAATATTTCCACCCTTAGGGGAATCTAAAACCAGGGGACATAGTTTTAGAATAAGAGGCCCCCATTTAAAATGGAGATGAGGAGAAATTTCTTCTCTCAGGTGGTTGTGAATCTATGGAATTCTCTGCTCCAGAGAGCTGTGGAGGCTGGATTATTGATTATGTTTAAGGAGGAGAGAGACAGATTTTTGAGCAATAAGGGAGTAAAGTTTATGGGAAGTGGGCAGGAAGTGGAGCTGAGGCAATGATCAGATCAGCCATGATCTTAATGAATGGCGGAGCAGGCTCGAGAGGCCAAATGGCCTACTCCTGCTTCTATTTCTTATGTTCTTATATTCTTATGTTGTTATAACTTGTGTTTAAAAAGCTCCCTATGAATGATTACTTTGGGTTGTCACTGCCTTTCTGCCCATCTAAGCCTCCAATATCAATTCTGCCACATGCCTCCCTGGCACATCCAAGTGCAACAGCAGTTTATAAACCACAGATGGGGGAGGCATCTGATGAAAATTACATAAATCTGAAGTTAAAAAAAATAGGACATGAGAGTAAAGGTCAGAGTAAGGAATAAGGGTAACATAAAATGGTCAGGGAACAACAGCAGTTATAGAACATGAGTATAAAATGAATTAAAATATGGGGAGCAATTAATAAAATCAAATTAAATTGTCTATACAACATCCATAACAAAATGGGGGACCTGGAGGCAATAATTTGTACTGAGGTGCCGGGTGTAGTAGAAATAACTGAAAATTGGCTACAGAAAGAACAGGATGGAAGTTAACTATTGCAGGATATAACATATTTAGAAAGGATAGGGAAGGAAGAAGGGGATTGGGGTAGCTTTACTAATTAGCGACAACATAATGGCAGCAGAAAAAAGGGACATAACTAATATTAAAATAGAAGTTGGATCCATATGGATTGAGATAAGGATAAGAAGGGATTGATCACATTCATAGAGGTATTCTACAGACCATCCATTAGTGGAAGGGAAGTGGATGAAGAAATATGTTGGAAAATCTATGAAATGAGCAAAAGATATTGGCCTAGAAATTGGACATCGACAGAAACCTGCCAATGTCACTGCGACATCGTGTTTACGGCCGCTGAAAATGGCTGCAGTACTCCCGGGCAAAAAATTGCTGGAGATTATAGTTCAGGGCTAACTTATAGTGTAACACTCTCCTGGTGGCGTTAGTGGAGGCATCTGACCCAAAGTTCCCATCCAGAAGTGGCATTGCAGCTTTTTACTGCCTCTAGGAGGCTGTGGAGTTCGCAAGGAATCATAGAATCATAGAAGGAGGGCTTTTAGCCCGTCGAGCCCATGGCTAAGTGCGAATGGGCAATTAAAAGGGCTATGAATTAAAGGGGCAATGTATTCAGAACCAATAAAAAATAAAATGTCGTGAAAAAATGTAATTTTCAGCCTTTACTGATTTTCAAAAAAATTACCATTAGAAAGTCCCAAATGGGAGTCTTCAGCACTTAAAGCTGAATTATTTTCTGAACCTACAAGTGGCTCAGCAAGCCAGGGAAGGGGCACCCAGGGTCTCGCACACAACACTCCAGCTTTGTACGGGGGTCAACATTGCAAGAGAGGTCCTCTACTCATAGAGGCCAGCAGGCCCTCCAGACAGAACAATGAGACCATCACTGCTCGCAGTGTCACCCCACAACCTGACTCCAGTGCCCAAAGAAGCTTTATAACCTCAGACCAGTGGTCAAGGTTAGTGAATGCATCTTCAAAAGCCGTTTCCAACCAACTGCATCACTAGCCTCACACAATGCTCAATGCACAGCTCCTCCCACTATTCACTCACTTACCAACAATCTACTAATCACAAGGTGCATCTCCCATTCCTAGCCTCATCTCACCTCCTTGAACGACACGTTGCAGGTCATTCTTGGGAGGGGCACAGCTGAGCCCTTGGCCAGCGCCGGGGTTGAAAGGATATAAGATGCCAGCATCTTCATACTTTATCCTCCTTCTGGCTTGCACCTCTTGCTGTCCCACCCTCCCCTCATTCACAACTCCACCCTTGTGCCTTCCTCATTTCACACACCCAAGAAATGCAGCCTGCCCAGCCAGTGGTTGGCCAAGAAGAGGGAGAGAAAAGTGAAAACAAAGATGAGGAAGAAGATTGATTTGACACTGCCAGTCACCAGCTGCTCAAGGTCAACCAGCAAGTCCAGTTTCAGCATCCCCCACTGAAAGTCAGCAGCCTTCCACCAGCCATGCTGCAGCCACTCGGGTAGCACTGTGTGACATCAGTAGGATAGGCAAAGGCAGTCACCAAGAGAATGCATTACGGGTGATGAGTTGATTTCTTGATGTCATATTGGATGGATGAATGGATGGATGTATAAAGTTGGATTTGAAAGTTTGCTTTGTGATGGCTTTTATTTCAACATTGTGGCCAAGAGGACACTGTGATGGTCAATAACAGAGGGAAGGTAGGTGTGGGACAGTGTTGAAAGGGGAATTTGGGTTGTGTTCACTGGTACCGCTGGTGGATGATTCCATCCCGGATATCCCTTCCAGAAAGGTGCTGTCTAGGTTGCATTCTTCCTTCTGTTTCCTCCTCTTCAGCCTGCTCCTCCTCGGCTTTTTCCTCTTCTGCGTCGTCCTCTTCCCTCTGCAAGCGGAAGGAAAATCTGAAATGACAGCATCTCAACCTGAGACATAAACTCTCTTTCTCTCTCCACGGATTTTGCCTGACTTGCTGAGTTTTTGCAGCATTTTCTGTCTTCTCAGAAGGATTTCTTTACTATCCAAGGCCTTGTAAGCATCCAGCAGCACACCTACAGACTTAAAAATCTTTTAATATCTATTGCAGCAAGCCATGACTTCAATAAAATCTAAAAAGTCCAAAAGTTGAAATGCAAACTTACTTGAAAGATGTGTGTGTCCCATTAAGAGGTGTTGACAATGCCTCTTGTCAGTCTGCTTGCAGACTGGGATTACCTTGCATGCTAACAACCCAGCACTGAACTCAGCGCTAGGGTCAAAGTTATCCGTGGTGACGATAAGTCAGTGAGCACCACTCCATCTTTTGTGCAGGGTGCTATACTTACTGGCAGTGCTACCAGGCCTTTGTAAATGGAGGACATTGCTTTGAGTGCTGTTGGGGGGGATGACTCATCAGGGGAGGGCAGCAGCAGCCAAGTTCATGGCACCATGGCTGGCTCTGTTGCACAGGAGGGCAGGAAAAAGAGTGGGAGAGCGATAGTGATAGGGAATTCAATGGTGAGGGGAATAGATAGGCGTTTCTGCGACCGCAACCGAGACTCCAGGATGGTATGTTGCCTCCCTGGTGCAAGGGTCAAGGATGTCTCGGAGCGGGTGCAGGACATTCTAAAAAGGGACGGAGAACAGCCAATTGTCGTGGTGCACATTGGTACCAACGACATAGGTAAAAAAAGGGATGAGGTCCTACGAAACGAATTTAAGGAGCTAGGAGCTAAATTAAAAAGTAGGACCTCAAAAGTAGTAATCTCGGGATTGCTACCAGTGCCACGTGCTAGTCAGAGTAGGAATCGCAGGATAGCGCAGGTGAATACGTGGCTTGAGCAGTGGTGCAGCAGGGAGGGATTCAAATTCCTGGGACATTGGAACCGGTTCTGGGGGAGGTGAGACCAGTACAAACCGGACGGTCTGCAGCTGGGCAAGACCGGAACCAATGTCCCAGGGGGAGTGTTTGCTAGTGCTGTTGGGGAGGAGTTAAAGTAATATGGCAGGGGGATGGGAACCAATGCAGGGAGACAGAGGGAAACAAAAAGGAGGCAAAAGCAAAAGACAGAAAGGAGATGAGGAAAAGTGGAGGGCAGAGAAACCCAAGGCAAAGAACAAAAAGGGCCACTGTACAGCAAAATTCTAAAAGGACAAAGGGTGTTACAAAAAACAAGCCTGAAGGCTTTGTGTCTTAATGCAAGGAGTATCCGCAATAAGGTGGATGAATTAACTGTGCAAATAGATGTTAACAAATATGATGTGATTGGGATTACAGAGACGTGGCTCCAGGATGATCAGGGCTGGGAACTCAACATCCAGGGGTATTCAACATTCAGGAAGGATAGAATAAAAGGAAAAGGAGGTGGGGTAGCATTGCTGGTTAAAGAGGAGATTAATGCAGTAGTTAGGAAAGACATTAGCTTGGATGATGTGGAATCTATATGGGTAGAGCTGCAGAACACCAAAGGGTAAAAAACGTTAGTGGGAGTTGTGTACAGACCTCCAAACAGTAGTAGTGATGTTGGGGAGGGCATCAAACAGGAAATTAGGGGTGCATGCAATAAAGGTGCAGCAGTTATAATGGGTGACTTTAATATGCACATAGATTGGGCTAGCCAAACTGGAAGCAATACGGCGGAGGAGGATTTCCTGGAGTGCATAAGGGATGGTTTTCTAGACCAATATGTCGAGGAACCAACTTGGGCGGAGGCCATCTTAGACTGGGTGTTGTGTAATGAGAGAGGATTAATTAGCAATCTCATTGTGCGAGGCCCCTTGGGGAAGAGTGACCATAATATGGTGGAATTCTGCATTAGGATGGAGAATGAAACAGTTAATTCAGAGACCATGGTCCAGAACTTAAAGAAGGGTAACTTTGAAGGTATGAGGCGTGAATTGGCTAGGATAGATTGGCGAATGATACTTAAGGGGTTGACTGTGGATGGGCAATGGCAGACATTTAGAGACTGCATGGATGAACTACAACAATTGTACATTCCTGTCTGGTGTAAAAATAAAAAAGGGAAGGAGGCTCAACCGTGGCTATCAAGGGAAATCAGGGATAGTATTAAAGCCAAGGAAGTGGCAGACAAATTGGCCAGAAATAGCAGCGAACCTGGGGACTGGGAGAAATTTAGAACTCAGCAGAGGAGGACAAAGGGTTTGATTAGGGCAGGGAAAATGGAGTACGAGAAGAAGCTTGCAGGGAACATTAAGGCGGATTGCAAAAGTTTCTATAGATATGTAAAGAGAAAAAGGTTAGTAAAGACAAACGTAGGTCCCCTGCAGTTAGAATCAGGGGAAGTCATAACGGGGAACAAAGAAATGGCAGACCAATTGAACAAGTACTTTGGTTCAGTATTCATTAAGGAGGACACAAACAACCTTCCGGATATGAAAGGGAACAGAGGGTCTAGTAAGGAGGAGGAACTGAGGGAAATCTTTATTAGTCAGGAAATTGTGTTGGGGAAATTGATGGGATTGAAGGCCGATAAATCCCCAGGGTCTGATGGACTGCATCCCAGAGTACTTAAGGAGGTGGCCTTGGAAATAGCGGATGCATTGACAGTCATTTTCCAACATTCCATTGACTCTGGATCAGTTCCTATCGAGTGGAGGGTAGCCAATGTAACCCCACTTTAAAAAAAAGGAGGGAGAGAAAACAGGGAATTATAGACCGGTCAGCCTGACCTCAGTAGTGGGTAAAATGATGGAATCAAATATTAAGGATGTCATAGCAGCGCATTTGGAAAAAGGTGACATGATAGGTCCAAGTCAGCATGGATTTGTGAAAGGGAAATCATGCTTGACAAATCTTCTGGAATTTTTTGAGGATGTTTCCTGTAAAGTGGACAAGGGAGAACCAGTTGATGTGGTATATTTGGACTTTCAGAAGGCTTTCGACAAGGTCCCACACAAGAGATTAATGTGCAAAGTTAAAGCACATGGGATTGGGGGTAGTGTGCTGATGTGGATTGAGAACTGGTTGTCAGACAGGAAGCAAAGAGTAGGAGTAAATGGGTACTTTTCAGAATGGCAGGCAGTGACTAGTGGGGTACCGCAAGGTTCTGTGCTGGGGCACCAGCTGTTTACATTGTACATTAATGATTTAGATGAGGGGATTAAATGTAGTATCTCCAAATTTGTGGATGACACTAAGTTGGGTGGCAGTGTGAGCTGCGAGGAGGATGCTATGAGGCTGCAGAGTGACTTGGATAGGTTAGGTGAGTGGGCAAATGCATGGCAGATGAAGTATAATGTGGATAAATGTGAGGTTATCCACTTTGGTGGTAAAAACAGAGAGACAGACTATTATCTGAATGGTGACAGATTAGGAAAAGAGGAGGTACAACGAGACCTGGGTGTCATGGTACATCAGTCATTGAAGGTTGGCATGCAGGTACAGCAGGCGGTTAAGAAAGCAAATGGCATGTTGGCCTTCATAGCGAGGGGATTTGAGTACAGGGGCAGGGAGGTGTTGCTACAGTTGTACAGGGCCTTAGTGAGGCCACACCTGGAGTATTGTGTACAGTTTTGGTCTCTTAACTTGAGGAAGGACATTCTTGCTATTGAGGGAGTGCAGCGAAAATTCACCAGACTGATTCCCGGGATGGTGGGACTGACCTATCAAGAAAGACTGGATCAACTGGGCTTGTATTCACTGGAGTTCAGAAGAATGAGGGGGGACCTCATAGAAACATTTAAAATTCTGACGGGTTTAGACAGGTTAGATGCAGGAAGAATGTTCCCAATGTTGAGGAAGTCCAGAACCAGGGGTCACAGTATAAGGATAAGGGCTAAGCCATTTAGGACCGAGATGAGGAGAAACTTCTTCACCCAGAGAATGGTGAACCTGTGGAATTCTCTACCACAGAAAGTAGTTGAGGCCAATTCACTAAATATATTCAAAAGGGAGTTAGATGAAGTCCTTACTACTCAGGGGATCAAGGGGTATGGCAGGAAGGGGGTACTGAAGTTGCATGTTCAGCCATGAACTCATTGAATGGCGGTGCAGGCTAGAAGGGCCGAATGGCCTACTCCTGCACCTATTTTCTATGTTTCTATGTTTTTATGACCCGCTGCCAAGTGGTGGAAGAGCAGCAGCAGGTGCTTCCTTGACATTATGCCATGCTAACGGATGGCACTAAGTTAGGGAATTTCTTCCCCATCGAATAGTAATCATGGGAGATTCCAACTACCCACAGATAAGCTGGCAAATAGAGGTAGGGAAAGGTGAAAAGGGAATTGAGTTTTTACAGGGTATTATCACAGAATAGTAACCACCACATAAGCTGCCGGTGCCATCACAGCCGGCTGTTAACGGCTGCTGAATGGCCTGTTTCTGTGCTGTAGACTTGATGTAACATTACTCTCTGTCAACAGTAAATAAGGATGGTCCTGTTCATCACTTCAAAATGAACACTAGGAGAATGTAGAAACCCACAGCACAATGTAGTGCCAGCTGATTTAAGCTACAGACTATTTAAAAAATCTGCAGTAGTTACTGCTATTCTATTCTTCATTTCATATTATATGAAACTGTTATACCCGCTTCAACAAGTCAGTACAGGTTGCACAGAATTGTAGGATGCCTGAGTACACCCACAATTCCTTACACTGCTAAGTTTCTAATTATAACTGTCTGCAAATGGTGCGTAAAGTGGAAATGCTTCCCTCTGCAAAAGATTGTCTCTGAGCTGTTCTCATATACACATTCCAACAACTGGTTTACAGTAGCATATGGGTAGACATGAAATGCAATTTGTCTGCCTGTCCTCTCAACTGCATTGCATTGCTTGAGAGAAGACAGACATCTAATTTGCAATTCTTGGCAATTCCTGCTATGCACTGTAATGGCACTTTAGATATTTGGTCAACAGTACATCCAAATAATTTCTCTGATCTAAGTTATTGAACGATTTCAAGAGAAACGAACATACATTTGCAAAAGTGCTTCATTGTGTCTCTCAGGGCCCTTCCAAAGCACTTTACAGACAATATTGGGCTGGATTTTTGGTTGCTTAACATCTCAGTTAGCGGCCAGAGGGGGCATTAATGGGAGTGCAAGAGGTTACCGACCCATAGCACAGCGTTTAGCGCCACGACCAAAAGTTCATTAGAGGCTCACCGGGGCGCAAACCAATAATGCCTGGCTGCTGATGATCACTCCGATCATGACGTATTCCTGGTGCAATGCCCACGCTTGACTTCAAAATATCTTCAAAAGAAAAGGCAGGGAAATGCCCTTTTTTTGAAGGTTTGGGGATGTGGGTTTCACGACAGTGATTTAAAACATGTGAGCCAAAATAATATAGGATACAGGTTAGGAAAGAAAAACACAATACTGCAACTCTGGTGGAAATTCGGTCACACCTCATTTTGGGCGGTAACCCAGGTGGAGCAGTAATTTTATCGCCTTGAAAAGATTTATGTTCTCCGTCTAGAAACTGTTTTCAACCTGTACTTTTATGTCTGCCTGCCACTGCAAACTCGGAGGCCCAGTGAAAAATGAGATGAAGCTGCCTCATTTAGCGTCCACCAAGAACAACGTCTGGAAAAACAGCGGTACAGGCTTGCAGTGTCGTTAACTGGTGGCTACTTAAAGGGATGAGGACACACTTCCCTCGGAATTGACAGTCAGTGCAATGTTTACACAGAGAACGGTGAGTGAGCCTCCGAGTTTGCAGTGGCAGGCAGACATAAAAGTACAGGTTGAAAACAATTTCTAGACGGAGAACATAAATCTTTTCAAGGCGATAAAATTACTGCTCCACCTGGGTTACCGCCTGAAATGAGGTGTGAACGAATTTCCACCAGAATTGCAGTATTGTGTTTTTAAGTCTTTCCTAACCTGTATCCTATATTATTTTGGCTCACATGTTTTAAATCACTGTCGTGAAACCCACATCTCCAAACCTTCAAATATGGGCATTTCCCTGCCTTTTCCTTTGAAGATATTTTATCCCTACAACGTGTATCGATATAGCCAAGAGTTCAGAGAGACGATATGCTTGCAAGACATCACCAATCTTGTTCTGAAACCAACTAGTGCAAAATACAGGGAAATTCTCCATATGGAAAATAGGAGGTATCACCAAAGCTATGCAGATCAAATGAGCAATTCAACAGTCATTCAAGTTGCTCAAAGTCCAATTCCTACTGTTATGTCTCAAATAAAGCAATGTGACTGAGTATTGTAGACTTGAGTAAGTATGACCTTAGTCTATTTTTTCTGACTCCAGAGTGCCCGCACAGCATGGGAGGCCTGCTTATATGCAGTGCTCCCAAGGGATGCTGGGATCCCTTGGGACTCTAACAGATGCGCCCTCTGGTGGCGGTAGAATGCTGGTTACAAGGTGTTGCATACATAACACCACTCCCCCCCCCAAAGTCAATAGTACACTTATTTACCGGGTGAGACAATCTGAGGCTTTCCGCTTTCTAGCCGATAGTCTCGGTACAGACACAGGTGCAGGTGAGTTGGTTGGGCCTTCGCTGGGCTGCTGCGCAGCTGGCCTTGCCGGGCTGCTGGGGATGATGAGTTCAGCTTCGTGGTCAACTGTGATGTCGGTTGCCACTTGTGTGTGTATTGGTGGGTCGAAGTTGGTGGTGTCCTCTTCAGGTTGCTCGTGGCTCTTTGTGAATCGCAGTATGGTTTGGTCCAAATGCTTTCTGCAAGTTAGTCCATTTGCAAGTTTGACCTCAAACACCCTACTCCCTTCTTTGGCTACGACAGTGCCAGCAAGCCATTTTGGACCATGTCCATAGTTGAGTACAAATACAGGGTCATTGACTTCAATATCGTGTGACAAATTTGCACGATCATGGCACATGCTTTGTTGATGCTGCCTGCCCTCGACATGATCATGGAGATCAGGGTGGACTAGAGAGAGCCTTGTTTTGAGTGCCCTTTTCCGAAGCAGTTCGGCAAGGGGAACCCCGGTGAGCGAGTGGGGTCTTGTGCAGTAGCTGAGCAGGACTCGGGACAGGCGGGTCTGCAGGGAGCCTTCCGACACGCGTTTCAAGCTTTGTTTGGTTTGGACTGCATGTTTTGACTGACCGTTAGATGTGGGTTTGAACGGGGCAGATATGACGTGCTTGATCCCATCAGCGCTGGTAAAGCACGGCCCATTGTCGCTGACAAGGACATCAGGCAGGCCATGCGTGGCAAACATGGCTCCTAGGCTTTCGATGGTGGTAGTGGACATGCTTACAGACATTATTACACACTCAATCCATTTAGAATAAGCATCCACAACAACCAAGAACATTTTGCCTAGAAACAGGCCAGCAAAGTCAACGTGCATCCTAGGCCACGGTTTGGAGGGCCATGACCACAAACTTAGTGGTGCCTCCCTGGGTGCATTGTTCAGTTGAGAGCAAGTGTTGCACTGGCGCATGCAAAACTCCAAATCTGAGTCGATGCCGGGCCACCACACTTGAGATCTGGCAATAGCTTTCATCATTACTATGCCTGGGTGGGTACTGTGCAGGTCGCATATGACCAATTCCCTGCCTTTGTTGGGCAAAACCACACCATTACGCCCCCCCCCCACCCCCACAAAAGCCAGTCCGCCTGTTTGGATATTTCAACTTTGCGTCGCTGAAAAGGCTTGATCTCTTCATGCATCTCCGCTGGGATACTGGACCAGCTCCCATGGAGGACACAGTTTTTTTTACAAGGGACAGTAAAGGATCCTGGCTGGTCCAGGTCCCGATCTGGCAGGCCATAATGGGTGACTTTTCGTTTTCAAATGCATCCATCACCAAGAGCAAATCTGCAGGCAGAGCCATTTCCACCCCGGTGGTGGGCAATGGTAGCCGATTGAGAGCATCAGCGCAGTTCTCGGTGCCTGGCCTATGGCGAATTACATAGTTATATGCAGACAGCGTGAGCGCCCATCTTTGGATGTGAGCAGAGGCATTGGTATTAATACATTTGCTCTCTGTGAATAACAATATGTGCGGTTTATGGTCAGTTTCTAACTTGAACTTAAGCCCAACAGATACTGGTGCATTTTTTTCACCCGTAAACGCATGCCCGAGCTTCTTTTTCAGTCATGGTATAGGCCTTTTCCGCCTTGGACAAACTCCTGGACGCATAAGCGACCGGTTGCAATGTTCCCGATTCGTTTGCTTGTTATAACACACACACCCAACCCCGAAGAGACGCATCGCAAGCTAGCACTAAACATTTACATAGGTCATACAGAACAAGAAGTTTGTTGGAACGTAACAGATTTCTGGCTTTCTCAAATGCAGTCTCTTGTGATTTCCCCCATACCCAGTCATCTCCCTTGTGTAGCAACACGCGTAGAGATTCTAGCAAGGTCCTTAACCCGGGTAGGAAATTACCAAAATAATTGAGGAGTCCCAGGAATGACCGCAGCTCCTTCACGTTTTTGGTGCTTTCTTGATTGCCTCCGTCTTGGCATTGGTGGGTCTGACGCCGTCTGCCGTGATTCTTCCCCCTAAGAACTCGACCTCTGGCACCAGGAAAACACACTTCGAGTGTTTCAACCTGAGTCCCACACGATCTAGCTGACTTAGATCCTTTTCCAGGTTCTGCAATTGTTCGATGGTGTCCTGACCTGTGATCATTATTTCGTACTGGAAAACCACAGTGCACGGAACCGATTTTAGCTGACTTTCCATGTTCCTTTGAAAAATAGCCACGGCCAATCAAATCCCAAACGGGCATCTACTGTAGATGAACAGACCTTTGTGCGTGCTGATGCAGGTGAGGCCTTTAGAAGATTCCGCCAGCTCCTGCGTCATGGAGGCCGAGGGTCTAACTTGGAGAATGTCTTCCCTCCTGCCAGCATCGCAAATAGGTCAGCTGCCTTGGGTAGCGGGTACTGGTCCTGCTGCGAAAAACGGTTAATCGTTACTTTATAGTCCCCACAAATTCTTACCATGCCATCGCCCTTAAGAACTGGAATAATCGGACTGGCCCACTTGTTGAACTCAACTGGTGCAATGATGCCCTCTCATTGCAGCCTGTCCAGCTCGATCTCCACTTTCTCTCGCATGATGTATGGCACCGCATGTGCCTTGTGGTGGATGGGTCGTGTACCAGGAACCAAGTGGATCTGCACCTTCGCCCCAGAGAAATTTCTGATGCCTGGCTCAAACAATGACGGGAACTTGCTCAAAACCTGGTCACATGAGGCGTAGTTGATGGACGAAAGTGCTCGGATGTCGTCCCAGTTCCAGCGGATTTTTCCCAGCCAGCTTCTGCCGAACCGTGTGAGGCCATCTCCTGGTACAATCCATAATGATAGTTCGTGCACCGCTCCATCATAGGAGACTTTTACTGCTGCACTGCCAAATACAGGGATCAGCTCTTTAGTGTAAGTTCTCAGCTTGGTGTGAATAGGGCTCAGCTTGGGCCTTTGTGCCTTGTTGCACGACAGCCGCTCAAAGGCCTTTTTGCTCATGATAGACTGACTCGCACCCGTGTCCAATTCCAAGACTACTGGAATTCCGTTCAGTTCAACTTTTACAATGATCGGTGGACATTTCGTGGTGAAGGTGTGTACCCCGTACACTTCTGCCTCCTCGGTTCGAGTCTCTAGTTCAGTTTGATCCGCCATGGATTGGTCTTCCTCTGCAATTTTTGTAGGGTTTGTAGCTCATCTGCACATTCGCTGGAGATGTCCCATTGTTCCACAATCTTTGCACGCATAGTGTTTGAAGCGGCATTGATGGGCTTGATGATCACCTCCGCAGCACCAACAAGGGTAATTGCCTCACATTCACACTTGGTGGTGGACTCTGAGTCATCTGAGGTCATGCAGCTGCAGGCATGTATGTTCTGCCATATGCATTCCTGCCTGAAAACGACGTTACTTTGTGTACAGTACTTGCCGATGCATCTTTATGCTGCAAATTTTTTTTGATTTTATCGCTGGTGGACAGAAATGCCTGGGCTATCGTTATGGCTTTGCTCAGGTTCGGTGTTTCAATAGTCAATAGTTTGCAAAGGATAACCTCATGGCCAATGCCAAGCACAAAAAAAGTCTCTTAGCATTTGCTCAAGGAATTCACCAAATTCGCAATGTCCTGCAAGGCATTTTTGCGTGATGGTTTGTTATCTGTTACTCGTTGCCAGTTGTTATGCCTCAAATAAAGCAATGTGACTGAGTACTGTAGACTTGAGTAAGTGTGACCTTAGTCTCTTTTTTCTGACTCCAGAGTTCCCGCACAGCATGGGAAGCCTGCTTATATGCAGTGCTCCCAAGGGATGCTGGGATCCCTTGGGACTCCAACAGATGCGCCTTCTGGTGGCGGCAGAATGCTGGTTGCAAGATGTTGCATACATAACACCTACCATTCATGTTTAAGATAAAATTTGATGATATTTTCATTGTTTCCTAACATCACCAATTCACAGAGAAAGTATCAGATTATATCTCCTGGCTGCACCGAGATGACTAGAAGGTGTCAGAAAAAAATGGTAACTTCCCCTGTACACACTTAAAAGGCATTTAACAACTGTAACTATACAGTGGGAAGAAGGACTAGAGTGTTGTATAACTGAGAAAATGATAATTGCCAGGTGAACCCAAAATCAACAAGCTTAGTGGGAAACATTTAATGTTTTATTAATCAGTAATCTGAACCTATAACAAGTTAGTTTGAGAATTGGGGTAAGCTTTTAACTACGGCAATGTTTAAATCAGCCTATTAGCAGTTCTGTTCATCAAGTACTGTAGAATATCTAAATGATAAGTGAAAAAATACTATTAACTTCAAGCCTTTTTTAAAAATAAAAGCCAGAGTGTAGAACTGAGTTTCAACTAAAATTGAAAAAAATCCTTTTAGAAAATCACTATCTGCATTTATTGATTCAGTGACACATGTTCTTACTTGTTTTTTTTATTTGTTCATAGGATGTGGGCGTCGCTAGCAAAGCTAGCATTTATTGTCCATCCCTAATTGCCGTTGAGAACGTGGTGATGAGCTGCCTCCTTGAACTGCTGCAATCCCTGAGGTGAAGGTACTCCCGTGGTGCTGTAAGGGAATTTGATCAGCGATGATGAACGAACGGCGATGTACTTCCAAGTCAGGATGGTGTGTGACTTGGAGGGGAACTTGGGAGGGTAAACCACATCTCAGCCAGGGGCATAATAAATGAATGATAGAATTACTTCCAGTACTAAGTTGCATCTGCTGCATCCACATGCAATTAGATGATATACTTCAAAAACGTAGCATCTTTCCTAGTAATTGGGAATAGTATCTCCATTCGGTCTCCACTGGCTCCTAAATCATACCTAACTCAATCTTCATTTCCATGATCCTCAGAACCATTTATGCCAATGAGGCATTACTTTACAATTAAAAATATTCCGAGTCCTTAAAAATATGTGATTGCTGATGATTGAACTGTTTTTGGTGTGACAACTTTTCTTGCTTAGAGTACATCCTTGAATATATATCCCATCTTACAAAATTAGCTAATGCTGACAAAGCCAATGGGCTTTTATTCCCTTCCTCCACATTAGAAATAACTAATATTTATTTCTCAGTTGACATGAGTATATTCAAGACAGATCAATAGATTTTTGGATATTAAGAGAATGAAGAGATATGGGGATAGTGGACTTGAGGTAGAAGTTCAGCCATGATCTTATTGAATAGCGGAGCAGGCTCGAGGGACAGAATAGCTTACTCCTATTTCTTATGTTCTTATGTACACCATGGATGTTGCCATCTTTGGGCTATTAATCTACAAATCAAGCATACAATAGAAGCAAGAAGCATGGGCAGCAGCTGCTTGAGTTACAGAGCCCTGTGAGTTCATGCAAGAGCTTGCAAGGATTCTCAGCAATGTATCATTTTAAAGACAATTCTATCACTTTTGATTAAAAATATAATCAAGACAGCATGCGTGTTGAAGTTTCATAAGTAGAGGTGAGACTTAATACATGTAGCAGTTATACAAGGATCAGGGGTAGTAACCAAGATTGGTACAATGCATCAGATGGTACCTACCTGCATCTTTGTTGCCTTCAAAAGACATATTGCACCATGTTCACATTCAGGTAGTTACAGCAAATTCCCTTTTTAAAATGTAAGTCTCTATTAATTATGAAACTGCAATTAAGGCAGTGACCTTTCATTAGAGACAGAAGGCAATAGGAATGCCACTATCCATAAGAACATAAGAACATAAGAATTAGGAACAGGAGTCGGCCATCGAGCCCCTCGAGCCTGTTCCGCCATTCAAAAAGATCATGGCTGATCTGGCCGTGGACTCAGCTCCACTTACCCGCCCGCTCCCCATAACCCTTAATTCCCTTATTGGTTGAAAATCTATCTATCTGTGATTTGAATTCAATGAGCTAGCCTCAACTGCTTCCTTGGGCAGAGAATTCCACAGATTCACAACCCTCTGGGATAAGAAATTCCTTCTCAACTCAGTTTTAAATTGGCTCCCCAGTATTTTGAGGCTGTGCCCCCTAGTTCTAGTCTCCCCGACCAGTGGAAACAACCTCTCTGCCTCTATCTTGTCTATCCCTTTCATTATTTTAAATGTTTCTATAAGATCACCCCTCATCCTTCTGAACTCCAACGAGTAAAGACCCAGCCTACTCAATCTATCATCATAAGGTAACCCCCTCATCTCCGGAATCAGCCTAGTGAATCGTCTCTGTGCCCCCTCCAAAGCTAGTATATCCTTCCTTAAGTAAGGTGACCAAAACTGCACACAGTACTCCAGGTGCGGCCTCACCAATACCCTGTACAGTTGCAGCAGGACCTCCCTGCTTTTGTACTCCATCCCTCTCGCAATGAAGGCCACTATTCCATTCGCCTTCCTGATTACCTGCTGCACCTGCAAACTAACTTTTTTTTGGGATTCATGCACAAAGAGGTGGGCACCGGAGGGACTGGAGTGCATCATCACGCCCGGCAACCAAATTTTAATTTGATTTTACGTTTTAAAGTTTAATTTGTTTTAATTGCTGGTGCTTTTAGTGTCCCCCTCCCCTTTTATAGGGGGCACTGGAAAAAATTTGATTTTAGCGCCCCCAAAAAAAAACCCAAAAAAAAGGAAAAAAAAAAGGGGCATTGAAAATGTCTGCTGTATCACCCAGGCGGGTGGCACGGTTTAATGTTTATGTTTATTTTCAGGTAAACTCAAAATAGTTTCATGCACAAAGACCCCCAGGTCCCTCTGCACCGCAGCATGTTGTAATTTCTCCCCATTCGAATAATATTCCCTTTTACTGTTTTTTTTCCCCCAAGGTGGATGACCTCACATTTTACAACATTGTATTCCATCTGCCAAACCTTAGCCAATTTGCTTAACCTATCTAAATCTCTTTGCAGCCTCTCTGTGTCCTCTACACAACCCGCTTTCCCACTAATCTTTGTGTCATCTGCAAATTTTGTTACACTACACTCTGTCCCCTCTTCCAGGTCATCTATCTATATTGTAAACAGTTGTGGTCCCAGCACCGATCCCTATGGCACACCACTAACCACCGATTTCCAACCTGAAAAGGGCCCATTTATCCCGACTTTCTGCTTTCTGTTCGCCAGCCAATTCTCGATCCATGCTAATACATTTCCTCTGACTCCGTGTACCTTTATCTTCTGCAGTAACCTTTTGTGTGGCACCTTATCGAATGCCTTTTGGAAATCTAAATACACCATATCCATCGGTACACCTCTATCCACCATGCTCGTTATATCCTCAAAGAATTCCAGTAAATTAGTTAAACATGATTTCCCCTTCATGAATCCATGCTGCGTCTGCTTGATTGCACTATTCCTATCTAGATGTCCCGCTATTTCTTCCTTAATGATAGCTTCAAGCATTTTCCCCACTACAGATGTTAAACTAACTGGCCTATAGTTACCTGCCTTTTGACTGCCCCTTTTTTTAAACAGAGGCGTTACATTAGCTGCTTTCCAATCTGCTGGTACTTCCCCAGAGTCCAGAGAATTTTGGTAGATTATATCGAATGCATCTGCTATAACTTCCGCCATCTCTTTTAATACCCTGGGATGCATTTCATCCAGACCAGGGGACTTGTCTACCTTGAGTCCCATTAGCCTGTCCAGCACTACCTCCCTAGTGATAGTGATTGTCTCAAGGTCCTCCCTTCCCACATTCCCGTGACCAGCAATTTTTGGCATGGTTTTTATGTCTTCCACTATGAAGACCGAAGCAAAATAATTGTTTAAGGTCTCAGCCATTTCCACATTTCCCATTATTAAATCCCCCTTCTCATCTTCTAAAGGACCAACATTTACTTTAGTCACTCTCTTCCGTTTTATATATGTGTAAAAGCTTTTACTATCTGTTTTTATGTTTTGCGCAAGTTTACTTTTGTAATCTATCTTTCCTTTCTTTATTGCTTTCATTCTTTGCTGTCATTTAAAATTTTTCCAAATCTTCGAGTTTCCTACTAACCTTGGCCACCTTATACGCATTGGCTTTTAATTTGATACTCTCCTTTATTTCCTTGGTTATCCACGGCTGGTTATCCCTTCTCTTACCGCCCTTCTTTTTCACTGGAATATATTTTGGTTGAGCACTATGAAAGAGCTCCTTAAAAGTCCTCCACTGTTCCTCAATTGTGCCACCATTTAGTCTGTGTTTCCAGTCTACTTTAGCCAACTCTGCCCTCATCCCACTGTAGTCCCCTTTGTTTAAGCATAGTACGCTGTTTGAGACACTACTTCCTCATCCTCAATCTGTATTACAAATTCAACTATACTGTGATCACTCATTCAGAGAGGATCTTTTACTAGGAGATCGTTTATTACTCCGACTCATTACACAGGACCAGATCTAAGATAGCTTGCTCCCTTGTAGGTTCTGTAACATACTGTTCTAAGAAACAATCCCGTACGCATTCTATGAATTCCTCCTCCAAGCTACCCCATGCGATTTGATTTGACCAATCGATAGGTTGGTTAAAATCGCCCATGATTACTGCCGTTCCTTTTTCATATGCCTCCATTATTCCCTTGATTATTGTCCACCCCACCGTGAAGTTATTATTTGGGGGCCTATAAACTACGCCCACCAGTGACAGTTTCCCCTTACTATCTCTAATCTCCACCCACAATGATTCAACATTTTGTTCATTCGAGCCAATATCATCTCACAACTGCCCTGATATCCTTTATTAACAGAGCTACCCCACCTCCTTTCCCTTCTTGTCTATCCTTCTGAATTGTCAGATACACCTGTATGTTTAATTCCCAGTCTTGGCCACCCTGCAACCACATTTCTGCAATGGCCACCAAATCATACCCATTTGTAATGATTTGTGCAGTCAACTCATTACCTAAACACATGCAGCATTCAAAATAAAGTAAGAGTGTTTTACTAGTTTTTAAAACCATGATTTTTAGTTTTGACCCCTTCTGCAGCCCCCTTATATTCATACATATTGTCCCTTCCTATCACCTTGTGGTTTACCCATACCCCAGTGCTACTCTGCTCTGTTGCCTCCTGCCTTTTGCATTCTTTCTTGGGGTCCTGTTCATCTGCACTCTCACCCACTAACTAGCTCAGAGCCCTCTCCTGGGTTCCAAATACTCATCACATTAAGGCAGAGCTTTCAGGCTTGCCTTTTTATTACACTTTGACCCTTTAGAATTTTGCTGTAGTGGCCCTTTTTGGTTTTTGCTTTGGGTTTCTCTGCCCTCCACTTTTCCTGATCTTTGTCTTTTGCTTCAGTCTCCATTTTGTTTCCCTCTGTCTCCCTGCATTGGTTCCCATCCCCCTGCCATATTGGTAATGGCACCAACATTAATAAACTAAGCTCCAGTTAACAATGGGAATGGGAACTTAGTCTTATACTATATATAAATATAAAAACCATTTTAAAGCAGAATGGGAAATTCAGTGAACACCCAAGTGTGATTTTAAAATTTACATCCACATAAGAAATTCTTTACTTTTTATAATCTTTCACTTTCTGTACAGACCTTATTTCAAGTTAACATTGGATGGTGTGGAAAAGACATTAGTGAAGCCAATGTCACTTTGCATATCAGAGAATCAGACAGATCTTGCTTAGTATACAATTTTATTAAAGCTGCACAAATTTGGCAATTTTTTGGTACATAGGGCTGTTCTTTCTCCCAGTCTGCATGGGTTGCACAGATCTGATAAGGTCCCACAACACTGAAAAATCAATCTATGCCAGCAATTTTACACAGGAGCAGGGTTTCAGGCAGGATAGCTGTAGCATGACTCAAGGTGAGCAATTTATAGTTGTAATATTACAACATATACATGGCAATATAAATCAATTGATAATTAACAGCCAAAGTAAATACAGGTTTGTTCTAGGTCTAACTCATCCATTGTTTACAAACATTGTTTAAAGCATGCATTTTTGGATTATTTGGTGCATCATGGGAAGTATTGAATAATTTAAGTTATTTTCTGCCTTTTTCTTTCTAGACCAATAATCTGTTAATGTTTTATGTAGGTAATATTCAGGGATAAGCTATTATTTTATAAGAATGGCTCAAGTTAATCATAAATTAGCACATTGGTAAACTGGCACTGTTTTTGGATGTGTAGCTCAGTTAATTTCACTCATTCATGAGAAAAACAAAATGATTAATGTCTACATAACACTTCACCAGGAAATGCATACAATGAAAATATTGGCATTTATTATTTTTATGTCCTGCCTTAGCTGGTGAAAGATATTTCACCATGGAGACCTTGAAATGTGACCAAAAATCCCATGAAAAAGAACAGACCTAGTTATACAAAATACTGAGGGAAAGTCCAGTCCAGTAGAAAACAGAAGTGAGGTTTGTTGAATGGAGCCAATCCTTGTTCCAGGTAATCACTTTGCCTTCTCATAGATTCTGGTGCACACCACATCTCTTATGGTGCAAGTCTGATTTACAAAAAAAGGAAACAGGTGTGTTAGTGGTGCTTAATGAGGTATACCCAAGTTTAAATATCAATTTTATAATAATTCTTGCAAGAAATGTGCATTAGTTTGACTCTCTATTGAAATGATATTGCAAGCACTTACCTTCACAATAAATCCAGAAACTGTTGGATAACTAGAAAATGTTATCTAAATAATACCCACTGCCACAAATTTATACTTCATTAATAGCAGCAGCGTCTCTAATGATGAGCTGAGGTCCTTACCAATATTAGTTTACCATCCGCCAACTCTCTAATCAATGTTGTCTCTTTTCCGTTCCACCGTTGTGCTTGGACCAGTTTGCCGTTATCCATTGTGACTGTGGTCTATTGAGAATTTGAAACAAAAGGACATTTATCTCGAGAAGTCGGACACCAAGCAAATTACAAGTCAGCGAGGTCAACATCCACACACCTTGGTTTTCCTATCGTCTGCGGTGGTCTCATCAAATTCCTCCCCTAGTTTGAATTGGATCTTTGTGCTTTTTATCAGACTTTCGGTTGCTATAGTGATTGTGTCGCCGTTCGTGGAAATGGTAGTCACGGGCTTGGCTGTGGAAGCGAGCGTCCTTTGTGCCAAACCCACTCCTGAAAAATGAGAAAATGGAACATTTGATGGTACTAACGGTCACGATGCCGCTTCCACCAAGTGAGGGGGTGGCAGTAATGCTCCCAGCTCAATGAGTTCAAGTACTAGGCGTTTCATTAAACTGTGATATAAAATAAACCAGATTCCAGGCGTACATTTTCTGGTACGATGCATCATTTCACATTTGCTACATTAAGTGGGTAAATCATATACACAGCAGGCTCACAGCAAATATATGCAGTGTAATTACTCCTCGTGTTCCGAACGGAGGCTACTACTGTTACGAATTTTAAATGCATTCTCCACTATTTATCTCGGGGATCAATTATGGACTGTGGTATTTTAAGCAGCGCCAATGACTCCGGCAACCAATGGGGTGCAGTCCAGCTACAGACCCAAAACCAATACTGTTCTTCGGGGCGGTTAAAAAATATAAAAATCCTCACCCAAAGCCTTCAAGTACTCGTCAAAATGTTCGGTCTTGCCTAATTTCCACGTTCCTATAAATGGTTCAACCATGTTTTTTTTTTGTATCTGTGTGTCACTGCTGATCCTATGCTGGAAAATGACTTTGCAGCGAGTGTGAGAGCTCTCCGGCTTTTAAAACCCTTGAGTTCAGAACCACGTGCAAAATACTCGAACCAATGCGAAGTGATAGCGTCAGAGATGGGCAGGACAAATGTAGGGAACGAGGCAAATCAAAAAAATGCAATACATTTTCAGCAGTAATTACAAATGTTTTTTTTTTAAATTCGTAGCCAATCGTTCCAATTCTTTGTCAAATCACAAACGCCAGAGGTCACCTTGGGCCCATTCAATGATCACTCTGCGCCAATGCTCTTAGCCAAAAGGCCACTGCACCATTCCTGGAAGTACTGCAATACCAGGTTCGTGCCATGGAGGTGGATGGGTCAAGCAGTAATTACAAATGTTAGTTCAATGAGAGGCAAAATGCACACACACACAAAGCTGCAGGGCTAATGTGCACAAACTGGTTTGCGTTATCTCTACTCATTAGTGCCTTTCGCAGAAAGTGGTCCCAGGAGGAGTTTTTTGGAGAACAGTTTGGGGGATGTGATTGAAAGCACAAAGAGGCTTTTGAAAGTGCAGAGAGAGGCAACAAAATAAAATAGTTTGTCACTAGAGTCATAGAAATGACAACTCGATCACAATTGCTTAGGCAGTTTTACATCACTATAAGGTATTATTCCTGGTATCACTTCTGCATTCTGTTCAGAATCTGATGATTTATGGATGTCTTTCACTAATATCATAACTTGCACTTTTTTCCTCAAAATTAACTACTTTATATTACTTTGCATTGAATTGCATTTGTCACCTATCTGCCCACTCCTCCAACCTAAATACATTAGCATAGTTAACGCTCCTCAATATTATAATTCTGCAAACCTCCCTTAATTGCCTACAAATCTTATCTTTATTTTCCCTACTATTCAGTAGTCTATAATGAGTTTCCATTATAGAACATAGGATCAGAAGTGGGATATTCAATCCCTTGACCCTCTTCCACCATTCAGTAAGATCATAAGATCTTACAGCACAGAAGGAGGCCCTTCAGCCCATCGTATCTGTGCCAGCTCTTCGAAAGATCTATCTAATTATTCCCACTCTGTTTCTCCCTACTAGCCCTGCCAATTTTTCCTTTTGCTGATCGGTATCTTAACACCATTTACCTATCTTTGCTCCATACAGTAAAATATCTCTTGTTATTTCTTAACTCAATCCAGTCTCTGTCTAAGAACCAGCATCAATAAATACTTTCCTTTCTATGATTGTCACCATGTACAAGACCATCACTCCTCTATCTTGTCTATTTACTTTCTGTTTATTGCCTGAAATTATATAGCCTAGAATATTTAGTTCCCAAAGCTGCCCTGGATGTAGTCAAATTTATATCAAGGCCATAACATCATACAGTTGATATTTATCATCGCAGTGCCTGGAGAAAGCTCAGTTCCCAAATGCTCCACCACATCAGTCTCTGCCCCCACTATATTGTCATGGAATCTCTGAAGTTCTTACTAGTGGGTGTATTTTAGCCTGCAATTACAATAGACACAGATCTTGTGTTCATAATACTTCCTCTTGGTCCATCTATGCAATGCCCAAATGCATATACACCCAAGAAAAGCTGTCAGTGAGGCTCACACGAGGATTCCCCTTAGACCAGAGGATCTAAGAGGGGCCTGGAAGCAACCAGAAAAGGACAGAAGCAACATAAATTGTTTTTATAGACTTTATCCTGCAAGATCTTTAGGCCTTAGGACCTTCTGGCTGTTTTTCTCCAGTATTCTGATCACATATGTCTTGTAATTTTTATTTAATACGTGCATTAAACTGATGAAGATAGAGAGGTGATCGGTGGTGGGGGGGGGGGGGGGTGGTGGGGGGGTTGCGGAGGGGAGTTAGTGAGACAGAGTCTGGGTCAGAGAGAGAGTTTCTGCTCTCTCAGTTGGATGTAAAAAATCCCATGGCACTATGTCGAAGAAGAGCAGGGAAATTGTCCCTGGTATCCTGGCCAATATTTAACCCTCAATCAACATCACTAAAAACAGATTATCTGATCATTATCACATTGCTGTTTGTGGAAGCTTACTGTGCACAAATTGACTACTGCATTTCCTGTAAGGACTGCTGAATAGAGCTGGAAAATCTGTGCAGAGTATGCGTGGCACATTCTCCACCTAGTTTCTGCTAAGTTTGGCAGCAGGACCTAAAACTGGTGTTAGGCCCCTGATCAGCATTTTCAGGGGGCTTAGTGTTTGTATTAAGCGGGCGTACCGGGCACTCAGAAGGCTCTGGCCGCCAAAGAGATCAGAGACAAGTAAGTGAGTGACTATATTCTCCAACCTACCATATGCAATGCCATGGGAGATTAACAAGTAGCAATTCATTATTAATATTCTGTGTCAAATTATCATATTTTCTGTTTCAATATATACACAAATTTTAAAATGATTTTAAAAAATCCAACCTAAAAGCTATAAGTAAATATTGTTCCATGGTTAACGATTACCTATCAATGTCATTAAAATAACTGATTTTTAATAAGCGCGGAGAGCTTTTTTATGATGAATTCAAGTATGATCAATTTTGAATGAAATGCGGTTCGTTTTTAACAATGTATCACTTTTGCTTGCTGAACAGACAATGGAACGAACCAAAAGAACAGAGATGTTCTTATCTACTGTACAAGTGCACACCCTGGAGGACGTTTACAATGCTACTCAAAATCACTGGTCAAAACAACAGGCTACCATACAGACATACTTAGTTGTAGTTCCAGTTTTTACCATCGCAATGAATATAAAATTGTTTATATAAGTTTGACTGTTTTATAAGTCAAACATATAAAAATGTCAACAAGTATTACAATGGCAGCATTTGCTTCTTGAACAGGCAAGGTTCAATTCAGTGTATGTCCAAAACCAGAGATTCTGGTTATTGATTACAAGTGTAATTTAGCAAGGCTGTAAGGGGTTCTCGGGGAGTGTTGTGCCTTGGGTGTCTCTCTCTGGGCTTCTGCCCTCACAGATTATGCCTAGCCTGTGAGGCAACTGTGAGTGTCAAACACTCCTAACCCCTTCTTCCCTAGCCTGTGACACACAGTTGAGCGTTTTCGATCTCTCTGGGCTTCTGCCCTCACAGCTTATGCCTGGCCTGTGAGGTACCCTGAGTGCTGCAAGAGCACCCTGGAGAGACTGTGTCCACAGCTTATGAAGGGGGTTTTGAGACTCATGCGTCCCCACAGCTTATGCCTAGCCTGTGAGGCACCTGTGAGTGTCAAACACTCCTAACCCCTTCTTCCCTAGCCTGTGACACACAGTTGAGCGTTTTCGAGGTGCTCCTAGCTTTCCTTACACTATTCTGACATAAGACTCACGATCAGGAGATGTAATGCAATAGAACTGAGACAAGGTGATTCCAAGAGGAACTTAGGCTTCCAATTTATTTGACAAGGTGTATCTCAACAAACAGCAATACACCAACAAAACAATCCCCCTAAATCCCACTAAACGGACACAACAAAAATTTTTACACAAGTTTAGCAGTACAATGCCCAACCTCCCACCTTTCCTGGCCTAACTGAGTTGGGAGTTCTGGGGACCAGAGGTTATACTCACTACTGTGCCTTCTGCAGTCTGGTGGTTTGTTTCTTCTATCTTCGGTGTCTTCGGACACTGGTTTTCCTTCAGTGTCGAGAGGCTTGCTGGTTGTTGGATCACCAGAGCAGAAAAGAACACACACTGGGTCAGAAACCCCTTTTTATAGCCAGATTATCCAGTCCGCCTCGCGTGCTGAAATCGATCCTTCCCATTGGTGGGCTTTGTGATTTTGAAAAATGCAGCAGTTTTAGATTATTGCGGGTTTTTTCCACTGATGTTAACCTACTCAAGGTTTGAGTCGGGGTTGATTGCATTGGCCTCCTGTAGCCATTGTGTAGGCCCTTGGTTTGTTTTGGGTTCCCTAGTTTTCTGAAGGTCTGCATAATTTCCCTCCATAGTGTAAACATGGGGAAGGCAATAGCCCGATAATGGCGATGAGTCAGTCCCACAGTTTTCGAGCAAGTGCTCTCCCATTGGCTTGAAAGCCCCACGCTTCGGGCTGACTCTGTCCCACCATTGGCCCTCCGGTGTCCTCCCCCGTCCAATCACTGCTCTGCCAAGGTCAAACCATCTCGGTTTCAATTCACATTGCAACACAGACAGATCCCACAGCCCTTTTCCTTCTGAGTAAAATGAGGGGGTTTTCGTCCTCCCCTACAAGGCTAAAAGGGAATGTGGATCATGAAACATCACACTGCATTTTAAAACAAAGGAATTCCCATTTTTTTCCATCCACACTGCCAAACCACACGAGCCTCATTGGTGAAGCCCACACACCAGATTTCACCTTTTTCTTCCCAGCTTCTCCCCCACAGCATAGTATACACAACACACTAATGATTGTTTGGCTGCCTGGCCTGTAGAAATAAGCTTCGGGAATGAAGAAATCATAAATATTAATGTATTACCTTATCTCTAAAACACAATCCTTTTAATGACCTGCAGGATGAGAATACATGAAGACTGTATGGCCACATGACTTGACAATTCCACACCAGCCACACTGTAACATATCAAACATACCAGCCCATCTCGTTTCTTAATCACTTAGTTCATCACATGATCCTTCAGGTATTACAAATGTTTCTTATTCTTTGGATAATTCTAGTAATTGAGAAAAAAAAATCTCCATTCTGTCAGATCTATACTCACTCTTACCAAACTCAATCTTCATTTCCATCGTCCTCAAAATTAATTTTGCCAATATGAGGCATAATTATTGGTTGCTGATGATTTTTATTACACCAAAAGCAGTTCAAAAATCAAACTTTCTTGCTTTGAGTACATCCTTGACTATATATTGGCAAGAAATTGGATAAGGCCCGAAAACTTTCAAAATGGTACAGGTAGCATGCAAAATTCATGCTGCCTGCTCATTATAATGATTGCAGCGCTGATCTCAGTGCTAAGCGTACTGTTGATTGACTTAGAACTGAATGTGGGGGGGGGGGGTGGGGAGCAATATTGGATGCTATCTATTGGCCAAAAAAGTTTGGCCTAGGCTCTCTGCACTACTTAAAGGGGAGGTGATTTATTGCAGAAGCACCTATTTGTCATTGTGGAGAAAGCCATGGCCCAACAGCCAAGAGAGGGTGAGAAGATTTTCGGATGCGGCACTGGAAGCCTTGGTCTTGGGGGTTCAAAGGTGCTGTCAAGTCCTCTACCTGCAGGGGGGCAGAGGGCCTTCAAAGCAGAACAGCAGAAGGCTGAAGCTGTCAGTCTGACAAGTGTTGTCCCTAGGACGTAGATCCAGTGCCACAAAAGGTTTAATGACCTCACACGAGTGATCAAGGTGAGTGAATGCATCATCAAATGCCATATCCCACCATCTGCACCACAGGCCTCACACACTGCTCAATGCACCACACCCCCCCAGCATTCGCCTACCAACAGTCTCTAGCACTCACCGCTCATACCTCCCAATTTTAGCTTCACTTCACCCTCACACACCTACCACTGCTGCAAAACTCACACTCACATCTCACACCTTGCACATGCTGCCAGCTATTCAACCACAACAGGCGCATTGCACCACATTCAACGACACATTACCCTTCCCCTTGCAGGCAAAGGTGGCTCATAAGCGCAGGGAACAGCAGCAGACAGGTGGAGGAAAAGCCCGAAAGGAGACTCTGACAGAGCTGGAGGGAGCAGAGCTGGAGATCATTGAAAAGGCCATCACAGAGTCTGTGGCGAAATGTTGAAAGTATTGCTGATGATGACTATATGCTCATACCAAATTCTTCTCAGATCCCACTTCCCCCTCATCCCACAATCTCTTTTCACTTACAAGCTGCTGATGGTGTATGCATGGATATCTTGCTTTCTTCTTCTTCTTAGGCAGTCCCTCAGAGTCGAGGATGACTTGCTTCCACACTAATATGAGTTCTCAGGTGACCGATGAGTCCAATGTGGGACTCATTGTGCTTTATCCCCCTCCCCTCACCACAACCTGACCCTTGTGCCTTTCTGCTTTCAGATAGTCAAGAAGTCCCACCAGCACAGCTAGTCCCTGAAGTGATGGAGGCAGAGAATGAAAGAGAAGACACGCTGTCACTGCATCTGACACTCGCAGACACCAGCTCATAAAATGGCACTGCATGGACTTTAGCGGGTAGTATAGAGGCGGGATCCGCAGTTGCTGAGTCACCGGGCATGAATGTGCTGCTGCCAGGCCAGGGGAAAATGGTAGCTTGGGTGCCAGCTCCCCGAAGGGTGACTTCAGACATGAGTTCTGCTGCACAGGACTCAGATGATGACCTCAATGGGGTGGCCTTCAGGAGAAGGGTGATGAGCATGCACACATAAATGCTTGGTACAATGGCAAGCCTGCCAGAGAGCCTCTTGTCACTGTCAAGGAACATGCAGGAGTCCGACTCCAACCTTGCACAGGGCTATTTGTGGAGTGTTGGAGTAAAAAGAAGACTTCGCTTCCTCAAGGTGGACTCCCTGATATAAGGAATCGACATCCGCCCACCCATACAGTGACCACGGAATCATTCAAACGAAACCTTGGTTTAACCGTTTTTTATTCAAGCATGCTAGGGAAGGGTTCCGATGAACACTTCTCAGAACAAAGGTTTTACAATTACAGTTATACATTTTTCAAGGTGTGCGACCCTCCTACAAAACCACCGATTGGCCTACTGCTATCGGCGAAATTACATTGAGTTGTTGACCTTTGTCAGACTGGCTCTGAGCAGTTCTTCCCCACCTGTCCATCTCCCATCACATGTCACCTTTCTGGAATGTGTTATTCAGTGGTGTCAACTTTGCCTCAGTTCCTCATGATGTGTGAATTGACCTTGCTTTCCAGGGTTTGCTATATTTCTAGCCTGTTGACTCTCCACTGCCCTTGGTGGATGTGTTAGTCAGTGCTGAATGTATCTTTTTGTCTTCTATCAGTCTGTGTTAAGGGTCAATGCATTCATTAACAATCAAGCTTTGCTGCGTAGCAAGCTTTGCTGTTGCCCCTTTTTAAAATCCATTCAAGCATGCTATTACAATCCGCACCATACAGTAGAGGAACTCCCGATTCCTCAGAACCTCCTAATACTGATAAGCCCCACAATCTGGACCATGTGTCAGATCAATTCACTACCTTCAGTATCCACTTTAGTGACCATCTGTCCGTCTGTCTACTTCCACTTTCGTGACCGTATTTTATCCCCATACATGGGGCTTGGAGCTCGTGATTTGCAGCATGGAAGTGATGGGCAACTCCATTAGAGCACTTCGGGACCCAACCATCATGCAGGGTCTGATAGGCGATGTCTCAACTTCCATTGCAGCACAAGCAGAAGTAACCCAACATCTGAGTACTGCAGTGGAAGCTCAGACTTTTGTTATGCAGGCTCAGCTTGCTGCCACACAAGCTCAGGCTGCTGCAAATACGGCGGTGTTTACCAGTGTGGAAAGGGGCTTGCAGGGTGTCACAGCAGTCTGCCTCAAACGAGTGACCTGTTCTGCAACAGATTACTATGATTTCTGAGGGGCCATCCCGGGGCAGTGGCCCTGTGGAACACGAACGTGCTGTCCTTTCTCAGGATGACAGCATTCATACTACCACCCCTGCCACTCAGCAAGTGCCTTCCAGTTACCTGTTAGCCAGCCAGCCCAGACTGCTGCCGCCCATGCTGAGGTCGTGCAGTCTACAGCTGGGCCTTTCGGGTCCAGAGCTGGTCAAGGGGCCCTGACATAAGAACATAAGAACATAAGAATTAGGAACAGGAGTAGGTCATCTAGCCCCTCGCGCCTGCTCCGCCATTCAACAAGATCATGGCTGATCTGGCCATGGACTCAGCTCCATTTTCCTGCCCGCTCCCCATAACCCTTAATTCCCTTATTGGTTAAAAATCTATCTATCTGTGACTTGAATACATTCAATGAGCTAGCCTCAACTGCTTCCTTGGGCAGAGAATTCCACAGATTCACAACCCTCTGGGAGAAGAAATTCCTTCTCAACTCGGCTTTAAATTGGCTCCCCAGTATTTTGAGGCTGTGCCCCCTAGTTCTAGTCTTCCCGACCAGTGGAAACAACCTCTCTACCTCTATCTTGTCTATCCCTTTCATGATTTTAAATGTTTCTATAAGATCACCCCTCATCCTTCTGAACTTCAACGAGTAAAGACCCAGTCTACTCAATCTATCATCATAAGGTAACCCCCTCATCTCCGGAATCAGCCTAGTGAATCATCTCTGTACCCCCTCCAAAGCCAGTATATCCTTCCTTAAGTAAGGTGACCAAAACTGCACACAGTACTCCAGGTGCGGCCTCACCCAATACTTTATACAGTTGCAGAAGGACCTCCCTGCTTTTGTACTCCATCCCTCTCGCAATGAAGGCCAACATTCCATTCGCCTTCCTGATTACCTACTGCACCTGCAAACTAACTTTTTGGGTTCCATTATTTGAAGGGGCTGCTCCTGAAATTCTGGCTGCACTTCAGTCCCACTCTCCTGATCTTTGGGCACCCTGTGCGGAGGGGAGCGGGTAGGTCCGAAGGCCTCCTCGTAGAACTGCTCCTGGGCACGGCCAAGGGTGCCATCAGCCGGTCCAGGCAGCGGGCGGTCGAGGGGGTCGTTCAACCTGACTGCCTGCCTCTCTTCCGCTCTTACATCCGGTCCAGGGTGTCCTTGGAGATGGAGCACGCGGTGTCCACCGGTATGCTCGCGGCCTTCCGCGAGAGGTGGGCACCGGAGGGACTGGAGTGCATCATCACGCCCGGCAACCAAATTTTAATTTGATTTTACGTTTTTTAAGTTTAATTTGTTTTAATTGCCGGTGCTTTTAGTGTCCCCCTTCCCTTTTATAGGGGGCACTGGGGAAAATTGTGATTTTAGTGCCCAAAAAAAAAAAAAAAAAGAAAAACACAAAAAAAAAACCAAAAAAAGGGGGGAAAAAAAAAAAAAAAGGGCCTTGTAAATGTCTGGAGTGTCACCCAGGTCGGGTGGCACCATTTAATGTTTTTATGTTTTGCAGGTGAACTCCAAAAAGAGTTTCCATTATTTGAAGGTGCTGCTCCTGAAATTCTGGCTGCACTTCAGTCCCACTCTCCTGATCTTTGGGCACCCTGTGCGGAGGGGAGTGGGTAGGTCCGAAGGCCTCCTCGTAGAACTGCTCCTGGGCACGGCCAAGGGTGCCATCAGCCGGTCCAGGCAGCGGGCGGTCGAGGGGGTCGTTCAACCTTACTGCCTGCCTCTCTTCCGCTCTTACATCCGGTCCAGGGTGTCCTTGGAGATGGAGCACGCGGTGTCCACCGGTACGCTCGCGGCCTTCCGCGAGAGGTGGGCACCGGAGGGACTGGAGTGCATCATCACGCCCGGCAACCAAATTTTAATTTGATTTTAAAGTTTAATTTGTTTTAATTGCCGGT
Organism: Pristiophorus japonicus; assembly: GCF_044704955.1. Classification (NCBI taxonomy): domain Eukaryota; kingdom Metazoa; phylum Chordata; class Chondrichthyes; family Pristiophoridae; genus Pristiophorus; species Pristiophorus japonicus. Next base: position 449,375,087 of record NC_091977.1, on the reverse strand, counting down.
GCTTTTAGTGTCCCCTTCCTTTTTATAGGGGGCACTGGGGAAAAATTGTGATTTTAGTGCCCAAAAAAAACCCCCCAAAAAAAGAAAAACACAAAAAAAAACCAAAAAAAAAGGAAAAAAAGGGCCTTGTAAATGTCTGGTGTGTCACCCAGGTCGGGTGGCACGGTTTAATGTTTTATGTTTTGCAGGTAGACTCTAAAAGAGTTTCATGCACAAGGAAGTGCATCATCACGCCCGGCAACCAAATCTTAATTTGATTTTACGTTTTAAAGTTTAATTTGTTTTAATTGCCGGTGCTTTTAGTGTCCCCCTCCCCTTTTATAGGGGGCACTGGAGGGAAAAAACATTTGATTTTAGTGCCCAAAAAAAAAGAAAAACACAAAAAAAAAAACACAAAAAAGGAAAAAAAAATGGGCCTTGTAAATATCTGGTGTGTCATCCAGGTCGGGTGGCACCGATTAGTGTTTATGTTTTACAGGTAAACTCCAAAAGAGTTTCATGCACAAGGACCCCCAGGTCCCTCTGCACCGCAGCATGTTGTAATTTCTCCCCATTCAAATAATATTCCCTTTTACTGTTTTTTTTCCCAAGGTGGATGACCTCACACTTTCCGACATTGTATTCCATCTGCCAAACCTTAGCCCATTCGCTTAACCTATCCAAATCTCTTTGCAGCCTTTCTGTGCCCTCTACTCAACCCGCTTTCCCACTAATCTTTGTGTCATCTGCAAATTTTGTTACACGGCACTCTGTCCCCTCTTCCAGGTCATCTATGTATATTGTAAACTGTTGTGATCCCAGCACCGATCCCTGTGGCACACCACTAACCATCGATTTCCAACCCGAAAAGGACCCATTTATCCCGACTCTCTGCTTTCTGTTCGCCAGCCAATTTTCTATCCATGCTAATACATTTCCTCTGATTCTGCAGTAACCTTTTGTGTGGCACCTTATCGAATGCCTTTTGAAAATCTAAATACACCACATCCATCGGTACACCTCTATCCACCATGCTCATTATATCCTCAAAGAATTCCAGTAAATTAATTAAACATGATTTCCCCTTCATGAATCCATGCTGCGATGGCTTGATTGCACTATTCCTATCTCGATGTCCCGCTATTTCTTCCTTAATGATAGTTTCAAGCATTTTCCCCACTACAGATGTTAAACTAACCAGCCTATAGTTACCTGCCTTTTGTCTGCCCCCTTTTTTAAACAGAGGCGTTACATTAGCTGCTTTCCAATCTGCTGGTACCACCCCAGAGTCCAGAGAATTTTGGTAGATTATAACGAATGCATCTGCTATAACTTCCACCATCTCTTTTAATATCCTGGGATGCATTTCATCCAGACCAGGGAACTTGTCTACCTTGAGTCCCATTAACCTGTCCAGCACTACCCCCCTAATGATAGTGATTGTCTCAAGGTCCTCCCTTCCCACATTCCTGTGACCAGTAATTTTTGGCATGGTTTTTATGTCTTCCACTGTGAAGACTGAAGCAAAATAATTGTTTAAGGTCTCAGCCATTTCCACATTTCCCATTATTAAATCCCCCTTCTCATCTTCTAAGGGACCAACATTTACTTTCGTCACTCTTTTCCGTTTTACATATCTGTAAAAGCTTTTACTATCCATTTTTATGTTTTGCGCAAGTTTACCTTCGTAATCTATCTTTCCTTTCTTTATTGCTTTCTTAGTCATTCTTTGCTGTTGTTTAAAATTTTCCCAATCTTCTAGTTTCCCACTAACCTTGGCCACCTTATACGCATTGGTTTTTAATTTGATACTCTCCTTTATTTCCTTGGTTATCCACGGCTGGTTATCCCTTCTCTTACCGCCCTTCTTTTTCACTGGAATATATTTTTGTTGAGCACTATGAAAGAGCTCCTTAAAAGTCCTCCACTGTTCCTCAATTGTGCCACCATTTAGTCTGTGTTTCCAGTCTACTTTAGCCAACTCTGCCCTCATCCCACTGTAGTCCCCTTTGTTTAAGCATAGTACGCTGTTTGAGACACTACTTCCTCATCCTCAATCTGTATTACAAATTCAACCATACTGTGATCACTCATTCCGAGAGGATCTTTTACTAGGAGATCGTTTATTATTCCTGTCTCATTACACAGCACCAGATCTCGAGCAGTCAAGGCAACGGAACCATTGCTTGAGCACTCCAATGTTCTGCTCAATGATGTTCCTGGTGATGGCATGCCTCTCATTATATGAGAGCTGGGAAGGAGTGGTGGGGTTGCGGAGGGGAATCATGAGGCAGGTGGAGAGTGGATAGCCCTTGTCTTTGAGCAGCCAGCTGCAGGTTTGATGTGGTGGCTGGAAAAGAGCTAGCACATCAGTCTGGCGCAGGATGAAGGTATTGTGGCTGTTTCCAGGGTAGCAGGCATTGATGGTGAGGATGCGGCGTGTGTGATCGCACACCAACTGCACATTCAGTGAGTGGTAGCCTTTGCGGTTACGGAAGATCTCAGGATTGCGATGTGGTGCTCTGAAAGCGACGTGAGTGCAGTCAATATTCCAACAGTGGATAGTCAAGGGTCTATAGGGGGAGGAACTTAACACAATCACAATCACTAAGGATGTGGTGCTCAGTAAAATATGGGATTAAAGGCAGATAAATCCCCTGGACCTGATGGCTTGCATCCTCGGGTCTTAAGAGATGTAGCAACAGGGATTGTGGATGCATTGGTTGTAATTTACCAAAATTCCCTGGATTCTGGGGAGGTCCCAGCAGACTGGAAAATTGCAAATGTAACACCCCTATTCAAAAAAGGAGGCAGACAAAAAGCAGGAAACTATAGACCAGTTAGCCTAACAGGAAGGCAGATTATTATCTGAATGGTGACAGATTAGTAAAAGGGAAGGTGCAATGAGACCTGGTTGTCATGGTACATCAGTCATTGAAGGTAGGCATGAAGGTACAGCAGGCAGTAAAGAAAGCAAATGGCATGCTGTACTTCATCGCGAGGGGATTTGAGTATAGGAGCAGGGAGGTCTTGCTGCAGTTGTACAGGGTCTTGGTGAGATCACACCTTGAGTATTGTGTGCAGTTTTGTTCTCCTAATCTGAGGAAAGTCGTGCTTGCTATTGAGGGAGTGCAATGAAGGTTCACCAGACTGATTCCTGGGATGGCAGGACTGACAAATGAGGAAAGACTGGATCAGCTAGGCTTATACTCACTGGAATTTAGAAGAATGAGAGGGAATCGCATAGAAACGTATAAAATTCTGATGGAACTGGACAGGTTAGATGCATGAAGAATGTTCCCGATTTTGGGGAAGTCCAGAACCAGGGGACACAGTCTAAGGATAAGGGATAAGCCATATAGGACCAAGATGGGGGGAAACTTTTTCACCCAGAGAGTTGTGAACCTGTGGAATTCTCGGCCACAGAAAGTTGTTGAGTCCAGTTCGTTAGACATATTCAAAAGGGAGTGAGATGTGGCCCTTACAGCTAAAGGGATCAGGGGGTATGGAGAGAAGACTGGGGTGGGGTACTGAGGTTGAATGATCAGCCATGCTCATATTGAATGGCGGTGCAGATTCGAAGGGCCGAATGGCCTGCTCCTGCACCTATTTTCTATTTTTCTATGTTTCTATAATGTTGGAAAGTGTGAGGTCATGCATTTTGGCAGAAAAAATCAAAGAGCAAGTTATTATTTAAATGGAGAAAAATTGCAAAGTGTTGCAGTACAGGTCACACTTTACTTTGAGCTCACATTGTTCAGTGTGACTCTTTCTCCATACACAACAACTGGTGACGAGATACAGATAGCGAACCCAAAGATGTAGAGAACAGTAGACATCCTGGAGAAATTTTCGGAGGGAGATGATTGGGAAACTTTTGTGGAGCGACTCAACCAATACTTCGTGGCCAACGTGCTAAATGGGGAAGCGAGCACTGCCAAACAAAGGGCGATCCTCCTCACCGTCTGTGCGGCACCAACTCATGGTCTCATGAAGAATCTGCTCACTCCAACGAAACCCATGGAGAAATTGTACGACGATTTGTACACACTTGTCTGAGATTTGAACCTAAAGGAAAGCGTTCTGATGGCAAGGTACCGGTTCGACACCTACAAAAGATCTGAAGGCCATGGAATGGCGAGTTATGTCGCCAAGCTAAGACGCCTTGCAGGACATTGCGAATTTGAAGGACATTTGAAGCACATGCTCAGAGACTTTTTCGTACTTGGCATTGGCCACGAAACCATACTTCACAAACTTTTGACTTTAGAGACCCCAACCTTGAGTAAGGCCATAGCGATAGCCCAGGCGTTCATTACCACCAGTGACAATACGAAGCAAATCTCTCAGCACACAAAGGCTGCTACAAGTACTGTGAACAAAGTGATGTTGTTTTTGAATTGTAACGTACAGGACAGGTCACACATACCTGCAGCTGCATGTCCGTAGATAACTCAGAATCCACCAGCAAGGGTGAGGAATGCAAGGCCATGAACACCTTGTTGGCACTGCGAGGGTGATCATCATTTCCATTCATGCCAATTCAAAGAGTACATTTGCAAGGGCTGTGGAACAATGGGACACCTCCAACGAGTGTGCAGGCGAGCTGCTAAGTCTGCTCAGCCTGCAAACCACCATGCTGCAGAGGAGGGCAAATCCACGGAGGATCACGACGAACCAGATCCTCAGATAGAGGAGGCACATGGGGTGCAGACCTTCACCACGAATTGTTCCCCGATCATGCTGAATGTTGAACTAAATGGACTCCTGGTGTCAATGGAGCTGGACACAGGCACGAGCCAGTCCATCATGGGCAGAAAGTCTTTTGACAGGTTATGGTGCAACAAGGCCTCAAGGCCAGTCTTAACTCCAGTTCGCACGAAACTAAGAACTTACACAAAAGAACTGATTCCCTTAATCAGCAGTGCTACTGTAAAGGTCTCCTACGATGGAGCGGTGCACAAGCTACCACTCTGGGTGGTACCGGGCGATGGTCCCACGCTGCTCGGCAGGAGCTGGCTGGGAAAGATACGCTGGAATTGGGATGATGTCCGAGCGCTATCGCCCGCTGATAACACTTCGTGTGCCCAGATCTTAAACAAATTCCCTTCGCTGTTCAAACCAGGCATCGGGAAATTCCAAGGAGCAAAGGTGCAGATCCACTTAATTCTGGGAGCGCGACCCATCCATCACAAGGCGAGAGCAGTACCGTACATGATGAGAGAAAGATCGAGCTAGACCAGCTGCAAAGTGAGGGCATTATTTCACCGATCGAGTTCAGCAAGTGGGCCAGCCCTATTGCCCCAGTCCTCAAGGGAGATGGCACCGTCAGAATCTGTGGCGATTACAAAGTAACTATCAATCGTTTCTCCCTGCAGGACCAATACCCACTACCAAAGGCCGACGACCTCTCTGCAATGCTGGCGGGAGGAAAGATGTTCACGAAGCTGGATCTGACTTCAGCCCACATGACGCAGGAACTGGAGGAATCATTGAAGGCCCTCACCTGCATCAACACACAAAAGGATCTTTTTGTTTATAACAGATGCCCATTTGTAATCCGTTCAGTGGCACCGATATTCCAGAGAAACATGGAAAGTTTACTGAAGTCGGTCCCACACACCGTGGTCTTCCAGGACGACATCTTCGTCACAGGTCGGAACACAGTCAAGCACCTGCAGAACCTGGAGGAGGTTCTTAGTCGACTCAACCGTGTGGGGCTCAGGTTAAAATGCTCGAAGTGAATTTTCCTGGCGCCTGAAGTGGAGTTCTTGGGAAGGAGAATTGCGGCGGACGGCATCAGGCCCACCAATGCGAAGACGGAGGCAATCGAGAACGCACCGAGGCCACAGAATGTGATGGAGTTATGGTCATTTCTGGGACTCTTGAACTACTTTGGTAACGTCTTACCGGGTCTCAGCACACTGCTAGAACCACTACATGTCTTACTACGAAGAGGGGGGTGAATGGGTTTGGGGCAAAAGCCAAGAAAATGCCTTTGTAAAAGCGAGAAAATTGTTATGCTCAAACAAATTGCTTGTGTTGTATGATCCATGTAAGTGTTTGGTACTAACATGTGATGCGTCGTCATATGGCGTCGGGTGTGTATTGCAACAAACTAATGATTTCGGGAAAGTGCAACCAGTTGCTTATGCATCCAGGAGTCTGTCTAAGGCTGAGAGAGCCCACAGCATGATTGAAAAAGAAGCGTTAGCGTGTGTCTATGAGGTAAAGAAAATGCATCAATACCTGTTTGGGCTAAAATTCAAATTGGAAACTAACCATAAGCCACTTATAACCCTGTTTTCTGTGAGTAAAGGGATAACTACCAATGCATCGGCCCGCATCCAGAGATGGGCGCTCACGTTGTCCGCATACAACTACGCAATCCGCCACAGGCCAGGCAAAAAAAACTGCGCCGATGCTCTCAGTAGGCTGCCATTGCCCACCACGGGGGTGGAAATGGCGTAGCCCGAAGATCTAGCCATGGTTATGGAAGCTTTTGAGAGTGAGCAATCACCCGTCACTGTCCGGCAGATCAAAACCTGGACAAGCCAGGACTCTTTATTATCTCCAGTCAAAAGCTATGTGCTTCATGGGAGCTGGTCCAGTGTCCCAGTGGAAATGCAGGAAGGGATAAAGCCGTTCCAGCGGCGTAAAGATGAAATGTGTGCAGGCAGACTACCTTCTGTCGGGCAATCGAGTAGTGGTCCCCAAGAAGGGCCAGAGACACCTTCATCAATGACCTTCGCAGTACCCACCCAGGCATCGTAATGATGAAAGCGATAGCCACATCCCACGTGTGGTGGTCCGGTATCGATGCGGACTTAGAGTCCTGCGTTCACAGATGTAATACATGCTCGCAGTTAAGCAATGTATCCAGGGAGGCACCGCTAAGTTTATGGTCTTGGCCCTCCAAACTGTGGTCTAGGGTACACGTCAACTATGCAGGACCGTTCTTGGGTAAAATATTCCTTGTGGTTGTAGACGCGTACTCCAAGTGGATTGAATGTGAGATAATGTCGGCGAGCACGTCCGCTGCCACCACTGAAAGCCTGCGGGCCAGGTTTGCCACACACGGCTTACCCGATGTCCTGGTGAGCGACAGCGGGCCATGTTTTACCAGTGCTGAGTTCAAAGAATTCATGAACAAGTACTTTTGTTCAGTATTCACTAAGGAGGACATAAACAACCTTCCGGATATAAAAGGGGTCAGAGGGTCTAGTAAGAAGGAGGAACTGAGGCAAATCCTTATTAGTCGGGAAATTGTGTTGGGGAAATTGATGGGATTGAAGGCCGATAAATCCCCAGGGCCTGATGGTCTGCATCCCAGAGTACTTAAGGAGGTGGCCTTGGAAATAGCGGATGCATTAACAGTCATTTTCCAACATTCCATAGACTCTGGATCAGTTCCTATGGAGTGGAGGGTAGCCAATGTAACCCCACTTTTTAAAAAAGGAGGGAGAGAGAAAACAGGGAATTATAGACCGGTCAGCCTGACATTGGTAGTGGGTAAAATGATGGAATCAATTATTAAGGATGTCATAGCAGCGCATTTGGAAAGAGGTGACATGATAGGTCTAAGTCAGCATGGATTTGTGAAAGGGAAGTCACGTTTGACAAATCTTCTGGAATTTTTTGAGGATGTTTCCAGTAGAGTGGACAAGGGAGAACCAGTTGATGTGATGTATTTGGACTTTCAGAAGGCTTTTGACAAGGTCCCACACAAGAGATTAATGTGCAAAGTTAAAGCACATGGTATTGGGGGTAGTGTGCTGATGCGGATTGAGAACTGGTTGGCAGACAGGAAGCAAAGAGTAGGAGTAAATGGGTACTTTTCAGAATGGCAGGCAGTAACTAGTGGGGTAGACGAGGGGATTAAATGCAGTATCTCCAAATTTGCGGATGACACGAAGTTGGGTGGCAGTGTGAGCTGCGAGAAGGATGCTATGAGGCTGCAGAGTGACTTGGATAGGTTAGGTGAATGGGCAAATGCATGGCAAATGAAGTATAATGTGGATAAATGTGAGGTTATCCACTTTGGTGGTAAAAACAGAGAGACAGACTATTATCTGAATGGTGACAAATTAGGAAAAGGGAAGGTGCAACGAGACCTGGGTATCATGGTACATCAGTCATTGAAGGTTGGCATGCAGGTACAGCAGGCGGTTAAGAAAGCAAATGGCATGTTGGCCTTCATAGCGAGGGGATTTGAGTACAGGGGCAAGGAGGTGTTACGACAGTTGTACAGGGCCTTGGTGAGACCACACCTGGAATATTGTGTACAGTTTTGGTCTCCTAACTTGAGGAAGGACATTCTTGCTATTGAGGGAGTGCAGCAAAGGTTCACCAGACTGAGTCCCGGGATGGCGGGACTGACATATCAATAAAGACTGGATCAACTGGGCTTTAATTCACTGAAGTTCAGAAGAATGAGAGGGGATCTCATAGAAACATTTAAAATTCTGATGGGTTTAGACAGGTTAGATGCAGGAAGAATGTTCCCAATGTTGGGGAAGTCCAGAATCAGGGGTCACTGTCTAAGGATAAGGGGTACGCCATTTAGGACCGAGATGAGGAGAAACTTCTTCATCCAGAGAGTGGTGAACCTGTGGAATTCTCTACTACAGAAAGTTGTTGAGGCCAATTCACTAAATATATTCAAAAAGGAGTTAGATGTAGTCCTTACTACTAGGGGATCAAGGTGTATGGCGAGAAAGCAGGAATGGGGTACTGAAGTTGCATGTTCAACCATGAACTCATTGAATGGCGGTGCAGGCTCGAAGGGCCGAATGGCCTACTCCTGCACCTATTTTCTATGCTTCTATGTTTCTGTGACCCGTAACGGGATCAAACATGTCACATCTGCCCCGTTTAAACCAGTGTTCAATGGTCAGGCAGAGAAAGCAGTGCAAACCATCAAGCAAGGCTTGAAAAGCATAACTGACGGCTCACTGCAGACTCACCTATCCCGAGTGCTGCTTAGCTACCGCACGAGACCCCACTAATTCACTGGGATCCCACCTGCTGAACTGCTCATGAAAAGAGCACTTAAGGCAAGGCTCTCGTTAGTTCACCCTGATCTACATGAACAGGTAGAGAGCAGGCGGCTTCAACAAAGTACATACCATGATAAAGAAAATGTGTCACGCGAGATTGAAATCAATGATCCTGTATTTGTATTAAATTATGGACAAGGTCCCAATTGGCTTCCCGGCACTATCGTGGCCAAAGAGGGGAGCAGGGTGTTAAGGGTCAAACTTTCAAATGGACTCATTCACTGGAAACACTTGGACCAAATCAAACTCAGATTCACGGACTATCCTGAGCAACCCACCTTGGACCCTACCTTTTTTGATCCCCCAACATACACACCAGTGTCAACCGGCACCACAGTTGACCACAAAGCAGAGCCCATCATCCACAGCAGCCCAGCAGGGCCCAAAACACCAGGCAGCCCAGCAAGGCCAGCTGCACAGCAGCTCAGCGAGGGCCCAACAAATGATTCAACAACACCAGCTTTCACACCGAGACGATCAACCAGGGCAAGAAGGGCCCCAGATCGACTCACATTGTAAATAGTTACACTATTGACTTTGGGGTGGAGAGTGTTGTTATATATGTGGACTTGTATTTACTCTGTACAGCCACAGGAGGATTCATCCCCTGGAGACCCAAGGGATCCCATAATCCCTTGGGAGCACAGGTATTTAAGGAGGCTTCACAGGTTGGACAGGTACTCTGGAGACCTGCAATAAAATACTAAGGTCACACTTTACTTTGAGCTCACAGTGTTCAGTCTGATTCTTTCTCCATACACAACACCCACGTCACGAGCAACACTGTGGTCCCCAGGACCCACACCCAGTGCAGGAATAACTTTAACAAGCTCACACAGGTGGGCAGGGTGAGTGAAGGCTTCAACCAATACTGCATTCCACCATCTGTGCCACTGCTCAATGCACCACACACCCACCAACAATCTCTCACCCACATGTCCACCTTGCACATAATGGCAGCTATTCAACTATAGCAGGCACAAGGGTCAGTAGTTATTAGAATGCATGTGATCATCATAGACAGTCCCTCGAAATCGAGAAAGACTTGCTTCCACTCTAAAAGTGAGTTCTTAAGTGACTGAACAGTCCAAGATGGGAATTACAGTCTCTGTCACAGGTGGGACAGACATTCGTTGAAGGAACGGGTCTGTGGGCAGACTGGGTTGCCGCACGCTCCTTCCGCTGCCTGCGCTTGCTTTCTGCATGCTCTCGGTGACGAGACTCGAGATGCTCAACGCCCTCCAGGATGCTCTTCCTCCACTTAGGACGGTCTTTGGCCAGGGACTCCCAGGTGTCGGTGGAGATGTTGCATTTTATCAAGGAGGCTTTGAGGGTGTCCTTGAAACGTGTCCTCGATGAGGTTCAACACTGCCTCCAGTGTGCCAGCGCAGCCTTCGGCCACCTGAGGATGAGATCAGGCCCTCAAATCTGGCACCAAGCTCATGGTCTACAGGGCTGTAGTGATACCCGCCCTCCTGTATAGCTCAGAGACGTGGACCATATATGGTAGACACCTCAAATCGCTGGAGAAATACCACCAACAATGTCTCCACAAGATCCTGCAAATCCCCTGGGAGGACAGATGCATTAACGTTCGCGTCCTCAATCAGGCCAACATCCCCAAGCGTCGAAGCACTGACCACACTCGACCAGCTCCATTGGGTGGGCCACAGTGTTCGCATGCCTGACACAAGACTCCCAAAGCAAACGCTCATGACAAGTGAGCCCCAGGTGGGCAGAGGAAACGTTTCAAGCATGTGATATATGTGATATGTTTATGCATAAATTTATTAATAGAGTTTGGAATATTTTGTGGTCTCTCTCAATTCACCTTTGCACCCAGGAGGATGCTGTGATATGGCATGACACAGGAATGGTATAATGGGGATGTAGTGAGCAACAGGGATCTGGGGTTTCATTCATTCGAGTCTGATGAGCCGGCCCATCTGAAAGCTTGCTTGTCCAGCTGCCTCCTCCCTCACTCCTATTCCTAATCTCCTTCCTCCTCATCTTCTTACGCATCTTCTTCCTCCTTCTTCTGTGCACATGTTCACATGTTGCCTCCGCTCCCTCCACCGTAGATCCTGGAGGGTGGGGTGGACTGACAGGCATGACTTTTAGCAGGTATTGTAGGTGGAATCTTTCAAGAATAAATGTTGTACTTTTGTATTGCCACAACACTTCTTATACCAAAGATTCTCAAAATCACTAAATAAAACTTTTGCAATATCAGGAACTAACACACAGGCACTGAAACTTCACTAATCTGACAAGTGCGAGTGATTTGTGTGATCCCTTTAAATAACATCCCTGGAGTCAGCTTCCTGGTGTTGCACGCCAGCTCTTCCTGTCGTTGTTAACTACCGGTGGTGAGGTAAGTGGCAAGAAGCAATTTGGCAGATTGGGCGTTCAGTGAGCATTGCACACTCACTAACGTCAACATCTCCCTGGCGTTGAAGTCCCGGCAGTGCTATGAGGGGTCCCGATTTCACGTGCGGTGCTGGATTCAACAGGAGCTGTTACAGCTCTCAACACCACATTAATGCCATCTACTGCTGCTAATGGCTGGTGCTAAGGGGATGAATTTTTCCCCTTTTATGTTTTACAATTTGGCACTTAGAATTAGTGAAGCCAATATCTTTCTGTATATTAATCAGAATCAGACTGACGTTGCTTAGTACACAATTTTATTAAAGCTGCACAAATTTGCCAATTTTTACACTTTGGTTGTACATAGCATTGTTCTTTTTTCCACAGGCTGCATGTATACTGTGCATTCTGATAAGTCCCATGATGTGAAAAAATCATAAGGCTGTGGAGTAGGATTTCAGGCAGGACAGTGGTTGGGTCACTAACAGCACAGAGACTGTTAGTGTCTGCCTTTTTGGCCCAACAGGTCCATGCTGGTGTTTATATTGCACATGAGCCTCCTTCCATCCCTTTTCATCTAACCTCATTAAGATATCTTTATATTCTTCTCTCCCTCATCTGCTCCTATAGCTTCCCCTTACATGCATCAATGCTATTTGCCTCAACTTTTCAATGTGGCGGTGAGTGCCACATTCTAAACACTTTCTGCGTAAAGAAGTTTCTCCTGAATTCCCTAATGGATTTGTTAGTATTATCTTATATCTATGGTCCCTTGTTTTGGTCTCACATATGAGTGGAAACATCTTCTCTACGTCTACCCTACCAAACCATTTTATAATCTTGAAGTCCTCTATTAGGTCACCCCTCAGCCTTCTCTTTTCTATAGAAAAGAGCCTCAGCCTGTTCAACCTTTCCTGATAGGTATAACCTCTCAGTTCTGGTATCATTCTAGTAAATCTTTTTTACACCTTCAGTGCCTCTATATCCCTTTTATAACATGGAGATCAGAACTGGTCACAGTACTCTAAGTGTGGTCTAACCAAGGTTTTGTACAAGTTTAAAATAAGTTCTTGGATTTTCAATTCTATCCCTTCAGAAATGAACCCCAGTGTTCTGTGTTTTTTAATGGCCATATTGACCTGCGTTGCTACTTTTAGTGATTTATAGTTGTAACATTACAAACATTATTACAAAACAATTTTTAATGAGCACTCAAAGTAAATACTTAAAAGTTTGTGCTATGTCTCAGTTTCCCATTGTTCAGCAACATTTCTCTGTTTAATCGTGCATTTATGGATATATTGTGCATCTTGAGAAGTATTGAATAATTTGAGAAAAACTGTTGGTGTCTGCCTTTTTCTTTCTGGACTAATAATCTGTCCATATTTGCTATGTAGGAAATAATTAAGGATAACCTATTATTTTGCATGAAGAATGTCACAAATTAATAATAAAAACACAATGGTAAACTAGCACTATTTTTGTTGATGTCTGAGTTAATTTCCCACTCATTCTTGAGAAAAACAAACATAATGATTAATGCCTTCATAACACTTCGCCAGGAAATGCATAGACTGAAAACATCAGCTTTTATTATTTTTAAGTCCTGCCTTAGCTCGTGAAAGATGTCTTTCACCATGCAGAGACCTTGAAATGCAACCAATAATCCCACGAAAAAGAACAGTCCTAATTATACAAAATACTGAGGGAAAGTCCAGTAGAAAACAACAGAAGTGAGGTTTGTTCAATGGAGCCGATCCTCCTTGTTCCAGGTCATCACTTTACCTTCTCATAGGTTCTGGTGCTCACCACATTTCCCATGGTGCAAGTCTGAATTACAAAGGAAACAGAAGTGAGTTAGGTATACCTCATTAAGCACCACTGTAGGTTTAAATATCAATGTTATCATTCTTGCAAGAATAGAGATGATAATGCAAGCACTTACCTTCACGATAAATCTAGAAACTATTGGAGAACTAGAAAATGTTATCTAAATAATACCCACTGCCACAAATTTACACTTCATTAACAGCAGTAGCTTGAGGTACTGAGGTCCTTACCAATATTAGTTTACCATCCCTCAACTCTCTAACAAATGTTGTCTCTTTTCCGTTCCACCGTTGTGTTTGGACCAGTTTGCCATTATCCAATGTCACTGTGGTCTATTGGGAATTTAAAACAGAAGGACATTTATCTCGAATTTTCGGACACCAAGCAAATTACAATGGTCAATGGGGTCAACGTCCACACACCTTGGTCTTCCTAACATCTGCGGTGGTCTCATCAAATTCCTCTCCTAGCTTGAATTGGATCTTTGTGCTTTTTACCTTACTTTCGGTTGAGATAGTGATTATGTCACCATTTTTAGAAATGATAGTTGTGGGCTTGGCTGTGTTACCTAACTTCCTTAGTGGCAGTCCCACTCCTACAAAGAGAGGGACATAGAAAATGTAATATTTAATGGTACTAACCATCGCAATGTTGCTTCCACTAAGTGAGGGAATTGCAATGACATTCCCAGCTCAATTAATTCAAGTATTAGGCATGGCATAAAATAAACCATTTATGCCAAATGCCATATCAGTATATGTATATATTAAATCACTTGCTACATTCAAAATCAGATTCAAGGCATAAATTTCCTGGTACGATGCATCATTTCACATTTTCCTATGCTGTAGGCACTCAGCAGAAATACACTTTGCATTTGCCCCCAGTGTTTTAAAGTAGGGCAGTATCCACTATTGTTACGAATTTGAAATGCATTCTCCACTATTTATCTCTGGGATTAATTGTGGACTTGACTTCTTAAACACTGCAAAGGACTCGCATCCATGGAGTGGGCAAAACGGTGGCAGGTGGATTTCAATACAGGTCATCCTTTTTGGAGCAGATAAAGGATAGATCTGAGTATTTTTTAAATGGTGAACAGTTCGGAGCAATGGTGGTCCAAAGAGATTTAGGGCTCCATACACACAGATTACTGAAACATAACTCAAAAAGGTTAATGGAATATTAGCTTTTACAGCCAGAGAATAAAATATAATTACATAAACTAAGCTTGTAGTCCCTGAAATTTATAATGTTAAGGGGTGATTGAGGTTTTTAGCATTCTGAAAACAATTGATAGGGTACCGAGAAACTTTTTCCGCTGGTGGGGGAATCTAATACAAGGGGACATAACCTTAAAATCAGGACCAAGCCGTTCAGGAGAGAAGTTGGGAAACACTTTGTCACACAAATGATGGTAGAAGTGTAGAACTCTCTCCACAAAAAGCAGCAGATGCAAGCTCAATTCATAATTTAAAATCTGAGATTGATAGATTTTTGCTAGCCAAGGTTATTAAGGGATATGGAGCCAAGGCAGGTGCACAGAGTTAAGATACAGATCAGCCATGATCTCACTGAACATAAGAAATAGGACGAGTAGGCCATTTGGGCCCTCGAGCCTGCTCTGCCATTCAATAAGATCATGGCTGATCTGATCTTGGCCTCAACTCCACTTCCCCACCTGATCCCTATAAGCCTTGACTCCCTTATCATTCAAAAATCTGGGTATCTCCACCTTAAATACATTCAATGACTCAGCCTCCACAGCTCTCTGGGGTAGAGAATTTCACAGATTCATGACCCTCTGAGAGAAGAAATGGGCGACTCTTTATTCTGAAACTATGTCCTCTAGTTCTAGATTCCCCCATGAGGGGAAACATCCTCTCTGCATCTACCCTGTCAAGCCCCCTCATAATCTTATACATTTCAATAAGATCGCCTCTCATTCTTCTAAACTCCAATGAGTGGAGTGAATGGAAGAACAGGCTCAAATGACTGAATGGCCTACTCCTATTCCTATGTTCAATGCCCAAAACCAAACCAATTATGTTTGAGGGGTATTAAAACATCTTTTTTAAATACCAGGATCCTCAGCCAAAGTTTTCATGTATTCATCAAAATTTTCAGTCTTGACTAAGTTCCACTTTCCTATAAATGGTTCAACTATTCTTTTTTGTATCTGTATGTTGCTGCTACTTTAAATGCAGAACAACTGCTGAACCTGTGCAGGAAAATGACTTTGCAGCCACTGTAAGAGCTTTAAGCCCCTTGAGCTCAGAACCATGTGCAAAATACTCAAACCAATGCAAAGTGACAACATC
Source organism: Pristiophorus japonicus (assembly GCF_044704955.1). Lineage (NCBI taxonomy): Eukaryota > Metazoa > Chordata > Chondrichthyes > Pristiophoridae > Pristiophorus > Pristiophorus japonicus. The sequence goes on along the minus strand of NC_091977.1, from coordinate 449,359,528 downwards.
AAAGATTGACATGACAGATGTAAGGAACAAGGCAAGTCAAAAAAAGTCAATACATTTTCAACGGTTACTATAAATGTTAGTTCAATGAGAGGCAAAATGCACACACACACACACACACACTGCAGGTCTACAGTGCACAGACTGGATTACATATCTGTACTCAATGTTTATAAAGTGCTTTTTACAAAAAGTGGTCCCAGGAGGAGAGGTTTTAGGGGAACAGTAAGGAGGATGTAAAAACAGAAAATACTGGAAATACTCAGCAGGTGAGACAGCATCTGAAGCACAGAGACATGTTTGTTTGGAAGAGGCTTTGGAAGGTGGAGAGGAAACAAAATAAAGAAGCTTGCCACCAGAGTCATAGAAATGACAACACAGAAGGACGTCTTTCTCATCTCTTGTCATTTATCACTGTGCTCTTCAACTGAAGTTATGCACTGAAATAGTCACAATTTCTTTAGCATTTTGTCATAACTATAATATTTTATTTCTGGTATCTCTGTCACTCCACCCTGTTCAGAATCTTATCATTTGATATATCTTTCAGGTCTTCTTTTCCTCAAAATGTACTACTTTACATTATTTTGCATTGAACTGCATTTGCCACCTATCTGCCCATTCCTCAAATCTATGTAAATCAGGATAGTCAATGTCCCACATTATTAACATTTGCAACCCCTGCCCCCCCCCCTGAATTGCCTACAAATCTCGTCCTTTGTTTCTTTCCCAATCAATAGTCTATAATGTACTCCCATTATAGAACATCGAAACAGGAGTAGACCATTCAGTCGCTTGAGCCTGTTCCGCCATTCAGTTAGATCATAGAATCTTACAGTACAAGAACGAGAACATTTTGCACAGTGCTTGTGCCGGTTCTTTGAAAGAATATCATTTCACATTTTCCTCTTTTAAGTTGTAATCGTATCTACAATGCTGCAGGCACTCAGCAGAAATACACCATGCAATTCCTCCCAGTGTTTCAAACGGTGGGCAGTACACACTATCGTTACGAATTTTAAGCGCATTCTCCACTATTTATCTCAGGGATCAATTGTGGACCGTGGCATTTTAACCGACGCAAAGAACTCAGGCAACTAATGGGGAGCAGTCCAGCTACAGACCCAAAACCAACGATATTATTTGGGAATGGTTAAAAATAAATATATATATAAACCAGAATCCTCACCTATAGCCTTCATGTAATCATCAAAATGTTCGGTCTTAGCTAATTTCCACGTTCCTAGAAACGGTTCAACCATGTTTTTTTTTATCTATGTGTCGCTGCCGCTTTAAGCACACAACAACTGCTGACCCTGTGCTGGAAAATGACTTTGCAGCTACTGCAAGAGCTCTCCGGCTTTTAAACCCCTTGAGCTCAGAACCACGTGCAAAATACTCAAAACAATCCGAAGTGACAACGTCAGAGATTACCACGACAAATTTGGGGAACAAGGCAATTCAAAAAAAATTCAATACATTTTCAGCTGTAATTACAAATGTCAGTTCAACGAGAGGCAAAATTCACTCACACACACAAAGCTGTAGGGCTACTGTGCACAGACTGGTTTACGATATCTGTACTCAACGTTTATAAAGTGCCTTTTGCAGAAAGTGGTCCCAGGAGGAACAATTTTTAGGGGAACAGTTAAGAGGATATAATTAAAAGTACAAGGAGGCACGTTTGTTTGGAAGAGGCTTTTGAAAGTGCAGGGAGAGGCAACACAACAAAATGGTTTGCCACTAGAGTCATATTACAACACAGAGGATGATTGTGCTGTCATCATTTATCGTTGTGTCAACTGCAGTATAACACAACTGCAGTGAAAAATGTCTTGAGCAGTTTGTCATATCTAAACTGCTTATTCCTGATATATGCTTATTCGTGTATAGGATGCCATCTTGGTTAATGGGTTTGCCTGCACACCGTGGAGGCCCTGACCTGCGTGAGAACACCAGTGGCAGGTCAGGGCTATAAAAGGAGCGGCGAGCGGCTCAGGGAGCAGCATGGAGGTATACTACTCCAGAGAGCAGCGCGAGCTGGTGCAGGAAGGCGACGGCAGTGAAGAGAGATGTCATCAAGGTCCGGGTCGGTGATTGGAGCGTGGGCAGATACAGCAGGAGCGGTGAGGTCAGGGCGAAGGAGCGGCGAGAGACTTGAGGAGGGATGTGATCGGGGCCCAGGGGAGGCGTGAAGTTTGGGGCCGGGGCAGCACGGGCCAGCCCACACTGCGATATTTGTGTACACTAGGTCCATGCAGCAGAGCTGGTCTCCAGTCGTCTTGGGTAATCCTTGCCACTGGACCAAGACCTAGCTCTGTCAAGCCCATGTGGTGGCTGGGGAGCAAGGGCCACCACAGGTTAAAAAAATCCACACACAGGCATCTTCCACCTTTGAGGATGTAGTTCAGGTCCTTCATTCGAAACACCTGTGAACTCATCCTTTTTTGACATGGAAGCAAGTCATCCTTGTTTCGAGGGACCGCCTATGATAATGATGATGATTCCTGATATCTCTATTCAGAATCTTATCAATTATGTATATCTTTCACTTATAGCTTTCACTGTTTTGTACATTAATTTGCATTGAACTGCATTTGCCACTTACCTGCCTATTTCTCCAGCCAAGGCAGTCTAACAAGTATTTGCTTGTATATACAACAAGCTCTCCATTAAGACCCATATCTTGAAAAAAAATGGCGGCCTTCCATCCACCTCTGGCGCGGGACTTGGCGCCTTCATATTCCCTCTGCAAGCAGATGCTGGAAATCTGAAATATTTTGGTGAAGGACATAGCGCTGCCGTTAGTAGCGCTGGCTCAAACAATGCAAAACAGCAGAGCTGAAGTCAGTCAGCGTGCAACTTCCCGTCACATCTGCAAACTTCAAGCTTTGCGCTCACTTTAACGCTGGGTCCTAAGCTCCCTCAGAAAAGCGAGTGTGCTGCAGACCTACAGAGATGCTATCAGTGCCTACAGGGACACACATATCTTTCAGCTAAGTTTGGATTTAAACCTTGGGACTGGAATTTTTATATTTTATTGAAATAGTGGTTTACTGCAATGGATTTTAAAAGTTTTTAATGTTTGCAGGGAGTGCTATTGGATGTTTGCAAGACCTCGGATGGTAAAGGAAGGCCTCTGAGAAGACTGAAAGTGCTGGAAATACTCGGCAGGTTAGATAACATCCGTGGAGAGAGAAACGGAGTTCACGTCTCAGATCGAGATACTGCCTGACCTGCTGAGTATTTCCAGCACTTTATACTTCTTTTTCAGATTTCCAGCATCTGCTTACAGAGGGAATAGAAAGATGCAGAAGAGGGAGATGCAGAAGAGGAAGATGCAGACAATCAAGACAGAAGAGGGAGGCGCAGAAGAGGAGGAAGCGGAATGAAGAAAGCAACCCAGACAGCTTCTTTCTTGCCAGGATATCTGGGATGGAATCAACCCCTGCGGTACCAGTGACCACAACCCCAATTCCCCTTTCAACATTTGTCCCACACCTTACCTTCCCTCTGTTACTCACCATCACAGCATCCTCTTGCTCACAATGCTAAAATGAAAGCCGAAAAGCAACCAAAAGGCAAACATTCCCATCCAACTTTATACATCTATCGATCAAGAAATATCAAGACTCATCACCCTTATGCATTTTCTTAGTGACTGTCTTGCGTGTGCCTTTGCCTATCCTACTGATGTGATGCAGTACTACCCCAGTGGCTGCAGAATGGCTGGTGGAAGGCTGCTGACTTTCAGTTGGGGACACTACAAATTGTAAGAAATGGTGGGTCTGTCAGCTTGCCTTCCTGACCAGAGCAGTTGCGAGTCGCTTCCACTCCCTGGTTCTCGAGCTTGGATTTATTAATCAGGGTGTGATAAAGCGCAGCAGACAACTGTTTTGTGCAAAGAAGGTATGGGTTTTATTCAAGAAAGCAAATAACACAAATACACTCCAATAAAACTGTAAAATCTTACCAAAAAGGTTCGAAACAATGGGGAATACTTCATTACAGGTAATAAACAAAACAAAAATACCTCCCACCTATTCTCTAACTAGATCAAACTCTAGAGCTCCAGGGATAATGCTCACCAATCCTTCCTTTGAGAGTTAGGGCTCTTTCGCGGTTTCGGGGTTCCTTGGTTATAGCCGGTTTGCCTTGCCGTACCCCGGACATGGTAGAAGACCTCTGCTGTGTATTGAAAGCCAGTTGAGGCGAGTTCTTTTCTCTGATGTCGCAATGTTTCTTCATGCGTTTTCTCGCTGTGTGCTCTCGATCTTGTTGTTCCAAAGAGCTTGGTCAGAAACGTTCTTTCTGTGATGGTCAGAACTGTAGAATTTACCAATATCTCGCAAAGATTCCAGGTACCTTTCCCCTTCAGAGGAGAAGAATCCCTTTCTGGACTTTTAAAATGGAAGGAAAACTTTGGGACACAAATGAATTTTAAAGGGGCAGACGAGGCCTGCAGGGGATAAAAGGGGATGCATTCATGGAGACCCCCCCCCCCCCAGTGTTTGGACTCATAGGAAAGGGAATTTAATTTGGAACTATCTACCAGAAAGTTTGAAATCCTAAAGTGCACATGGAAGAAACTACGAACTTTAATCGAATTTGGGATTTTTAAAAGGTGTATGAAAAGGGGTGGGGTCAATATCAAAAGGGCCAGTTTGGACATTGGAACTAATCAAATTGTCTGGGAACTGTATACCCTCGAAACTTGCCCCTTGAAAACATTAGCATTTAAACAATGCCACATACATATTCCAACACCTTTTCAACAGGCTAGAAATATCTGGCTCAGGCCAGACTAGCACAATGGAGAGCTCATTAACTTCGAAAAGCCTATTAATGCCAGATTAAAACCACTTAATCAAGTTTCAGTTAGCTGGGCTAGATTTGGTGGGAGATAAGGAAGCCTTTGGTGGGTATATCTATTCCCAGTTTTACCAAGGAACAGAACACAGAAAGCAGGACACAGACTCGAATAGCAGAACACAGACTCAAACACAGACAGACACAAGCAGCCGGAGGTGGGAAGTGAAGAAATAAAGTAGTGAAGGAAACTACAAGAAATCATCAAGGACCGACCGAGCACGAGGCCCACGAAGCGGAAGGTTGTCAGCAACCAAATTGACAACCCAGGCCACCACAACCAGCGAAACGACCAACCAAAACCAACTCAGCAAAAACCGAAGAATCGACACTTATTTCCACTCTACAATCTACTTCGGAACGACCAACGGGTGAGAAATTACCAAAAGGGACTAACTAAAACTATTCCTAACCAAAGAAAGTGGGTACTTACCCCATACATCCAAAACGCAACTTACCGCATCAATGGACGCACCCCAACCGAAGACTACGCAGTCCGACGTCCTCTCCTCCGACCGGGGTACGGCTTGCCTAGAAGGCCAAGTGCAGCGAACCCCGAAACCACGATTCACCGGCAACTGTCAAAAAGGAGATTGGTGAGCATGGCCCCTGAACCCACAGAGCTATAACTTAGTTAGGGGAATTGGAGGAGGGAGGCTAGGATAACTTGTGTAAATGTATCTGCATTCTCCTCTTTACCCCATTTAGAGTTTAAGCTGTATTCTTTTCCCCACAGGCTGCAATTTGACATTTTATTCAATGTGTTGTACCCCTCAGTGTGTATTGGCCTGTGTGTGTTATTAAAGGTGTGCCTTTTACTTCTTTTCAAACACAATAAAGCCATACCTGCTTCCTACCTTGAAACCGATTGTCTGTCCAAGTCTGTCACCGTCCCTTCATAATTCCAGTGTCTAGAACCAAGGGTGTGGGAGCGATTCGGAACCGCTCATATAAGGTCAGAAGGGAAAGCTGACCCCCTGCAAACCACCCCTTACAGAACAGAGAATAATTCTCTTGGTATGGTAGGCCCTTAATTTTACTCTGAGAGGGTCCTTAATCTTTGCACCAAATCTAATGTTTCTTTTGTTTAAGGTTTGCTGCCCAGCTAACTGAAATGTGATGAAGTGTTTTTAATCTGGTGTTGATAGACTTTTCTGAGCTGATGAGCTCTTGTTAATTGTTGAAAATCTTTTGGTTTCGAGTCGCAATTGTTAAAATTAGTTTCTGGTGTCGAGTTGTCTGCCTGGGTCCGAGCTTTCTATGAAGGCTGGAAAGGTGATTAGCATTATGCATGTGTTGGATGGGTTTTGTGCTTGGATTGAAACTGTACTTCCTTGGATTGATTGTTGAAATGTAAATGTCTTCTAGGGGGCAGGTTTTGAGGGTAAACTTTTCCCCAGACAATTGGATTAACTTAAATGTCCCCAGACAGCTTGATTAGTTCCAATATCCAAACTCGCCTTTTAGAGGTTGAACCCATCCCTTTTCTTGCAGCCCTTTTCTCACAGAGCCAACATTCACCTTTGAAAAATCCCAAACTTGGTTAAAACTCGTAGATTTCTTCCATAAGCATTTTAGGATGCCAAACTTTCTGCTTAATAGTCCCAAATCGAATTTCCTTTTCAATGAGTCCAAACACTGGGGGTTTTCACGAATTTTGGAATCTTGCACAAGAAATATCAAGAAATCAACTCATCACTCTTATGCATTCTCTTAGTGACTGTCTTGTGTGTGCCTTTGCCTATCCTACTGAGGTGACGCAGTACTACCCCAGTGGCTGCAGCGTGGCTGGTGGAAGGCAGCTGACTTTCAGTAGGGGACACAACAAATGCCCTTGTAGGACGAACTCGAGGAGCAAGGTTACTGCAGAAGATAAAGGTATGCGGAGTCAGAGGAAATGTATTAGCATGGATCGAGAATTGACTGGCTAACAGAAAGCAGAGAGTCCGGATAAATGGGTCCTTTTCGGGTTGGAAATCGGTGGTTAGTGGTGTGCCACAGGGATCGGTGCTGGGACCACAACTGTTTACAATATACATAGATGACCTGGAAGAGGGGACAGAGTGTAGTGTAACAAAATTTGCAGATGACACAAAGATTAGTGGGAAAGCGGGTTGTGTAGAGAACGCAGAGAGGCTGCAAAGAGATTTAGATAGGTTAAGCGAATGGGCTAAGGTTTGGCAGATGGAATACAATGTCGGAAAGTGTGAGGTCATCTACCTTGGGGAAAAAAACAGTAAAAGGGAATATTATTTGAATGGGGAGAAATTACAACATGCTGCGGTGCAGAGGGACCTGGGGGTCCTTGTGCATGAAACTCTTTTGAGTTTATCTGCGAAAACATAAAACATTAAACGGTGCCACCCGACCTGGGTGACACTCCAGACAATTACAAGGCCCTTTTTTCCTTTTTTTGTTTTTTTTTGGTTTTTTTTTTGTGTTTTTTGTTTTTTTTGGGGTTTTTTTTTGGGCACTAAAATCACAATTTCTCCGGTGCCCCCTATAAAAGGGAAGGGGACACTAAAAGCACCGGCAATTAAAACAAATTAAACTTTAAAACGTAAAATCAAATTAAAATTTGGTTGCCGGGCGTGATGATGCACTCCAGTCCCTCCGGTGCCCACCTCTCGCGGAAGGCCGCGAGCGTACCGGTGGACACCGCGTGCTCCATCTCCAAGGACACCCTGGACCGGATGTAAGAGCGGAAGAGAGGCAGGCAGTCAGGTTGAACGACCCCCTCGACCGCCCGCTGCCTGGACCGGCTGATGGCACCCTTGGCCGTGCCCAGGAGCAGTCCTACGAGGAGGCCCTCGGACCTACCCGCTCCCCTCCGCACAGGGTGCCCAAAGATCAGGAGGGTGGGACTGAAGTGCAGCCAGAATTTCAGGAGCAGCCCCTTCAAATAATGGAACAGGGGCTGCAACCTCGTGCACTCAATAAAAACATGGAACACGGACTCCTCCAGACCGCAGAAATTGCAGGCGGCCTGGGAGTCCGTGAACCGGCTTAAAAATTTGTTGCACGGCACTGCTCCGTGCACCACCCTCCAGGCCAAGTCCCCGATGAATAGTGGGAGGACCCCTGCGTAGAGTGCCCTCCATCGGGGACCCCCGCCTCCTCCGGACGGCAAGATGGTACGCCATGGCGTGTCCGGACGGCCGGCGAGGATGGCAAAGTTGAGGGTGTGCAGGAGCAGCCCGTACAGGAAACCCCTCCGCGCGGAACTGAAAGGCACGGAGGGGATTTCCCCGAGGCGGCTCAAGTTGTGAGGCGCCGGCCCCCGAGGGAGGTTCCGGGGTTTGGCGCCGATGAGGAATTCCGTCCGGACGGGGGTCAGTTCGGACGGGATCTCCCCACGTGCTTGAGCCTCCTCGATGCACCTAACGGAGTCAGGGCCCAGAGCTGTTTTTAGCGACTCGATGGCATCGGCCGCGTGGCGGACGTTGGCAGAGTTTAGGCGCCGCGCCAGCGTGTCTGGCGCCATCCAGCCCGCTCCTCCGCCATCGAGCAGGTCCCTGACCCTGGTCACCTCACCAGCCACAGCCCTCTCTTCCGACCGCCACATGAAGCCTCGGCCGTGGAGGTACGGATTCCCGAGCAGCGGCTCCTGCAGGACGGCCGCCACTCCAGCCGGCGGAGAGCTGCGCTTGGTGGAGACTTTGTTCCAGACCCTGATGAGTTCCCTGTAAAAGACAGGCAGCTCCCGGAGGGCGGTCCTGGCACCCCCCAAGTTCACAAACAGGAGCTGCGTGTCATAATTGAGGTCGAGCTGCTGGCGGAAGAAATACCTCGCCAGAGCGCACCACCTAGGAGGGGGCTCGACGTAAAGGTATCTCTGCAGGGTCTGAAGACGGAAAGTCGCGAGCTGGGCGCTGACGCACACCAACGACTGACCGCCCTCCTCAAGCGGGAGACTCAAGACCGCAGCAGAGACCCAGTGCTTCCTGTTGTTCCAGAAGAAGTCCACCAGCTTCTTCTGTATCTTGGCGACAAACGCAGGGGGAGGGGTCAAAGTGACCAGCCGGTACCACAGCATTGCGGCCACCAGCTGGTTTATGACTAGCGCTCGACCCCTGTAGGACAGCACTCGGAGCAGTCCTGTCCAGCGCCCTAGGCGAGCGGCGACCTTGGCCTCCAGCTCCTGCCAGTTCGCCGGCCAGGCTCCCTCATCGGGGCTAAGGTAGACTCCCAGATAGAGGAGATGGGTCGTGCTCCAGGCAAAAGGCCTGAGCTCCTCCGGCAGGGAGTCCACCCGCCACTGACCCACCAGGAGTCCGGAACATTTCTCCCAGTTGATCCTGGCGGAGGACGCGGCCGAGTAAATCTCCTGGCACTCACGCATCCTCCGCAGGTCAGCGGGATCCTCTATCGCGAGGAGCACGTCATCGGCGTAAGCCGAAAGGACGACCTCCACGCCCGGCCCTTGCAGAGCCAGTCCCGTCAACCTCGTCCGCAAGAGGCGCAGGAAAGGCTCCACGCAAACGGCGTATAACTGGCCGGACATGGGGCATCCCTGGCGCACCCCTCTCCTAAAGCGAAGGGGCGCCGTCAAGGACCCGTTAACCTTAATCAGACACTCCGCGGCGGCGTACAAAAGTCGGATCCGGGCGACGAAATGCGTCCCGAACCCGAAAGCGCGCAGAGTTCCGAGCAGATAGTCGTGATCCACCCTGTCGAACGCCTTCTCTTGGTCAAGGGATAGGAAGGCGACCGACAGACCAGCCTCCTGGGAGCAATGGATGAGGTCCCGGACCAGATGGATGTTGTCGTGGATTGTCCGGCCCGGGACCGTGTATGACTGGTCGGGGTGGATCATGTGGTCCAGCACGGCACCAAGGCGAGCAGACATCGCCCTGGCGAAGATTTTGTAGTCCGTGCTGAGGAGGGAGACCGGGCGCCAGTTCTTAAGGAGGCGGAGATCGCCCTTCTTAGGCAGCAGGACGATGACTGCCCTGCGCCAAGAGAGGGGCATCTCCCCGGTCGCCAGACTTTCCCCCAGGACCCGCGCGTAGTCGCCCCCCAGGACGTCCCAGAACGCCCTGTGGAACTCCACGGTCAGCCCGTCCAGCCCCGGGGATTTTCCCCTCGAGAGCCGGGCGAGGGCACCGGTCAGCTCCGCCAGGCTTAGCGGAGCTTCCAGATTTTCGGCGCCCTCCGGGCCGACCTAAAGCAGGTCCTCCCACAAAACTCTACGCGCTTCCTCGCTGGACGGATCCGGAGAGAACAGAGCCCCGTAATATTCACGGACCCTGTTGTTGACGCCCTCCGGATCCGAGACGAGAGAGCCGTCGTCGGCCAGCAGCGTCAAGAGCTGCTTACGGACACTCTGCCTTTTTTCCAGCGAGTAGAAGAAGGGGGAGCCGCGGTCCAGATCCCGCAGGAACCGGATCCGCGACCTCACGAACGCGCCTCGGGACCCGACGAGCTGCAGGTCCTTCAGCGCGGCCTTCTTCGCTTCGTACACCGTCCGCAGGGCCGGGTCCTGGACGACTTGACCGAGACGGGCTTCCAGGTCGAGCACCTCTTTTTCTAGGCGCCCGACTCTGGCCGCCCGCCTCTTGGTCGACCCCCTCGCGTACTCTTGACAGAAGACGCGGACGTGAGCCTTGCCCACGTCCCACCATAGCCTCAAGGAGGGGAAGCCCCCCTGCTTCCTTCTCCAGTCGGACCAGAATCGACGGAACGAGTCCTGGAACCGCACGTCCTCCAGCAGCCGGTTGTTAAAGTGCCAGTACGCGGACCCCGTCCTCGCGCGGAGCGAAGCGAGCTCCGCCCACACCAGGTGGTGGTCCGAACACGGCACCGGCCGCATGGAGGCCGCCGGGACGCAGGAAACGTACGCCCGAGACACGTAAAGGCGGTCGACTCTAGACCATCCAACTCCAGGCCTCACCCAAGTAAAGGCGCTGGAGTCGGGGTGGAGATTTCGCCAGACGTCCACCAAGTCGAAGGACCCGACCAGGTCCCTCAACTTCTCCATCGCCGTCATGCACTGCGGGGCACCGGAGCGGTCCCTCGCCTCGAGGGTGCAGTTAAAATCCCCCCCGAGGACAATGCAGTCGCCGACGTCGACGGAGCCAAGAAGAGCGGACACCTCTTCAAAGAAGCGCGTTTGCTGCGGGCCGGGATGAGGGGCGTACACGCTCACGAGATGGAGCGGCACGTCCCCCAGGCGAACCGTTACGTGCAGCAAGCGGCCTGGCACGGGCTCCTCGACCCCCAAGATCTCCGGCTGAAAATGCGGGCCCAGCAAGATGGCCACCCCACTAGAAATGGCGGTGAGGTGGCTCATGCGGACCTCTCCTTGCCATTCCAGGAGCCACGTGGCTTCGTCTCCCGGAACGGTGTGGGTTTCTTGCAGGAAGCACACCGCATATTTCCCCTCCCGCAGGAGCGAAAAATTATCAAATCTACGGCGTGCCCCTCTGCCGCCGTTGATGTTGAGGCTGGCTATGGTTATCTTCATGGCAAAAGCATAGTGCAACCTCTACCTTAACCTATTGTGGGGGAGGGAGCGGAGTCTTTTGTTGAACTCCGCTCCCTCCGCAGCCCAGCGAGGAGTCCCTCGAGCTCGCGCAGCTCAAGGTGCTGCTCCTTTGTCAAGGGCCCGCCCGCGGCCAAGGTTTTAACGGCGGCGCGGACGGACCCCTTGATCAGCTCCGGCTCGGACCATTTTTCCAGGGCCAGTCGGGCTTGGTCGCGGCGACCCCGGCTCTGGGCCAAAAAGTCCCGGAGTTCCTTTGCAGGAACGAGGAGGGCCTCAGCGGCGGCCGCGAGCAGATCCACCGCCTCACTGGCGGTGGTCTCTAGGTCTTCACCCGCGTCCCCCACCGAGTCCCCGTCCTCCTCCGGGAGGTGGCCGCCAGCAGCCGGCCCATCGACCGCACAAGGTACGGCAAATGAACCGGCCGCTCCAACCGGCCCTGGCACTGCCCCGATCCCACCCCCAGGATCGTCGGCAGAGGAGTCCCCACTGGGCTCTTTTAAAAATGGTGCTGGGTCGGGAAATGACAGCGGAAGGGGTTCCCCCTCCGCCCCAGGAACCGGAGAACAAGGAGAGACCCGGCCATAGGAAATCCCCAGGCCCTCCAAGTGCTCCAGCTCCAAAGTAAGGGGCGAGGGTGGGTGTTCCTCCCCCTCCCCGCTGCCACCCCCCGGCCCAGCATCTACAGTTTCATTAAAATCAATATATTTTGTTTCTGCCGGGTCGAGCAACTCCCGGGGGAAGTTGGGTAATAGCTGGGCGGGCTCAGGTTCGGCCTTTTCGGCCTCGCCCGCCTCAGTCCCCGGGACGCCCGGCCCGGCGGCTACGCATTCCTCCGCGGTCCCCACGCCCCCCACGACAGGCAGATCTTCCACTCCATCCCCGGGAGGCAGAGGCTGGGCAGCCTCAACTGTCTCACCCTCCCCGGGGAAAGACTCCTCGCGCCTGCAGCGCAATTTGGGGGCGCTGGTGGGGGACGCGGGACACGCGGCGGGCACCGACTCCTCCGCGGAGGGATATTGTTCCCCCTCCGCGTCATTGGGGCGGTGCCTCTTTTTGTTCCTGGGGGCGCGCGGAGTCAGGGAGACCTCCATGTCTGCCGAGGCCTCCCGCTCCGCCCCCCCCTTTTCCTTTTCTTGCCCGCGCCCGGGCCCCTCTGTGGTGTTGTTCAAGGGCTCGGGCACGGGCTCGGGGCACCCCGCGCTCGCCGGTGACGGGGTTGGGCTGAGCGCGGTGGTCAAATTATCCGGCGCACCGAGGGGACCCGCCTCTTGATGTTTTGTCTTCTTCCGCGCCTTCTTTCCGGTCGGACGCTCTCCCTCCCCCCCGCCGGAGGCCCTGAAAACAAAGGCCTCCGACGATGCCCGCGCACCCATGGCTCCTGGCACGCGGACGCAACTAGGGGGAGGGGTGGCGGCAGCGCCAGCCTTGGCCGCCTTCGGTGGTTTGGCGGCCTTGGAGGCGGGGCAGTTCTTGCGAACATGCCCCACCTCCCTGCAGGCATGGCACCGCACGCCGTCCGACGTCCAGAAGACGCGGTAGGCAGTCCCCTCGTGCACCACATTAAAGTGCCCTTCTGTCATGTCCTCCCGCGCCAGCCGGACAAAGAGCTGGCGGCGGAAGGAGAACACGTGGCGCAGGCTGTTCTCCCTGAGGCCGAGCGGTATGGGGTTGATCCCTGACCTTACCTCCCCCAGTTGTTGTAGGTGAGGGAGGAGGAGCCCAGCGGGAACAAAGGGCGGGACGTTCGACACGATGACCCTCTGCGCGGTGGCCTCGAGAGGATCCACCGGCAGGAACGTCCCGCCCACCGTGAGCCCCTTTTCGAGGGCCAGGGACACCGCCCGCTCCGACCCCAGGAAGAAAACAGCCTTCCCAGACATCTTGGAGGCTGCGACAATGGCCGAGGGGCCGACTACCCCAGCCATCGCCCGCACGCACTCCTCGATGCTCATTGTGGGGTGAGTGTAGCTCTTGACCCCATGTTTTTTTGTTATAAGTGTAAATGGTGGCAGGGCAGCGGGTGGCGCAGGAGGTGCTGTGGAAGCGGTTGCCACCTGCGCATACGTCCTTGCTGGCCCTGCCACCGGCGTGGATGGGGTCGCCATCACGGGGTCCCTTTAAGGGCTACACCCACCCCAAAGTCACAGGCCTTAATGGTCTTTAATGGCCTCGTGTATTTAACTGAGCAGAGGAGCCCTTAACGAGGCACCTCTCCCCTCGTTGACAATTGGGGAGAGGCCTTGCTCCCTCTGCTCAGTTGTCTTAATTGTTTTTTTTTAAATTTGGAAGGAAAGGGTTCTCAGAGAGAGAGGGGAGAAACAGAGTAGCAGAGAAAAGAGAGAGGGGGGTGGGAAGGGGGGGGGGCTGCGAGGGCAGGTCTCTCCTCGCAGCTGTGGGTGGGTGCACTCCCCAGATGGCAAAACACAAAAGTCTTTGAGGTGGTCTTCAGGTGGGGGGAGAAGATGTCTTCACCTGGGGTAGCTGGAGCCACCAGGCACTCCCAACGATCTTTAATTGGGTGATTGAGAAAAACAACAATCTTCAGCCTGGTAGCTCCAGCTATCCCAGGCTAGGCAAATGTGGGGGGGGGTGGGGGGGGTTCCAATTGTGGGGGGGGCCTAGTTGTAAGCACGGCCCCCACGCACACTTCCACACACACACACACCCCCCGCGATGTTCCGGCCCTCAGTGGTCTTCTTTCCTCCCCCCACCGATACAACAAAGTCTTTTTGGGAAATGCACCCACACCCACCTGTTGAAATGTAGAGTCTCCCTCCTTCCACACTGGATATTGTTGGTCTTTTCCCCCTCTCTCCAACTCCTTGCAGAATGGTAAAAAAGATGTTGAAATGTTTTCTGCTTCCTCCTCTCCCTCTGGATAAAAGTTGATGGTGAAGCCCCTTCCTTCCTTCTATTCCTGGGCTGGTCTCAGGGCTCTCCAGGCAGGAGCTCAAGTTGCTAGCTGCTTCCCTCACTGCTCACAGCTCCTACTGTGCAGGACACGCCTCTACTGCTCCACGATTGGTCCCTTGTGCATGAAACTCTTTTAAGTTTACCTGCAAAACATAAAAACATTAAACGGTGCCACCCGACCTGGGTGACACTCCAGACATTACAAGGCCCTTTTTTTTTTTTTTTTTTTCCCCCCTTTTTTTTTTGTTTTTTTTTGTGTTTTTCTTTTTTGGTTTTTTTTTTGGGCACTAAATTCACAATTTTCCCCAGTGCCCCCTATAAAAGGGAAGGGGGACACTAAAAGCACCGGCAATTAAAACAAATTAAACTTAAAAAAAACGTAAAATCAAATTAAAATTTGGTTGCCGGGCGTGATGATGCACTCCAGTCCCTCCGGTGCCCACCTCTCGCGGAAGGCCGCGAGCGTACCGGTGGACACCGCGTGCTCCATCTCCAAGGACACCCTGGACCGGATGTAAGAGCGGAAGAGAGGCAGGCAGTCAGGTTGAACGACCCCCTCGACCGCCCGCTGCCTGGACCGGCTGATGGCACCCTTGGCCGTGCCCAGGAGCAGTCCTACGAGGAGGCCTTCGGACCTACCCGCTCCCCTCCGCACAGGGTGCCCAAAGATCAGGAGAGTGGGACTGAAGTGCAGCCAGAATTTCAGGAGCAGCCCCTTCAAATAATGGAACAGGGGCTGCAACCTTGTGCACTCCATAAAAACATGGAACACGGACTCCTCCAGACCGCAGAAATTGCAGGCGGCCTGGGAGTCCGTGAACCGGCTTAAAAATTTGTTGCACGGCACTGCTCCGTGCACCACCCTCCAGGCCAAGTCCCCGATGAATAGTGGGAGGACCCCTGCGTAGAGTGCCCTCCATCGGGGACCCCCGCCTCCTCCGGACGGCAAGATGGTACGCCATGGCGTGTCCGGACGGCCGGCGAGGATGGCAAAGTTGAGGGTGTGCAGGAGCAGCCCGTACAGGAAACCCCTCCGCGCGGAACTGAAAGGCACGGAGGGGATTTCCCCGAGGCGGCTCAAGTTGTGAGGCGCCGGCCCCCGAGGGAGGTTCCGGAGTTTGGCGCCGATGAGGAATTCCGTCCGGACGGGGGTCAGTTCGGACGGGATCTCCCCACGTGCTTGAGCCTCCTCGATGCACCTAACGGAGTCAGGGCCCAGAGCTGTTTTTAGCGACTCGATGGCATCGGCCGCGTGGCGGACGTTGGCAGAGTTTAGGCGCCGCGCCAGCGTGTCTGGCGCCATCCAGCCCGCTCCTCCGCCATCGAGCAGGTCCCTGACCCTGGTCACCTCACCAGCCACAGCCCTCTCTTCCGACCGCCACATGAAGCCTCGGCCGTGGAGGTACGGATTCCCGAGCAGCGGCTCCTGCAGGACGGCCGCCACTCCAGCCGGCGGAGAGCTGCGCTTGGTGGAGACTTTGTTCCAGACCCTGATGAGTTCCCTGTAAAAGACAGGCAGCTCCCGGAGGGCGGTCCTGGCACCCCCCAAGTTCACAAACAGGAGCTGCGTGTCATAATTGAGGTCGAGCTGCTGGCGGAAGAAATACCTCGCCAGAGCGCACCACCTAGGAGGGGGCTCGACGTAAAGGTATCTCTGCAGGGTCTGAAGACGGAAAGTCGCGAGCTGGGCGCTGACGCACACCAACGACTGACCGCCCTCCTCAAGCGGGAGACTCAAGACCGCGGCAGAGACCCAGTGCTTCCTGTTGTTCCAGAAGAAGTCCACCAGCTTCTTCTGTATCTTGGCGACAAACGCAGGGGGAGGGGTCAAAGTGACCAGCCGGTACCACAGCATTGCGGCCACCAGCTGGTTTATGACTAGCGCTCGACCCCTGTAGGACAGCACTCGGAGCAGTCCTGTCCAGCGCCCTAGGCGAGCGGCGACCTTGGCCTCCAGCTCCTGCCAGTTCGCCGGCCAGGCTCCCTCGTCGGGGCTAAGGTAGACTCCCAGATAGAGGAGATGGGTCGTGCTCCAGGCAAAAGGCCTGAGCTCCTCCGGCAGGGAGTCCACCCGCCACTGACCCACCAGGAGTCCGGAACATTTCTCCCAGTTGATCCTGGCGGAGGACGCGGCCGAGTAAATCTCCTGGCACTCACGCATCCTCCGCAGGTCAGCGGGATCCTCTATCGCGAGGAGCACGTCATCGGCGTAAGCCGAGAGGACGACCTCCACGCCCGGCCCTTGCAGAGCCAGTCCCGTCAACCTCGTCCGCAAGAGGCGCAGGAAAGGCTCCACGCAAACGGCGTATAACTGGCCGGACATGGGGCATCCCTGGCGCACCCCTCTCCTAAAGCGAAGGGGCGCCGTCAAGGACCCGTTAACCTTAATCAGACACTCCGCGGCGGCGTACAAAAGTCGGATCCGGGCGACGAAATGCGTCCCGAACCCGAAAGCGCGCAGAGTTCCGAGCAGATAGTCGTGATCCACCCTGTCGAACGCCTTCTCTTGGTCGAGGGATAGGAAGGCGACCGACAGACCAGCCTCCTGGGAGCAATGGATGAGGTCCCGGACCAGATGGATGTTGTCGTGGATCGTCCGGCCCGGGACCGTGTATGACTGGTCGGGGTGGATCATGTGGTCCAGCACGGCACCAAGGCGAGCAGACATCGCCCTGGCGAAGATTTTGTAGTCCGTGCTGAGGAGGGAGACCGGGCGCCAGTTCTTAAGGAGGCGGAGATCGCCCTTCTTAGGCAGCAGGACGATGACTGCCCTGCGCCAAGAGAGGGGCATCTCCCCGGTCGCCAGACTTTCCCCCAGGACCCGCGCGTAGTCGCTCCCCAGGACGTCCCAGAACGCCCTGTGGAACTCCACGGTCAGCCCGTCCAGCCCCGGGGATTTTCCCCTCGAGAGCCGGGCGAGGGCACCGGTCAGCTCCGCCAGGCTTAGCGGAGCTTCCAGATTTTCGGCGCCCTCCGGGCCGACCTTCGGCAGGTCCTCCCACAAAACTCTACGCGCTTCCTCGCTGGACGGATCCGGAGAGAACAGAGCCCCGTAATATTCACGGACCCTGTTGTTGACGCCCTCCGGATCCGAGACGAGAGAGCCGTCGTCGGCCAGCAGCGTCAAGAGCTGCTTACGGACACTCTGTCTTTTTTCCAGCGAGTAGAAGAAGGGGGAGCCGCGGTCCAGATCCCGCAGGAACCGGATCCGCGACCTCACGTACGCGCCTCGGGACCCGACGAGCTGCAGGTCCTTCAGCGCGGCCTTCTTCGCTTCGTACACCGTCCGCAGGGCCGGGTCCTGGACGACTTGACCGAGACGGGCTTCCAGGTCGAGCACCTCTTTTTCTAGGCGCCCGACTCTGGCCGCCCGCCTCTTGGTCGACCCCCTCGCGTACTCTTGACAGAAGACGCGGACGTGAGCCTTGCCCACGTCCCACCATAGCCTCAAGGAGGGGAAGCCCCCCTGCTTCCTTCTCCAGTCGGACCAGAATCGACGGAACGAGTCCTGGAACCGCACGTCCTCCAGCAGCCGGTTGTTAAAGTGCCAGTACGCGGACCCCGTCCTCGCGCGGAGCGAAGCGAGCTCCGCCCACACCAGGTGGTGGTCCGAACACGGCACCGGCCGCATGGAGGCCGCCGGGACGCAGGAAACGTACGCCCGAGACACGTAAAGGCGGTCGACTCTAGACCATCCAACTCCAGGCCTCACCCAAGTAAAGGCGCTGGAGTCGGGGTGGAGATTTCGCCAGACGTCCACCAAGTCGAAGGACCCGACCAGGTCCCTCAACTTCTCCATCGCCGTCATGCACTGCGGGGCACCGGAGCGGTCCCTCGCCTCGAGGGTGCAGTTAAAATCCCCCCCGAGGACAATGCAGTCGCCGACGTCGACGGAGCCAAGAAGAGCGGACACCTCTTCAAAGAAGCGCGTTTGCTGCGGGCCGGGATGAGGGGCGTACACGTTCACGAGATGGAGCGGCACGTCCCCCAGGCGAACCGTTACGTGCAGCAAGCGGCCTGGCACGGGCTCCTCGACCCCCAAGATCTCCGGCTGAAAATGCGGGCCCAGCAAGATGGCCACCCCACTAGAAATGGCGGTGAGGTGGCTCATGCGGACTTCTCCTTGCCATTCCAGGAGCCACGTGGCTTCGTCTCCCGGAACGGTGTGGGTTTCTTGCAGGAAGCACACCGCATATTTCCCCTCCCGCAGGAGCGAAAAATTGTCAAATCTACGGCGTGCCCCTCTGCCGCCGTTGATGTTGAGGCTGGCTATGGTTATCTTCATGGCAAAAGCATAGTGCAACCTCTACCTTAACCTATTGTGGGGGAGGGAGCGGAGTCTTTTGTTGAACTCCGCTCCCTCCGCAGCCCAGCGAGGAGTCCCTCGAGCTCGCGCAGCTCAAGGTGCTGCTCCTTTGTCAAGGGCCCGCCCGCGGCCAAGGTTTTAACGGCGGCGCGGACGGACCCCTTGATCAGCTCCGGCTCGGACCATTTTTCCAGGGCCAGTCGGGCTTGGTCGCGGCGACCCCGGCTCTGGGCCAAAAAGTCCCGGAGTTCCTTTGCAGGAACGAGGAGGGCCTCAGCGGCGGCCGCGAGCAGATCCACCGCCTCACTGGCGGTGGTCTCTAGGTCTTCACCCGCGTCCCCCACCGAGTCCCCGTCCTCCTCCGGGAGGTGGCCGCCAGCAGCCGGCCCATCGACCGCACAAGGTACGGCAAATGAACCGGCCGCTCCAACCGGCCCTGGCACTGCCCCGATCCCACCCCCAGGATCGTCGGCAGAGGAGTCCCCACTGGGCTCTTTTAAAAATGGTGCTGGGTCGGGAAATGACAGCGGAAGGGGTTCCCCCTCCGCCCCAGGAACCGGAGAACAAGGAGAGACCCGGCCATAGGAAAGCCCCAGGCCCTCCAAGTGCTCCAGCTCCAAAGTAAGGGGCGAGGGTGGGTGTTCCTCCCCCTCCCCGCTGCCACCCCCCGGCCCAGCATCTACAGTTTCATTAAAATCAATATATTTTGTTTCTGCCGGGTCGAGCAACTCCCGGGGGAAGTTGGGTAATAGCTGGGCGGGCTCAGGTTCGGCCTTTTCGGCCTCGCCCGCCTCAGTCCCCGGGACGCCCGGCCCGGCGGCTACGCATTCCTCCGCGGTCCCCACGCCCCCCACGACAGGCAGATCTTCCACTCCATCCCCGGGAGGCAGAGGCTGGGCAGCCTCAACTGTCTCACCCTCCCCGGGGAAAGACTCCTCGCGCCTGCAGCGCAATTTGGGGGCGCTGGTGGGGGACGCGGGACACGCGGCGGGCACCGACTCCTCCGCGGAGGGATATTGTTCCCCCTCCGCGTCATTGGGGCGGTGCCTCTTTTTGTTCCTGGGGGCGCGCGGAGTCAGGGAGACCTCCATGTCTGCCGAGGCCTCCCGCTCCGCCCCCCCCTTTTCCTTTTCTTGCCCGCGCCCGGGCCCCTCTGTGGTGTTGTTCAAGGGCTCGGGCACGGGCTCGGGGCACCCCGCGCTCGCCGGTGACGGGGTTGGGCTGAGCGCGGTGGTCAAATTATCCGGCGCACCGAGGGGACCCGCCTCTTGATGTTTTGTCTTCTTCCGCGCCTTCTTTCCGGTCGGACGCTCTCCCTCCCCCCCGCCGGAGGCCCTGAAAACAAAGGCCTCCGACGATGCCCGCGCACCCATGGCTCCCGGCACGCGGACGCAACTAGGGGGAGGGGTGGCGGCAGCGCCAGCCTTGGCCGCCTTCGGTGGTTTGGCGGCCTTGGAGGCGGGGCAGTTCTTGCGAACATGCCCCACCTCCCTGCAGGCATGGCACCGCACGCCGTCCGACGTCCAGAAGACGCGGTAGGCAGTCCCCTCGTGCACCACATTAAAGTGCCCTTCTGTCATGTCCTCCCGCGCCAGCCGGACAAAGAGCTGGCGGCGGAAGGAGAACACGTGGCGCAGGCTGTTCTCCCTGAGGCCGAGCGGTATGGGGTTGATCCCTGACCTTACCTCCCCCAGTTGTTGTAGGTGAGGGAGGAGGAGCCCAGCGGAAACAAAGGGCGGGACGTTCGACACGATGACCCTCTGCGCGGTGGCTTCGAGAGGATCCACCGGCAGGAACGTCCCGCCCACCGTGAGCCCCTTTTCGAG
This sequence comes from Pristiophorus japonicus, assembly GCF_044704955.1. NCBI lineage: Eukaryota > Metazoa > Chordata > Chondrichthyes > Pristiophoridae > Pristiophorus > Pristiophorus japonicus. Next base: position 449,339,130 of record NC_091977.1, on the reverse strand, counting down.
GGCCAGGGACACCGCCCGCTCCGACCCCAGGAAGAAAACAGCCTTCCCAGACATCTTGGAGGCTGCGACAATGGCCGAGGGGCCGACTACCCCAGCCATCGCCCGCACGCACTCCTCGATGCTCATTGTGGGGTGAGTGTAGCTCTTGACCCCGTGTTTTTTTGTTATAAGTGTAAATGGTGGCAGGGCAGCGGGTGGCGCAGGAGGTGCTGTGGAAGCGGTTGCCACCTGCGCATACGTCCTTGCTGGCCCTGCCACCGGCGTGGATGGGGTCGCCATCACGGGGTCCCTTTAAGGGCTACACCCACCCCAAAGTCACAGGCCTTAATGGTCTTTAATGGCCTCGTGTATTTAACTGAGCAGAGGAGCCCTTAACGAGGCACCTCTCCCCTCGTTGACAATTGGGGAGAGGCCTTGCTCCCTCTGCTCAGTTGTCTTAATTGTTTTTTTTTTTTAAAATTTGGAAGGAAAGGGTTCTCAGAGAGAGAGGGGAGAAACAGAGTAGCAGAGAAAAGAGAGAGGGGGGTGGGAAGGGGGGGGGGCTGCGAGGGCAGGTCTCTCCTCGCAGCTGTGGGTGGGTGCACTCCCCAGATGGCAAAACACAAAAGTCTTTGAGGTGGTCTTCAGGTGGGGGGAGAAGATGTCTTCACCTGGGGTAGCTGGAGCCACCAGGCACTCCCAACGATCTTTAATTGGGTGATTGAGAAAAACAACAATCTTCAGCCTGGTAGCTCCAGCTATCCCAGGCTAGGCAAATGTGGGGGGGGGTGGGGGGGGTTCCAATTGTGGGGGGGGCCTAGTTGTAAGCACGGCCCCCACGCACACTTCCACACACACACACACCCCCCGCGATGTTCCGGCCCTCAGTGGTCTTCTTTCCTCCCCCCACCGATACAACAAAGTCTTTTTGGGAAATGCACCCACACCCACCTGTTGAAATGTAGAGTCTCCCTCCTTCCACACTGGATATTGTTGGTCTTTTCCCCCTCTCTCCAACTCCTTGCAGAATGGTAAAAAAGATGTTGAAATGTTTTCTGCTTCCTCCTCTCCCTCTGGATAAAAGTTGATGGTGAAGCCCCTTCCTTCCTTCTATTCCTGGGCTGGTCTCAGGGCTCTCCAGGCAGGAGCTCAAGTTGCTAGCTGCTTCCCTCACTGCTCACAGCTCCTACTGTGCAGGACACGCCTCTACTGCTCCACGATTGGTCCCTTGTGCATGAAACTCTTTTGAGTTAAACTGCAAAAACATAAAACATGTATCCGTGCCACCCGACCTGGATGACACACACAAGACATTTACAAGGCCCCTTTTTTATTTATTTTTTTTGTGGTTTTTTTTTTTTTGGGGCACTAAAATCAAATTTTTCCTTTTTCCAGTGCCCCCTATAAAAGGAGAGGGGGACACTAAAAGCACCGGCAATTAAAACAAATTTAACTTTAAAACGTAAAATCAAATTAAAATTTGGTTGCCGGGCGTGATGATGCACTCCAGTCCCTCCGGTGCCCACCTCTCGCGGAAGGCCGCGAGCGTACCGGTGGACACCGCGTGCTCCATCTCCAAGGACACCCTGGACCGGATGTAAGAGCGGAAGAGAGGCAGGCAGTCAGGTTGAACAACCCCCTCGACCGCCCGCTGCCTGGACCGGCTGATGGCACCCTTGGCCGTGCCCAGGAGCAGTCCTACGAGGAGGCCCTCGGACCTACCCGCTCCCCTCCGCTCAGGGTGCCCAAAGATCAGGAGTGTGGGACTGAAGTGCAGCCAGAATTTCAGGAGCAGCCCCTTCAAATAATGGAACAGGGGCTGCAACCTCGTACACTCAATAAAAACATGGAACACGGACTCCTCCAGACCGCAGAAATTGCAGGCGGCCTGGGAGTCCGTGAACCGGCTTAAAAATTTATTGCACGGCACTGCTCCGTGCACCACCCTCCAGGCCAAGTCCCCGATGAATAGTGGGAGGACCCCTGCGTAGAGTGCCCTCCATCGGGGACCCCCGCCTCCTCCGGACGGCAAGATGGTACGCCATGGCGTGTCCGGACGGCCGGCGAGGATGGCAAAGTTGAGGGTGTGCAGGAGCAGCCCGTACAGGAAACCCCTCCGCGCGGAACTGAAAGGCACGGAGGGGATTTCCCCGAGGCGGCTCAAGTTGTGAGGCGCCGGCCCCCGAGGGAGGTTCCGGGGTTTGGCGCCGATGAGGAATTCCGTCCGGACGGGGGTCAGTTCGGACGGGATCTCCCCACGTGCCTGAGCCTCCTCGATACACCTAATGGAGTCAGGGCCCAGAGCTGTTTTTAGCGACTCGATGGCATCGGCCGCGCGGCGGACGTTGGCAGAATTTAGGCGCCGCGCCAGCGTGACTGGCGCCATCCAGCCCGCTCCTCCGCCATCGAGCAGGTCCCTGACCCTGGTCACCTCACCAGCCACAGCCCTCTCTTCCGACCGCCACATGAAGCCTCGGCCGTGGAGGTACGGATTCCCGAGCAGCGGCTCCTGCAGGACGGCCGCCACTCCAGCCGGTGGAGAGCTGCGCTTGGTGGAGACTTTGTTCCAGACCCTGATGAGTTCCCTGTAAAAGACAGGCAGCTCCCGGAGGGCGGTCCTGGCACCCCCCAAGTTCACAAACAGGAGCTGCGTGTCATAATTGAGGTCGAGCTGCTGGCGGAAGAAATACCTCGCCAGAGCGCACCACCTAGGAGGGGGCTCGACGTAAAGGTATCTCTGCAGGGTCTGAAGACGGAAAGTCGCGAGCTGGGCGCTGACGCACACCAACGACTGACCGCCCTCCTCAAGCGGGAGACTCAAAACCGCGGCAGAGACCCAGTGCTTCCTGTTGTTCCAGAAGAAGTCCACCAGCTTCTTCTGTATCTTGGCGACAAACGCAGGGGGAGGGGTCAAAGTGACCAGCCGGTACCACAGCATTGCGGCCACCAGCTGGTTTATGACTAGCGCTCGACCCCTGTAGGACAGCACTCGGAGCAGTCCTGTCCAGCGTCCTAGGCGAGCGGCGACCTTGGCCTCCAGCTCCTGCCAGTTCGCCGGCCAGGCTCCCTCGTCGGGGCTAAGGTAGACTCCCAGATAGAGGAGATGGGTCGTGCTCCAGGCAAAAGGCCTGAGCTCCTCCGGCAGGGAGTCCACCCGCCACTGACCCACCAGGAGTCCGGAACATTTCTCCCAGTTGATCCTGGCGGAGGACGCGGCCGAGTAAATCTCCTGGCACTCACGCATCCTCCGCAGGTCAGCGGGATCCTCTATCGCGAGGAGCACGTCATCGGCGTAAGCCGAGAGGACGACCTCCACGCCCGGCCCTTGCAGAGCCAGTCCCGTCAACCTCGTCCGCAAGAGGCGCAGGAAAGGCTCCACGCAAACGGCGTATAACTGGCCGGACATGGGGCATCCCTGGCGCACCCCTCTCCTAAAGCGAAGGGGCGCCGTCAAGGACCCGTTAACCTTAATCAGACACTCCGCGGCGGCGTACAAAAGTCGGATCCGGGCGACGAAATGCGTCCCGAACCCGAAAACGCGCAGAGTTCCGAGCAGATAGTCGTGATCCACCCTGTCGAACGCCTTCTCTTGGTCGAGGGATAGGAAGGCGACCGACAGACCAGCCTCCTGGGAACAATGGATGAGGTCCCGGACCAGATGGATGTTATCGTGGATTGTCCGGCCCGGGACCGTGTAGGACTGGTCGGGGTGGATCATGTGGTCCAGCACGGCACCAAGGCGAGCAGACATCGCCCTGGCGAAGATTTTGTAGTCCGTGCTGAGGAGGGAGACCGGGCGCCAGTTCTTAAGGAGGCGGAGATCGCCCTTCTTAGGCAGCAGGACGATGACTGCCCTGCGCCAAGAGAGGGGCATCTCCCCGGTCGCCAGACTTTCCCCCAGGACCCGCGCGTAGTCGCCCCCCAGGACGTCCCAGAACGCCCTGTGGAACTCCACGGTCAGCCCGTCCAGCCCCGGGGATTTTCCCCTCGAGAGCCGGGCGAGGGCACCGGTCAGCTCCGCCAGGCTTAGCGGAGCTTCCAGATTTTCGGCGCCCTCCGGGCCGACCTTCGGCAGGTCCTCCCACAAAACTCTACGCGCTTCCTCGCTGGACGGATCCGGAGAGAACAGAGCCCCGTAATATTCACGGACCCTGTTGTTGACGCCCTCCGGATCCGAGACGAGAGAGCCGTCGTCGGCCAGCAGCGTCAAGAGCTGCTTACGGACACTCTGCCTTTTTTCCAGCGAGTAGAAGAAGGGGGAGCCGCGGTCCAGATCCCGCAGGAACCGGATCCGCGACCTCACGAACGCGCCTCGGGACCCGACGAGCTGCAGGTCCTTCAGCGCGGCCTTCTTCGCTTCGTACACCGTCCGCAGGGCCGGGTCCTGGACGACTTGACCGAGACGGCCTTCCAGGTCGAGCACCTCTTTTTCTAGGCGCCCGACTCTGGCCGCCCGCCTCTTGGTCGACCCCCTCGCGTACTCTTGACAGAAGACGCGGACGTGAGCCTTGCCCACGTCCCACCATAGCCTCAAGGAGGGGAAGCCCCCCTGCTTCCTTCTCCAGTCGGACCAGAATCGACGGAACGAGTCCTGGAACCGCACGTCCTCCAGCAGCCGGTTGTTAAAGTGCCAGTACGCGGACCCCGTCCTCGCGCGGAGCGAAGCGAGCTCCGCCCACACCAGGTGGTGGTCCGAACACGGCACCGGCCGCATGGAGGCCGCCGGGACGCAGGAAACGTACGCCCGAGACACGTAAAGGCGGTCGACTCTAGACCATCCAACTCCAGGCCTCACCCAAGTAAAGGCGCTGGAGTCGGGGTGGAGATTTCGCCAGACGTCCACCAAGTCGAAGGACCCGACCAGGTCCCTCAACTTCTCCATCGCCGTCATGCACTGCGGGGCACCGGAGCGGTCCCTCGCCTCGAGGGTGCAGTTAAAATCCCCCCCGAGGACAATGCAGTCGCCGACGTCGACGGAGCCAAGAAGAGCGGACACCTCTTCAAAGAAGCGCGTTTGCTGCGGGCCGGGATGAGGGGCGTACACGTTCACGAGATGGAGCGGCACGTCCCCCAGGCGAACCGTTACGTGCAGCAAGCGGCCTGGCACGGGCTCCTCGACCCCCAAGATCTCCGGCTGAAAATGCGGGCCCAGCAAGATGGCCACCCCACTAGAAATGGCGGTGAGGTGGCTCATGCGGACCTCTCCTTGCCATTCCAGGAGCCACGTGGCTTCGTCTCCCGGAACGGTGTGGGTTTCTTGCAGGAAGCACACCGCATATTTCCCCTCCCGCAGGAGCGAAAAATTGTCAAATCTACGGCGTGCCCCTCTGCCGCCGTTGATGTTGAGGCTGGCTATGGTTATCTTCATGGCAAAAGCATAGTGCAACCTCTACCTTAACCTATTGTGGGGGAGGGAGCGGAGTCTTTTGTTGAACTCCGCTCCCTCCGCAGCCCAGCGAGGAGTCCCTCGAGCTCGCGCAGCTCAAGGTGCTGCTCCTTTGTCAAGGGCCCGCCCGCGGCCAAGGTTTTAACGGCGGCGCGGACGGACCCCTTGATCAGCTCCGGCTCGGACCATTTTTCCAGGGCCAGTCGGGCTTGGTCGCGGCGACCCCGGCTCTGGGCCAAAAAGTCCCGGAGTTCCTTTGCAGGAACGAGGAGGGCCTCAGCGGCGGCCGCGAGCAGATCCACCGCCTCACTGGCGGTGGTCTCTAGGTCTTCACCCGCGTCCCCCACCGAGTCCCCGTCCTCCTCCGGGAGGTGGCCGCCAGCAGCCGGCCCATCGACCGCACAAGGTACGGCAAATGAACCGGCCGCTCCAACCGGCCCTGGCACTGCCCCGATCCCACCCCCAGGATCGTCGGCAGAGGAGTCCCCACTGGGCTCTTTTAAAAATGGTGCTGGGTCGGGAAATGACAGCGGAAGGGGTTCCCCCTCCGCCCCAGGAACCGGAGAACAAGGAGAGACCCGGCCATAGGAAATCCCCAGGCCCTCCAAGTGCTCCAGCTCCAAAGTAAGGGGCGAGGGTGGGTGTTCCTCCCCCTCCCCGCTGCCACCCCCCGGCCCAGCATCTACTGTTTCATTAAAATCAATATATTTTGTTTCTGCCGGGTCGAGCAACTCCCGGGGGAAGTTGGGTAATAGCTGGGCGGGCTCAGGTTCGGCCTTTTCGGCCTCGCCCGCCTCAGTCCCCGGGACGCCCGGCCCGGCGGCTACGCATTCCTCCGCGGTCCCCACGCCCCCCACGACAGGCAGATCTTCCACTCCATCCCCGGGAGGCAGAGGCTGGGCAGCCTCAACTGTCTCACCCTCCCCGGGGAAAGACTCCTCGCGCCTGCAGCGCAATTTGGGGGCGCTGGTGGGGGACGCGGGACACGCGGCGGGCACCGACTCCTCCGCGGAGGGATGTTGTTCCCCCTCCGCGTCATTGGGGCGGTGCCTCTTTTTGTTCCTGGGGGCGCGCGGAGTCAGGGAGAACTCCATGTCTGCCGAGGCCTCCCGCTCCGCCCCCCCCTTTTCCTTTTCTTGCCCGCGCCCGGGCCCCTCTGTGGTGTTGTTCAAGGGCTCGGGCACGGGCTCGGGGCACCCCGCGCTCGCCGGTGACGGGGTTGGGCTGAGCGCGGTGGTCAAATTATCCGGCGCACCGAGGGGACCCGCCTCTTGATGTTTTGTCTTCTTCCGCGCCTTCTTTCCGGTCGGACGCTCTCCCTCCCCCCCGCCGGAGGCCCTGAAAACAAAGGCCTCCGCCGATGCCCGCGCACCCATGGCTCCCGGCACGCGGACGCAACTAGGGGGAGGGGTGGCGGCAGCGCCAGCCTTGGCCGCCTTCGGTGGTTTGGCGGCCTTGGAGGCGGGGCAGTTCTTGCGAACATGCCCCACCTCCCTGCAGGCATGGCACCGCACGCCGTCCGACGTCCAGAAGACGCGGTAGGCAGTCCCCTCGTGCACCACATTAAAGTGCCCTTCTGTCATGTCCTCCCGCGCCAGCCGGACAAAGAGCTGGCGGCGGAAGGAGAACACGTGGCGCAGGCTGTTCTCCCTGAGGCCGAGCGGTATGGGGTTGATCCCTGACCTTACCTCCCCCAGTTGTTGTAGGTGAGGGAGGAGGAGCCCAGCGGGAACAAAGGGCGGGTCGTTCGACACGATGACCCTCTGCGCGGTGGCCTCGAGAGGATCCACCGGCAGGAACGTCCCGCCCACCGTGAGCCCCTTTTCGAGGGCCAGGGACACCGCCCGCTCCGACCCCAGGAAGAAAACAGCCTTCCCAGACATCTTGGAGGCTGCGACAATGGCCGAGGGGCCGACTACCCCAGCCATCGCCCGCACGCACTCCTCGATGCTCATTGTGGGGTGAGTGTAGCTCTTGACCCCGTGTTTTTTTGTTATAAGTGTAAATGGTGGCAGGGCAGCGGGTGGCGCAGGAGGTGCTGTGGAAGCGGTTGCCACCTGCGCATACGTCCTTGCTGGCCCTGCCACCGGCGTGGATGGGGTCGCCATCACGGGGTCCCTTTAAGGGCTACACCCACCCCAAAGTCACAGGCCTTAATGGTCTTTAATGGCCTCGTGTATTTAACTGAGCAGAGGAGCCCTTAACGAGGCACCTCTCCCCTCGTTGACAATTGGGGAGAGGCCTTGCTCCCTCTGCTCAGTTGTCTTAATTGTTTTTTTTTTTTTTTTTTTTTAAATTTAAATTTGGAAGGAAAGGGTTCTCAGAGAGAGAGGGGAGAAACAGAGTAGCAGAGAAAAGAGAGAGGGGGGTGGGAAGGGGGGGGGGCTGCGAGGGCAGGTCTCTCCTCGCAGCTGTGGGTGGGTGCACTCCCCAGATGGCAAAACACAAAAGTCTTTGAGGTGGTCTTCAGGTGGGGGGAGAAGATGTCTTCACCTGGGGTAGCTGGAGCCACCAGGCACTCCTAACGATCTTTAATTGGGTGATTAATAACAATCTTCAGCCTGGTAGCTCCAGCTATCCCAGGCTAGGCAAATGTGGGTGGTGGGGGGGGTTCCAATTGTGGGGGGGGGCCTAGTTGTAAGCACGGCCCCCACGCACACTACCACACACACACACACCCCCCGCGATGTTCCGGCCCTCAGTGGTCTTCTTTCCTCCCCCCACCGATACAACAAAGTCTGTTTGGGGAAATGCACCCACACCCACCTGTAGAGATAGTAGAGTCTCCCTCCTTCCACACTGGATGGTTGTTGTGGTTTTTCCCCCTCTCTCCAACTCCTTGCAGAAATGATGAAGTTGTTTAAAGTTTTCTGTTCTCCTCCTCTCCCTCTGGATAACAGTTGAAGGTGAAACCCCTTCCTTCCTTCTCTTCCTGGGCTGGTCTCAGGGCTCTCTCAGGCAGGAGCTCAAGTTGATAGCTGCTCCACTCACTGCTCACAGCTCCAACTGAGCAGGACACGCCTCTACTGCTCCACGATTGGTCCCTTGTGCATGAAACTCTTTTGAGTTTATCTGCGAAAACATAAAACATTAAACGGTGCCACCCGACCTGGGTGACACTCCAGACATTTACAAGGCCCTTTTTTCCCCCCCTTTTTTTTTTTTTTGTGTTTTTCTTTTTTTGGTTTTTTTTTTGGGCACTAAAATCACAATTTTTCCCCAGTGCCCCCTATAAAAGGGAAGGGGACACTAAAAGCACCGGCAATTAAAACAAATTAACTTTAAAACGTAAAATCAAATTAAAATTTGGTTGCCGGGCGTGATGATGCACTCCAGTCCCTCCGGTGCCCACCTCTCGCGGAAGGCCGCGAGCGTACCGGTGGACACCGCGTGCTCCATCTCCAAGGACACCCTGGACCGGATGTAAGAGCGGAAGAGAGGCAGGCAGTCAGGTTGAACGACCCCCTCGACCGCCCGCTGCCTGGACCGGCTGATGGCACCCTTGGCCGTGCCCAGGAGCAGTCCTACGAGGAGGCCTTCGGACCTACCCGCTCCCCTCCGCACAGGGTGCCCAAAGATCAGGAGAGTGGGACTGAAGTGCAGCCAGAATTTCAGGAGCAGCCCCTTCAAATAATGGAACAGGGGCTGCAACCTTGTGCACTCAATAAAAACATGGAACACGGACTCCTCCAGACCGCAGAAATTGCAGGCGGCCTGGGAGTCCGTGAACCGGCTTAAAAATTTGTTGCACGGCACTGCTCCGTGCACCACCCTCCAGGCCAAGTCCCCGATGAATAGTGGGAGGACCCCTGCGTAGAGTGCCCTCCATCGGGGACCCCCGCCTCCTCCGGACGGCAAGATGGTGCGCCATGGCGTGTCCGGACGGCCGGCGAGGATGGCAAAGTTGAGGGTGTGCAGGAGCAGCCCGTACAGGAAACCCCTCCGCGCGGAACTGAAAGGCACGGAGGGGATTTCCCCGAGGCGGCTCAAGTTGTGAGGCGCCGGCCCCCGAGGGAGGTTCCGGGGTTTGGCGCCAATGAGGAATTCCGTCCGGACGGGGGTCAGTTCGGACGGGATCTCCCCACGTGCCTGAGCCTCCTCGATACACCTAATGGAGTCAGGGCCCAGAGCTGTTTTTAGCGACTCGATGGCATCGGCCGCGCGGCGGACGTTGGCAGAATTTAGGCGCCGCGCCAGCGTGACTGGCGCCATCCAGCCCGCTCCTCCGCCATCGAGCAGGTCCCTGACCCTGGTCACCTCACCAGCCACAGCCCTCTCTTCCGACCGCCACATGAAGCCTCGGCCGTGGAGGTACGGATTCCCGAGCAGCGGCTCCTGCAGGACGGCCGCCACTCCAGCCGGCGGAGAGCTGCGCTTGGTGGAGACTTTGTTCCAGACCCTGATGAGTTCCCTGTAAAAGACAGGCAGCTCCCGGAGGGCGGTCCTGGCACCCCCCAAGTTCACAAACAGGAGCTGCGTGTCATAATTGAGGTCGAGCTGCTGGCGGAAGAAATACCTCGCCAGAGCACACCACCTAGGAGGGGGCTCGACGTAAAGGTATCTCTGCAGGGTCTGAAGACGGAAAGTCGCGAGCTGGGCGCTGACGCACACCAACGACTGACCGCCCTCCTCAAGCGGGAGACTCAAGACCGCGACAGAGACCCAGTGCTTCCTGTTGTTCCAGAAGAAGTCCACCAGCTTCTTCTGTATCTTGGCGACAAACGCAGGGGGAGGGGTCAAAGTGACCAGCCGGTACCACAGCATTGCGGCCACCAGCTGGTTTATGACTAGCGCTCGACCCCTGTAGGACAGCACTCGGAGCAGTCCTGTCCAGCGCCCTAGGCGAGCGGCGACCTTGGCCTCCAGCTCCTGCCAGTTCGCCGGCCAGGCTTCCTCGTCGGGGCTAAGGTAGACTCCCAGATAGAGGAGATGGGTCGTGCTCCAGGCAAAAGGCCTGAGCTCCTCCGGCAGGGAGTCCACCCGCCACTGACCCACCAGGAGTCCGGAACATTTCTCCCAGTTGATCCTGGCGGAGGACGCGGCCGAGTAAATCTCCTGGCACTCACGCATCCTCCGCAGGTCAGCGGGATCCTCTACCGCGAGGAGCACGTCATCGGCGTAAGCCGAGAGGACGACCTCCACGCCCGGCCCTTGCAGAGCCAGTCCCGTCAACCTCGTCCGCAAGAGGCGCAGGAAAGGCTCCACGCAAACGGCGTATAACTGGCCGGACATGGGGCATCCCTGGCGCACCCCTCTCCTAAAGCGAAGGGGCGCCGTCAAGGACCCGTTAACCTTAATCAGACACTCCGCGGCGGCGTACAAAAGTCGGATCCGGGCGACGAAATGCGTCCCGAACCCGAAAGCGCGCAGAGTTCCGAGCAGATAGTCGTGATCCACCCTGTCGAACGCCTTCTCTTGGTCGAGGGATAGGAAGGCGACCGACAGACCAGCCTCCTGGGAGCAATGGATGAGGTCCCGGACCAGATGGATGTTGTCGTGGATCGTCCGGCCCGGGACCGTGTATGACTGGTCGGGGTGGATCATGTGGTCCAGCACGGCACCAAGGCGAGCAGACATCGCCCTGGCGAAAATTTTGTAGTCCGTGCTGAGGAGGGAGACCGGGCGCCAGTTCTTAAGGAGGCGGAGATCGCCCTTCTTAGGCAGCAGGACGATGACTGCCCTGCGCCAAGAGAGGGGCATCTCCCCGGTCGCCAGACTTTCCCCCAGGACCCGCGCATAGTCGCTCCCCAGGACGTCCCAGAACGCCCTGTGGAACTCCACGGTCAGCCCGTCCAGCCCCGGGGATTTTCCCCTCGAGAGCCGGGCGAGGGCACCGGTCAGCTCCGCCAGGCTTAGCGGAGCTTCCAGATTTTCGGCGCCCTCCGGGCCGACCTTCGGCAAGTCCTCCCACAAAACTCTACGCGCTTCCTCGCTGGACGGATCCGGAGAGAACAGAGCCCCGTAATATTCACGGACCCTGTTGTTGACGCCCTCCGGATCCGAGACGAGAGAGCCGTCGTCGGCCAGCAGCGTCAAGAGCTGCTTACGGACACTCTGCCTTTTTTCCAGCGAGTAGAAGAAGGGGGAGCCGCGGTCCAGATCCCGCAGGAACCGGATCCGCGACCTCACGAACGCGCCTCGGGACCCGACGAGCTGCAGGTCCTTCAGCGCGGCCTTCTTCGCTTCGTACACCGTCCGCAGGGCCGGGTCCTGGACGACTTGACCGAGACGGGCTTCCAGGTCGAGCACCTCTTTTTCTAGGCGCCCGACTCTGGCCGCCCGCCTCTTGGTCGACCCCCTCGCGTACTCTTGACAGAAGACGCGGACGTGAGCCTTGCCCACGTCCCACCATAGCCTCAAGGAGGGGAAGCCCCCCTGCTTCCTTCTCCAGTCGGACCAGAATCGACGGAACGAGTCCTGGAACCGCACGTCCTCCAGCAGCCGGTTGTTAAAGTGCCAGTACGTGGACCCCGTCCTCGCGCGGAGCGAAGCGAGCTCCGCCCACACCAGGTGGTGGTCCGAACACGGCACCGGCCGCATGGAGGCCGCCGGGACGCAGGAAACGTACGCCCGAGACACGTAAAGGCGGTCGACTCTAGACCATCCAACTCCAGGCCTCACCCAAGTAAAGGCGCTGGAGTCAGGGTGGAGATTTCGCCAGACGTCCACCAAGTCGAAGGACCCGACCAGGTCCCTCAACTTCTCCATCGCCGTCATGCACTGCGGGGCACCGGAGCGGTCCCTCGCCTCGAGGGTGCAGTTAAAATCCCCCCCGAGGACAATGCAGTCGCCGACGTCGACGGAGCCAAGAAGAGCGGACACCTCTTCAAAGAAGCGCGTTTGCTGCGGGCCGGGATGAGGGGCGTACACGTTCACGAGATGGAGCGGCACGTCCCCCAGGCGAACCGTTACGTGCAGCAAGCGGCCTGGCACGGGCTCCTCGACCCCCAAGATCTCCGGCTGAAAATGCGGGCCCAGCAAGATGGCCACCCCACTAGAAATGGCGGTGAGGTGGCTCATGCGGACCTCTCCTTGCCATTCCAGGAGCCACGTGGCTTCGTCTCCCGGAACGGTGTGGGTTTCTTGCAGGAAGCACACCGCATATTTCCCCTCCCGCAGGAGCGAAAAATTGTCAAATCTACGGCGTGCCCCTCTGCCGCCGTTGATGTTGAGGCTGGCTATGGTTATCTTCATGGCAAAAGCATAGTGCAACCTCTACCTTAACCTATTGTGGGGGAGGGAGCGGAGTCTTTTGTTGAACTCCGCTCCCTCCGCAGCCCAGCGAGGAGTCCCTCGAGCTCGCGCAGCTCAAGGTGCTGCTCCTTTGTCAAGGGCCCGCCCGCGGCCAAGGTTTTAACGGCGGCGCGGACGGACCCCTTGATCAGCTCCGGCTCGGACCATTTTTCCAGGGCCAGTCGGGCTTGGTCGCGGCGACCCCGGCTCTGGGCCAAAAAGTCCCGGAGTTCCTTTGCAGGAACGAGGAGGGCCTCAGCGGCGGCCGCGAGCAGATCCACCGCCTCACTGGCGGTGGTCTCTAGGTCTTCACCCGCGTCCCCCACCGAGTCCCCGTCCTCCTCCGGGAGGTGGCCGCCAGCAGCCGGCCCATCGACCGCACAAGGTACGGCAAATGAACCGGCCGCTCCAACCGGCCCTGGCACTGCCCCGATCCCACCCCCAGGATCGTCGGCAGAGGAGTCCCCACTGGGCTCTTTTAAAAATGGTGCTGGGTCGGGAAATGACAGCGGAAGGGGTTCCCCCTCCGCCCCAGGAACCGGAGAACAAGGAGAGACCCGGCCATAGGAAATCCCCAGGCCCTCCAAGTGCTCCAGCTCCAAAGTAAGGGGCGAGGGTGGGTGTTCCTCCCCCTCCCCGCTGCCACCCCCCGGCCCAGCATCTACAGTTTCATTAAAATCAATATATTTTGTTTCTGCCGGGTCGAGCAACTCCCGGGGGAAGTTGGGTAATAGCTGGGCGGGCTCAGGTTCGGCCTTTTCGGCCTCGCCCGCCTCAGTCCCCGGGACGCCCGGCCCGGCGGCTACGCATTCCTCCGCGGTCCCCACGCCCCCCACGACAGGCAGATCTTCCACTCCATCCCCGGGAGGCAGAGGCTGGGCAGCCTCAACTGTCTCACCCTCCCCGGGGAAAGACTCCTCGCGCCTGCAGCGCAATTTGGGAGCGCTGGTGGGGGACGCGGGACACGCGGCGGGCACCGCCTCCTCCGCGGAGGGATGTTGTTCCCCCTCCGCCTCATTGGGGCGGTGCCTCTTTTTGTTCCTGGGGGCGCGCGGAGTCAGGGAGACCTCCATGTCTGCCGAGGCCTCCCGCTCCGCCCCCCCCTTTTCCTTTTCTTGCCCGCGCCTGGGCCCCTCTGTGGTGGTATTCAAGGGCCCGGGCACGGGCTCGGGGCACCCCGCGCTCGCCGGTGACTGGGTTGGGCTGAGCGCGGTGGTCAGACTTTCCGGCGCACCGAGGGGACCCGCCTCTAGATGTTTCTCCTTCTTCCGCGCCTTCTTTCCGCTCGGACGCTCTCCCTCCCCCCCGCCGGAGGCCCTGAAAACAAAGGCCTCCGACGATGCCCGCGCACCCATGGCTCCCGGCACGCGGACGCAACTAGGGGGAGGGGTGGCGGCAGCACCAGCCTTGGCCGCCTTCGGTGGTTTGGCGGCCTTGGAGGCGGGGCAGTTCTTGCGAACATGCCCCACCTCCCTGCAGGCATGGCACCGCACGCCGTCCGACGTCCAGAAGACGCGGTAGGCAGTCCCCTCGTGCACCACATTAAAGTGCCCTTCTGTCATGTCCTCCCGCGCCAGCCGGACAAAGAGCTGGCGGCGGAAGGAGAACACGTGGCGCAGGCTGTTCTCCCTGAGGCCGAGCGGTATGGGGTTGATCCCTGACCTTACCTCCCCCAGTTGTTGTAGGTGAGGGAGGAGGAGCCCAGCGGGAACAAAGGGCGGGACGTTCGACACGATGACCCTCTGCGCGGTGGCCTCGAGAGGATCCACCGGCAGGAACGTCCCGCCCACCGTGAGCCCCTTTTCGAGGGCCAGGGACACCGCCCGCTCCGACCCCAGGAAGAAAACAGCCTTCCCAGACATCTTGGAGGCTGCGACAATGGCCGAGGGGCCGACTACCCCAGCCATCGCCCGCACGCACTCCTCGATGCTCATTGTGGGGTGAGTGTAGCTCTTGACCCCGTGTTTTTTTGTTATAAGTGTAAATGGTGGCAGGGCAGCGGGTGGCGCAGGAGGTGCTGTGGAAGCGGTTGCCACCTGCGCATACGTCCTTGCTGGCCCTGCCACCGGCGTGGATGGGGTCGCCATCACGGGGTCTCTTTAAGGGCTACACCCACCCCAAAGTCACAGGCCTTAATGGTCTTTAATGGCCTCGTGTATTTAACTGAGCAGAGGAGCCCTTAACGAGGCACCTCTCCCCTCGTTGACAATTGGGGAGAGGCCTTGCTCCCTCTGCTCAGTTGTCTTAATTGTTTTTTTTTTTTTTTAATTTAGATTTGGAAGGAAAGGGTTCTCAGAGAGAGAGGGGAGAAACAGAGTAGCAGAGAAAAGAGAGAGGGGGGTGGGAAGGGGGGGGGGGGGCTGCGAGGGCAGGTCTCTCCTCGCAGCTGTGGGTGGGTGCACTCCCCAGATGGCAAAACACAAAAGTCTTTGAGGTGGTCTTCAGGTGGGGGGAGAAGATGTCTTCACCTGGGGTAGCTGGAGCCACCAGGCACTCCTAACGATCTTTAATTGGGTGATTAATAACAATCTTCAGCCTGGTAGCTCCAGCTATCCCAGGCTAGGCAAATGTGGGTGGTGGGGGGGGTTCCAATTGTGGGGGGGGGCCTAGTTGTAAGCACGGCCCCCACGCACACTACCACACACACACACACCCCCCGCGATGTTCCGGCCCTCAGTGGTCTTCTTTCCTCCCCCCACCGATACAACAAAGTCTGTTTGGGGAAATGCACCCACACCCACCTGTAGAGATAGTAGAGTCTCCCTCCTTCCACACTGGATGGTTGTTGTGGTTTTTCCCCCTCTCTCCAACTCCTTGCAGAAATGATGAAGTTGTTTAAAGTTTTCTGTTCTCCTCCTCTCCCTCTGGATAACAGTTGAAGGTGAAACCCCTTCCTTCCTTCTCTTCCTGGGCTGGTCTCAGGGCTCTCTCAGGCAGGAGCTCAAGTTGATAGCTGCTCCACTCACTGCTCACAGCTCCAACTGAGCAGGACACGCCTCTACTGCTCCACGATTGGTCCCTTGTGCATGAAACTCTTTTGAGTTTATCTGTGAAAACATAAAACATTAAACGGTGCCACCCGACCTGGGTGACACTCCAGACATTTACAAGGCCCATTTTTTTTTTCCCCCTTTTTTTTTTTTTTTGTGTTTTTCTTTTTTTTGGTTTTTTTTTTTGGGCACTAAAATCACAATTTTCCCCAGTGCCCCCTATAAAAGGGAAGGGGGACACTAAAATCACCGGCAATTAAAACAAATTAAACTTTAAAACGTAAAATCAAATTAAAATTTGGTTGCCGGGCGTGATGATGCACTCCAGTCCCTCCGGTGCCCACCTCTCGCGGAAGGCCGCGAGCGTACCGGTGGACACCGCGTGCTCCATCTCCAAGGACACCCTGGACCGGATGTAAGAGCGGAAGAGAGGCAGGCAGTCAGGTTGAACGACCCCCTCGACCGCCCGCTGCCTGGACCGGCTGATGGCACCCTTGGCCGTGCCCAGGAGCAGTCCTACGAGGAGGCCTTCGGACCTACCCGCTCCCCTCCGCACAGGGTGCCCAAAGATCAGAAGAGTGGGACTGAAGTGCAGCCAGAATTTCAGGAGCAGCCCCTTCAAATAGTGGAACAGGGGCTGCAACCTCGTGCATTCAATAAAAACATGGAACACGGACTCCTCCAGACCGCAGAAATTGCAGGCGGCCTGGGAGTCCGTGAACCGGCTTAAAAATTTATTGCACGGCACTGCTCCGTGCACCACCCTCCAGGCTAAGTCCCCGATGAATAGTGGGAGGACCCCTGCGTAGAGTGCCCTCCATCGGGGACCCCCGCCTCCTCCGGACGGCAAGATGGTACGCCATGGCGTGTCCGGACGGCCGGCGAGGATGGCAAAGTTGAGGGTGTGCAGGAGCAGCCCGTACAGGAAACCCCTCCGCGCGGAACTGAAAGGCACGGAGGGGATTTCCCCGAGGCGGCTCAAGTTGTGAGGCGCCGGCCCCCGAGGGAGGTTCCGGGGTTTGGCGCCGATGAGGAATTCCGTCCGGACGGGGGTCAGTTCGGACGGGATCTCCCCACGTGCTTGAGCCTCCTCGATACACCTAACGGAGTCAGGGCCCAGAGCTGTTTTTAGCGACTCGATGGCATCGGCCGCGCGGCGGACGTTGGCAGAATTTAGGCGCCGCGCCAGCGTGACTGGCGCCATCCAGCCCGCTCCTCCGCCATCGAGCAGGTCCCTGACCCTGGTCACCTCACCAGCCACAGCCCTCTCTTCCGACCGCCACATAAAACCTCGGCCGTGGAGGTACGGATTCCCGAGCAGCGGCTCCTGCAGGACGGCCGCCACTCCAGCCGGTGGAGAGCTGCGCTTGGTGGAGACTTTGTTCCAGACCCTGATGAGTTCCCTGTAAAAGACAGGCAGCTCCCGGAGGGCGGTCCTGGCACCCCCCAAGTTCACAAACAGGAGCTGCGTGTCATAATTGAGGTCGAGCTGCTGGCGGAAGAAATACCTCGCCAGAGCACACCACCTAGGAGGGGGCTCGACGTAAAGGTATCTCTGCAGGGTCTGAAGACGGAAAGTCGCGAGCTGGGCGCTGACGCACACCAACGACTGACCGCCCTCCTCAAGCGGGAGACTCAAGACCGCGGCAGAGACCCAGTGCTTCCTGTTGTTCCAGAAGAAGTCCACCAGCTTCTTCTGTATCTTGGCGACAAACGCAGGGGGAGGGGTCAAAGTGACCAGCCGGTACCACAGCATTGCGGCCACCAGCTGGTTTATGACTAGCGCTCGACCCCTGTAGAACAGCACTCGGAGCAGTCCTGTCCAGCGCCCTAGGCGAGCGGCGACCTTGGCCTCCAGCTCCTGCCAGTTCGCCGGCCAGGCTCCCTCGTCGGGGCTAAGGTAGACTCCCAGATAGAGGAGATGGGTCGTGCTCCAGGCAAAAGGCCTGAGCTCCTCCGGCAGGGAGTCCACCCGCCACTGACCCACCAGGAGTCCGGAACATTTCTCCCAGTTGATCCTGGCGGAGGACGCGGCCGAGTAAATCTCCTGGCACTCACGCATCCTCCGCAGGTCAGCGGGATCCTCTATCGCGAGGAGCACGTCATCGGCGTAAGCCGAGAGGACGACCTCCACGCCCGGCCCTTGCAGAGCCAGTCCCGTCAACCTCGTCCGCAAGAGGCGCAGGAAAGGCTCCACGCAAACGGCGTATAACTGGCCGGACATGGGGCATCCCTGGCGCACCCCTCTCCTAAAGCGAAGGGGCGCCGTCAAGGACCCGTTAACCTTAATCAGACACTCCGCGGCGGCGTACAAAAGTCGGATCCGGGCGACGAAATGCGTCCCGAACCCGAAAGCGCGCAGAGTTCCGAGCAGATAGTCGTGATCCACCCTGTCGAACGCCTTCTCTTGGTCGAGGGATAGGAAGGCGACCGACGGACCAGCCTCCTGGGAACAATGGATGAGGTCCCGGACCAGATGGATGTTATCGTGGATTGTCCGGCCCGGGACCGTGTATGACTGGTCGGGGTGGATCATGTGGTCCAGCACGGCACCAAGGCGAGCAGACATCGCCCTGGCGAAGATTTTGTAGTCCGTGCTGAGGAGGGAGACCGGGCGCCAGTTCTTAAGGAGGCGGAGATCGCCCTTCTTAGGCAGCAGGACGATGACTGCCCTGCGCCAAGAGAGGGGCATCTCCCCGGTCGCCAGACTTTCCCCCAGGACCCGCGCGTAGTCGCCCCCCAGGACGTCCCAGAACGCCCTGTGGAACTCCACGGTCAGCCCGTCCAGCCCCGGGGATTTCCCCCTCGAGAGCCGGGCGAGGGCACCGGTCAGCTCCGCCAGGCTTAGCGGAGCTTCCAGATTTTCGGCGCCCTCCGGGCCGACCTTCGGCAGGTCCTCCCACAAAACTCTACGCGCTTCCTCGCTGGACGGATCCGGAGAGAACAGAGCCCCGTAATATTCACGGACCCTGTTGTTGACGCCCTCCGGATCCGAGACGAGAGAGCCGTCGTCGGCCAGCAGCGTCAAGAGCTGCTTACGGACACTCTGCCTTTTTTCCAGCGAGTAGAAGAAGGGGGAGCCGCGGTCCAGATCCCGCAGGAACCGGATCCGCGACCTCACGAACGCGCCTCGGGACCCGACGAGCTGCAGGTCCTTCAGCGCGGCCTTCTTCGCTTCGTACACCGTCCGCAGGGCCGGGTCCTGGACGACTTGACCGAGACGGGCTTCCAGGTCGAGCACCTCTTTTTCTAGGCGCCCGACTCTGGCCGCCCGCCTCTTGGTCGACCCCCTCGCGTACTCTTGACAGAAGACGCGGACGTGAGCCTTGCCCACGTCCCACCATAGCCTCAAGGAGGGGAAGCCCCCCTGCTTCCTTCTCCAGTCGGACCAGAATCGACGGAACGAGTCCTGGAACCGCACGTCCTCCAGCAGCCGGTTGTTAAAGTGCCAGTACGCGGACCCCGTCCTCGCGCGGAGCGAAGCGAGCTCCGCCCACACCAGGTGGTGGTCCGAACACGGCACCGGCCGCATGGAGGCCGCCGGGACGCAGGAAACGTACGCCCGAGACACGTAAAGGCGGTCGACTCTAGACCATCCAACTCCAGGCCTCACCCAAGTAAAGGCGCTGGAGTCGGGGTGGAGATTTCGCCAGACGTCCACCAAGTCGAAGGACCCGACCAGGTCCCTCAACTTCTCCATCGCCGTCATGCACTGCGGGGCACCGGAGCGGTCCCTCGCCTCGAGGGTGCAGTTAAAATCCCCCCCGAGGACAATGCAGTCGCCGACGTCGACGGAGCCAAGAAGAGCGGACACCTCTTCAAAGAAGCGCGTTTGCTGCGGGCCGGGATGAGGGGCGTACACGCTCACGAGATGGAGCGGCACGTCCCCCAGGCGAACCGTTACGTGCAGCAAGCGGCCTGGCACGGGCTCCTCGACCCCCAAGATCTCCGGCTGAAAATGCGGGCCCAGCAAGATGGCCACCCCACTAGAAATGGCGGTGAGGTGGCTCATGCGGACCTCTCCTTGCCATTCCAGGAGCCACGTGGCTTCGTCTCCCGGAACGGTGTGGGTTTCTTGCAGGAAGCACACCGCATATTTCCCCTCCCGCAGGAGCGAAAAATTGTCAAATCTACGGCGTGCCCCTCTGCCGCCGTTGATGTTGAGGCTGGCTATGGTTATCTTCATGGCAAAAGCATAGTGCAACCTCTACCTTAACCTATTGTGGGGGAGGGAGCGGAGTCTTTTGTTGAACTCCGCTCCCTCCGCAGCCCAGCGAGGAGTCCCTCGAGCTCGCGCAGCTCAAGGTGCTGCTCCTTTGTCAAGGGCCCGCCCGCGGCCAAGGTTTTAACGGCGGCGCGGACGGACCCCTTGATCAGCTCCGGCTCGGACCATTTTTCCAGGGCCAGTCGGGCTTGGTCGCGGCGACCCCGGCTCTGGGCCAAAAAGTCCCGGAGTTCCTTTGCAGGAACGAGGAGGGCCTCAGCGGCGGCCGCGAGCAGATCCACCGCCTCCCTGGCGGTGGTCTCTAGGTCTTCACCCGCGTCCCCCACCGAGTCCCCGTCCTCCTCCGGGAGGTGGCCGCCAGCAGCCGGCCCATCGACCGCACAAGGTACGGCAAATGAACCGGCCGCTCCAACCGGCCCTGGCACTGCCCCGATCCCACCCCCAGGATCGTCGGCAGAGGAGTCCCCACTGGGCTCTTTTAAAAATGGTGCTGGGTCGGGAAATGACAGCGGAAGGGGTTCCCCCTCCGCCCCAGGAACCGGAGAACAAGGAGAGACCCGGCCATAGGAAATCCCCAGGCCCTCCAAGTGCTCCAGCTCCAAAGTAAGGGGCGAGGGTGGGTGTTCCTCCCCCTCCCCGCTGCCACCCCCCGGCCCAGCATCTACAGTTTCATTAAAATCAATATATTTTGTTTCTGCCGGGTCGAGCAACTCCCGGGGGAAGTTGGGTAATAGCTGGGCGGGCTCAGGTTCGGCCTTTTCGGCCTCGCCCGCCTCAGTCCCCGGGACGCCCGGCCCGGCGGCTACGCATTCCTCCGCGGTCCCCACGCCCCCCATGACAGGCAGATCTTCCACTCCATCCCCGGGAGGCAGAGGCTGGGCAGCCTCAACTGTCTCACCCTCCCCGGGGAAAGACTCCTCGCGCCTGCAGCGCAATTTGGGGGCGCTGGTGGGGGACGCGGGACACGCGGCGGGCACCGCCTCCTCCGCGGAGGGATATTGTTCCCCCTCCGCCTCATTGGGGCGGTGCCTCTTTTTGTTCCTGGGGGCGCGCGGAGTCAGGGAGACCTCCATGTCTGCCGAGGCCTCCCGCTCCGCCCCCCCCTTTTCCTTTTCTTGCCCGCGCCCGGGCCCCTCTGTGGTGTTGTTCAAGGGCTCGGGCACGGGCTCGGGGCACCCCGCGCTCGCCGGTGACGGGGTTGGGCTGAGCGCGGTGGTCAAATTATCCGGCGCACCGAGGGGACCCGCCTCTTGATGTTTTGTCTTCTTCCGCGCCTTCTTTCCGGTCGGACGCTCTCCCTCCCCCCCGCCGGAGGCCCTGAAAACAAAGGCCTCCGACGATGCCCGCGCACCCATGGCTCCCGGCACGCGGACGCAACTAGGGGGAGGGGTGGCGGCAGCGCCAGCCTTGGCCGCCTTCGGTGGTTTGGCGGCCTTGGAGGCGGGGCAGTTCTTACGAACATGCCCCACCTCCCTGCAGGCATGGCACCGCACGCCGTCCGACGTCCAGAAGACGCGGTAGGCAGTCCCCTCGTGCACCACATTAAAGTGCCCTTCTGTCACGTCCTCCCGCGCCAGCCGGACAAAGAGCTGGCGGCGGAAGGAGAACACGTGGCGCAGGCTGTTCTCCCTGAGGCCGAGCGGTATGGGGTTGATCCCTGACCTTACCTCCCCCAGTTGTTGTAGGTGAGGGAGGAGGAGCTCAGCGGGAACAAAGGGCGGGACGTTCGACACGATGACCCTCTGCGCGGTGGCCTCGAGAGGATCCACCGGCAGGAACGTCCCGCCCACCGTGAGCCCCTTTTCGAGGGCCAGGGACACCGCCCGCTCCGACCCCAGGAAGAAAACAGCCTTCCCAGACATCTTGGAGGCTGCGACAATGGCCGAGGGGCCGACTACCCCAGCCATCGCCCGCACGCACTCCTCGATGCTCATTGTGGGGTGAGTGTAGCTCTTGACCCCGTGTTTTTTTGTTATAAGTGTAAATGGTGGCAGGGCAGCGGGTGGCGCAGGAGGTGCTGTGGAAGCGGTTGCCACCTGCGCATACGTCCTCGCTGGCCCTGCCACCGGCGTGGATGGGGTCGCCATCACGGGGTCCCTTTAAGGGCTACACCCACCCCAAAGTCACAGGCCTTAATGGTCTTTAATGGCCTCGTGTATTTAACTGAGCAGAGGAGCCCTTAACGAGGCACCTCTCCCCTCGTTGACAATTGGGGAGAGGCCTTGCTCCCTCTGCTCAGTTGTCTTAATTGTTTTTTTTTTTTTTTTTTTTTAAAATTTGGAAGGAAAGGGTTCTCAGAGAGAGAGGGGAGAAACAGAGTAGCAGAGAAAGAGAGAGGGGGGTGGGAAGGGGGGGGGCTGCGAGGGCAGGTCTCTCCTCGCAGCTGTGGGTGGGTGCACTCCCCAGATGGCAAAACACAAAAGTCTTTGAGGTGGTCTTCAGGTGGGGGGAGAAGATGTCTTCACCTGGGGTAGCTGGAGCCACCAGGCACTCCTAACGATCTTTAATTGGGTGATTGAGAAAAATAACAATCTTCAGCCTGGTAGCTCCAGCTATCCCAGGCTAGGCAAATGTGGGGGGTGGGGGGGGTTCCAATTGTGGGGGGGGGCCTAGTTGTAAGCACGGCCCCCACGCACACTACCACACACACACACACCCCCCGCGATGTTCCGGCCCTCAGTGGTCTTCTTTCCTCCCCCCACCGATACAACAAAGTCTGTTTGGGGAAATGCACCCACACCCACCTGCAGAATGTAGAGTCTCCCTCCTTCCACACTGGATGTTGTTGTGGTTTTTCCCCCTCTCTCCAACTCCTTGCAGAAATGATGAAGTTGTTTAAAGTTTTCTGTTCTCCTCCTCTCCCTCTGGATAACAGTTGAAGGTGAAACCCCTTCCTTCCTTCTCTTCCTGGGCTGGTCTCAGGGCTCTCTCAGGCAGGAGCTCAAGTTGATAGCTGCTCCACTCACTGCTCACAGCTCCAACTGAGCAGGACACGCCTCTACTGCTCCACGATTGGTCCCTTGTGCATGAAACTCTTTTAGAGTCTACCTGTGAAAACATAAAACAATAACGGTGCCACCCAACCTGGGTGACACTCCAGACATTTACAAGGCCCTTTTTTCCCCCCCTTTTTTTGTTTTTTTTTTGTGTTTTTCTTTTTTTGGTTTTTTTTTTGGGCACTAAAATCACAATTTTTCCCCAGTGCCCCCTATAAAAGGGAAGGGGACACTAAAAGCACCGGCAATTAAAACAAATTAACTTTAAAACGTAAAATCAAATTAAAATTTGGTTGCCGGGCGTGATGATGCACTCCAGTCCCTCCGGTGCCCACCTCTCGCGGAAGGCCGCGAGCGTACCGGTGGACACCGCGTGCTCCATCTCCAAGGACACCCTGGACCGGATGTAAGAGCGGAAGAGAGGCAGGCAGTCAGGTTGAACGACCCCCTCGACCGCCCGCTGCCTGGACCGGCTGATGGCACCCTTGGCCGTGCCCAGGAGCAGTCCTACGAGGAGGCCTTCGGACCTACCCGCTCCCCTCCGCACAGGGTGCCCAAAGATCAGGAGGGTGGGACTGAAGTGCAGCCAGAATTTCAGGAGCAGCCCCTTCAAATAATGGAACAGGGGCTGCAACCTCGTGCACTCAATAAAAACATGGAACACGGACTCCTCCAGACCGCAGAAATTGCAGGCGGCCTGGGAGTCCGTGAACCGGCTTAAAAATTTGTTGCACGGCACTGCTCCGTGCACCACCCTCCAGGCCAAGTCCCCGATGAATAGTGGGAGGACCCCTGCGTAGAGTGCCCTCCATCGGGGACCCCCGCCTCCTCCGGACGGCAAGATGGTACGCCATGGCGTGTCCGGACGGCCGGCGAGGATGGCAAAGTTGAGGGTGTGCAGGAGCAGCCCGTACAGGAAACCCCTCCGCGCGGAACTGAAAGGCACGGAGGGGATTTCCCCGAGGCGGCTCAAGTTGTGAGGCGCCGGCCCCCGAGGGAGGTTCCGGGGTTTGGCGCCGATGAGGAATTCCGTCCGGACGGGGGTCAGTTCGGACGGGATCTCCCCACGTGCTTGAGCCTCCTCGATACACCTAACGGAGTCAGGGCCCAGAGCTGTTTTTAGCGACTCGATGGCATCGGCCGCGCGGCGGACGTTGGCAGAATTTAGGCGCCGCGCCAGCGTGACTGGCGCCATCCAGCCCGCTCCTCCGCCATCGAGCAGGTCCCTGACCCTGGTCACCTCACCAGCCACAGCCCTCTCTTCCGACCGCCACATGAAGCCTCGGCCGTGGAGGTACGGATTCCCGAGCAGCGGTTCCTGCAGGACGGCCGCCACTCCAGCCGGCGGAGAGCTGCGCTTGGTGGAGACTTTGTTCCAGACCCTGATGAGTTCCCTGTAAAAGACAGGCAGCTCCCGGAGGGCGGTCCTGGCACCCCCCAAGTTCACAAACAGGAGCTGCGTGTCATAATTGAGGTCGAGCTGCTGGCGGAAGAAATACCTCGCCAGAGCACACCACCTAGGAGGGGGCTCGACGTAAAGGTATCTCTGCAGGGTCTGAAGACGGAAAGTCGCGAGCTGGGCGCTGACGCACACCAACGACTGACCGCCCTCCTCAAGCGGGAGACTCAAGACCGCGACAGAGACCCAGTGCTTCCTGTTGTTCCAGAAGAAGTCCACCAGCCTCTTCTGTATCTTGGCGACAAACGCAGGGGGAGGGGTCAAAGTGACCAGCCGGTACCACAGCATTGCGGCCACCAGCTGGTTTATGACTAGCGCTCGACCCCTGTAGGACAGCACTCGGAGCAGTCCTGTCCAGCGCCCTAGGCGAGCGGCGACCTTGGCCTCCAGCTCCTGCCAGTTCGCCGGCCAGGCTTCCTCGTCGGGGCTAAGGTAGACTCCCAGATAGAGGAGATGGGTCGTGCTCCAGGCAAAAGGCCTGAGCTCCTCCGGCAGGGAGTCCACCCGCCACTGACCCACCAGGAGTCCGGAACATTTCTCCCAGTTGATCCTGGCGGAGGACGCGGCCGAGTAAATCTCCTGGCACTCACGCATCCTCCGCAGGTCAGCGGGATCCTCTACCGCGAGGAGCACGTCATCGGCGTAAGCCGAGAGGACGACCTCCACGCCCGGCCCTTGCAGAGCCAGTCCCGTCAACCTCGTCCGCAAGAGGCGCAGGAAAGGCTCCACGCAAACGGCGTATAACTGGCCGGACATGGGGCATCCCTGGCGCACCCCTCTCCTAAAGCGAAGGGGCGCCGTCAAGGACCCGTTAACCTTAATCAGACACTCCGCGGCGGCGTACAAAAGTCGGATCCGGGCGACGAAATGCGTCCCGAACCCGAAAGCGCGCAGAGTTCCGAGCAGATAGTCGTGATCCACCCTGTCGAACGCCTTCTCTTGGTCGAGGGATAGGAAGGCGACCGACAGACCAGCCTCCTGGGAGCAATGGATGAGGTCCCGGACCAGATGGATGTTGTCGTGGATTGTCCGGCCCGGGACCGTGTAGGACTGGTCGGGGTGGATCATGTGGTCCAGCACGGCACCAAGGCGAGCAGACATCGCCCTGGCGAAGATTTTGTAGTCCGTGCTGAGGAGGGAGACCGGGCGCCAGTTCTTAAGGAGGCGGAGATCGCCCTTCTTAGGCAGCAGGACGATGACTGCCCTGCGCCAAGAGAGGGGCATCTCCCCGGTCGCCAGACTTTCCCCCAGGACCCGCGCGTAGTCGCTCCCCAGGACGTCCCAGAACGCCCTGTGGAACTCCACGGTCAGCCCGTCCAGCCCCGGGGATTTTCCCCTCGAGAGCCGGGCGAGGGCACCGGTCAGCTCCGCCAGGCTTAGCGGAGCTTCCAGATTTTCGGCGCCCTCCGGGCTGACCTTCGGCAGGTCCTCCCACAAAACTCTACGCGCTTCCTCGCTGGACGGATCCGGAGAGAACAGAGCCCCGTAATATTCACGGACCCTGTTGTTGACGCCCTCCGGATCCGAGACGAGAGAGCCGTCGTCGGCCAGCAGCGTCAAGAGCTGCTTACGGACACTCTGCCTTTTTTCCAGCGAGTAGAAGAAGGGGGAGCCGCGGTCCAGATCCCGCAGGAACCGGATCCGCGACCTCACGAACGCGCCTCGGGACCCGACGAGCTGCAGGTCCTTCAGCGCGGCCTTCTTCGCTTCGTACACCGTCCGCAGGGCCGGGTCCTGGACGACTTGACCGAGACGGGCTTCCAGGTCGAGCACCTCTTTT
The DNA here is from genome assembly GCF_044704955.1 of Pristiophorus japonicus. Taxonomy (NCBI): domain Eukaryota; kingdom Metazoa; phylum Chordata; class Chondrichthyes; family Pristiophoridae; genus Pristiophorus; species Pristiophorus japonicus. Next base: position 449,313,082 of record NC_091977.1, on the reverse strand, counting down.
TCTAGGCGCCCGACTCTGGCCGCCCGCCTCTTGGTCGACCCCCTCGCGTACTCTTGACAGAAGACGCGGACGTGAGCCTTGCCCACGTCCCACCATAGCCTCAAGGAGGGGAAGCCCCCCTGCTTCCTTCTCCAGTCGGACCAGAATCGACGGAACGAGTCCTGGAACCGCACGTCCTCCAGCAGCCGGTTGTTAAAGTGCCAGTACGCGGACCCCGTCCTCGCGCGGAGCGAAGCGAGCTCCGCCCACACCAGGTGGTGGTCCGAACACGGCACCGGCCGCATGGAGGCCGCCGGGACGCAGGAAACGTACGCCCGAGACACGTAAAGGCGGTCGACTCTAGACCATCCAACTCCAGGCCTCACCCAAGTAAAGGCGCTGGAGTCGGGGTGGAGATTTCGCCAGACGTCCACCAAGTCGAAGGACCCGACCAGGTCCCTCAACTTCTCCATCGCCGTCATGCACTGCGGGGCACCGGAGCGGTCCCTCGCCTCGAGGGTGCAGTTAAAATCCCCCCCGAGGACAATGCAGTCGCCGACGTCGACGGAGCCAAGAAGAGCGGACACCTCTTCAAAGAAGCGCGTTTGCTGCGGGCCGGGATGAGGGGCGTACACGCTCACGAGATGGAGCGGCACGTCCCCCAGGCGAACCGTTACGTGCAGCAAGCGGCCTGGCACGGGCTCCTCGACCCCCAAGATCTCCGGCTGAAAATGCGGGCCCAGCAAGATGGCCACCCCACTAGAAATGGCGGTGAGGTGGCTCATGCGGACCTCTCCTTGCCATTCCAGGAGCCACGTGGCTTCGTCTCCCGGAACGGTGTGGGTTTCTTGCAGGAAGCACACCGCATATTTCCCCTCCCGCAGGAGCGAAAAATTGTCAAATCTACGGCGTGCCCCTCTGCCGCCGTTGATGTTGAGGCTGGCTATGGTTATCTTCATGGCAAAAGCATAGTGCAACCTCTACCTTAACCTATTGTGGGGGAGGGAGCGGAGTCTTTTGTTGAACTCCGCTCCCTCCGCAGCCCAGCGAGGAGTCCCTCGAGCTCGCGCAGCTCAAGGTGCTGCTCCTTTGTCAAGGGCCCGCCCGCGGCCAAGGTTTTAACGGCGGCGCGGACGGACCCCTTGATCAGCTCCGGCTCGGACCATTTTTCCAGGGCCAGTCGGGCTTGGTCGCGGCGACCCCGGCTCTGGGCCAAAAAGTCCCGGAGTTCCTTTGCAGGAACGAGGAGGGCCTCAGCGGCGGCCGCGAGCAGATCCACCGCCTCCCTGGCGGTGGTCTCTAGGTCTTCACCCGCGTCCCCCACCGAGTCCCCGTCCTCCTCCGGGAGGTGGCCGCCAGCAGCCGGCCCATCGACCGCACAAGGTACGGCAAATGAACCGGCCGCTCCAACCGGCCCTGGCACTGCCCCGATCCCACCCCCAGGATCGTCGGCAGAGGAGTCCCCACTGGGCTCTTTTAAAAATGGTGCTGGGTCGGGAAATGACAGCGGAAGGGGTTCCCCCTCCGCCCCAGGAACCGGAGAACAAGGAGAGACCCGGCCATAGGAAATCCCCAGGCCCTCCAAGTGCTCCAGCTCCAAAGTAAGGGGCGAGGGTGGGTGTTCCTCCCCCTCCCCGCTGCCACCCCCCGGCCCAGCATCTACAGTTTCATTAAAATCAATATATTTTGTTTCTGCCGGGTCGAGCAACTCCCGGGGGAAGTTGGGTAATAGCTGGGCGGGCTCAGGTTCGGCCTTTTCGGCCTCGCCCGCCTCAGTCCCCGGGACGCCCGGCCCGGCGGCTACGCATTCCTCCGCGGTCCCCACGCCCCCCACGACAGGCAGATCTTCCACTCCATCCCCGGGAGGCAGAGGCTGGGCAGCCTCAACTGTCTCACCCTCCCCGGGGAAAGACTCCTCGCGCCTGCAGCGCAATTTGGGGGCGCTGGTGGGGGACGCGGGACACGCGGCGGGCACCGCCTCCTCCGCGGAGGGATATTGTTCCCCCTCCGCCTCATTGGGGCGGTGCCTCTTTTTGTTCCTGGGGGCGCGCGGAGTCAGGGAGACCTCCATGTCTGCCGAGGCCTCCCGCTCCGCCCCCCCCTTTTCCTTTTCTTGCCCGCGCCCGGGCCCCTCTGTGGTGTTGTTCAAGGGCTCGGGCACGGGCTCGGGGCACCCCGCGCTCGCCGGTGACGGGGTTGGGCTGAGCGCGGTGGTCAAATTATCCGGCGCACCGAGGGGACCCGCCTCTTGATGTTTTGTCTTCTTCCGCGCCTTCTTTCCGGTCGGACGCTCTCCCTCCCCCCCGCCGGAGGCCCTGAAAACAAAGGCCTCCGACGATGCCCGCGCACCCATGGCTCCCGGCACGCGGACGCAACTAGGGGGAGGGGTGGCGGCAGCGCCAGCCTTGGCCGCCTTCGGTGGTTTGGCGGCCTTGGAGGCGGGGCAGTTCTTACGAACATGCCCCACCTCCCTGCAGGCATGGCACCGCACGCCGTCCGACGTCCAGAAGACGCGGTAGGCAGTCCCCTCGTGCACCACATTAAAGTGCCCTTCTGTCACGTCCTCCCGCGCCAGCCGGACAAAGAGCTGGCGGCGGAAGGAGAACACGTGGCGCAGGCTGTTCTCCCTGAGGCCGAGCGGTATGGGGTTGATCCCTGACCTTACCTCCCCCAGTTGTTGTAGGTGAGGGAGGAGGAGCTCAGCGGGAACAAAGGGCGGGACGTTCGACACGATGACCCTCTGCGCGGTGGCCTCGAGAGGATCCACCGGCAGGAACGTCCCGCCCACCGTGAGCCCCTTTTCGAGGGCCAGGGACACCGCCCGCTCCGACCCCAGGAAGAAAACAGCCTTCCCAGACATCTTGGAGGCTGCGACAATGGCCGAGGGGCCGACTACCCCAGCCATCGCCCGCACGCACTCCTCGATGCTCATTGTGGGGTGAGTGTAGCTCTTGACCCCGTGTTTTTTTGTTATAAGTGTAAATGGTGGCAGGGCAGCGGGTGGCGCAGGAGGTGCTGTGGAAGCGGTTGCCACCTGCGCATACGTCCTCGCTGGCCCTGCCACCGGCGTGGATGGGGTCGCCATCACGGGGTCCCTTTAAGGGCTACACCCACCCCAAAGTCACAGGCCTTAATGGTCTTTAATGGCCTCGTGTATTTAACTGAGCAGAGGAGCCCTTAACGAGGCACCTCTCCCCTCGTTGACAATTGGGGAGAGGCCTTGCTCCCTCTGCTCAGTTGTCTTAATTGTTTTTTTTTTTTTAAATTTGGAAGGAAAGGGTTCTCAGAGAGAGAGGGGAGAAACAGAGTAGCAGAGAAAGAGAGAGGGGGGTGGGAAGGGGGGGGGGCTGCGAGGGCAGGTCTCTCCTCGCAGCTGTGGGTGGGTGCACTCCCCAGATGGCAAAACACAAAAGTCTTTGAGGTGGTCTTCAGGTGGGGGGAGAAGATGTCTTCACCTGGGGTAGCTGGAGCCACCAGGCACTCCTAACGATCTTTAATTGGGTGATTGAGAAAAATAACAATCTTCAGCCTGGTAGCTCCAGCTATCCCAGGCTAGGCAAATGTGGGGGGTGGGGGGGGTTCCAATTGTGGGGGGGGGCCTAGTTGTAAGCACGGCCCCCACGCACACTTCCACACACACACACACCCCCCGCGATGTTCCGGCCCTCAGTGGTCTTCTTTCCTCCCCCCACCGATACAACAAAGTCTGTTTGGGGAAATGCACCCACACCCACCTGCAGAATGTAGAGTCTCCCTCCTTCCACACTGGATGTTG